>NC_133455.1:65090542-65721792 GCF_048565385.1 Saimiri boliviensis
GGATTCAAGTGATTCTCATGCCTCAGTCTTCTAAGTAGCTGGAATTACAGGCATGTGCCACCATACCTGGCTAATTTTCTTATTATTAGTAGAAACGGAGTTTCTCCATGTCGGTCAGACTCATCTGGAATTCCCAACCTCAGGTGATCCACACACCACAGCCTCCCAAAGTGTTGGGATTATAGGCACGAGCCACCGCACCGTAATGAACTAACATTTATTGAGCACTTAGTATGCGCTAAAAAACTTTCTAAGCCCTTTACATGTATTTACGTATGTAATTCTCACAGTAATCCCATAAGATAGGTTTTGTGTTCTTCATTTTGAGGAAACAGAAGCAAAAAGAGGTTAAGTAATTTGTTTAAGGCCATCCAGCTGGAAGGCAGCAGTGTGTGGTAATGAAAAGAACTTGTTTACAAGAAGCAGAAAACCTGGAGGTTGGCAGGGCATGGTGGGCTCACATCTGTAATCCCAACACTTTGGGAGGCTGAGGCTGGTGGATCACCACAGATCACCTGAGGTCAGGAGGTTGACACCAGGCTGGCCAACACGTTAAAACCCCGTCGCTACTAAAAATGCAAAAATTAGCCAAGTGTGGTGGTGGGCGCCTATAATCCCAGCTATTCGAGAGGCTGAGGCAGGAGAATCACTTGACCCAGGAGGTGGAGGTTGCAGTGGGCCGAAATTGTGCCACTGCACTCCAGCCTAGGCAACAGAGTGAGACTCTCTTTCAAAAAAAAAAGAAAAGAAAAGAAAACCTTGATGTTAAATCTTTTACTTACTATCATGTGGCTCAAAAATGTCAATGAACTCCTCTAAGCCTCCATTACTTTGCTTGGATTTTTTCTTTTTTCTTTTTTTTTTTTTTGGAGATGGAGTTTCACTCTGTTGCCCAGGTTGGAGTGCAGTGGCTCGATCTTTGCTCATTGCAACTTATGCCTCCCAGATTCAAGTGATTCTCCTGCCTCGGCCTCCTAAGTAGATGGGACTACAGGCACCCATCACCATGCCCGGCTAATTTTCTGCATTTTAGTAGAGACAAGGTTTCATCATGTTACCCAGGCTGGTCTAAAACTCCTGAGCTCAGGCAATCTGCCTGCCTCAGCCTCCCAAAGTACTAGAATTGCAGGAATGAGCCACCGCACCAGCCTGCTTGGATTTTTATAAGGAAATCAAACGGTACAAAAGCAAAACATTTTTTTAAAATGTATGTGCTATATTCAAGAAAAAATGTAAACATGTGTCACTAAAAGTACTAACAATGGGCCAGGCACAGTAGCTCATGCCTACAATCTCAGTACTTTGGGAGTTGAGGCAAGGGGATCACTTGAGCCCAGGAGTTTGAGACCAGCCTGGGCAACACAGCATGACCTGGTCTCTACAAAAATATTAAAAATTAGCCAGGCATGGTGGCACACACCTGTATCCCCACTACTCAGGAGGCTGAGATGAGAGGGTTGTTTGAGCCTAAGAAGTTAAAGCTGCATTGAGCTATAATCACGCCACTGTACTCCAGCCTGGGTGACAGAGTGAGACTCTGTCTCAAAAAAAAAAAAAGTACTAACAATTGTTTCAGAAAAGTTGCTCTCTTTAATTTAGTATTACTCACAGAATGAAAAAAAACTTACCTCTGTAACCAATAGTTACTTCTGGAGAGTAAAATTGGAAAGAGGAAGGAAATTTGACATTTAACTTTATAACAGTAAGGTATTTAACTTTATTCCTGGTATTTATTACTTTCACAATTAAAAAATCAAAACATGCCTAAACCAAAAAGGAGCAATCACAGATTTACCGTCTTAGAGACAAAGTCATGCAGGCGCATCCCTCCGTTATTCTGTGGCGTGCCCACGTTGTCTGTCTCAGTTCTTGGCTCTAGTTGCCTGCTGTTCAGGGTGGAGTCACTGTTCCAAGGTTGTAAAGTACCTAGAAAACAAGCAACTTCAAGCTTTGTGTCTTAGGTATTTTGCTCCTTCTAAATTTTAGTTCCAATTTTAATGGGGAGATAGACAGTAATCTGTCATCATAGCCAAAAGTGAATGCCAATGGCTATGTAATACAAAAGTTTTGGGCTGGGCGCAGTGGGTCATGCCTGTAATACCAGCACTTTGGGAGGCAAAGGCAGATGGATGACAAGGTCAGGAGATTAAGACCATCCTGGCCAACATGCTGAAACACCGTATCTACTAAAATACAAAAAATTAGCCAGGCAAGGTGGTGCACACCTGTAGTCCCAGCTACTCAGGAGGCTGAGGCAGAGAATCCTGTGGACCTGGGCAGTGGAGGTTGCAGGGAACCAAGATTGGACCACTATACTCCAGCCTGGTGACAGGGCAAGATTCTGCCTCAAAAAATAAAAATAAAAATAAATTTGGCCGGTGCAGTGGCTCACGGCTATAATCTCAGCATTTTGAGAGGCTGAGACAGGCAGATCATGAGGTAAGGAGATCCAGACCATCCTGGCCAACATGGTGAAACCCTGTCTCTACTAAAACACAAAAAATTAAGCAGACATGGTGATGCACACCTATAATCCCAGCTACTCGAGAGGCCGAGGCAGAGGAATTGCTTGAACCTGGGAGGCAGAGATTGCAGTGAGCTGAGATCATGACACTGCAGACACTGCACTCCAGCCTGGGCAACAGAGCGAGACTGTCTCAAAAACAAAAACAAAAACAAAAAAAGTTTCAAGAAAAACTGGTTATGGAAGCAGGCTAGCAATCCAAAGGTAAAGCATGACACAAATAGTTCTCTGGTCCAAAACTACCCACTACACCTAATCCCTGCCTCAGGAGGGTTCTAAGAAACCAACTCTCCAAAATTTTACTAGTTGTTTTACACAGGCCAGTTTAGTCACAAATTCAATGGACCTGTTTTCCTTTGGCTCCTGGTCCAATATGGCACAGTCTCAATAGTGGACACAGCTTCGATGGGCCCGCCATCATTGGGAACAGTCACTGTAGTTTTTGCAACTATGGATTCATTCCCCTGCAACAAAAGTAGTAATGAGGGAAAGACAAAGACTCTAACTTACCCTCCACTATAGGGTATTTTGGAAGAGGTAAAACATTCCTTAGTCTTAGTCAAAACTTAAGGCCCCAGTCTGAAACTTTTTTTTTGTTTTCTTTGAGACAGAGTCTCACTCTATCACCTAGGCTGGAGCACAGTGGCGCAATCTTGGCTCACTGTAACCTCCACCTCCCAGGTTCAAGCGATTCTCCTACCTCTGTCTCAGCCTCCCGAGTAGCTGGGATTACAAGCGCATGCTACCACATCCGACTGATTTTTGTATTTTTAGTAGAGACGGGGTTTCACCATGTTGGCCAGGCTGGTCTCAAACTCCTGACCTTCAGTGATCTGCCTGCCTCAGCCTCCCAAAGTGCTGGGATTATAGGCATGAGTCACTGCACCCGACCTGAAACATTCTTATGTTGAAATGTCATGCTTGGCTGGGTGCGGTGGCTCATGCCTGTAATGCCAGCATTTTGGGAGGCAGAGGCAAGAAGATCACTTGAGCCCATCCTCGGCAGCAAGAAGAGACTCCAGCTCTACTTTAAAAAATAAAAATAGGCTGGGCACGGTAGGTCACAGCTGTAATCCCAGCACTTTGGGAGGCTGAGGCAGACAAATCATAAGGTCAGGAGTTCAAGACCAGCCTAACCAATATGGTAAAACCCTGTCTCTACTAAAAATACAAAAATTAGGCATGGTGACATGTGCCTGTAGTCCCAGCTACTCGGGAGGCTGAGGCAGGAGAATCGCTTGAACCTGAGAGGTGGAGGTTGCAGTGAGCCAAGATAGCACCACTGCACTTCAGCCTGGGTGACAGAGTGAGACTCTCAAAAATAAATAAATAATAAAAATAAAGAAATCTCATACTTAACAAGATAAACATAGGTTATGGGGGCATATATTCAAACAACCAAGATTCACTCAGCCAGTTGTTTAATCGGGGTAACTCCATTCATATGGATAAGGATCCTACTGCATAGAAACACTTTAACCAAAGACTTGGCTCATGCTAGGCTGGGTGTGGTGGCTCATGCCTGAAATCCCAGCACTTTGGGAAGCGGATAACCTGAGGTCAGGAGTTAGAGACCAGCCCGACCAATATGATGGAACCGGGTCTCTACTAAAAGTACAAAAATCAGCTGGGCATGGTAACATGCGCCTGTAATCCCAGCTACTCAGGAGGCTGGGACAGGAGAATCACTTGAACCTGGGAGGTGGAGGCTGCAGTGAGCCAAGATCGTGCCACTGCACTCCAGCCTGGGCTACCAGAACGAAACTCCATCTCAAAAAAAAAAAACTTTAACCAAACATCTGTCTCAAAACAACGCTGCAATGCTGACTCACAGGAGTTTTAATGCTTGGGGCCAGTAATCTCTTGTTATCTTGGCCTAACTATTCTTACCTGGTCTGCTGTGGAGCCAATGGAACGAGTTTTCTTTACAGGTCCAGGGGGACCATCAACAAACTGTCGGCTACTAGAGCGCTAGAAAGGAGACAAAGACCCAAAACTTTAGTGCCAAGCAGATCTGAAGCACAGAAGATAAAATTATTCCATCAGACAACTTGGATACAGGTCCTGGGGATTAGGGCTACAGTAAATAACAAACAATGTGTTCTCTCTCTGCCTATTTCCACATGAAGCATAAGCTGTACGAAAAGAATATGTTGTATAAAAATGCTCTCAGTGCCCTAGAAAAAATGAGCAAGCTGTGGAGAAATTTAGATGACACCACCAGAAAAAGTACAGCTGTAATCCTAACTAAGGACATGAAGTCTTGGAAATACATTAAGTACCCTAAACAAGCATACACAGATAGATCTCTATATATCCCATTATACACACATTTCATCTGAAGCTTATATTAGAGCACAAAAATCCTGTGTAAAAATTCACATGATGGGCTGGGTGTGGTGGCTCACGCCTGTAATCCAAGCACTTTGGAGGCCAAGGCGGGAGGATCACCTGAGGTCGGGAGTTCAAGACCAGACTGACCAACATGGTGAAACCCAGTCTTGAAAAAAAAAAAAAAAAAAAAAAAAAAAATTAAAAAAAAAAAAAAAATTCACATGACAACTCAAAACAAACTTACATTTATCCTTTTCCACTGTATGAATGAATTGAAATGCAGCCTAAAGAGTGAAATAGGACAGGATCCTGTCCTAAGTTACTATTTCAAAGAATACCAATACTGGCCGGGAGCGGTGGCTCATGCCTATAATCCTACCACTTTGGGTGGCTGAAGTGGGCAGATCACCTGAGGTCAGGAGTTCAAGACCAGCCTGGCCAACATGGTGAAACCCTGTCTCTACTAAAAATACAAAAAAATTAGCTGGGCGTGGTGGCATGTGCCTGTAGTCCCAGCTACTCTGGAGGCTGAGGCAGGAGAATCGCTTGAACCTGGGAGACAGAGGTTGCAGTGTGCCAAGATCCCACCACTGCACTCCAGTCTGGGTGACAGAGCAAGAGTCCATCTCAAACAAACAAACAAAAGACTAAACAAACCATACATACCCTCTTTTCTCTCTTCTTCAGTTTGAAAGTCTTCACCAAAGAAGAATCCCAATCCTATTAACAATTACACTGTATTAGTTTCTTTTTTGGTTTGGCCTTCCCTAAACCTTACGCAAATAAATTTACGGAGAACTTTAAAGGCTTCTTCAGCCAGGCTACCTAATGTACAATTGGGGTGGGGGAAGAAAGGAAAGTCTCAAGTGTTATAGCTATAGAGCTACAAGTTAATGTACTGCCTCTCAAAAATTGAAGCTATTATAATAAAAACAGGAATCAATGCCACAGAGGCAAGAAAAGGTTAAAGAATCACCTTCTGCTGTGATTATTTCCGGTGGCTGATCCTTTATTTCTGATTATTTTTGTAATTAGTTTTAGCACTTACAGAATGTTAGGCACTACACTGATCACGTCAGATGCGATTCTTGCCCTTAAGGGATTGCCACTGTCTAATCAGATGCTCTATATAATATTGCCACTTAAAAAGTTCTACAGTTTAGGAACTTGGGCCCTGAAACATGTTCACCACAAATAGAAGAACTATTTGTTTCTTATTGTAGTCTCATTTCAATTCACCTATTTTAACTGTTTGCATTCATTTTAGTAGTTACCTCTCATTTTCTTACTCCTGATCATCCCTGAAAACAGTATCTAGAAACAGTGGCATACCACAAATAATAGCTTAGCTAAATACATTTAACTTCCCCCAATTCATGGTCTAGTAATTTAGTCACTGGTTGTTTGATTCAGCTTCATTTACAACAAATATCACATCATACATAGGTCTAGCTCAAAAATCAATTGCGAATATGATCTAGTTTTATTATATGTACCAGACCTCCACTATATCATTCCCTATTTGAAAAAGGGTGATGCCTAATATTTGTATCTATAAAATGGCTATATTTTCGCTAGTCCAACACTGAATTTGGACAGAAAACCTCTAGCCATGTAACAAGTAGTTTTCACTTGTTTTGCAATATCAGAAAACCAGTCACCAAAAACTTCCTGATTTGTTTTGTTTGCTAGTTTTCAGCTAGCAACAGAAAAGATGCACAAATCAATGAACTATATCAAAGAATGTATCAGGAGATGGCCTTTTATGCAGAAGCATCGCTATAAGTTAAAAGAAGTGTGCCACCCCATAAAAGCAGGGCAACAAATAGTTTAACATGTTAACTATTGTTGATGCAAGCATTATATAGTGCCTAGCAATTCTAATCACACCTTTCTGGCTGAAATCCCAGGACCTTGGTTTCCTTCTAATTGTGAAGTATGACTATGCTTTCCCCAAGAACCAAACTAACTCAGAAATAAGGCACAAGTCAATTTACTCTAAGAGCAGCAAATAAGCCCTGCTAATATACAGCCTTGCTAATATTTTTATTACTAGCTGGGGCTTTAATAAGTCAAAATATAATCAATTAGTATATGTGGTACACAGAGATATATTAAATAAACTCAACTCATGCCAAATTCTGAATTCTATATTCTCAATTCAGAAACTAATACATAAGCCAGTCTCTTATAGTTCACGCGGATTTATATTGCTAGCTCAGTATCTAAGCAAAGACTCACTAATCAACTAATAAGCACATCAACTAATCAAATAGTAACATAGGATGTTTAGAAGAGCGGACAGGAGAGATATTCCTGGGGAAGCAAGAGGTTAAGGAAAGTAGATAATTCTCAGAGATCAAATGTTTATTATTACCAGTGATTCATCAGTCTTGTCAAAGCTGATATCTGATAAAATGGAACCAGATTCATCAATGGTTGATAGTCTAGATCGGTGAAATAATACAATGTTAGACACAGTACTCTGTGGAACATAAAATTCACCAACATTCAGAACAAGTCCTATTGGTCAGGTAACATCAGTTAATTTCATAAAAATCCTCACTATGGAGACAACTACAATCTTGAATCTTGTGGCAGGTTACTTTTTAAAAATTTTCCATGGAGGAGTGTGTGTGCACGAATACAGGTACAGCACAGCTGCTTTTTCAGCAAAGATCTTGTAACAGCAGTTGAAAGTTACAGTCAGGGTTATAGGTGCTATTCTCTACTGAGTTTGTATTACAGGCCACTCAAAATTCACAAAATCAAGGGAGTGAAGATTAATTTGATCCCAACTGTGCCGGTTTCTACAATCGAGAGTATTACCCAGTACTGACTTTTTAAGAAATTAAGCCTATACATATTCTTACTTATAAAGATTCCCCATAAACAACCAGGCAACAAAACAAATAGCTGACCTTTCCTGACATACTGTACTGGGGATGCTAAATTCAAAGCCTGGTTGAGACTATTTTAAACAGTGGTGCAGTGGAACCAAAATTATTGTCTGGTCTTGGCTTCCAGAGGCCTTTCTAAACCAGAAGAGCTTTAAGAGCTCTCTGGAGAGTAAACACTGAAAGTATTGCTGAACTGCCACTTTCACCTGCGGGTTTCTTAGCAATGTACAGGATTAGTTATTGATGTGCAATTTAGCACTAACATCAAAATTTTATACGTGGTTAAACAACATCCTTAGGAAAGATTTAAAAACAAAATAAAATAAATAGGAACATCCCTGTGCCTTTATTCCCCACCTACTCTTCCCCCAAAAATATTTTTCTGCTTTTTTCAGCACACATTCTAGAAGCAGTATATTTAAGAATTCAGATAACAAGAATTTCTGACAGCTGTGTTGCTTATGATCAGATAACAGATGCAGTTCCTCCACCTTTTGTTCCCAGCATTGCTGCTGGATGGTTGGCCTCTGTTGAGAAAAGCCAGAGCTGATTTTTGTTCCTCACTTAGTTGAATGCTGCCAGATGTGTCACACATGAGCATCTCTCGAATCAGCTGAATCTGTCGTTCCTACAGACCAAAGCAGAGCAAAACATCATAACTAGCCAGAGGAGAAAGCTTCACCTCAAATTTATGGGACGGGCAGACCAGAAGACATTAAAATACAGTATTATGCAAATGGGCCTTCAAGAAAGCTGCTACACCAATACATATTAATTCACATCAAACCCAGATTGTGTCTCTGATTTCGTTCTTTTTTTTTTTTTTTTTTTTGTGTGTGTGTGTGTGACAGAGTTTCACTCTCGTTGCCCAGGCTGGAGTGCAATGGTACAATCTCGGCTTACTATGACCTCCGCCTCCCAGGTTCAAGTGATTCTCCTGTCTCAGCCTCCCAAGTAGCTGGGATTACAGGCATGTGCCATTATACCCGGTTCTCTCTCTATATATAGTATTTTTAGTAGAGACAGGGTTTCTCCATGTTGGTTAGGCTAATCTCAAACTCTCAACCTCAGATGATCCACTGCCTTGGCCTCCCAAAGTGCTGGGATTACAGGCGTGAGCCACTGCGCCCAGCCTTGTGTCTCTGATTTCTGACTGGTAAAATAAACTACATCTAGAACAGTGAAGTTTCTGCTACAAGACCTTTGGATTAACCTGCTAATCTAAGAGGAGAATAATGCAAAATGAGAGTCCTAAAATAGATTTCACATAGCAAAAACACTTTAGTGTCATTTTATCAGGACAAATATTGGTTTCTATGGATCAAAGCAGCCACCCACCTTTCTAAGTAGTGTAGCAAAATGCATTAAAATAGGTACAAAGCTATAATGCACTGGAACCAGACAATTTGAGCTTACTGAGGCATCTAACACTGTATACCAAGATGGATTAGTCCCTCCCAGTAAAGGCTTTCCTTGGTACCATGACCCATCCTGGCACATCAAAATGATAGTGTTCTGTGTCAGTCACATTGCTCAACTGGTTGAATACATCTAGCCTTTTACCCTGAATTAGAGAGCAGTGATGAAAGGAAGAGTCAGAGTTGTCTTGCCTCTGTGAATGACAAAGTATCAGCTACTCATATAAGGATGGATATTCTGGGTAGCACTTAAAATAAACAATGAAGGATGGTCAATATTTTGTAAGAGATCAAACAAGTTAGGGTCTCCCTCCCTTTTCCTCTAATTCTTTAAATTCTCACTTGAAATCTGTCTATTAAGTAACAGTTTCAAGTCTAAATGACAAAAACATTTAAATTTCAAATTATAAAGAACAAGATTCCTAGTCTGCAATTTTAGCTCTAATCATGGGCAAGTTGTTAAAGAACAGGTCACTTTCAGTTTTTTAATGTGGAAGAAGAAACTAGGTATATTTGGCAAGTGAAAACTGTCAGACACTGCTTTCCCCTCCTGCATCATCACTGTTCCAGCACAGAAAACAATACACACCAGCTTTTCGCAGTCAGCCTCAGCTCTCTGTCTCCGTTTGATCTCTACATCCACCTGATTACGTGCATGCTTCAGCTTAACATCCAGGGCACTTCGCTCAGTCTCTGCTTTCATCAAAAGATCCTTGTATTTCCCCAGCTCATGGTCAGTCCTCTGCCACTTTTTACGGATATCCTCAAAGTCCTTCGCCAACTGGATAAATTCTGAGGAAAGGGGGAATCTTTAATAATTCAAGCATTAAATAGCGTATAACTGCTCTAATAAATGAGTTCTGCAGTTAGCTTTATTTGAAATTCATAATTAAGGGACCAGCTGAACAATGGGCAAATTCAGTTGAAAATAACCAGGAGCAGATCCTGGATATGTTTGTCACTCTGAGGAGAACATTGTGAGGAGCAATTCCTATTTCAATAGGCCACTTACTTTTGGCTTAGCCAGTGGCATCTGCTATGGAATATGTAACTCATTAGTCACCTGGCTCCAGATGTAACACTAACACTGAAAAGCTCCTGAACAGAAGGCAATCAAAGGGGGATACCTTTGGGGCAGCTGTCACGCACCAGGACAGTTACAGCTATAAAACAAAAACAGCTTCCTTTACAGTCACGCATTGCTGCACCAGAGATGTTAAACAGCAAATTCAAATGTTTAACTGCTGTAATATGCTCCAGTAGATGTAGATTAATATTACAGATGTCTAGATCTACAATTTCGTTTGGCTATATAATTATACAAATATTGATTTGAAAGCAAAAAACTGATTTGCTTTTGCTGTTTAACACTGCCCTGAAGGGTATGTAAACATTCCAGTTGAAAAAAAACAGGAAGAGAAGATCATACTAGCTTTTGGAACATCCCTGATAGCAGACTGTGAAGACTCTTCAAATGTCTGCAAAGAGAGCATCACTTCCAAGGCAGCATTTTCAAAGGAAGACGATAACCCTGGTGGCATTCGTTCTTATCTCCTGCTATTGGCAAAGCTGTTCTTCTGCAACGTATTTGCAAAAGTGCCTTACAATTTTCTAGTTAACCTCCATTTATCTCTAAGGATCACTCTCCACCAACATCAAGGAAGAAGGTTTCAAGGTATACAACTGCTGCTGGTCAAACTAACCCAGTTTACAGTTGAAACTAGGCCAAATTCACACACAGCTAGCAGATTCTTAGGTAGTAAGGGTACTTTTCCCATATGAATTTAACCTAAAAGCATAGAAACAATATATAGTCCTTTTTAAGCAATTTTAATCATTTGACCAAATATCAAACTTACAAATTAGGATATCAATTCATTCTAGAGAAACCAAGTCATAAGGAAACTTCAGTTTTTACAACAAATTTCAGCAAATAAGTTATTATGACCTAGTTATCTTAAACAATGCAAATATCAATGATAAAAAAGCATTACAGTTCAAATAGTTTTAAGAAATAATATGCTGGGCTAGTCAAACATACTACATTTTTGTGGGGTTTTTTTTTAAGGTTAAGAAAAAAACATATCCGTTTGCAAACTAAATACAGTACGCATACACTCAAAATATTTACTGAACTAAAAAACAATTTTGAGAATAAAAAGATCTTCATCTGATCTAATTTTGCTGGTTTGTTTGTTCTTTAGGATACTTCTTTTATTAAATTACTGCTTCAACTTAGTTTACGTCAGACCCAAAACAGAGGATTTACATACCTAAGATTACTTTTTGTGTGTGCAGGTAAGAAGAGTGAAAAAAAAAAAAAAAAGATATTACTTTTTTTCTTAGAGACAGAGTTTCACTCTTGTTGCCCACGCTGGAGTGCAATGGTGCAATCTTGGCCCACTGCAATCTCCACCTCCCGGGTTCAAGAGATTCTCCTGCCTCAGCTTCCTGAGTAGCTGGCTGTACAGGCATGTGCCTCCACGCCTGACTAATTTTGTATTTTTAGTAGAGATGGGGTTTTACCATGTTGGTTAGGCTAGTCTCAAACTCCTAACCTCAGGTGATCTACCTGCCTTGGCCTCCAAAAGTGCTAGAATTACAGGCATGAGCCACTGAGCCCAGCCTACTTTTTATTTTTGAGACAGTCTTCCTGTCACCCAGACAGCCTCCTGAGTAGCTGGGATTACAGACGTGTGCCACCACATCCGGCTAATTTTTGTATTTTTAGTAGAGATGGGGTTTTACTATGATGGCCAGGCTGGTCTCAAATGATCCACCTGCCTCCGCCTCCCAAAGTGTTAGGATTACAGGTGTAAGCCACTGCACCTGGCCAAAAGATACTACTTTTATGTACAATTCTGCTATGAGTGAAGTTTGCTAGGTGGATCGGAAGGCATTTCAGACTATAGATCAGAAACACTTTTGATGTTGAAGATCAATAATCATGGCACTGTTTTTATTAGTTGGTGAATCACAATTTAGCTTGGTACTATCCCGTCTCTACTAATACAAAAATTAGCTCGGTGTGGTGGTGTGTGCCTATAATCCCAGCTATTGGGGAGGCTGAGGCAGGAGAATTACTTGAACCCAGGAGGCGTAGGTTGCAGTGAGCTGAGATCACACCATTGCACTCCAGCCTGGGAAACAAGAGTGAAACTCTGTCTCCAAAAAATAATAATAATATAAATAAATAAATATTGTGTAAGCTATGATTGCACCACCATACTCCAGCCTGAGCAACAGAGTGAGACCCTGTCTCCAAAAAAATAAAAAATAGGCCAGGCATGGTGGTTTATGCCTGTAATTCTAGCACTTTCGGAGGCCGAGGTAGGTGGATCACCTGAGGTCGGGAGTTCAAGACCAGCCTAGCCAACATGGTGAAATCCCATCACTACTAAAAATATAAAAATTAGCCAGGCATGGTGGCAGATGCCTGTAATCCCAGCTACTCAGGAGGCGGAGGCAAGAAAATCGCTTGAACTTGTGAGGTTGCAGTGAGCCGAGATCGTGCCACTGCATTCCAGTCTAGGCAACAGAGTAAGACTCTGTCTCAAAAATAAATAAATAAATGAAAAATAAAAAATTTAAAAGCCAACATTCCAAATTAGAGATCTGGAGAAGGAGGTAAAATGTACCTCTATTTTATAATAGAAATCAATGGGAAGATAAAAATTTGCTTATGTAACAAAATCAGGATTTCTGTAAAAATAAGTATCTTGGGGGGAGATTTTTGACATAATCACTTCCCAAAGTATTTCCATAACTAGTATCTCAATTTATGCCTAAATCCTGACAGCGCTTCCACAAAGAAAATAAAGATGTTTAAATTCCTATTTTATAGGTGGAGAAACAGACACAGAAGTAACAGGTAAAAGCCAGCACTAATTATCAACACTCAAAACCTCAGATTCTTCCCTCTGCCCCCACATTCTGTCAGCTGCCTCCTTCTAGAGGCCTTATGATCACAATCTCTTTCACCCATTTCTCCCTACTTCCCTCTTCACAACCACCATTCCAATTAAGGCTGTGATTGCCTCTTTCCTGAGCTATGACAACCATGTCATTCCTAGTCAGTCTCCCAGCATCCACCTCTAATGCAGCCTACACCTCTGCCAGGGTAATCTTCCCAAAGCACAATTCTCATTATGTCACTCCCCCTTACTCCTATTTCCCTCAATTCCCATACCCTCTGGTCTCTGCTCAGGCTGTGTCACCTGATCTAAAATACCCGCTTTCATCTCTGCCTGCTGAGATTCTACTCTACATCTAAAGCTCAGCTCAAACCTGTCCTCCATAAAACCATTTAGTCATCCCTTTCCCTGAACTCAAAAATGCTAGAAGCCTTGATAGGTTCTCATAAAATATTTGCTGAATGAACTGAGTTTTAAGATCTCTTATTCCACACTCTAGTCCCCACCACACTCTAAAGTAATCCATCTTCTGAGATGATGTGACCTCAAAGAGAAGCCTAATTAGTATGCCATTGTGGTTACTGAGCTGGTACCAGATGACAGGGTCATGCAGCAGCTATTAGAGAGAGAAAATAGAATATTGTTTTGAAAGGCCTTTAAGTGGATAAGAGCTATTAAAAACATCAATCAATTCAAAGAAAATATTGAATGGGGTAAGCAAGATGCCACAGTAAGTACTATAGAAATAAAAAAAGTCAAGACACAGTTCTTGCATTACTTTTAGATCACATGTCAATACCATCAGCCCCATTTTTCTTTCTTGCTAATTTATTTCCCAGACTATTCGTCTATCAGCACCTCCTTTTCCTCCCCAGCTCACCACCCCATCTAAATCCTTTTCCCCACCCCCAGGAAATGAAGTCACACTCTGTCACCCAGGCTGGAGTGCAGTGGCACAATAATAGTTCACTGTAGCCTCAAACTCCTGGGCTCAAGCAATCCTTCAGCCTCCTGAGTATCTGGGACCACAGGCATGTGTCACCACACCCAGCTAATTTTTGTTTTGTTTTGTTTTTGAAATAGGGTCTTGCTCTGTCTCAGGCTGGAGTACAGGGGTGCAATCTCAGTTCACTGAAACTTTCTGCCTCCCCAGTGATCCTCCCACCTCAGCCTCCTGAGTAGTTGGGATCACAGGAGCATGCCACCACACCAGCTAATTTGTTGTTTGTTTGTAGAGATGGGATTTTGCAGCTGGGTGCTCACACCTGTAATCCCAGCACTTTAGGAGGCTGTGGTGGGCAGATCACTTGAGGTCAGGAGTTCAAGGCCAGCTTAGCCAACATGACAAAACCCCACCTCTACTAAAACCACAAAAATTAGCCAAGCGTGGTGGGAGATGACTATAATCCCAGCTACTCGGGAGGCCGAGGCAGGAGAACTACTTGAACCCAGGAGGTGGAAGTTGCAGTGAGCTGAGATCACACTACTGCACTCCAGCCTGGGTAATGGAGTGAGATTCCATCTCAAAAAAAAAAAAAAAAAAAAAAGAGATATGGGGTTTTGCCATGTTGCCCAGGTGGTCTTGAATTCCTCGACTCAATCAATTCATCAATCTCAGCCCCACAAAGTGCTGGGATTACAGGCATGAGCCACTGTGCCCAACTGCTAATTAACATTAGCAGTGCCCAACTGCTAATGTTTTTAGAGACAGTCTTGCTATGTTGCCCAATCTGGTCTCAAATTCCTGGCCTCAAGTAATTCTCCCGCCTCAGCCTCTTGAGCAGCTGGAATTACTGGTGCAAGCCACCAAACCTGGCTCTCAATCTTTTATTACTAAGCATCAAATATATAAAGTAGGTAAAAGCAGATGCTAGTATCTCCTTCAAAAAGAAATTATGGACCAGGCCTGGTGGCTCATGCCTGTAATCCCAGCACGTTAGGAGGCAGAAGTGAGAAGACTGCTTAAGGCCAGGCATTGGACACCAGCCTGGGTAAAATGAGACCTTGTCCCTACAAAGTATTTTTAGCCCAGGCGTGGTCGCTCACATCTGTAATCCCAGCATTTTGGGAGGCCGAGGTGGGTGAATCATGAGTTCAAGAGATTGAGACCATCCTGGCCAACACAGTGAAACCCTGTCTCTACTAAAAATACAAAAAAATTAGCTGGGCGTGGTGGCATGCGCCTTGTGGTCCCAGCTACTCGGGAGGCTGAGGCGGAAGAATTGCTTGAACCCAGGAGGTGGAGGTTGCAGTGAGCCAAGATTGCGCCACTGCACTCCAGCCTGGTGACAGAGCAAGACTCCGTCTCAAAAAAATAAAAAATAAAAAAATAGCTGAGCATGGTGGCGCATACCTGTAATCCCAGCTACTCAGGAGGCAGAATTGCCTGAATCCAGGAGGCAGAGGTTGCGGTGAGCCGAGATCGCACCATTGCACTCCAGCCTGGGTAACAAGAGCGAAACTCCGTCTCAAAAAAAAAAAAAAAAAAAAAAAAAAATTTTGTTTTAAAGTAGCTGGGTGTGGTGGCACAACCTGGGTAACAGAGTGAGATTCTTAAAAAAAAAGAAGAAAGAAGAAAGAAATTATGACTTTTTTCCCACTTCAACTGAAAATACTTTATAGAACACAAAGAAAATCCAGGATAAAAAATATAGACAACTACTACTCTAAAGAAGAAAGCAACATCCTAGTAAATTTTCCCCAGTTCACGGCACAGAAAATAGTGCCAACTATTTAGTGGAAAAAGAATCTTGATTTAAAAAAAAAAAAAAAAGCAGCTGGGTGCAGTGGCTCACATCTGTAATCTCAGCACTTTGGGAGGCCAAGGTGGGCAGATCACCTGAGGTCAGGAGTTCAAGACCAGCCTGGCAATCATGGTGAAACCCCATCTCTACTAAAAATACAAAAATAAGCCGGGCGTGGTGGCGTGCACCTATAATCCCAGCTACTTGGGAGACTGAGACAGGAGAATCGCTTGAACCTGGGAGGTGGGGGTTGCAGTGAGCCCAGATGGCACCACTGCACTCCAGCCTGGGTGACAGAGACAGACTCCATCTCAAATAAATAAATAAAATAAAAAAGCCTGGCTAAAACCTATTAAGAGTAGTTATAGAAAAGAATTTTAGTGACCATTTAGATTGAGCGCCCATTAGGCTTTGACCACATAAATGACCACTGGTTTCTTTTTTGGTAACCCAAATGAAAAACAACTTTAACATTGGAACATACTTCAGCTTTGTAAAAATCCCAAATTTGAAATCTGTTTTTCCTTTTGTACAGGTCAGCTCAGAATGACTTACGGAGTTCATTTCCTTCACTGAGAATCTCTGCCCGGCGCACAAGCTGCTCAAACAGATTCCGCATATTCAGCATCGTAGTATCCATCTTTCTGCCAAGAAATCAAATATACATTAGGGGTCCTGCCTTCTACCCAATGACAAAAGATTCTACAGCAATCCAGCCATCAGTGACCAACATCTGGACTCTTCCATTTATAACCACCATTATAAGAATCTTAAGCTAACAACAGATGTTTTGTGTGATTCTTATTATAAAAACAAACTTGAAATGTTTAGGACTCATCTGAAAATTAGAAAACCATTTCAGACCTTTGAATATAACATCCCTTCCAATCACTTTGGAGCAGAAAAGAAAACAATTAGGAAAGAGTACGTCAGTTGATTACTAAGTGACTGATCAACAACAAAATATGGTTCTTCAGGTCAAGCCTATTGATTAAATAATACTTTTTCCAGTTTATTCCTTGTGGGCTTTGAAGACCTACAATGTAACTTAAAATATTTATTTTTAATTTCATTTTTAGCTAATGCTCCCGTTGCAACTGCCTTTTAAAATGCAGGACATGGTCAGCACATTTCCTACCAACAGCACAGATGACGTCACACAAGTGATTAAGTGGGAAAATCGCCAGCTCAGCAGCACAAGAATTATTTCTGTAATGCAGGCCTCTGCTGGGCTGTGTGCAGGAACTACGTCTAATAAATTTATACTAAGTAGAGGCAAAGGATCATGTTGTACCACATTCTGGCATCAGAGAGACAATACACCACCTTCAGAGTCAGAAGGGCAAAGCAAAAATCATTTGCTACTGTGTTCTGTAGAGCGAATTTCAGGCTTCGTATTTTCCCCCAAAGGCCTGCTGATATCGTAGTAAAAACAGTGTCCTTACAGGCGGTTCTATTCCAAATAGACTTTAACTGGGAACACTTTGAGGAAATAAGAACTTCACTTAACAGTTAAGAAAGAAAGACATTATTAACTGGATGTTATGAAAACTATCAAGAAAATTAAATAAAAAGTCAAATTTCATTAGAAATTTAACATCCTCAGGAATACCATTAAAGGATTCTTATGTTTCTCTCAACTACCGCTTCAACATTCTAGTCCAGGCCCTTATTTCCTAAATAAAATTTTAAGAACTCTTATGAAGGGTTAGTGATTTTGCAATGTTTATAAGATTGTACTCCAAACTATGAGGGCAAGAAAAAAATATATTCAAAAGTATAAAGGACAAAGAATATATGAACATAGGCTGCATGCAGCAGCTCACACCTATAATCCCCAGAACTCTGGGAGGCAAAGGCAGGCAGATCACTTGAGGTCAGGAGTTCAAGACGAGCCTGGGGCAACATGGCGAAACTCTGTCTCTACTAAAAATACAAAAATTAGCTGGGCACAGTGGTGAGCACCTGTAATCCCAGTTACTTGGGAGGCTCAAGCAGGAAGATCACTTGAACCCAGGAGGCAGAGGTTGCAGTGAGCTGAGATGGAGCTCCAGCCTGCATGCCAGAGCAACACTCTGTCTCAAAAAAAAAAAAGAATATATGAATATAAAGATATTTTCTATTAGATGCTGTGCAGAATTATTCATTTATATTCATATGATAATTGCTGTAATAGAAAAAAAGGTTTCAGTTCCAAGCTTGGATGCAACATATACCTGAATCGGGGATGAAAACCAAGATTTTCAAATGGCAAGTATCTGTTCCAAACTACATAATCACAGCAAGCTGCTAAGCAACCAGACCAACAAATTTATTACAAAGATCTTTCTCTAAACTAAGAACAAAACTAACAGAATAGGATTAAAGGCTGGGTGCAGTGGATCACGCCTATAATCCCAGCACTTTGGGAGGCCCAAGTGGGCGGATCACAAGGTCAGGAGTTGGGAGACCAGCCGGTCAACATGGTAAAACCCCATCTTTACTAAAAACACAAAATTTAGCCAGGCATGGTGGTGGGTGCCTGAAATCCCAGCTAATGGGGAGGCTGAGGCAGCGAGAATCGTTTGAACCAGGAGGCAGAGGTTGCAGTGAGCTGAGATCGCACCATTGCACTCTAGCCTGGTCAACAGAGCAAGACTGTCTCAAAAAATAAGAAAAAGAATAGCATTAAAACCAGCAGGAAGAGCTGTGGAATTCAGAGACTCCATGAATTTAGCAATATAACGAAACAAGCAACATGTCCCAATTGCTACAAGACAGAAACATGGGCAGGACTTTGGGTAGTCGATTCAAATGTTGATTTCCTTTGGCTCTCCTGAGGTAAAAATGGAAGACTTTAATTCGTAGCTTTAATATAAGGTATTGTTTTCTATCATCTAGGCACTTTTTTTTTAAAGCATTTGGCAATATTTATTGTAATTTCATTTGATAAAAGGCACTCTTTTATATATTGTGAGACTGTAAGACAGTGAGCTCAGTACCACAGCAAAACTTCTATATCTGTCCAAGAATTCAAAAAGGAAAATTTCATGGTACTAGGATATTGAAAACTGGTTGTTTAAAAAAAAAATTTTTTTAAGGAGGATTTTTAAGTCTTAAATTACAATATAACCTGTTCTTTTGCCTATTTTTTAATTTTTTGAGACAGTCTTGCTCTGTCACCCGGCCAGAGTGCAATGGCACCACCTCGGCTCACTGCAACCTCCGCGTCCCTGGTCCAAGTGATTCTCCTGCCTCATCCTCCAGACATTGTTCTACCCTTCCTGCTCATGTCCATCAACCACCCTACTCACTGACCTACCCTATCCCATATCCTACTGACTTCCAATTTTGATTTTCCTACTTTTATCATTGTCTCAGTGGCTCAGTTCCAAGCTTCAGAATCACTGCTGGTTCCTCCCTTTCCCACAGCATAATCATTAAACCTTGGGTGCTCTTCTCTCATGTATCTACCATACCCACCACTTCATCACTTGTAGGTTGTCATCACTCACTTCAACTGTGCCCCCTGCCTCCAGTCTTTCCCCCACTGCTTCAGGCAGTTGCCACTCAGATCCATACACTTTGTACTTGAATTAAACTTTACTAGATGATTCTGCCGCGTCCCAGGTAGACTGTAAATTTGAGGGGAGAAATCTTACATGTGGTGCTACTCTATTATACACACAAACATGTAGAATTTAATATGATGCTCACACACAAAAAAAGTATTTGATAAATGTTAAGTCAGAGAACAAACACACACATATCTGTGACGCTATGGTCAAAAGAATCTCCATTCTACTTCAACATCAATGTGTAATATAGCTTAAAGCAAAAAAAAAAAAAAAATAGTTAAAAGGGGGAAAGGGAGCAGAAGTCCTGGGACAAGCTGGGTGTGGTGGTGCTTGCCTATAGTCCCAGCTATTCAGGAGGCTGAGGTGGGAGGTCACTTGAGCCTAGGAGTTTGAGACCACTCTGAACATCACAAGACCCTCTTGTATTAAAAATAAATAAATAAAACTATGTGGTGGCTCACGCATGTAATCCTAGCACTTTGGGAGGTTGAGGCGGGTGGCTGACCTGAGGTCAGGGGGTTCGAGACCAGCCTGACCAACATGGAGAAACCCCGTCTCTACTAAAAATACAAAATTAGCTGGCCATCGTGGTGCATGCCTGTAATCCCAGCTACTCAGGAGGCTGAGGCAGGAGAATCGCTTGAACCCAGGAGGAGAAGACTGCGGTGAACCAAGATCATGCCATTGCACTGTAGCCTAGGCAACAAGAACAAAACTCGGTCTCAAAAAAAAAAAAGAAAGAAAAGAAAAATAAAAAAGTTCTGGGACGAACCTTTAATTCTTCCATCTACGAGTAGTATAATCTTCAGTAAATCACTTAGAAATTCCAAGACTCATCTATAAAGTGAAGTGAAAACAATAACACTTGCTCTATTTACCTCATAGATCATAAAAATGTTTTAATGTGTAAGCTAAGAATCTTACTATCAAAATACAAGATATCTTTTAGTTGGCATGTAGTAAGTTTATTTTATTTAGGTTTGGTTTTGGTCTGAGAGTTGTTATTTCCATCCTAAAACAGTGATTCTCAAATCTAGGTGTTTTTCCCCACCCAGGCTGTCTCCCAATAAGAGTATCACTAAATTCAGAATTTTAGACCATTTTTTAAAATAGTGCTATACAATTAGAAAGAAAGGAATCCAGTATTTACTAGGTGCTTTGGAGTGACTCAAGCACTAAATTAGACACTTCACATATACTTTTTCTTTAAATGAATCTGACTTATGTATATATTTATTTATTTATTTGAGATGGAGTCTTGCTCTGTCACCCAGGCTGGATTGCAGTTGTGCCATCTCAGCTCACTGCAACCTCTGCCACCCAGACTCAAGCGATTCTCCTGCCTCAGTCTCCCAAGTAGTTGGGATTACAGGTGCCCACCACCACGCCTGCCTAATTTTTTTGTATTTTTAGTAGAGGTGGAATTTCACCATGCTGGCCAGGCGGGTCTCGAACTCCTGACCTCTAGCAATCTGCCTGCCTCAGCCTCCCAAAGTGCTGGGACTACAGGTATGCACCACCACACCTGGTCTCACTGACTTAATTGTCTCCATTTTATAAACAATGGACAACTAAGGCCAGAGACCTTAAACTGACTAATAAATGTCAAACTCTCATTGAAATCCAGGTCTGAGTCCAAAATCTATATTCTCTCCAACCCAACACATTGAAGAGATGATATGCTACAAAAATATCAGTTAGACCATATATATTGCAGACATACCCAGAGACTTCCCCCAAAATCATAACATGTCATCCAAACAGCAACACATCTACAACACACATTATAGCTGCAACCCAGATCAACCGAGAAGAATCAAGGAAACAGCAAAATTTGACCTGGTCTAGGCTTTTAAATAAGCTGTTCTAGATGAGGTTTGCTGCTTCTGGAGAGTTATTTTTTCCTCTAACATAGATTTACTTAGGGTAATCCAAAAATGGCACTAGCAGAATATAATCCTCTTCTCTTTTATGCTGAGGGACCATATATTTTTATTAACATTCTACAGAAGTGACTCTCAGGAATTATTTATAGATGACAAAAATATCTTTCTATATCAGTACTAACTCTGATATCTCAGCCAAATTGTAACTCAAAAAGCTAAAATTTACTCACCCTATTCAATGTCAATTGAAAATAGTTGTAATTTTCCTGCTGGGTCACATTTTCACCCTCATGAATACTTGTTTATTTCCCCCCATGTATTATTTAGTCCAGAGCTAGGAGATACATTAATGTGAAAGCAAACAAAAACAAAGTCATATTGTAGTACACTGCTTTTGCAGCTGTAAAACAGCTGTCACTTTCTACAACAGAGACTGCTGCCTTTCGGGAAAGCTGAAACGATCCCTGTGTGCAGCAAGAAAATCAGTTTGTGGAGCACTTTAAACCAAAAGGTGCTAGAGAATCTCAGCTGTTATTGATGCGGAGCCCCAGAGGTGGAGAAGTCACTACGTTACAGTTTCCCAATCTGTGAGTATCCCTAAGGGAGCAATTTGGCAACACCATGAAAGAATCTCAGCTGGATGTGATTGCTTTGAGCCCCCAATTTAATTTCAATCACCCAGCCAAGAGACAGACATCATCCTTCAGAATAACAGACTATTACAGATCTTACTGCAGGGTACCCTGGGAAAAGTCTCTATCCTCTTCTTCCTCCTTCAAACAACATTATTAAGAGACCTATATATCAGCTTTTTTAGATGCATCAAGGGTGTTAAATACTTTAAGACAAAGCAATGAAAGGTTGCTTGAGTTTTTTCAGTAAAGTGTTTTAATGAAAAACTTTCCCACAAACATTGCTAAATCTGGAGATTCCCAAGAAATCAATAATATAGGTTCCCTGCTGTCAAGGAAAACCATTCTCAAAGATAATCTCAGTACTTTAAGATCTTTTCATATGAACGCATTTGAGGACAATGTAAGGACAATTCTTTTCCAGAAATGTCCGGCTTCTGCTTCACCGTAATGAAAGCGTCTTCACCATAACGAAAGTTGTATTCCCTGTGAATACAACTGGCGGGGAAGAAGGATTATCTTGAAACCAAATGTTGTTTATAAGCAAATCACTTGCAGAAAGAGTAAACAAAATGTTCTCAATCCAACATGAATGAAGACTAAAATAAGGAAGGGAAGATCTGAATTGTGATTTTTCAGAAAATTACTATCAGTTCAGCATACTAAATACTTCTTTTTTCCCTGTGAATTCTTCCTATTCTGGTCTTCCATCCTTCAAGGTCTAGAATAAGTCTTACCAATTCACTGAAACCTTCTCTAACCATTTCAGTCCAAAATGATTTCCATTATTATCTATAACATTCATTTAGCAGATATAAAAATACGATTTGTTTTTAATTTTCTATGTTCAAAAAATTAATAGTAAAACAAAAATCTCACTACCCTAAACAACTATATGTACCACCTTATCTAATCTTGCCCATCTTACACTCATATTTCATAGTGTTACAATCATACATTACATAAAATTTTGTGTTTTGCTTCTTCCTATCATATTTCCATTAAGTTCTAAAGAGTTGATGAACAACTATTTGTTTTACTATTCTCTTCTTTGGACGTTTAGGTAATTTCCAGTTTTTCACTTGTCTCTGCCTGGAATCTCTTGCACGGTCACTCTTTCACCTTAAGGTCTTTACTCAAATGTTGCTTTCTCAATAAGGTATTTCCAACCATCCTATTTTAAATTGCAGACTTTCTCTAACACTTCTCTGCTTTACTTTGCTCCAAAGCACTTCTCTCCATCTAACATACTTAAATATTTATTCAGTTTATTGTCTGTTTCCCCACTAGCTTAAGTTCCAGGAAAGCAGAGATTTTTGTGTTTTCTTCAATGCTGAGCCCCTGATGCCTAGAACAGTGCCTGACATTTGGTAAATGACTAACAAATATTTGGTGAATAAATGAATTGAGCATTCCTATGGACAATATCTTTCTTCAGGTGACTGTGTTCCACAGAATAGATTTCCAAGGCTAAGAATGCTATATTAGGGTATAAAAACCTTTTATGGCTCTTAATAGTACCAAAATGTTTTCTAAAAGTGTTATACTAATGTACAGTACTCTCAGCAGTGTATAGGCCTACCAGACTCACCAGTTATCTTAAGTTCTATTACCCCAAATTAACTGCACATTCCTTTAAGACCAAATAAGACTGTCTTCTTCTTACACTTTGCACTTAAGAAATACTTGTTGAATGAAAGTAAACAGACTGGGTGTAGTGGTTGACACCTATAATCCCAGCATTTTGGGAGGCCAAGGCAGGCTGCTCACATGAGGCCAGGAGTTCAAGACCAGCCTGGCCAACATGGTGAAACCATATCTCTATTAAAAATAAAAAATTAGCCAGACATGGTGGTGCACACCTGTAATTCCAGCTACTCCGGAGGCTGAGGCAGGAGAATCGCCTGAACATGAGAGTTGGAGGCTGCAGTGCGCAACCACTGCACTCCAGCCTGAGAAGACAGAGTGAGACCTTGTCTCAAAAAAAGAAAGTAAACTAGGCCAGGCGTGGTGGCTCACACCTGTAATCCAAACACTTTGGAGGCCAAGGCGGGCGGATCACCTGAGGTCGGGAGTTCAAGACCAGCCTGACCAACATAGTGAAACCCTGTCTTTAAAAAAAAAAAAAAAGAAAGAAAGTAAACTAGTACAACCTCTATGGAAAATAGTGTGGAGAGTTCTCAAAAAACTAAAAATAGAACTATCATTCGATCCAGCTATCCCACTAATGGGTATAAAAGGGTAAGAAATCAGTATATCAAAAAGACCCTTGCACTCATGTTTATCACACCATAATTTACAATAGCAAAGACATGGAATCAACCTAAGTGTTAATTAATGGCAGATTGGATAAAGAAAATGTGACAGATAGACGTACACCACAGAATACTACTCAGCCAGAAAAAAGAATGAACTCATGTCTTTTGCAGCAACATGGACAGAACTGGAGGCCATTATCCTCAGTGAAATAACTCAGAATGTCAAATACCGCATGTTCTCACTTAAAAGTGGAAGCTAATCAATGGGTACACAGACATACAGAGTGGAAGAGTACACAATGGAGATTAGGAAAGACAGAAAGGTGGAAGCTGGTGTTGAGGGCTGAAAAACTACTATTGGATACAATGTTCACTATTTGAGTGATGGGGACACTAAAAGCCCAGACCTCACCACGACGCAATATATACCTGTAAGAAATCTGCATCTGTACCCCCTAAATATACAAAAAAAATTAAAAGAAAGATCCCCTCCAAAAAATAAATACCATTGAATGATTAAGCTATAGGAAAGGCGCCTTCTCTAAACACCTACAATAACTCAGAAAGCTTATTTACCCGACAGAAAGATAATGCTTTGGGTGGGGGGGAAAGGCTTATCTACCCATCTACCCCCACTTTCCTACACCCACCTCTCGGCCTACGAATGAAATCCTGTGAAGAGTAACGTATCTCAAAGTGTACAAGCAAGGCTGTGCGCGGTGGCTCACGCCTGTAATCCCAGCACTTCGGGAGGCCAAGGCGGTTGAATCACGAGGTGAGGAGTTCGAGACCAGCCTGACCAACATTGTGAAATCTTGTCTCTACTAAAATTACAAAAATTAGCCAGGCATGGTGCCACGCGTCTGTAGTCCCAGCTACTCAAGAGGCTGAGGCAGGAGAATCGCTTGAACCCGGGAGGCGGAGGTTGCAGTGAGCCGAGATCGCGCCACTGCACTCCAGCCTAGGTGACAGAGCTAGACTCCGTCTCAAAAAAAAAAAAAAAGTGTACAAGTAAGACCTCGTTGTTACTGAGGCTAAAACTTAGGATGAGAGGCCGGGCGCGGTGGCTCAAGCCTGTAATCCCAGCACTTTGGGAGGCCGAGGTGGGTGGATCACGAGGTCAAGAGATCGAGACCATCCTGGTCAACATGGTGAAACCCCGTCTCTACTAAAAATACAAAAAATTAGCTGGGCATGGTGGCGCGTGCCTGTAATCCCAGCTACTCAGGAGGCTGAGGCAGGAGAATTGCCTGAACCCAGGAGGCGGAGGTTGCGGTGAGCCGAGATCGCGCCATTGCACTCCAGCCTGGGTAACAAGAGCGAAACTCCGCCTCAAAAAAAAAAAAAACTTAGGATGAGAAGGGCAGACAAGATGTCATGGCCTCGGCCAGCCTCCCTAGACAGACGTGGCCCCCGAAGGAGAGGGGCTCCACTGCAGGCGGCCCAGGGCTCTCAAGCACCAGGGCGTTTCCCTTCGAAACCGTGGGGTGTCACTCCACCCACTCCCAAAGTCTGTATTTGACCGAGAGACATTTCTTTAGGATGACTCCTGCCCAGGTCCAGCCACCACCTCAAAAAGAGGCTCCGGCTTTCCACAAGACCCGGCGCCAAGACAGAAGCCCCCGACCCTCCCAGCCCCCGTCCATTCGGCCTGCCACGACCCCCACCCTAGAAAAGTCCGAGTGGAGAGGCTATGGCTGCTGGCCTGTCCCGGACCCCCGCGGCAGCCACGGCTCACCACACGAACGCTCTGCTTCCTACCACAATCCAGCGCCAGACGCACCTGGTCTGGCACCCCAACTACTCACTTCAGTCAGCCTGGCCCCACCTGGGCCGCTCTTCAATTCGCCCCGCGCCTCACCCAACGGCAGAGCAGCGCCGCGCCGCCAGCTCCGGTTTGAAATCCTTCACCAACCAATCACAGAGAAATTTATTCCTCCCACACCGTCCCTCTACGCTGGAACGTACGCCTTAGGGCCACGCGGAGGCGACGAGAACGGGAATGAGCATGCGCATTCTGACAAAGCGAAGCCAAAGACGGCCATTTTGACTAATGTCAACGGTTTGGGTTTTTTTCCGTGCTCTTTCCTGAAGTCATTCAGGATGCCATATTGACTAAGGGCAAGAGGTATTTCTTGAGTGCAAATTATTCTTAGCCTCACTGTTTGCGGGACTAGAGCCCTTGGAAACGATTAACTGAACAATGTCAGATCGCTCAGTAAAATAGGAAGAATGCCAGGAGTTAGAACAGCAGTTATTTTCAACCACATTCACTGAGCTATATTATCCCTTCCATTGATGTATCCATTCAGACTTCGATTTGACACTCATTATTTAAGTGAGCCCACATCATCACAAGCACTTCACTGGGAATCAGAAAATAAAGATGGTATGGTCTCTGCTGTCAGTAGCTACGAATGGAGGCGATAGCTTGAGGAAATAAAAATAAATACAAGTGAAAATACTATAATTCCATTTAATAAACGTTATTTAGAACATGGCATTGTGTTAGCACAGGGGCTTTCATACTTTTTTCCTTCTTCTTTACTTTTTCTTTTTTTCCAGACATCCTCTGAAAACTTTCATACTTTTTTAAAAATCTGGACCCATAGTGAGAAATACATTTTACGTTACAACCAGTTAATGAAAACTCTGCTTATTCTTACTACATGCAACGTACTCAGAACTACTCAACAATGTGTGACTACCCGCAATTTAAAAAACACTGGCTGGAGCATACAAGAAGCACTTTGGTTTAAAAGAAAGATCACTTACTGTCACATTGGTCCTTGAGTTAAAAAAAAAAAAAAATCCTGGTCAACATGGTGAAACCCTGTCTCTACTAAAAATACAAAAAATTAGCTGGGCATGGTGGCACGTGCCTGTAATCCCAGCTACTCAGGAGGTTGAGGCAAGAGAATTGCCTGAACCCAGGAGGCGGAGCTTGCGGTGAGCGGAGATCGCTCCATTGCACTCCAGCCTGGGTAACAAGAGCGAAACTCCGTCTCAAAAAAAAAAAAAAATTAAAAAAAAAAAAAAAAAAAGTCCGGGTGAGGTGGCTCACACCTGTAATCCCAGCACTTTGGGAGGCGAGGTGGGCAGATCACTAGGTCAGGAGTTTGAGACTAGCCTGGCCAATATGGTGAAACCTCATCTCTACTAAAAAGACAAAAATTAGCTGGGCGAGGTGGCACCTGTAATCCCAGCTACTCGGGAGGCTGAGGCAGGAGAATCGCTTAAACCTGGGAGGCAGAGGTTGCAGTGAGCTGAGATTGCACCACTGCACTCCAGCCTGGGTGACAGAGCAAGACTCCATTTCAATTTAAAAAAAAGAAAAGAAAAGAAAGAAAGATCACAGATTTGGGGAAGAGAGATTGGGGAGATGTTGATCTAAAGATATATAATTTCATTTAGAGGAAAATTTAGATCTATTGTACAACACAGTGACTATAATTAATACCAATGTATAATACATTTGAAATTTTCTAAGAGTAGATTTTTTTTTTTTTTTTTTTTTTTTTGAGACGGAGTTTCGCTCTTGTTACCCAGGCTGGAGTGCAATGGCGCGATCTCGGCTCACCGCAACCTCGGCCTCCTGGGCTCAGGCAATTCTCCTGCCTCAGCCTCCTAAGTAGCTGGGATTACAGGCATGCGCCACCACGCCCAGCTAGTTTTTTTTGTATTTTTAGTAGAGACGGGGTTTCACATGTTGACCAGGATGGTCTCGATCTCTCGACCTCGTGATCCACCCACCTCGGCCTCCCGAAGTGCTGGGATTACAGGCTTGAGCCACCGCGCCCGGCAAGAGTAGATCTTAAATGCTCTCACCACACACACAAAAGAAGTAGTGAGGTGGCCTGGTGCAGTGATGAGGCAGCGGATCACCTGAGGTCAGGAATTTAAGACCAGCCTGGCCAACATGGTGAAACCCCGTCTCTACAAAAATACAAAAATTAGCCAGACATGATGGCAGGTGCCTGTAATCCCAGCTACTTGGGAGGCTGGAGTAGAAGAATCACTTAAACCGGGAGGTTGAGGTTACAGTGAGCCAAAATCATGCCATTGCACTCTAGCCTGGATGACAGACTGAGACGCCATCTCAAAAAAAAAACAACAACGACAACAACAAAAAAAAACGGCCGGGCGCGGTGACTCACACCTGTAATCCCAGCACTTTTGGAGGCCAAGGTGGGCAGATCACCTGAGGTCAGGAGTTTGAGACCAGCGTGACCAACATAGAGAAACTCTGTCTCTACTAAAAATACAAAATTAGCCAGACATGGTGGCACATGCCTGTAATCCCAGCTACTCAGGAGGCTGAGGCAGGACAATCACTTGAACCTGGGAGGCCGAGGTTGCGGTGAGCTGAGATTGTGCCATTGCACTCCAGCTTGGGCAACAGGAGTGAAACTCCATCTCAAAAAAAAAAAGTATGTGAGGTAATGGATATGTTGATTAGCTTGATTTAGTCATTCCACAGTGTATACATATATCAAAACATCAACATAAATATATAAAATTTTTATTTATCAGAAAAACACATCACAAATTTTGTAACCTGAAAACTTGACCTCACTTTTACTTTAGAGACGGGGTCTCACTCTGACACCCAGCCTAGAGTGCAGTGGTGCAATCATAGCTCACTGCAACTACGGACTCTTAGGCTCAAGAAATCCTCCCTCGTACCTAGGACTACAAGCACATGCTATTACTCATGGGTAATTCTGTTTACTCGTTTATCTTTTGTAGAGGTGGGTCTCACTGTGTTGCCCAGGCTAGTCTTGAACTCCTGGCCTCAGGTGATCCTCCTACCTGAGCCTCCCAAAGCACTGGTATTACAGGCATGAACGTTCCACCTGGCCTTGAACAAATATCGATGGAGCACTTTTACATACCAGGCATTCCACTGAACCACCCATATTATCACTTTTTAATGCTTCCGTACTTCATTTCCTCCAACTATAAGATAGAAATAATAATCCCATTCCTATCTCACAGGTTTATTCCCAGATCAACTGAGACACAATGTGGTATACTATCAAAGTTTATACTTGGTAAACTGTAATACAAATTATTAGTAGTATTATTAGGAAAGGGATGAAGAAGGAAAATATTAACTTTACATTTATTATCCCATTTAAGCCTCCTAACAACCTTTCAAGGTCAGGAGTATTCATTGATTGCATTAGCCTGTGCCTCCTTAGACACCTATAATACAATGAAATAAGTACTAGGACAAAGACATGTATAAAGTGCTTTAGGATCACAGACAAGGAAACAATGAATCCTACCTGTGGAGTGGGAGTGTTAGAAAAGGCTACAGAGACTTGATATCTGAGCTGGGTCTTGAAGTGTGAATAGGAATTTACAGGAGAGAAGGGCGTGCCAAATTACTGGCAAGAGGAATATCATGTGACCTCTGAAGAATGAGGCAAGCATATATTTAATGAATACACAAGAAAGCAGTTTATGTAGGTTTAGGCTGTGAAGGAATATTTATCTCAATTTTCAGGTAATGTTGAGGGTTCAGTGGGTGTGATGCTTCTTAGGTAGTTTTGGCCTGAAAAAGAAAAAGAGAGACTGCCAAAGGGAGATCTGAGAAGAAAGATCTACTTACTGTCATATTGGTCCTTAAGTTAAAAAAAAAAAAAAAAAAGAAGAAGAAGAAGAAGCCGGGTGCGGTGGCTCGTGTCTGTAATCCCAGCATTTTGGGAGGCCGAGGCGGGTGAATCACCTGAGGTCAAGAGTTCGAAACCAGCCTGACCAACAAGGTGAAACCCCATCTCTACTAAAAAGACAAAAAGTAGCTGGGCATGGTGGCAGGTGTCTGTAATCCCAGCTATTCGGGAGGCTGAGACAGGAAACAGGAAAAGTGCTTGAAGCTGGGAGGTGGAGGTTGCAGTGAGCTGAGATCCTGCCACTGCACTCCAGCCTGGGCATCAGAGGAAGACTCGGCCTCAAAAAAAAAAAAAAAAATCACACATTTAGGGGAGGAAGATTGGGGAGATGTTGGTCAAAAGATAAAATTTTAGTTAGAGGAAGATTTAGATCTATTGTACAACATGGTGACTGTAGTTAATAACAATGTATAACACATTTGAAAATTGCTAAGAGTAGATCGTAAATGCAACTTAATGACAAGACAGTGAGACTTGGACTGACCTGACTGATTTGTCTTTGGATAGAACATATGCTAAAGTGGCAAGCAGGAATGTCTGGAGAGGGGAAAATCTAAATCTTCCTCTATTTAGGCCAGTGGCAGTGGGGATGACAAGGAGGGGACAGGTGGGAAACATATTCATGAAATCAATCAATGAACTGAAATGGACTTATTAAATGATTGGACCTCAGCGGTGAGGGAGAGAAGCAGGGGAGTGTAGAATGCCTCAGCTTTCCCTCCTTCGCTTACACCTCAATTACTGAGTGCAGCTCCTAAGTACAGATCTCTTGTGTGTGCCCACTTTTCTCCTTCCCCCTGTCACTCCCCTTCTCCAATTTGGTAGTCCAACCCCAATGAAATTGTTCACCCTCCCTTGCATTCTTTACTCCTCAGGTGATCTTTTAAAAATGCAATTATGGCTGGGCACAGTGGTTCATGCCTGTAATCCCAGAACTTTAGGAGGCCAAGGCAGGCAGATCACCAGGACAGAAGTTTGAGACCAGCCTGGCCAACATAGTGAAACCCTGTCTCTACTAGAAATACAAAAAGTAGCTGGGTGTGGTGGCAGGCATCTGTAATCCCAGCTACTCGGGAGGCTGAGGCAGAAGAATCACTTGACCTGGGAGTTGCAGGTTGAGGTGAGCTGAGATTGCTCCATTGCACCCTAGCCTGGGCAAAGAAAGCAAAACTACATCTCAAAAAAAAAAAAAAAAAAAAAAAATTAGCCAGGCGTTCTGGCAGGCACCTGTAATCCCAGCTATTCTGGAGGCTGAGGCAGGAGAATTGCTTGAACCCGTGAGGCAGAGGTTGCAGTGAGCTGAGTTCAAGCCATTGCACTCCAGCCTGGGTGACAGAGTGAGACTCTCTCATTTAAATAAAAAAAAAAAAAAAATGCAATTACGGCCAAGCACAGTGGCTCATGCCTGTAATCTCAGCACTTTGGGAGACCAGGGCAGCAGATCACCTGAGGTCAGGAGTTCAAGACCAGCCTGGCCAACAGGGCGAAACCCTGTCTCTGCTAAAAACACAAAAGTTAGCCAGGCATGGTGGTACATGCTTGTAATCCCAGCTTCTCAGGAAGCTGAAGCAGAAAAATCACTTGAATCCAGGAGGCAGAGGTTGCAGTGAACCGAGATCATGCCACTGCTCTCCAGCCTGAGTGACAGAGCGAGTCTCTGCCTCAAAAAATAAAATTTAATTTAAACTTTAAAAATTGGCTGCCTACAGTGGCTCATATTTGTAATCCTAGCACTTTGAAAGACCAAGGTAGGCAGATCACTTGAGGTCAGGAGTTTGTGACCAGCCTTGCCAACAAGGTGAAACCTCGTCTATCCTAAAAATACAAAATGTAGCTGGGCATGGTGGTGTGTGCCTATAATCCCAGCTAATCAGGAGGCTGATGCAGAATTGCTTGAACCCAGGAGGCGGAGGTTGCCGTGAGCCGAGATTGCGCCACTGCACTCCAGCCTGGGCGACAATTTGAGGCTCTGTCTCAAAAAAAAGAAAAAAATTAAAATGTAATTCTACCATAAAAATGATAACTATGTGAAGTAATGCATAGGTTAATTAATGAGCTAGATTTGGCCAGACATGCCGTGGCTCACACCTGTAATCCCAGTGCTTTGGGAAGCCAAGATGACAGGATCACTAGAGGCCAGGAGTTCAAAATCAGCCTGGGCAATATATCAAGACTTCCTCTCTGCAAAAAAAAAAAAAAACTTAAAAATTAGGCTCCTGTGCTTATGGAGTAGCCATTCATTTATTCCTTTACTTTCTTTTTTCTTTTTTTTTTTTTTTTTTTTGAAAGGGAGTCTTGCTCTTTCACACAGGCTGGAGTACAATGGTGCTATTTTGGCTCACTGCAACCTCTGCCTCCCAGATTCAAGCAATTCTCTGCCTCAGCCTCCTGGCTAGCTGGGATTACAGGTGCCTGCCACCATGTCTAGCTAATTTTTTTTATTTTTAGTAGAGACGGGGTTTCACCATCTTGGCCAGTCTGGTGTTGAACTCCTAACTTTGTGATCCACCTGCCTTGGCCTGCCAAAGTGCTGGGATTACAGGCGTGAGCCATGGCACCCAGTCTATTCCTTTACTTTCTTAATAAACTTGCTTTCACTTAACTAATTCTTCGCTAACTAGCTGAGTATAATGGGCTTGCCTGTAGGCCAGCTACTTGGAAGGCTGAGGCAGGAGTATCATTTGAGCCCTGGGGTTCAAGGCTTCAGTGAACTATGATTGAACCACTGCACTCCATCTGAGTGACAGAGCAAGACCTTGTTTTTTTTTTTTTTTTTTTTAAAAGCTATATTTAATCATTCCATAATATACATACAGGCCAGGCAAGGTGGCTTATCCCTGTAAACCCAGCACTTTGGGGGGCTGAGGTGGGCGGATCACTTGAGACCAGGAGTTTGAGAACAGCCTGGGCAACATGGTGAAACCCTGTCTCTACTAAAAATACAAAAATTAGCCGGGCATGGTAGCGTATGCATATAATCCCAGCTACTCGGGAGGCTGAGGCAGGAGAATTACTTCGACTGGTGAGACAGAGGTTGCAGTGACCCAAGATCGAGCCGCTGCACTCCAGCCTGGGTGACAGAGTGAGAGTCCGTCTCAAAAACAAAACAAAACAAAAAATGTAATATATATACATTATACTTCAAAACATCATGTTGTACATGATAAATACATACAATTTTATATCTTTTTTTTTTTTTTTTTTTTTTTTTTGAGATGGAGTTTCGCTTTTACCCAGGCTGGAGTGCAATGGCATGACCCCGGCTCACTGCAACCTCTGTCTCACGGTCCAAGTGATTCTCTTACCTCAGTCTCCAGAGTAGCTGGGATTACAGGCAACCGCCACCACACCCGGCTAATTTTTGTATTTTTTGGTAGACACAGGGTTTCTCCATGTTGGGCAGGCTGGTCTTGAACTCCCGACCTCAGGTGATCTGTTCACCTCGGTCTCCCAAAGTGCTGGGATTACAGCTGTGAGTCACCCATCTCTGCCTCTCAAAGTGCTGGGATTGCAGGCATGAGCCACTGTGCCCGGCCAAACTGCCTTCTTAATAAAGGCCACAATCCTTCACAAGGCCCTCCTAGGCTGCTTTTGCTCGCCCCTCTAGCTGCACTGCCGAACCCTCCAGTGTTGGCAGTTCCTCCCAGCACCAGGCTACCTACCATTTCCACCTGGGCCCTTCACCCTTCCATGTGCCCCAGCACTCTCCCGAACCTCCACTGCCTTTTCACTGGGATAAGTTCTACTCACCCTCTAGACAGCTTAAACTCCGATGCCTGGCTCTGTGCCATTGCTATAAACTCCCGCAGCAATGCGTTCTCTCCCTTTCCTCCTCCTCATTCGTTTAGTCTTCCTGGTTCTTCCAGTCACTATCACATGGCATTCCACAAGTCAGCTGTGGCCTGACTCACTCATTGATAAATGGAAAAAATAATACCTATTTCCTAGGGTTGTTGAGAGGAATAAATGAGTTATCCTTATAAAACACTTAGCACAGTTCCTGGCACACAGTAAGCACCCTTCAATGCCTATTTTCTCTACAAGACTATGAACTTCCAGAGACGAAGGGATGGTACTCCTTTCATGTACTAGTCTTGTTTTTGCAGCTCCAATAAATAGCTGTACAACGGAGGTGAGTTAAGTTCAGTAGGATGGCATCCCCAATAAAGGATGGGGGTTGGAGACGCCGTCTCTCTTACACCTCCCTCTTCCCAAAATACCACCACACCCTTCCAATCCCTGTCAATCTCCTTTGCTGCACTGGCCGGCAGGGGAGGCGAGATGGCAGCAAAGGAAAAGATGGAAGTGAGGGGCGGGAGGGGCGGCGCGGGTTCCTAACTCCTTTTCTTCCCAAACTGCAGCTCCCTGGGTAGGGAGGGATCCTAAGGCTGCACTTGTAACCGAAGAAGCTTGAGAGCTTTGAGAGCTGGTGCCAGAAAGCTTGGGTTCTGGCGAGACCGCCCCTTGGGTGCTTTCGAGGTGCGGGAGAGGTCGGGCTGGAACGCGCCGTCGGAGGACTTGCTGTTATCACCAACAGGGGCGGCAAGCGGGGGCGGCCTCCTTCCACCTGCTCCCGCGCCCGTGATGAGGTTGCTGCTGATCAGGGATGGCGGGTGACCTCCCGAGCGCGCCCGTGCCCCCATCTGCCCAGGGGAGGCCGCCTGACCCGATGTCCCGACGGAGGAACTGTCATCGTCGGTCCCTGGACGCGGGCGTCGGGGACTGGGAGGCTCGGCTCGGTCCCCGGCTGCCACCCGTCCGGCCACAGCTCGGTGCGTGTCTTCATTCTCTCACCTTCGCTGGGTTCTGCCTCCCAGGGCCTTCTCATTACTTCCCATCCAGGATTATCGTTCCCGCTGCATATTACACCGAGAAGTTTCGGGCCCTTCTGCCTCCCAGGCTGTGCGCTAAGCCCTGGGGCGGATGTGGGGAGAGGCGGGGTGCTAGGCCAGGGCCTGCAGCGCAGAGTGCGGAGGCGGGGGCTGTGTTGTGGCGGTTCAGGGATTCCGGCTGGGAATCAAGACTGTCCAAGACGAGACCTCTGAGCTGAGCTTTGAAGAATGGATAGGACCCCAACAGGGAGGAGGCTGCGGACTGAAGTAGGCAGGAAGTGCTGAGAGAAATGGGGAAGTCAGTCCATCCTGACTGGAGCGCGAGGATCTTGGTTGGGGGGCCGGTAAGGATGGAAGGACTTTTTTTTTTTTTTTTTTTGAGACAGAGTCTCGCTCTGTAGCCCAGTCTGGAGGGCAGTGGCACAATCTCGGCTTTTTTGCAACCTCTGCCTCCCAGGTTCAAGCGATTCTCCTGCCTCAGCCTCCCAAGTAGATGGGATTACAGGCGTGCGCCACCACGCCCAGCTAATTTTTTTTATTTTCAGTCGAAATGGAGTTTCACCGTGTTGGCCAGGCTGGTCTTGAACTCTTGGCCTCAGGTAATCTGCCCACCTCAGCCTCCCAAACTGCTGGGATTATAGGCTTGAGCCACCACACCCCACCAGCTGGAAGGACTTTTGAGAGCAGAGCTGAGGGACCTTGAATACCAGGCCAGATAAATTCAGTGTAATTCCTAGGCACTAGTGACCCATTGAAGGTTTTCTTCTTATTTCTCTAAGAGAAGCAGTAAGCATAGTGGGTAAACACACAGGCCTGGAGTTATGCTGGCCCTTCCACCACTTATGACCTGTGTGGTGAGCAACTTAACTTCTCTGTCCTTCCATTTCCACATCTATCAAACAGGATAACACTAACAGTGTAAAGCACTGTTAGGAGCAATGAATGAGATGATGTTTGCAAAACTCTTACTGCAGTGCCTGCCACCTAGTAATTCCATGAGTATTACTTATCATTGTTTTGTATCCCTCTGTCTTCCTCTCTGTTTCTTTCCTCTTTCTTTTGATAATATCTCTCTCTCATCAAAAAAATAAAAATAAAAAACGATGTTTCATAATCTGGCTTCCCTGCCCTACCCCTAGGAATCACCCTCTCACACTCAATAAAGTGTCAAACTAAATCAAACTGTAATAGCCAATCTGTAACAATCAAACCATAATAGACAAAGCAAGATTCTGTTTCAAAAAATACAAAACAAATCACCCATAAAACAACAGCAACAAAACTCTAATAGAAACAAATAGAAACCGGTTCCCCTTCAGGAAAACACCTGTGTCTCTCCTGGGTGTCCAGGCTCTGGGGAGCCCTGCTTGGAGGAAGGGGTGTAGTTATTGACATGCTGAACTCATCTCTACTAGAGATCAACCTCTTTAAACACAGAGACTGCTGAGTGTGGTGGCTCACACTTGTAATCCCAGCACTTTGGGATACCTAGGAGGGCAGATCACCTGAGGCTGGGAGTTTGAGACTAGCCTGACCAACATGAAGAAACCCTGTGTCTACTAAAAATACAAAATTAGCTGGGAGTGGTGACACATGCCTGTAATCCTAGCTATTCAGGAGGCTGAGGCAAGAGAATCCTTTGAACCCAGGAGGCAGAGGTTGTGGTCAGCTGAGATCCTGCCGTTTCACTCCAGCCTGAGCAACAAGAGCGAAACTCCATCTCAAAAATAAATAAAGAAATAAAAGCAGAGACTGTAGGCCAGGCGTGGTGGCTCACACCTGTAATCCCAGCACTTTGGGAGGCCAAGGTGGGCGGATCACCTGAGATTAGGAGCTCAAGACCTGCCTGGCTAACATGGCGAAACTCCATCTCTACTAAAACCACAAAAATTAGCTGGGTATAGTGGCATATGCCTGTAATCCCAGGTCCTCAGGGGACTGAGGCAGGAGAATCACTTGAAGCCAGAGGTGGTGGTTGCAGTGAGCCGAGATCACCCCACTGCACTCCAGCCTGGGTGACAGAGCAAGACTCCATCTAAAAAAAAAAAAAAAAAAAAAAAATGGTGGGGCTCAATGGCTCATGTAATCCCAGCACTACTTTGGGAGGCTGAGGTGGGCAGATCACCTGATGTGGAGAGTTTGAGACCAGCCTGACCAACATGGAGAAACGTTGTCTCTACTAAAAATACAAAAATTGGCTAGATGTGGTGGCACATATCTCCTGTAATCCCAGCTACTCAGGAGACTGAGGCAGGAGAATCACTTGAACCCGCGAGGCAGAGGTTGCAGTGAACCAAGATCGTGCCACTGCACTCCAGCCTGGGCAACAAGAGTGAGACTCCGTCTAAAACAAAACACAAACAAAAAAAAAAGAGATGGTAGCTTATTCATCCCATCCTGTCCTCTACCTAGCAATGTGTCTCACCCACAGTAAGTCCCTGCTCTATACCAGCGATTCTCAAACCTTAGCATGCATCAGAATCCCCTGGAGAGCTTGGTAACATACAGATCACTGGGGGCCATCATGGAGTTTCTCATTCCATCGGTCTTCCATGGGTCCCAAGAATTTTCATTTTGAATGAATTGCTAGGTGATGTTGATGCTGCAGATCTGGGAACCGCATCTGGAGAACTGCTGCTCTATAACATGTTGAATGGCTGTATCCGAGATGGTAAAGTAGCCTCACCATCCCCTTCCCAAGCTCAGCTGTTCATCAGCATTGAAAATACAGCTCCAAGGCTTAGAATCATGAGGTGTGGAACTCAGGAATTTTCTAAAAATTATCTTCCCAGGTGATTCTGATGTGCAAATAGGTTTGGCGTTCTACTGCCACACACAGTCCTGTACTCTGCCAGCCTCAGCTAACTCCTGCTCCAAGCAAAGGCCACACCGCCTGTCTGCACTGTATTCAGGACACACTTTGCTGCTCTGGGTTCACAATGGCTGAAACTATAGAGAGATGGGCTGCCAAGAGTGAGAGGAAAGTAGCTGGTTCTAAGAAGCAGACCAGAGATTCATGTAAATTGCAACAAGTGCCACTTCTATTAACTGTTAACTCTGAAAGACAAGCTAGGAGCCAGTTCTCCCCAGTCAGACCCGGAGTCAAATTCAGCTCTCTCCCTCCCTATTCAGCTTCCCTCCGTTACCCTCTGCTTCTGTTACCTCCAGTGTGAACGTAACCTACTTCACAGGGTTGAGCTGAAGATTAAATAAGTAGTTATAGCTGGTACAGTGGCTCACGCCTGTAATCCCAACATTTGGGAGGCCGAGGCAGGCGGATCACAAGATCAGGAGTTTGAGACCAGCCTGGCCAACATGGTGAAACCCTGTCTCTACTAAAGAATACAAAAATTAGACCCAGCTACTCAGGCGGCTGAGGCAGAAGAATTGCTTGAACCCAGGAGGCAGAGGGCAGTGAGCCAAGATCGTGCCACTGCACTCCAGCCTGGGTGACAGAGAGAGACACCTTTTTGTCTCAACAAAAAGAAAAAAGAAAGAAAGAAAGAGGTTATGGGGCTGGGCATGGTGGCTCAGCACTTTGGGAGGCCGAGGCAGACAGATCACCTGAGATCAGTTGTTCGAGACCAGCCTGACCAACATGGAGAAACCCCATCCCTACTAAAAATACAAAATCAGCCTGGCATGGGGATGCATGCCTATAATCCCAGCTACTCTGGAGGCTGAGGCAGAAGAATCGCTTGAACCTGGAAGGCGGAGGTTGCAAAAAGCCGAGATCACGACACTGCACTCTAGCCTGGGCAACAAGAGCAAAACTTTGTCTCAAAAAAAGAGATTATGGGCGCCAAGTTCCTTTCCCCAGTCACTTTGCTTTTTTTTTTTTTTTTTGAGACAGAGTCTCACTCTGTCACCCGGGCTGGAGTGCACTGGGGCAATCTCAGCTCACTGAAACCTCTACCTCCCAGATTCAAGCCATTCTCCTGCCTCAGCTTCTGGAGTAGCTGGGATTACAGGCATGCGCCAACATGCCCAGCGAAGTTGTGTATTTTTAGTAGAGACGGGGTTTCACCTTGTTGGCCAGGCTGGTCTCAAACTCCTGACCTCAGGTGATCTGCCCACCTCGGCCTCCCAAAGTGCTGGGATTACAGGGTGAGCCACCACACCTGCCATCACTTTGCTGTGAACAAAAACTTCCATACATATTTAATTGGATTTTCACATCAGTCACGAGGAGTAAGAAAGACATTATGGTTCTCTCCCATTTTACCATTGAGAAGCCTGAGTCTCAGGGAGGTTAAATGACTTGCCTAAATGGGTGGATCACCTGAGGTCAGGAGTTCAAAACCAGCCTGGCCAACATGGTGAAACCTTGTCTCTACTAAAAATACAAAAATTAGCCAGGCATGGAGGTGGGCGCCTGTAATCAAAGCTACTCGAGGGGCTGAGCAAGGAGAATTGCTTGAACCTGGGAGGCAGAGGTTGCAGTGAGCTGAGGTCCTGCCACTGCACTCCAGCCTGGGCAACAGAGCAAGACTGCATCTCTAAATAAATAAATAAACAAACAAACAAACTTACCTAGAGGTAATTTAACCTAGAGGTTAAATGACTCTCAACCTGGAGGTTAAATGACCTGCATGGCCTGAATATGTAGGGAAGGGGCTTTAAGCAGAGCTGGATGCTCCTCTCCACTCATCCCTGTATTTGTTCTTTTGACATCCCCTTCCCATAGGTCATATTTTCAGGCATATTTTGCCTGAATCTGAATGGTAAGGAAATAAGGTGGGGGCTCCCTGCCCCTATTGGAGACAACCCTGTCCTGCTGCTCCCTCCTCCCAACCCTATCTGCACCTTCCTTCCTATTTAAGCCCCTGCAGTCCCTTTGACAAACATCTACCTTAAATTCAAATTTTGGCACAACTTCTCTAGCTGAGTGAATTTTACCGGGTCCCTTCCTCTCTCTAGGTCTCATCTGTGACATAGAAGCAATATAGATCTGTGGTTCCCAAACTGTAGTACCCTTGGAGTGATCATGAGAGACTCAGCCCCTGGCCTCCATAAAGTCTGAGTAGCCCATCTGTGTGTAACTGACTGTGTAACTGTGTGATTACTGGGAGATGAGATCCAAATGAGCTTTAATGATGCAATCCAGAACTCAATCATTATGTATTTTCTCAGTCAAAAGATAACAAAAGTACAACTATCACCATATGGTCATGGTCAGGGAAGTTTTTTTTGGGAAATAGAAAGGTTGGGCTGGGTTCTGTAAATTACCTTAAAATAATTTAAAATTAAAAATAAATAAATAATTAAAAAGGTTGGGCCAGGCACGGTAGCTCACACCTGTAATCCCAATGCTTTCAGGGGCCGAGGCAGGGGGATCGCTGAAGGCCAGGTGTTCCATACCAGCTTTGGCAGCATAGTGAGATCCCACCACGGCCAAAAAATTTTTAAAATTATTGTTATTGAGACAGAGTCTTGCTCTGTCGCCAAGGGTGCAGTGAAATGGAGCGATCTGGGCCCACTGCAACCCCCACCTTCCAGGTTCAAGCGATTCTCCTGCCTCAGCCTCCCAAGTAGCTGAGATTACAGGCCACACCTGGCAAATTTTGTGTTTTTAGTAGAGGCGGGGTTTCACCATATTGGCCAGGCTGGTCTGGAACTCCTGACCTACAAGCGATTCACCCAGCTCAGCCTCCCAAAATGCTGGGATTACAGGCGTGACCCACCGCTCCCGGCTTAAATTTAAAAAATAAAAAGGTTGTCAGCTTCCATCGTACACAGCCACGTGGGAGAAATGGCTTTGGGCCACCAGGGGGCGCTGTAGCCCTTGTGCGATGCCAAAGCTGAGGCCCACGGTGAGCGGGCAGCACTAAACCGAGAGAGGGGTGGGGTCAAGGTTCTGGCCCAGGCTCCATAGACCACACTTAAGACCTGTTAGACCTAAGATTCTGTAAAGGAGGTGTCTCTCGAGAGCTGGGGGAGGTAAGGGTCCTAGAAAGGGGTGACCCGTCCCAGGTCCGCAGCACTGGACCCACACCTGCATGGGGGCCCCTGTGGCAGCCAGTGGCCATTTCTGACTGGTTGGACCTTGGAAGCACAGAAACGGAGCTTCTCAAATTCCACCTCAGCTCTCCTCAGACAAGAAGGGACTGAGAGGAGAAAAGGTTCCTAACAAGGCAGGATGGCCATCCCAGGTGAGTGGCTTCCCACAGACCTTGCAAGTGCAGGGAATGGATGGAGACCTATGCAGTCAGGGGAGCCGTTCTGAAGGTGGAGCTGAGCAATCAGAGGAGAGGAGGAAGGTCACGCCAGGCAGGTAGGTTTGTCTAGAGGGAATAATTCTGAGATCTTTGCTGACATGCGGGGCCCACCTTGTCCAGCAATAGAAGGCTTGCATCTCACTTCCAGAAGAGAGGACTGAGAGGCCAGAACCTTCCTTCCACTCCCTCCCCTCCCCTGCTGAACCCCAGGCAGAGCTCTACCCAGCTCCACCACTCCAGCCAGGACTTTTTCCCTGGGAGGGGCCAGAGAGCCTCACGGGGAGAAGCCAGCCAGAGGCTGAGGCCCTCTCCACTCATAAACCGTCAGGATCCAGAAAATCTTCTGGACCAACCCGAATATACACTCCAACAGAGGGACGGACATCCACCATGATGAGACACAGGGACTCTATCGTACCGTGGGAAAAACAGACAGACAGATACACATGCACACACGCACACACCCAGGGCTGATTTTAGCAGAACAAATGCAGTAGGATCCAGGGCCTCTGGCCTCCTGGCTTCTCAGGCAGGAGCGATGGACTCTGCCTTCTAGAGGTACCGCCCTTCTCCTTCCCAGCCAAGCCGCACTCATCTGCTCTTCCCTTCTCATGGATTTCAGCTGGCTCTGACCTGTGAGTTCTTTCCCACAACCCCTCTGCCCTAAATGCCCCTCCACCCCTTGCCTGGGCTCTGGGCACCATCCATGTCCCCCAGGCAGAGTGCCTCCAAGGATTCTTCCTCCCACCTTCCCACACCTCTGATTCTCCCACAGTGCCTGTCTGAGGTTTGCCAAGTGAGTGCTCCCCAGCAGAGAAGGCCAGAAGTGGAGGCAGCCAAAAGAGCAGGGCTGTTCATGTTGGCAAGGCTTCCCTGGGTGGCAGAGGACAGGCGGGCAGACCAGCCACTCTGGAGAGGGTGCACACACCCTACCTACCACCTTTCTCTACAGGACAGTCTCCCAAGCTTGGAATTTTGGTTCCAGCATTTGCCCCCACATACCCAGGCTGGGGCCTGCTTCCTTGCTGCCTACCAAGCTTTTCCCATCTGCCATCCAGGGAAACCCTCATTCAGGGAATGCAGAGAGCTGACTTCCTCCAAATTCAAAGTCTCTTCCAGCCTTCTAGAGACAAGGCCATATGAAACCTGGAATCTTTGCGGCTGCCCCACTTACAGCCCACCCCCTGCTCCCTCCCATCTCATTCCTCCCGCTCCTCCGAGCCTCCCTCCTGCCTCTGTGAAGCCTTCAAGGCTGGGAGGGAGGTCAGAATGGAGCCCATTCTGGCAAAATGAGAAAAGATTAGAGCAATACATTTACTGTCAATGGCAATAAGGCCGCCTGAGCAGGGGAGGAGGAATATTTGATTTCAGGCTCTCCGGGGGTCTTGATGGAAGAGCACTGGCAGCCTGCAGCCCCAGGCCTGACGGAGTGAGGAGGGCTGGTCCCAGGCCCCGCTACCTGGGGACCCTGGTGTCCCAACCCTCCCATCTCTATATCGACCCCATCCTCTGCAGTCACCAGCAGGACCCAAGCTCCCTCCTCTTCCCCTCCCCTCCTCTCTCCCTCTCAACTGCCAAACTTGTTTCCCCGCAGCAGTTTTTCTACCCAGTGCAGGGTGATGGAGCAGAAAGAACACTGCTCTGGGGGCTGGAGAGGAGGCCTGGGTTCTAAGCCCCCTACAGCTTCCAAGTGCAGGGATTTCGTTCAAGTCACTGAACTTCTCTAAGACTTGGGGCAGCGTGGGTGGGGGAGAGAACACTGCATTCGGTGGCCCTAGACCCTAGCGGAGGCTCAGCCACTCGCTGCTTCACTGGTCCTGGGCAACATCATTTAACCTCTGAGCTGTGGTTTATTCATCTATAAAATGAGGATGACGCCTGCGCCCTAAGGTGATAGTGAGTATCAACAAAGCCAGAGATATGAAAGTTATAAACAATCCTTCCAATAGCATTGTCCTCTTACAAGACAATGAGGGCGCAGTGGCTCACGCCTGTAATCCCAGAAGTTCGGGAGGCTGAGATGGGTGGATCACGAGGTCAATAGATCAAGACCATCCTGGCCAACATAGTGAAACCCTGTCTCTACTAAAAATACAAAAATTAGATTAGCCGGGCCTGGTGGCACACGCCTGTAATCCCAGCTACTCAGGAGACTGAGGTAGGAGAATCACTTGAACCCAGGAGGCGGAGTTTGCAGTGAGCCGAGATTGTACCACTGCACTCCAGCCTGGCGACAGAGGGAGACCCCATCTCAAAAACAAACAAAAAAAGACATTGAGATGCCTGGTGTGTTCCCTGGCTGAAGGCTGGGCCTGGACACAGCTTCATAGGGTTCCTTCTTGTCTTAGGATCCCAGTTCTGAGCCCTACCTCCCGAAGTTGGGTGAGGGCACAGTCTGTCTGGGAAAGGAGAGAAGGCAATTTCTTGGACAGACAATCCTGAACTGAGAGGAGTTGTCAACCCTCCTCAGACCAATCCTGAAAGACATTCTGGTGGGGGAGGTTTGAGAGGCAGTTGGTCGATAGTGTCTCCTTCCTAACTCCCCCTGCCCTCTTGTCTCCTGTGAATGGTGCCCCCTGGAGTGGTGCAGGGTGGCAGGCCTGCCTGGATACACAACGAGACAACTTCCACCCAGCCTCCAGTGAGCGGACAAGGTGATAGAGAGGAGAAGGTGGGCAGAGGCTGGTGATGGAGTGAGCAGGCTGCCGTGTGCCAAGCACCATGCAGATATATGAAGTGTTTTTCATCTATCTGGCCCATACAACAGCCTGAGAGGTAGTAGGTATAGTGGATGTGGCAGTTGAATAATTGCCCGTTGTTACCAGCTGGAGGAACTGAGACTCAGGTTGGATGGATCCCATCACTCCATACTGCCTCCCATTGGAGCAGAGAGTTGGAGGCCTCAGCCCCAGGCCTGTCTCCCCATGCCTGAGCTGGAAACTGGACAGATCTTTAAACTGCTCTAAACCATAGTTTTCTCATCTGTTAAAGAGGATGGCACAGAGACTGCTCTGGAAAGTATAGGGTCATGCACAAATGTATAATGCATTATACCTCCATATGCTTCTTTTCTGGTTCCAACCTCATCTCTCACTGCTCTCCTGCTTGGCCTTCCCTCTGGCTAGATCTCCTCACTTCATTTTTTCACCTGAAGCCTCAGGCTGACTCATGTCTTTCCCTTCCTCCTCTGCCTAGCCAAATCTCTATGATCCCCTTGATTTGGGGACCCCTCCTCCATGAAGCCTTCCCTCCCACCCTGACCCACAGTGGCAATAAGCATAGGCTTCCTTGACTTACCACTTTTTTCTTTTTTCTTTTCTTTCTTTTCTTTTTTTTTTTTTTTTTTTGAGGCAAAGTCTCACTCTGTCACCCAGGCTGGAGTGCAGTGGCGCGATCTTGGCTCAATGCAACCTCCGCCTCCCGGGTTCAAGATTCTCGTGCTTCAGCCTCCCTAGTAGCTGGAATTATAGGTGCCTGCCACCATGCCCAGCTAATTTTTTGTATTTTTAGTAGAGACGGGGTTTTACCACATTGTCCAGGCTGCTCTCAGACTCCTGACCTTAAGTGATCCACCCACCCTGGCCTCCCAAAGTGCTAGGATTACAGGCATGAGCCACCCCGCCCGGCCTTACCATTCACTTTATATGAATGTGTCCTAATCTCTTAACTAGAGTCCCCAGCTGATTCTCTGAGGGCACAGACTATGTCTTTTGTCTCTTCATAACCTTGGGGCTTACATAAGGTCTGGCACATACTGGATACTAGGAAGAATTTTGTAGCTACTATTGGTGACTGTGGTGGTGATGCTCATGATGGGATCCATATTTAAGTATGAAGTAGTGGTGGTGATGGTAGTGATGCTGTGATGGCAGTTTTTGTGGTGAGTTTGAGAGCATGGTGGCGATGGGAGTGATGATGGTGATATTGATGATGTGAATTTGAAGATGGCAGTGGTGATGGTGGCTCTATTAGTTATCCATTGCTGCATAACAAATTACCCCCAAAACTTAGGAGCTTAAAACATGCATTTATGGCCGGGCGCGGTGGCTCAAGCCTGTAATCCCAGCACTTTGGGAGGCTGAGGTGGGTGGATCACGAGGTCAAGAGATCGAGACCATCCTGGTCAACATGGTGAAACCCCGTCTCTACTAAAGATACAAAAAAATTAGCTGGGCATGGTGGCACGTGCCTGTAATCCCAGCTACTCAGGAGGCTGAGGCAGGAGAATTGCTTGAACCCAGGAGGTGGAGGTTGCGGTGAGCCGAGATCATGCCATTGCACTCCAGCCTGGGTAACAAGAGCGAAACTCCGTCTCAAAAAAAAAACAAAAAACAAAAAAAAAAACATGCATTTATTACCTTGCAGTTTACATGGGTTAGAAATTTGAGCATGCCTTAGGGCTGGGTGCCTGTAGCTCAGGGCTCTCACAAAGCTGCTACCAAGGTGTGGGCTGGGGCTGTACCTCATCTGTTATCTCAACTGGAAGCCACCTACTTCCAAGTTCACACACATGATCGTTGGCACGATTCAGTCCGTTTTAGGCTCTCGGACCTTGATGAGTGTTGGGCTGGGGTCTTCCTGAATTCCTTGCCATGTGGGCTTCTCCATGGGAGAGCCGACAACATGGCAGCTAGCTTTCCTCTATGTAAGTGAGAGCATAGCCAAGACGGAAGCCGCGGGGTTTTTGTAGCCTAATTGTGAAGTGACATCCCATCACCTCTGTTGAAGTCTATTCACTAGAAGTGAGTCATTAAATACAACCCACACTCAAAGGGATAGGATTACACGAGGGCATGAATGCCAGGAGGCGGGGGTCACTGTGAGCCATCTTAGAGGCTGCCTACCACAACGGCAGTGGTGGTGATGATGACAGTAGAGAAGCTGGAGAGTGGTGATTAGATCAGGGATGCCAGGGTATTTGAGAGTGAAAGCATCGGTACCCTACTAGAATTGAAAAGTGGTTCCTTCAAATTGGATCTGAGCAGGGGCATTTAGTTGGCCAGAGCCAGATATACGAGACCCACTCTCCCCACAGTTGTTCTAGCCCCATTCCAGGTCCAGGCCCACAGCCATTCCCCTAGAGTCCTCGATACCCATTGCTTTCTCTGCCAATCACTCCCACTCCAGGGTGCTCTTCTCTTTTAGACAATTAATAAGTTGAGTAATGGCCAAATGGAGAGCAATTACCTCCAGCTCTCCAAGGGTGGATGGGGAAAAATGGTCAGAGGCCCAGGGGAGATAGAGAGGCGCTGCCAGTTTGGGGGCTGGGCTGTGGTTCTTTCAACTTGGATAAAGCCATCTACACTATTCTATACTGAACCCCAGATCCTTGGTCTGCCGCACCCCTGTAGACACCGCCCACCCCACCATCACCTTATCTTCCCTCTCTCAGTCCTTCACATAGGCTTTAGATCAGAGCTTCACTGAGCCCATGGGAGCGCATCCACTCTAGTCCCGCCCTCCATGTCCTACCTCTAATTCTCCCTACTTCCGATGATCTCCTGTTTCTTGAAATTCCCCCAACACCACCCTGAGTTTTTCGTTTTGTTTGTTTGTTTTGAGACAGAGTCTTAATGTGTTACCCAAGCTGGGGCTGGAGTGCAGTGGTGCAATCTTGGTTCTTTGCCTCCTGGATTCAAGCAATTCTCCTGCCTTAGCCTCCCGAGTAGCTGGGATTACAGGCACCCACCACCACGCCCAGCTAATTTTTGTATTTTGGGTAGTGACAGGGCTTCACCATGTTGGCCAGGCTGGTTTCGAACTCCTGACCTCAAATGATCCAATGATCTGCCTGCCTAGGCCTCCCAAAGTGCTGGGATTACAGGCCTGAGCCACTGTGCCTGGCCTACCCCTGTTTTTGATAAGCACAGAAAGTGGTCATCTTTTTTTTTTTTTTTTTTTGAGAAGAAGTTTCACTCTTATTGCCCAGGCTATAGTGCAGTGGTGCAATCTCAGCTCACTGCAACCTCTGCCCCCAGGGTTGTAGCAATTCTCCTGCCTCAGCCACTCGAGTAGCTGGGATTACAGGCACCTACCACCACACCCAACTAATTTTTTGTATTTTTAATAGAGATGGGGTTTCACCACATTGGCCAGGCTGATCTCAAACTCCTGACTTCGTGATCCTCCTGCCTTGGCCTCCCAAAGTACTGGGATTACAGGCGTGAGCCACCACAACTAGCTAGGGTTCATCTTTTCTGAAGCCTTATCCCTACAATGATCGCCACTAAGTCCCTTAATAAGACCCCAATGTCAGGGCTTTTAGGCCTGGCAAGCCATAATAAGAACTAATTTTTTTTTCTTTGAGATGGAGTCTTATTCTGTCACCCAGGAGTGCAGTGGCATGATCTTGGCTCACTGCAACCTCTGCCTCCCAGGTTTAAGCAATTCTCCTGCCTCAGCCTCCTGAGTAGCTGGGATTACGGGCATACACCACCACACCCAGCTAATTTTTGTATCTTTTTTTTTTTTTTTTTTTTTTGAGACGGAGTTTTGCTCTTGTTACCCAGGCTGGAGTGCAATGGCACGATCTTGGCTCACTGCAACCTCTGCCTCCTGGGTTCAGGCAATTCTCCTGCCTCAGCCTCCTGAGTAGCTGGGATTACAGGCATGTGCCATCATGCCCAGCTAATGTTTTGTATTTTTATTAGAGACGGGGTTTCACCATGTTGACCAGGATGGTCTTGATCTCTTGACCTCGTGATCCACCTGCCTCGGCCTCCCAAAGTGCTGGGATTACAGGCTTGAACCACCGTGCCTGGCTCTAATTTTTGTATCTTTAGTAGAGACAGGGTTTCACCATGCTGGTCAGGCAGGTCTCCTGACCTCGTGATCCACCCACCTAGGCCTCCCAAAGTGCTGGGATTACAGGCACGAGCCGCCATGCCTGGCACAATAAGGACTAATTAATAGAAAAGTCTCTTCAGGCAGCCAGATGATAACGGGTACTATGGGGGCCAAGTCCTCTTGCAGTAGGGTCACCAGGTGTAAAAGATATTAGACAAGGAGTCAAGAGACCAGGATTCTAATCCTGGTTTTGTCACTAATTATGCTTGTGATGGTCTCTGGCGTCAGTATCCTCATCTGTTAAATGATAAAGGTGAAAGATGGATTGGACCATCCAGTTCCATAAACACATGCCTGTAATCCTAGCTACGCAGGAGGTTGAGGTGAGAGGATCCCTTGAGCCCAGGAGTTCAAGTCTAACCTGGGCAACATAGAGAGACCCTGTCTCAAATACATACATAAATTAGGGAGGAAAAGGAGGAAAAGGTTAACACTGACATAGATAACCTTGCAATTTATACCAATTTGGTTTTTTGTTCGTTTGTTTTGAGATGGAGTCTCGCTCAGTTGCCCAGGCTGGAGCACAGTGGTATGATCTTGGCTTACTGCAAACTCCACCTCCCATGTTCAAGTGATTCTCCTGCCTCAGCCTCCAGAGTAGCTGGGATTACAGGTACGCACCACCATGCCCAGCTAATTTTTTTTTTTTTTAAATGGAGTCTCACATTGTTGCCTGTGTTGGAGTGCAATGGCCCAATTTCAGTTCACTCCAACCTCCACCTCCCAAGTTCAAGTGATTCTCCTGCTTCAGCCTCTTGAGTAGCTGGGATTACAGGTGCTTGCCAACATGCCCAGCTAATTTTTTGTATTTTTAGTAGAGGCGGGGTTTCACTATGTTGGACAGGCTGGTCTCTAATGCCTGACCTCATGATCCATCTGCCTTGGCCTCCCAAAGTGCTGCGCTTACAGGCGTGAACCACGGCACCCAGCCTTTTTTGTATTTTTAATAGAGAAGAGGTTTCACCATGTTGGTCAGGCTCGTCTCGGAACTCCTGACCTCAAGTGATCCACCTACCTTGGCCTCCCAAAGTGCTGGGATTACAGGCAGGACCCACCATGCCTGGCCAAAATTTTTAAGATAAATATTATACTAGAAAAAAAAAAAAAGGTCCGGCATGACTCACACCTATAATCCCAACACTTTTCAAAGCCAAGACAGGCAGATCCCTTGAGCTCAGGAGTTCAAGACCAGCCTAGACAACATGGTGAAATACCAGCTCTACAAAAAATACAAAACTTAACTAGGTGTGGTGGCATGTGCTTGTAGCCAGCTACTCAGGAGGCTGAGTTGAAAAGATCACCTGAGCTTGGCAGGTGGAGGCTGCAGTGAGCCGTGATTGTGCCCCTGCACTCCAGCCTGTGTGTCAGTGTGAGATCCTGCCTCAAAAGAAAAAAAAGAAAGAAAGAGAAAGAAAAAAAGAAACTTGGCCGGGTGTGGTGGCTCACGCCTGTGATCCAAGCACTTTGGAGGCCAAGGTGGGTGGATCACCTGAGGTCAGGAGTTCAAGAGCAGCCTGACTAACATGGTGAAACCCCCTCTTAAAAAAAAGAAAAAAAGAAACGTATATAATTCTGCTTCACAGGGAAAGGGTGGAGGTTGAGTGGAAGGTGCTTGCTGCACTAGAAGACTGAGGGCCACATGGCTGAGACAGTAGTTTCTGTTTGCAAAGGAGAATCAAGCCTAGTCACAATAGGGTGCCTTATTTTCTGTGCATTGTAGGAACCTAGGGCCACCCCAACCTACCTCTTCTGCATCTGCCCAGGCCTCAGGTACAAAAACTTATAATTGCCAGCCCTTATCAATGTGTCCAGTCAGCCACCATCTGCAGTTCCCTCTAAGATACTCCTTTTTTTCATCAGCCACTCAGACCTACAGCCCAGGTGTGTCCCAAGAGCCATCCTGACACACCCAGACGGTTCCCACCTAGTTCAGGTCTTTACCACCTCCCTCCTGGGCCTCTGTCACACACTCGTAACTGTTCCCTTGCTTCCCACACTCTCCTCCTATGGGACATTCCTCCTCTCCAGTTCTTCTCCCATGTCTTTGGCCAATCTTTCTCAGGTCCCTTTGTCTTTCAGCCTCTTACCTGCCTCCCCTTTCCGTTCACTCCTTAAATTTGGATGAAACCCCGAAAGTTTCGTCCTTGGCAGTCTCATAATAGTAACATAACAAAAGCAGAAACAACCAGGACTTAATGGGGCTTATGAGGTACAAAGGGCTTCACACATGTTTTCATTTGATTCTGTGAGGCAAGCTATTATCCCCCATTTAACAGAAGTCAATTTTGCCTTCATGGAGTGTCTGAAAACTGTCATTTCCTTTTTCTTTCCATTGCCACTGCCCTAATTCGAGCTCTTAATACCACATCTTAGCCCCTTGCTTCAGCGCCCTAGCTGACAATATTGTAGGTCTTAGCGGCTGATGAGAAGGAAAGGATGTAGTTCCAGTTAACCAATTGACCAAGGGCTTTCGACTTAAGTGAACCAGACCAGGCTCCACTCAGAACAGTGGTTACGTGGTGGGCTGTGCTGTAAAGATAAGGTACTCAAAACTAGAATTATTTGGAGAAAAGATTAGGGTCACACGCACACAAAACTAGAACCTATGATTGGTATGAGCATAAAGAGGACAATTTCTGATGAAATAGGTGAAGAGCTGCATAATGAACTCCCGGAGAATCTCCTTGGAAGCCCCACCCTGCCAGGATTTGTGTGCCCAGTCCCAAACCATCTCCAATCAACCCCTTCTGCAGCCTCAGCCTGTTGGAGAAGGTAAACCTCTACTCCCTAGTTTAAGTCAGAAAAAAAAATCCTATCTCTGAAAGTAAAAAGAATAAGAATAAAGAATGTAATCTTGGAAATATTAAACAGAGAAATTTAAATTCATGAAATTGTTTTCATAATGGGTGGGTGGACTTTTTTTTCAGTAATTGTACTGTTGTATGTTTTGTCTGCTTTTAAAGGTATTTAAAGCGCCGGGCGCGGTGGCTCAAGCCTGTAATCCCAGCACTTTGGGAGGCCCAGGTGGGTGGATCACGAGGTCAAGAGATCGAGACCATCCTGGTCAACATGGTGAACCCGTCTCTACTAAAAATACAAAAAATTAGCTGGGCATGGTGGCACATGCCTATAATCCCAGCTACTCAGGAGGCTGAGGCAGGAGAATTGCCTGAGCCCAGGAGGCGGAGGTTGCGGTGAGCCGAGATCGCGCCATTGCACTCCAGCCTGGGTAACAAGAGCGAAACTCCGTCTCAAAAAAAAAAAAAAAAAAAAAAAAAAAAAAAAATGGTATTTAAAGCTTTTTGCTTGTTTGTTTTTGAGACAGAGGTTAGCTCTTGTTGTCCAGGCTGAAGTGCAGTGGTACTATCTCAGCTCATCGCAAACTCTGCCTCCCAGATTCAAGCAATTCTCTTGCCACGGCTTCCCAAGTAGCTGAGATTACAGGCATGTGCCACCATGCCTGGCTAATTTTGTATTTTTAGTAGAGACGGGGTTTCTCCATGTTGGTCAGGCTGGTCTCGAACTCCCAACCTCAGGTGACCCACCTGCCCCAGCCTCCCAAAGTGCTGGGATTATAGGCATGAGCCACCACGACCGGCCGGTGTTTAAAGTTTTTAAGCAAAACTGAGGCAGGAGGATTACTTGAGACCAGGGGTTTGGGACCAACTTGGGCAACACAGCAAGACCTCCTGGTCTCTATAAAACATACAAAAATCAACCAAGAGTGGTGGCACACATCTCTAATCCTAAGCTGCTTGGGAAGCTGAGGAGGGAGGATTGCTTGAGCCCAAGAGTTCGAGGCTGCAGTGAACTATGATTGTGCCACTGCACTCCAGACAGGGCAACAGAATAAGATTCTGTTGAAAGAAAGAAAGAGAGAGAGAGAGAGAGAGAGAGAGAGAGAGAGCAAGAGAAAGAAAAACGGATAGATTTATGAAGAGTTTGATGTTTAATTTCATTTGCAAACAATGTTTAAATATTTGAGGAAATATAACATGCTAAATTTGTGGGGTTTTGTTTTTGGTTTTGTTTTTGTTTTCGAGACACAGTCCCACTCTGTCACCCAGGCTGGAGTGCAGTGGCACAATCTCAGCTCACTGCAACCTCCCACTCCCTGGTTCAAGCGATTCTCCTGCCTCAGCCTCCTGAGTAGCTGGGATTACAGTTGACTGCCACAATGCCTGGCTAATTTTTTGTATTTTTAGTAGCGACGGGGTTTCTCCATGTTGGCCAGGCTGGTCTCAAACTCCTGACCTCAGGTGATCCGCCTGCCTTGGCCTCCCAAAGTGCTGGGATTACAGGCATGAGCCACCACACCTGGCTAATTTGTGAGTTTTTGATTTATCGGTTGTATAAATAATATGGGAATATTTGGAGAAAGCTGAATAGAGATTAATGAATTGGACATCAAAGTACAAAAAATAACAAATATGCCTTTTCATACCCAAAAGCACCTGGGATGTTAAAGAATTTATCCTAAGCTTCCTGTCTCTGATTTCTGAGTCTTCAATTGATCCCCATTCTCTTGCTTGCATCTCTGTGACTCTATTTCCTCATCTATAAAATGGGATGATCCTGCCTAAGAAGGTGGCTGTGAAGATTTAATAACTCCTTCTGAAGCACTTACTACAGTGCTACATACTTGCTAAATAAATGTTGGCTATCTTTATCATATCCCAATTCTACCTTGATCATGCCAACTCCTGCTCAAAACCCTTTAATTGCTCTCCAGTGACCTCAGGGCAAATCCCAGTTCCTCCACACTTTATGTCCTCACCTCTTACTGCTTCCCAGCCTAGGTGCTCACTATTCCCTGCCACCTCCAGCCCACCAGACAGATTAAATGCCTCCCTGTGCTTCACCCTGGTCCCCCATCATCATCATTTTTTTCATACTATTTCTCCACCTGAAACGCCTTGCCTCCCTCCCATGCCGTTACATCCAGTTGAAACTCCTATCATCCTTCAAAACCCATCTCAAATACCCTTTTTTCCAATATCCTTTCATGGTCATCTCCAACTCTCTCCTGCCTCTGAACACTTTATTAGTACCTCTTTCCTGGCAAGCATCACATTCTTTCTTGCATCAGTCAATTACCTATGTGTCTGGTCATCCCTGCTGAGCCATAAGCTCCTTGAAGGCAGGACCCACTTCTGATTGAGCTTGAGAAACACAGGGCTGCCCGGCTTAAGGCCTGGCATGTAATAGGTGCTCAGCTAACGGATGGTGGATTTCACTAGCTCTGGGTAGTTGTGTCATCTAAGCAGAAAAGGCAAGAACCTGCAGGTTTCCCAGGCCACCCTCACTGACCTGTGTAGACCACGAGGGCATAGAAAGCCAAGGCAGCCAGCAGTGTGCACGTGCCAGGGTCCACCAAGCAGATGGCAAGAAGACGGCAGCGCCAGATGCCAGGAGCATGTGGAGCTGTGTGTGCTCAGCTCATCAGCATTCCCCGACATTTTGCCCCTCAGTCAGTCAACATTGTTGTTTTAGCCTATTCTGTGCCAGGCACTGTGCAAGGTGCAGTTGACACCACCCTGGTGTCAGTTCCCAAAGAGGTATGCCTGTGTGCCCGGAGCTCCTGTATGTGCACATCCATGAGCCCACGTGCAGGCTCCACACGGCCTCGAGTTCCAGCTCCTGACAAGCTGAGCCGCCTGTGAGCCGAGGCTGAGAGGGCCGCCTATTACCCTGTTTCCAAACAACTTCCCTTTCTGCGCCAGCGCCGCTCCCTCTCCCGTCTGTTTGCCCCTCGCCGCCTCCTCCCTCTGTTGGGGCTGCCGCTGATGATGAAATTTGGCTTGCAACACCCTTTGCCTCCCCTTCCTGCAGGCCTGGGAGAGGATTAAGCCGCTGGAGTCTGAAATCGGAAAGATCCCAGCTTCTGCTCCCCAACACCTCCCCTCGCCCCCTCCCCCTCCCCGCCCATGCAAAACCAGAAAATTAATCTCCCCTTCTGCCTGTGATATGGCGGGCTGCATTACAAGCTGGGCGTCGAGATAAAGCGGGGAGCCGCGGGACGGCGGCCCAGCGCCGGGGCCCCGGGTGGGGCCGGCCGGGGAGATAAGGGCCTCCCAGCCCCATGAATTATTCACTGGCACTGCCTCCTCCGGCTTGGCGGCCGCCCTGGGCGCTGAGATTGCGCCTTCCAGAGGGGCCTGGGTAGGGTGGGAGGCGGGTCCGTGGGGAAGGGCAGCCGGCTGTAGAGGGGTCTTACTATGGGAAATGGGGAGAAGGGAGGACTGTACTTAGCTGGGGGACAGCTCAGAGACACAAGCGCCTTGAAGAGCCAACGGATGCAAGAGAAGAAGGTGTCCCCAGGCCCTCGGAAGCCCAGACCCAGCCTGAGCCCCCGCTGGGGTGCTCATTATACAACTCATTAAACACTATTGAGAGGCTACAATTGCCAGGCTCAGGCCAGGTCCAGGCACCCCAGAGTTAGAGAGCCAGTCCTGCCTGAGGGTGCCCTCAATACAATGCACCTACCCAAAGCGGCTGTGTTTGGACCTGGACGAATTCCACTCGCACTGCCTGTCTCAGCCACATCCCTCCCTGCTCCCCTCGTCTGGTAGTCAAGACAGCTGCTGCTCCCTCTGGGGGAGCACCCCGACTTGAGGGGCTGCAAGAAGAGGACAGAGGACAGATCGGTTCCCAGGGCAGCCAGAGCCCCCAAAACAGAGAAAGCAGATGGTGTATGGAGGAAGCGGGGGTCAGTGCTAGGGTAGGGAGATCACCTGGGAAGTTTCCTGGGAGAGGAAATAACCCTGGGCAAGATGTGAACCTTGTGTTTCTCTCCTTTCTTTTTTGTTCTCAAAGACCCAGAATTTGAAAGCAGGGAAGGATCTTAACAGTCTCTTCCCTATCTCAAAGTCTCTCTCTTTCCATCTCTCCTTACCCACCCTTCTTTCTCTCTTCTATCCTCTCAATCTCTGTCTCCATTCCTCCCTCTAATATTGTGTGTCCATCCGCCCTTTGAAGCTCTGCCTTGGCTCCGATTTCTCCACCTCTCTCTTTCTCTCTCTCCACGGAGTCTCCCTCTGTCTCCCAGGCTGGAGTGCAGTGGCCCGATCTCGGCTCACTGCAACTTCTGCCTCCCAGGTTCAAGGAATTCTCCCTGCCTTGGCTTCCTGAATAGCTGGGATTATAGGCACCCTCCAACATGCCCAGCTAATTTTTGTATTTTTAGTAGAGACGGGGTTTCGCCGTGTTGGCCAACTCCTGCCCTCAAGTGATTCACCCACCTCAGCCTCCCAAAGTGCTGGGCTTACAGGTGGGAGCCACCGTGCCTGGCCTATTGTCTTTTTAGTGATCCTTTCCTTCTAAAGTCTTGACTCTCCAAATGACATGTTGACACACAAGTCGTAATGTGTCACAGAGGAAAGGTGGCCATCTGCTACCCCTTACCACCCTAACTGGGGAGAAAAGAGAAGGGTTCAGCGTGGTCCTAGATGTGCAGACAAACTGCTGAGACCCAGACAGAGGCAGCAGTATGGGGAGAGAGATGAACTGGCACAAGAAAGAGAGGCTGAGACAGGAAGGAGAGGTGCTGGGAGATGGCGAGGACCAGAGGGCACTCCTTCAGGATTGCAGAGGCAGACACCTGCCTGACAGGCAACCTTGAACCCATCGACTCCTGTAGCAGATACAGAGACCTATGTTCATGAACCAGTGGACAAGGCATATTTGTTGAAACCCGTATTCAAGTTGGAGAGGGAAAGGGGCTGAATGGGAAAGGGAGAAGAGATGGAGCGTGAAGAGGGGGCTAGATTAGAAGGAGGAAGTGGGGAGGAGGAGAGGGTGCGTCCCTGAAGGATGAAGAAGACAGAAACTTGAGTGGGAAAAGGGAGAAAAGCTGAGTGGAGGAGGAGAGAGGAGATTAGAAAGAGGAATGAGAGAAGAGACGAGACGGGATAGCATAGAGTGGGGGAGAAAGCGTGGGTGAGGATAGCAGATAAGTGTGGGAGTGGGGTAAGAGGAGGATTTGGACCGGCAAAAAGAGAAAGTAGTGGAGAAGATGAGGGTTATGGGGGGGCGGGCAACGTGGAGTGTGGAGGGTGGGGGAGGCTGTGTTGCTGGGTTCCATCAGCCTTAGGTCCCTAGCCCCTTCCCAGTGCGTGCTAATTAACTCCTTAATTGTCTCTGCATTTGCTGAGCCGGCAGATGAAGGGGATGCAGACAGATTGGGGCTCGTGTGATTTCACGCACGGGGGAGCGGAGAAGAGCTGCCGGGAAATCCCAGGGGGCTTTGTTCCCATTTTACCCTCCCTCTTCACCCATCTCTGAGAGGCTGGAGGGCGCTTCTGCACCTAGAGCAGATGGGGCCATCTGCAAGGGAAGCATCCATGGGGAATTTGCCCCCATCAGCCTTTCGGGGAGAATCATAAGGCTTGCTACTATTGATGGAACACCCCCTACTGTTTGCTAGACACACATTGTTTCAACAGTGTGGGCATTCGCTGGGTGTTATGGTTTCTGGAGAAAAGCAAGACTCAGACAAGCTAGGTTACTTGCCCAGGGCCACACAGCACTGCTGTGACAGAGCTGAGGTTTGAATCCAGGTGAGTGCAAGGCCAAAGTCCTAGGTGGGTCCCGGCTAGATGCCTCCTGCCAGCAGAGGGAAGGAATATCTTGAGGCCCATTTCCCTCTCAGTCTGCAGCAGAGATAAAGAGTACTGAGGTCTAAGGACTGCAGGGACCAGAGAAAATGAAGCATGGAGAAGAAGCTGGGAGGATGCTGAAGGAGCCAGGATCCCCTGTCAGGTCCTAGACAAGGGCTAGGTGGGCCAGAGAAGCAGAAAGAAGTAATGCCACACTAACCACAGTCCGTGGCGTCCTCAAGTGTTACTTTACTGAGGCCCTGCCAACACCAACCTCTTTTCCTCATCCCTGCCCCACAAACCCCTGTCAGAGTGACTGCCCCCCTGCCTCTCTCTGCTGGCAGCCCTGGCTCAGCCCTCTATTTCACTACTGGCTTTTGCACTAGTCACTGATCAACATGTTTGTCTCTCTTTTCACATCGGGTTATTTTGAGGGCAGGGACTCTGCCAGTCCTCACCATATCCACAGGGCCAATCTTGGGGCTTGATCCAGGAAAAGCCTCAGTGAAGGTTTGCTGCAATGTGCAGCATAGGGATGAGGGGATATGTGTGTGCAAGGATCCATTACTTCTCAAATGAAGCTGAAACAACAGCATGAGGAATTTAGGTTGTGTATAAGAAAGAACTTCCTAAGACTGGGACACTATAAAACCATGATGCAGACCCATAGTTTCTGAAGAGGGTTGCTCAAGGTTGGCTACATGTTAAAGGTCTCAAAAAGTTGGGCGGGCCAGGCACAGTGGCTCACGCCTGTAATCCCAGCACTTTGAGAGGCCGAGGCCAGTGGATCACCTGAGGCAGGAGTTCAAGACCAGCCTGACCAACATGGAGAAACCTGGTCCCTACTAAAAATACAGAATTAGCCAAGTGTGCTGGCACATGTCTGTAATCCCAGCTACTCGGCAGGCTGAGGCAGGAGAATCACTTGAACCCGGGAAGTGGAAGTTGTGGTGAGCAGAGATCGCACCATGCACTCCAGCCTGAGCAACAAAAGTGAAACTTCATCTAAAAAAAAAAATGTTGGGGCAATCTGGGCCCCACCCCCAGAGATTCTGATTTAATTGGTCTAAAGTGGAGCCATGGCATTGCAGTTTTGTTTTTTGTTTTCTGAGACAGGATCTTGCTCTGTCACCCAAGCTGGAGTGCAGTGGCAGGGTCTCGAATCACAGCAAGCTCTGCCTCCCAGGTTCAAGGGATTCCCCTGCCTCAGCCTCCCGAGTAGCTGGGATTACAGGTGCACACCACCACGCTTGGCTAATTCTTGTGTTTTCTGTAGAAACGGGGTTTCGTCATGTTGGCCAGGTTGGTTTCCTGACCTAAGTGATCCACCAGTCTCGGCCTCCCAAAGTGCTGGGATGGCAGGTGTGAGCCACTGCACTTGGCCAGCATTGCAGTTTTATCTTTATTTTGTTTATTTTTTTTGAGACAGAGTCTTACTCTGTCGCCCAGCCTGCAGTGCAGTGGCACAATCTCTGCTCACTGAAACCTCCACCTCCTGGGTTCAAGTGATTCTCCTGTCTCAGCCTCCCAAGTATCTGGGATTACAGGCGTCTGCCACCACACCCAGCTAATTTTTGTATTTTTAGTAGAGGCAGGGGTTTCACCATGTTAGCCAGGCTGATCTCAAACTCCTGACCTCAGGTAATCCACCTGCCTTGGCCTCCCAAAGTGCTGGGATCACAGGAGTGAGCCACCTCGCCCAGATGGCACTGCAGTTTTAAAAGCTCCCCAGGTGATTCAAATGTGCAGCTTGGGTTAAGAACCAGTGCCTTAGATTCTGCCCTGATTTGGCTGCACTGATGGTTTTACCACTGGAGCCAAATGCTGATGCTAATAATAGTTATTGACTTATTGCGGATTTACTAGGTATATGCCAATGTCTTAAGCCCTTTCCGTGCATTAGCTCAAGTAATCCTAAAAAAAAAAAAAAAAAAAAAAAGAAAAGAAAAAAAAAAAAACTCCTGTGAAATACGTACTACATCTGCCTTACAGATAAGGAAACCGAGGCCCAGAGAGGTCAAGGGAACTGCCCATGCTAATGAATGGCAGGGCCAGGTCTGGAAGCTGATTCACCTGATTCATACCTTCTGTCTTCCCCCAGACTTCTCCTAAGGCTGCTCGTTGGCCTCAATCAGTCCTCGCCTGCCTCCACCTCACCTCATCACCTTCTCTCCACCCCCGCTGCTCCCTCAGTAACATCCCAGGTGACTGAAGCAATTTGCAGCCGTTTGAAGAGGCTCCATGTGTCAGTCAGCCTGCGAGCGTGGGGAGGGGGGAAATTACAGATGCTCCAAGATGGTGTTCCCCTGCCCTTAGGATATTTGGAATTCAGGAATCAGATTGTGCCCGATGCTTCCTCAGGTCTCTGAGACCCTCCCAGGTGATTTCCCACTCCCAAATGCCCCCATGAGTTGATTCTAAGTATCTGGGAGAGTGCTGCCACCCAGTGGCTGCCCGGGGACATGGCAACTCTCCAGTACTGCCTGGTACTGCTGAACAGCTCCCCAATCCAAGACCTGAATGGAAGATCCTCCCTTCCGTTGGGCAGCTAGGTGTCCAGTCCCCTAGTAAATGGATCTCGCCCTCCCTCCTCCACAGTCCTAAGTCCACTCTCCCACTAGGGATCTCCAGATCCCTCCTCTGGTTTTCTACATGTCCACTACCCGCAACGCCTGCAATGCCTCACAACTTCTCAACCAACTTCTTTCCAATGTGCCATCCTCTTCTCATTGCAGGTTCTTTCTTCCAACTTAAAGCCTGGCTCCATGTCCTAGGAATACATCTTTCGGCACCCTTCTCCCAGAGCCGCACCAGCCTGCAAGTAGAGCGAAGGAGCCACTAGAGACAGCATTTTGGTCCCCCGCACCCTCCTCCTCATCATCTGACACCATCAGACCTCAACAGCCTCTGTGCTAAGAGCCCCTAATGAGCATCAGCAAATTAACAACTTCCCCTTGATTGCTCCTTCTCTGTTAATTGGATGGGGAAGGCCCCACCCCCACCCAAGGCCTCTCAGAGAGGAGGAGGAAGGCAGGGAAGGAGAAAGGTGAGAGCCACAGGAGCAGCCCTCAGGCCTGTGCTCTGTGCTCAGACTTCTGCTCCATCCCTGAGCATAGCTCCCGGTTCCAACCCTTCCTTACCCTGTCCCCCTCACTCCCTTTCCCTGCTTCCTTCTGCCCAAATTCTCTTGACCTCTGGCTATTTCTCCTTCCTTTTCTCTGCTCCTTCTTTGGAGATTTGGTAGTAAGTGGTTGTGACCATGGCCCTCACAAGCCCAAAGCTACAAGGATGCGGTCTGAGTGGTCAAGGATGCGTGTTGGCTCACATATGTGCACGTGTGCGTGTGTCACATGTAGGTAGGGAGCAGGGATAAGAGCAGGTGAGTGTTTGCCATGTGGGTCAGGCTCCGGGATATGTGGGCATCTGTGGGGGTGTGTGTGTGTGTGTGGCTGTGAGTGGTGTGGTGTGACTCCGGTCGGTATGTGTGTCTCTCTCCATATGGGCCAAGTGCTTGAATTAGTCAAGTGTGACTCGGAGCGCGTGTGTGTCTGTGTACGCGCGTGTGTGCCACCAGAGGAAGCAGCAGCAAGAGGCAGGAGCATCGATCCGAAGGAGACAGCGCGGGGAGGGGGACGCTAGGGGCAGACACCCTCCTTCCTGCGCGCACATGCGCGCGCGCGCGCACACACACCACACACACAGGCACACACACAAGCCGTAAGGCCTCGCAGGCAGGGAGACGGCTCCGGGACTGGAGAGAGGCAGCGCCGCCGAGAGCGGCCGCGCGGAGGGGCGAGGCGGCGCAGGGAGCCCTGGGTCCCGCTCTCTGGTTCGGGGCCCCGCGCGCACACCGGCCCAGAGACAGCCTCGCAGACACTCGTAGACGCGCACGCGCACCCTCTCCCCTCCCCCTCCCCTCCCGCCGCCTCCCGGCCGGACGATGGATCCCTGCAGATCCCAGGGCTGAGAGCACCGCGCACCGCGCCGAGCCCGGGCGGACCGAGCCGAAGCGAGCGAGCGAGCGAGGCAGCGCGCGCGGGCGGACTGACAGATCCGAGCGGAGCCGTGCCGGGCGGGCCGCTCCCTGCAGGGCTCTCCGCGGCGTGCCGCGGCGGCCGCGGGCGCCGGCCCCGGGCCATGAGCCCCTCCGCGACTCGGCGCTGAGCCCGCGACTGGCCCCGCGCCCCAGGACCCGCCGCCGGCTGCCGGCTTCCTGAAGCCCCCTCAGGTGGGTTTCCGATACCCCCGCCTTTGGCCGCGGGGCTCCTTGGCACCCCGAAGCCGGGACTCTCCTTCCTCCCTCTGGATTTCCCCTGCTGCTGGGGCGGATCGGTGGCTGGGGAGGGGGGCGGGGGCCGAGTGGGGTATCTGACTGCGACGAGAAGCTGGACTGGAGGGGTGGGGGTGCGTCCGGGGCGGGGACGCTCGCTGTCATAGGGAACCGCGCCCCCCCTCCAAACATCCACCTCGGGCAGCCAGCCACCCCCTACTCCCAACATACACACACACAGCCTGCGCCTGTAAGAGAACTGGAGATACCCGCAGGTGAGGACTCAGGCTGGGCCCTTCCCTAGAGGTAGCCACCTCCCTGGGGGTTTTCTGATCCGGGGACCACCCCCCAGTTCTGGGAATACCAGTGACCAGGAGAGGAGCTCCTTACCCTGGGGTCAGCCCATCTGGGCAAGTTTTATCTCCAGGATGGGGTGGACATTCTTGTCCCAGAGTGACCCCACATCTGGAGGGAACTCCTGCGCCTGCCTGCGGGAGCATCAGGACTTCCCCCTGAACCTCGAATGACTGTATCTGGGGTCTCCCTGAGCCTGCGAAGCTTCCCTGGGAGAGCATTCTCTTGGCCTGACCTGACCCCCTGTGCCTCTGTATTTGGAGGAACCCTGAATATGCCCCTTGGTCAGCCACCTCTCAGCTTGTACAGCAGGGAAGTCTTCCGCCGAGGAGTAGTGACCTCTGGAGATGGGGATTCTGGATGGACACATGTGGAGGGGCCGCATGTGGACTTTCATCCTAGGACAATGGCAGACTGTCCCTCTCTTCTTCCCCAGGATCCCCTGGACAAGGATGGAACTGAAGGCCGAGGAGGAGGAGGTGGGTGGCGTCCAGCCGGTGAGCATCCAGGCCTTCGCCAGCAGCTCCACGCTGCACGGCCTGGCCCACATCTTCTCCTACGAGCGGCTGTCTCTGAAGCGGGCACTGTGGGCCCTGTGCTTCCTGGGCTCTCTGGCTGTGCTGCTGTGTGTGTGCACGGAGCGTGTGCAGTACTACTTCCACTACCACCACGTCACCAAGCTCGACGAGGTGGCTGCCTCTCAGCTCACCTTCCCTGCTGTCACACTGTGCAACCTCAACGAGTTCCGCTTTAGCCAAGTCTCCAAGAATGACCTGTATCATGCCGGAGAGCTGCTGGCTCTGCTCAACAACAGGTGGGTGGCTCCCCCCGCCAAGCCCCACTCCCAGAGCTGTGTGAGTTCCAGTCAGGGTGTCTGCCTCCCTAACCCACCATAGAGCCTAGCCAACCCTGCCCTTTAACCCACCACCCACAAACCTGCCACTCACAGCAGAGGAGTTGGAGTGCTGCTGAGCACCCAATTAAGGGAACCCAGCCTCTGATCCCGGCATAGTCCAAAACAGGTTGGCCCCTCCCCAGCCTGAGGTGTGAGACATTGCCACCCTCTCTGGAAGGAGCTTTACCCTCGTTCTGGCCACTCTGTCTTGACCTTCTCATCAGTTGGGGGATGGGGACAGACCATCTTTAAAGGGTGGAGACTACAGTATAAAAGCCACAGCCCCTGCCTTATCTCTCTGCCTACCTTATCCATGCTTCCTCTCACCCATGTGCTGACATGCCCTGCCCCGGGGCTGCCACTACAGATCCTTCTGTCGTTTCAGACCCATGTGGTAGATCCTCTGCATGCCCAGCTCTCCTTCCTTGCCTACACCTGGACCTGATTCCCAGGGCTGGAGGCTGCTCACCCAAGTTGGGATTGGGACACTGATGGCTGTATTGACCCATGTGTCACTCACCCTTGGGCCCCAGGTATGAGATACCAGACACACAGATGGCAGATGAAAAGCAGCTGGAGATATTGCAGGACAAAGCCAACTTCCGAAGCTTCAAACCCAAACCCTTCAACATGCGTGAGTTCTACGACCGAGCTGGGCACGACATTCGAGACATGCTGCTCTCCTGCCACTTCCGGGGGGAGGTCTGTAGCGCTGAAGACTTCAAGGTGGTAAGTCTCCTGGTGTGGGGTGTGAGTCAGCTTGGCTCACAGAGGAGGAGGAGGAGGAGGAGGAGGAGGAGGAGGAGACAAGGAGCAGGCTGGGCCTCTCTAGATGCCTGCTACTCTGGGAGAGGAAGTTGTGTGTTCTGGGACTTGCTTCTAGTAAAAGGAGACTTTGTTCAGCACAGGGGCACATTGGCACTCATGAGCCTCAGCCTTGCATCCGTGATGGCAGGAGAGAGCTTACAGTGCACAACACACACACATATGCACACACACACGTGGCCTGGCATAGCCACAAATCCAGCAAGCTTACCTCTGGGCCACAGGTGTCAGAGCTGAGCAGGGAGGTGGGTAAGCCTTGTTACTTGAAGTGAGCTCCAGGACTATCAACTGGGAGCTTGAAAGGAATGCAGGACTTTGCCACCCTGCTTCCCAGACCTACTGAACCAGAATCTGCATCTGATAAGATCCTCAGATGACTGGAGTGTACACTAAAGTTTGAGAAGCACCGTGAAGCACAAGGGAAACCTCTTAAATAGCTGGACAGTAACTTCCTCCATGCCATCTGCACCCCATACATATACACATACACTGTTTGGTTAGGTTCCCTGCTTGCCAGCAAGAGCCATAGAGCCAGGGTCTGGGGAAAGGAAGGCCATCGGGATATCCAGTCGTGGCTGCCCTGGAGGCTTCCTTTGCATCTTAAAATGGAGATGCCCCACAAACACATCACACCCCACAGATGTGGCTGCCTCAGGCCAGCACCTCAGAGAGGTTGTAGGGAAACCGATTTTAGCATCTGATGTGCTGGGCAACCCTGGGCAAGTCACACAAATTCCTGAGGGTTACACTCTGGACCGGATGGCAAAGAGACCAAAGGCCCTGGAGCCATGTGGAAACACCACCACCAAGTGAGTGGACAGGGCTTGTAACTCTTTCAGATGCTTTCTAGGATCCCCTCAATCCCCTTGATGCATAATCACATTACCTCTATTTTACAGATGCATGAACTGAGACATAGGGAAGCAGAATGATTTACCCAAGCTCACACAGTTAGTGACAGATAACAGGTTCAGGATCAGAACTCATGTCTCTTTAAGCTGAAAATGTCCTTTACTCTTTCCATGAATATCATGGACCCCGGAGTTATTGTGTCCACTTCAAATTCTGGCCAGTCTTTTCTAGGACCCTTTGCTCTCCATGCCTACGCTGCTGTCAGATCCTTTCCCTTCTTCCTGCCCATTTTCTCCCTGCTTGCTTGCTTCCTCCTGCAGTATGGGAACATGAACTGTGTGCAGAAAGGACGATGCCATGGTCATACTTAGTGTTTCCTGCTGAGATTACACATGACTTCCCAATCTCCTTAAGCCTTGCTCTGCAGACCAGTTTCATGGGCCTTTGTCAATCCTGCTGGACAAAGGTTACATGACCAAATTCTTTGCTGAGCCAAGCTGATGGGGAGCTTAGCTGAGATGCAAGAACCGCTTCCTTCCTTCTTTTCCTCCTTCATAACAGGAGGGTCTTGGGTTCCCCAGAGCTTGAGACCAGAGGGTTCCCAGTCTCACAAATGATGCTCCCAAGAGTAGTAGGACTGTAGGTGAAGGTGGAAGCAAAAGCCAGAGCCCCTCCCTCCAACACACCCAACACACAAGCAGGAGAGACCCCTGAGAAAGACGGAGAAAACCTATTAGTTTGAATGGTTTGTAGTGTTGGGTGAGGGAGGGAACTGCATGGCTCAACTTGAGGAGGTGCTGAGATGTAAATCTGGGCAGTTAGTCCATAAAAATTGTTCAGTTGAGGCTCCATCTGTCCATCATGTCCAGAAACATTCCAAGTGGTGATGCTAAGATAACGTTTGGCTGATGGTAATGGAGATGCTGAGATGTGATTGGTCCATGCTGAGTGGACCATTCTAAGGAGTCAGATAGAGATGTGATTGGCTCACAAAGTTCTGGAGCAGTCTGAGTTGTTCCTCTTACTGTAGGGGAGGGACACACAGGCTAGCACCCTGCAGCCCCATCTGTGCCCCTTCTTGCTTCTGGGTTGTCAGGGAAGACCAGGTTTTTGCTGTTTGGCAGCCCATGTCAAAGACCTGACCCTGAATTTTGCTGGACACAAACCTTTCACCCCTCCCTCTCTCTAGTTGATTACATTGCCAGCCCCTCTCCATGTCAAGAGCTCTACCCATAGGGATGTTCCCACACAGATGGGCGTCTGGCTGGAGTCCACGTCTGACACCTCCCCAGTGGAGAAGGGCCTGGGAGCCCTTTCTCCTCCAGCTCCGCCGTCCTAAGGGCTCCCACACTCCTTGCCTGATGCCCCACCCTCTCCCTTCTCTAGTCAGTCTCATGATTAACATACTTGCCATTCTCTGTTAGGCCCAGAGGTGTGTTGGGAGTATGTGTCTAGCCCTGGGCAGATGTAGCACTGATAGAAAACACCTATCTATAGGGTCAGGGTCTAGGGGAGACCATATTAACATCTTCTGCAGCCTTCAGAGCAGAGGTACTTCACTGAGGAAAAGAGGTGGTCAGAGAAGAGAGGCCTCGTGGTTGGGGCTTTGGCTGCTCTTTCAGTAGCTAGGGAAGAAGCTGCTGGAGACCAACAAGATTGCTGTGGGGATACCTCACCCCTCACTGTCCAAGACCTTGATCAATGCATTTGCAAAATATAGTGTGCAAGAGCACGTGTGGACTGTTTCGTGGATTTTTTTTTTTTTAATTAAGAGTCCCACTCTGTCACCAGGCTGGTGCTATCTCAGCTCACAGTAACCCCTGCCTCCCAGGTTCAAGTGATTCTCGTGCCTCAGCCTTCTGAGTAGCTGGAATTACAGGTCCCCACCACCACACCTGGCTAATTTTTGTATTTTTAGTAGAGACGGGGTTCGACCATGTTGACCAGGCTGGTCTCCATCTCCTGACCTCATGATCTGCCTGCCTTGGCCTCCCAAAGTGCTGGGATTCAAGTGTGAGCCACCACACCCAGCCTCTTCTTTTGTGGATTTCTTTTTTTTTTTTTTTTTTTTTTTGAGACGGAGTTTCGCTCTTGTTACCCAGGCTGGAGTGCAATGGAGCGATCTTGGCTCACCGCAACCTACGCCTCCTGGGTTCAAGCAATTCTCCTGCCTCAGCCTCCTGAGTAGCTGGGATTACAGGCAAGCGCCACCATGCCCAGCTACTTTTTTGTATTTTTAGTAGAGACGGGGTTTCACCATGTTGACCAGGATGGTCTCGATCTCTCGACCTCGTGATCCACCCTCCTCGGCCTCCCAAAGTGCTGGGATTACAGGCTTGAGCCACCGCGCCCAGCCCTTCTTTTGTGGATTTCTAAGGGCAACCCTCATCTCAACAATAAGAACCCTGTTTCTCAAGGCTGGTTGGAGGAGGCATAAGAGGACAATTCAGGGAGGCTACTCTGGTCACTCGAAGACCCCTGCTCCCCTGACAAGAATCTGCAGTAACAGGCATTTCTCCAGATGTGCTTCTGGATCCAGCTCAACCCCAGGGAGTGCTTGGTGGTCACAGAGCATTTGGCCAGGGTCCATCCCCCAGGTGTGGCAGCTTGGGAGGGTGGGGGTGAATATGGGGAGCCTAGCTGAATCTGGGAGAGACTGGTTTGGCAATCCTTCAGGAGAGAAGAGGCAGAAGGGCAGGGCAGGGAGTATCCCCACAGCAACCTGGCTGAGAAGGTCTCAGTAATGGCCCAACCACAAGGCCCCCTCTTCCCGGCCACCTCCTTTCCTTCCCGGTAGGGTGCTTTGTTGCCAAGGCAACGGGGTCTGCAGTTCCTCTCTCCTGCCCCACCTTGAGGCCAACCAGGCCAAGGCAGGGCAGGGGTTCCATGGAGGGGGGCTGGGGTGCAGCTGTCTGCTGGTGTCTGGGAGGGGGCCAGGGGAGTGAGCATAGTCGCAGCTGGTGCCAGCCTCCAGCTGCACCTTATCTGTCCCTGGCAGTGGGAGCAGCTGATGTGGCCGGAATGCTGAGCAGCAGCACGGGGAGGGGGCTGGCAGATGGTTGCCCAGTCTGCCCTAGGCCACCTCCTCCGCTGAGACCCAGACCCTTTGCCTAGGGAGAGAGAAGCAGGAATTCATTTCTGGGCCCTGGAAGAGAAGGAAGAAGAGGGCGGAGAGTGGAAATGCTGGGGTGGGTGTATGGTGTGGCTCATAATCTCTCTCAGGAGGGTGCAATGGCGGGACAGGAATCCCTGGGGGGTCCACAGGAGTCCTTCTCAGGACCCTGGATTGGAGACCGGAATCTCCCAGGGAAGAGGTGGAGTGAAGGAGGCGAGCACAGAAGCCTCCCCTGCAACCCGCTGCGAGGTTCCGAAGGGGGCCAGGCATCCCAGGAGCACCTAGGGAAGTAAGATGCCGCAACCAGAGGTGGCCGAGGGTGCCTGATCCTGGGACCCGGGTGGGGAGAAAGAGGTGATCTTAAAGCAGGAGAGCCAGGGATGACAGCACCCAGCAAGAGCCAGGACTAGCATGGAGCTTCTTCATCCCCAGGGCTCACCCCTCATCCCCACACCCCATTGCCACCCCATAGAAGCTCAGACCAGAAGTCCTTTGGGAGGGCCTGACCTTACTACTGGGGTCTGTGCCCTCCAGCTAGGCAGGGAGTGGAGGGGCTGCTGAGGTGAAAGGCCGCCCAGACTGCTGTGCGGAGAAGGGAAGGGAGGTCTGGGGCAGCCCCACCCAGAGGCCTGATGGTCTTCATGGCTGGGAAGAGGGAACACACGCAGATTGCAGAGGGGAAGAAGAGGCTGACCTGGAGACGTGAGCTTTGGAGGAGGGGTTCATGGGAATCATGAACTTTTGGGGGATGGGTTCCCGCCCTAGGGGTTCATGGCTACCGCCTCCTGCCTTATTCTTCTCATCTGTCCCTCCCTCCCAGGAAGTGTCTAAACTGAACACAGGTGGGTGGAGAGAGGAGCCAGGAGCAGACCCCACTGTAGTTGCAGGAATCCAGCAGGTGGGCCCTGGGTTGGGGTCTCGGATGGCTCCTGTTCCTTCTCCCTCAGAAACAGATACACACAAACATACTTCGGGTAACCCCGTTTCCTCTCTCACCTCTTCCCCTTCTCCCCAGACCCCAGCCATTGCTGACTCCACCCCTCTCTCAGACTGCTTTCAGCTAAGAGCTACTCTAAGCCAATTGATCTCTGGGCTGTTGGCTAAAGTAATAGGGAATTGAGTCACTAAGTGTCTCTGGGGCCAAGCCTGGAAGTGGAGGCTGAGGCGGAGGAGCGCCTCTAAGCCTTGGGCCTTTGTCACTGCCCAGCTGGTGGAGAGCTCCTAGCTGTGGCCTCGGCATACCAGTGTGTCCAGGAGGCAGAAGAGGAGACCACAGAGAGGCTTGGAACCTTCTGCCGTGGGTGGAGGTTGCTTCTGAGTGTGCTTCAGTTTTGTGGAAAGTGATTTCAATTCTCACGGGATGGCGAGGGAGATGGAATATTCGGAATGAGAAGCTGGGATTAGAGGAGCATCAAGCTCCAGTGGATTCATTCCCAGAGCAGACAGTGCCACTTCCCTGTGCCAGGTCCTGCATTGGGGCAGTTAAGGGCAGCTCAGGAAGCTCGGGGCTGAGAGCCATGGCAGTGGTACTAAGGAGGCCAGGTGGTGTGGGCGTCAGAACAAGGGGGAACCGGCTGCAGATGAGCAGACTCAACATCCAGGGGGAGTCCTCCCAATCTCCCCAGACAAGCTCAGCCTCTCAGAAAATGCCAGGTTCGTAGAATGTGTTGGTGTCTCCCTACCTCAGTAAATCAGCTGACCAATTCCCTCCGGCAACGGCCATTCTTCCACCTTGACCAGCCCCTGCCCACCCCCACCCCCAAGCGTTCCCTTACTTATATGTTTGAGGTGGCCACTCTAGAACCCTCTACCCTCTGACCTATAACATCCCAGTTGGAACCCTTGGGTGGGCTTTCTGGGAGGCAAAGCTGGAAGGAGACAGTGAGAATGAGAAGGGGTGCCTAGCTGGGTGGAGGATGGGACTGGGCATTAGGGCTCCTGGTCTCTATTTTGGGCAAAGTTCCACCTGGCCCCACGTCTTAGCTTCTAAGCCCAATCTCCTGTCAGGAGGTTGTAAAATTATTTTTTATTGAGGGGCAGCCCTTCCTCTGGGATTCTCTGGCCAAGCCCACGCTGCCCCATGTATAATGAATGTCCAGTGCCAACCAACCTGGACACAGGAATTGGACATCTTCCTCATAGAATATTTAAAAATCAGCTTCATGCTGCTGTGTATTCACCTCAAAGGGAAGCTGCCTTAAGGCACTGCAAGGATAGACACTCTGCCATCCCAGGCTCTCCAAGGCTACTCCCGAGGGAGATGGAGGGCCAGTGTGATCTTTTGGAGATCCCGTGAGTTCTTGGATTGAAAACCCTTTCCCAGCCTTCTGCATACCTTCCATTTGGCGGACAGTACTGGAGGCCCAGGAGTTGGGCTGTGCAGCATAGTGCTGTGTGTCTGTAGTTGGTGTCAGGTCAGAACACCCCCAGGGATGTTCTCAGTGCTAAGCTGAGAACATCCCTGGGGGTGAGACTGCTGCAGTGGCCCTGGCCGTGGACAGCAGTCATCTCAGACTTCCTCACAACACCCTAATTGCATGGGCACCCTGAGTGTGCAAGCATACATGTGCACCTCTGTGTGTGTCGGGGGAGAGTGTGGATGTAGCATGTGAAGTGGACGCATGTGGAGGTGTATGGGCCTTGCAGCTGTGTATGGCTGTGCGAGAAAGCTTTTGTGCAGGCAAACCTCTGGTTGCATGCAGAGCACATACCAGCAAAATTAATCATCTCTTTCAGTTGTGCTTTCCAACTGACAAATTCCCTTTACTTTAGCTCATGTGATCTTCATAATTCTTGGGAGGTAGGAAATAGTTAACATCTTCATTGGAAAGAAGAGAAAACTGAGGCTCAGAGGAGTTATGTGACTTGTCTGAGGTCACACAGCTGGGAAATGACAGAATGGGACCCTGACTTTAGATCTCCTAAATCCAGGTTCTTTGTGTGTGGCTGTAGGAGCAGGAGTGTATATGGAGGAGGGTGCTCTGTTCAGAAGCAGTGTGGGGAGGCAGGAAGGGCAAGAAAGGGTGCAGAGTAGAGACCCTAGGAATCCCATCCCTAAGTTGAGTAGGCCCTGTCTTTTGATGCTTCTGTCTTTCCATTGCACCATCAGGCCAAGTGCCAATCTTGGATGAACCCACCACTGACTTTCCCCAGGGTCACACCAGGGTAGCCAGGGCCTACATGAGGGAGTCACATACCAGGGCAGCTTAAAATCACATTGTGTTCATGTTCAACACCCTTAAATGAGTGTGCAGTGATTCCTGGCAACCCCACTGTGTTTTCCTGGTCAACTTGCTCTCCCCAGTGACTACTGCAAACTTCGCCACTCTTCTCAGTCATCCTTCCTAGCTCCTCTCTCACCCTCAGAAGATGACCTTGCCTCCCACTTACTTCACTGAGAAAACAGAAGCCTCAGACGAGATCTTGTCCTTCTGGGTACCAAGCCCTGGAAGGGAACATTCATCTTATCTAGGACAAAGTCTCAACCTAGTGTTTTCATCTGATTCCCTTCTGCCTTTTTAGGAACTTTCTCCTGCTAATTCTGTCTCTGCCTGCTCTACAGTTGGTCGCTCCTTCTCAAATGGCATCCCATTGACAATGAAACATACTGAAGATGCTCCCGTCTTAAAATACATAGCTGTAATGACAGCTAACATATATTGAACACTTGCTATGCATCAGTCTTTGTGCTAAGATAAAAACTAAAACATACATAGCTCTCAACTCCATAGCACCTGCCAGCTCCCATAGTATCTCTCTGCTTCCCTTTACGAAGTTCCTAAAAGTGATGTGTTTGTTTCACTGTTTCCATTTCCTCACCTCTAACTCACTTTCTGATCCACTCCAGGCTGCCTTCTTTCCCTGTCCCCACCACTTCTCGTAAATGGTTCTAGCTAAGGCCAGTGGTCACCTTCGTGTTGCCAAATCCAGCAAACATTTCTTTTTGTATTCTTAATCTCTCAATAGCATTCAAAATAGTTGCTTACTACCTCTTTTTTTTGAGACGGAGTTTCACTCTTGTTGCCCAGGCACCACAACCTTCACCTCCTGGGTTCTCGATTCTCCTGCCTCAGCCTCCCACGTTTTCGTACCTGTAGCTGGGATTACAGGCACACACCACCATGCCTGGCTAATTTTTTTTTTTTTTTTTTTTTTTTTTGGTATTTTTAGTAGAGATGGGGTTTCTCCATGTTGGTCAGGCTGGTCTTGAACTCCTGACCTCAGGTGATCTACCCGCCTCAGCCTCCCAAAGTGCTGGGATTACAGGTGTGAGCCACCACACCAGGCCCCCACCACCTCTTTTTTGAACTACTCCCTTTCTTGACAATCATACTCTCTTGGTTTTCCTCCGATGTCTACCCACTCCTCTGTCTCTGCCAGTTCATTTTCTTCTACTTGGTCATTTAGTGTTGTCACTACTCAAGGCTCAGTCCCAAGCTCTGATCTTCTTTTAAATCTTAAGAGTACAATGCACCAGTATTATAGCTTGAAGAATATTTACACTGGTATGTCTTACAATGTGGCATTTTGTATATTACATTGGTATGTATTTACATTGATATAAAACATTTCCAGCACCCCAGAAAGTTCCTTCAGGCTGTTTCCTAGTCAATGCTACCCCACAAACGTTAACCACTATTCTATCAGTAGAGATCAATTTCACTCATGCTTGAACTTCCTGGAATATGTGTATCCTCTATACAGTATGTACTCTTTTGTGTCTATTTGTTTTGTTTTGCTCGCGATTATGTCTGTGAGATTCAGCCATGTTGTTGTGTGTGGCCGTGGTTGGTTCTTGTTTGATACTGTATAGTATCTCATTGTATGAATATGCCACAGTTGATCCATTCTACTGATGCTAGATATTTGGGTTGTTACTAGTTTTTGGCTCTTATCTCTAAAGCTACTATGAACATTCTTGCTCATGTTTTTTGGTTGATATATGCACTCATTTCTCTTGGGAATATAACTAGGAGCTATGGTTAAGTCATAGGGTATGATTCTGTTTAGCTTTAGTGGATACTGCCAAATCAGACCTTTTTTTTCTATCTTTTTTTAAACTTTATATTCTATTCTTGGGCAGTCTCATATTCACTCATGACTTCAATTACCATCTACACACTGACAACTGCCAAATTTATGTCTCAGCCCAGCTCTCTCCTCTTAGCATCAGCCCCAGTCGCCAATTTCCCACTTAACGTCTCTACTTGGATGTCCCTAAGACTCCTCAAAACCAACATGCACAAAACCAAAGTCATTATCGTAACTCCCAAACTAGTTCTCTACCTGTGTGCCTGATCTAGTGAGCCATGCCACTGTTCACTCTATCATGCAAACCAGAAATCAGCCCTGATGCTCCATCTCCCTCACCTGCCTTGACAGGATCTGCCAATTTTGCCTCGTAAACATCTCCACTCTGCGCCTCCCCGCCTCCGTTCTGGGCCGTCCTATCACTGCATGCCTCACCTGGGCCACTGCATGCCTCACCTGGGCCACTGCATGCCTCACCTGGGCCACTGCAGTGGCTCCTTGACAGGCCTTCCAGCAGCCCCTCTAGATCCTTCACTCTGCAGCCAGAGGGGTCTTTTCTTTTTTTTTTTTTTTTTTTGAGACAGAGTTTCGCTCTTGTTACCCAGGCTGGAGTGCAATGGCGCGATCTCGGCTCACCGCAACCTCCGCCTCCTGGGTTCAGGCAATTCTCCTGCCTCAGCCTCCTGAGTAGCTGGGATTATAGGCACGCACCACCATGCCCAGCTAATTTTTTGTATTTTTAGTAGAGACGGGGTTTCACCATATTGACCAGGATGGTCTCGATCTCTTGACCTCGTGATCCGCCCGCCTCAGCCTCCCAAAGTGCTGGGATTACAGGCTTGAGCCACCGCGCCCGGCTCAGAGGGGTCTTTTCAAAACAAAGCTGTGATCACTTGAAATCCTTCCACGCCGAGTATTTCATTGTCCTTGAGCCAGAATCCTCACTGTGGCCTTTAAGGCCCTGAGTGACTTGGGTCTTCCCTGCCTTTACCCACCTCTCAAACCACACCTGCCCCTTCTCATATCTCTCCTTCAGGACCTTTGCACACACTCTGTTCTCTCTCTGGAATACCCCCCTCTTCCACAGGGGCACATGCTACTGCACACACATGTGCACAGACACGCGCGTGCGTGCGCACGTACGCACACACACACATACACACCATTGCCTAATTATTCCTCTTTCTCCTTTTTTTTTTTTTTTGAGACAGAGTTTCGCTCTTGTTACCCAGGCTGGAGTGCAATGGCGCGATCTCGGCTCACCGCAACCTCCGCCTCCTGGGTTCAGGCAATTCTGCCTCGGCCTCCTGAGTAGCTGGGATTACAGGCACGTGTCACCATGCCCAGCTAAATTTTTTTGTATTTTTAGTAGAGGCGGGGTTTCACCATGTTGACCAGGATGGTCTTGATCTCTTGACCTCGTGATCCACCCACCTCGGCCTCCCAAAGTGCTGAGATTACAGACTTGAGCCACCGCGCCTGGCTCTCCTTTTTTTTTTTAAACAGTCTCGTTCTATCATCCAGGCTGGAGTGCAGTGGTACTATCTCGGCTCACTGCAACTTCTGCCTCCTGGGTTCAAGCAATTCTCATGTCCCAGCCTCCCAAGTAGCTGAGGTTACAGACACCATACCTGGATAATGTTTGTATTTTTAATAGATATGGGGTTTCACCATGGTGGCCAGGCTGGTCTTGAACTCCTGGCCTCTAGTGATCTGCCCACCTCGGCCTCTCAAAGTGCTGGGATTACAGGTGTGAACCTCCTCACCCAGCCTCCTCTTTATTCTTTAGACTGTAATTCAAACATCATTTCCTCAGAGAAAGCTTCCTTGATTCCCCAGTCTGGGTCAGGACCCTCTGTCATTCACTCTGATAGAGCCATAAATTTTTTTTTCATAGCACTTATCATGGTTTGCAATTAGATATTTATTTTTTTCAGTTTTGAATTGATGTCTGTCTCCCCTGTTAGAAGGTAAGTTCCATGAAGGTCCAGTCCATGAGGGCAGGTCCACGATCTGTTCTCCACTAGGAATAAATGTGAGAATGAAGAAGCAAGGGATTTGGAGACAGATGACCTCATTCCAGCCTCCAGCCCACTTCTTGCTCTCCCTGAGACTTGAACAGGCTGGTGTGGCTCAGTCTTCTCACTTGTCAGATGAGAGTGAAGTTGCTCATACCTGCTTATTTCACTGGATTGTGTAAGGATCCCATGAGATAACAATAGAAAATCATGAGGCATTACACGGATGTGAGGGGTGGCTGGAATGAAGAAAGAGACATAGAAAAAGTCAGAAACCGCTCAGTCAGCACACACTGCCGAAGAGAAGGTCTGGGTGCAGAGGGTTGCCTGCTTGGACAGAGAGTTCAGAACTGAGTGCAGCTCTGTGTGTGTGTGTCTGCGTGGGCGCCTCTCCAGGGGCCCTCTGGTTATGCCCTTCGACACGTTCCTCACCTCCCCATTACTTGAATGAGATGAAGATGGGAGAGAATGTTAGAAGAATAAGCACTTGCTTGAACAAGCATACAGGTGATGGAGGAGAGAGGATGTGCAGTTGGGTGTCTGTGTGTGTGTTGGTGTGTGTATGTGTGTTGGGTATGTCTGTTGGGGTGTATGTGTTGGCATGTGTGTTAAGGTGTGTCTGTGTGTTGGGGTGAATGTGTTGGAGTGTGTGTATGTTGGTGTGTATGTGTTGGTGTGTGTGTGTTGGGGTGTGTGTGTGTGTTAGGGTGTGTGTGTTGGGGTGTGTGTATATTGAAGTGTGTGTTGGACTGTGTATGTTGGTGTGTGTATGTGTTAAGTTGTGTGTGCTGGGGTGTGTTGGGGTGTGTGTGTGTGTGTTGGGGTATGTCTGTGTGTGTTGGGGTGTGTGTGTTGCAGTTTGTATGTTGGTGTGTGTGTTGGTATTTGTGTGTGTGTTGGGGTGTGTGTGTGTATGTTGGAGTGTGTGTTGGGCTGTGTATGTTGGTGTATGTGTGTGTTGAGGTGTGTCTGTGTTGGGTGTGTTGGGGAGTGTCTGTGTGTATGTTGGTGTGTGTGTGTGTTGGTGTGTGTCTGTGTGTGTTGGGGTGTGTGTGTCAGGGTGTGTCTCTGTGTGTGTTGGGGTGTGTGGTAGCACATTACCACACCAGGGCTGTGTGTCTGTGTGGTAATGTGCAGATGTGCAGCGTGGTCTTGGCTGCTGTGGGGGAAGAGGTATTCAGCTGCACTCAACTTACTGTCCTTTGGCGCTGTCTGTGTGTGCATACCCTTCTCTTTGCTGGGGCTCCAAAGCTGGAAGCTCTCGCTGCCTTAGCTGCTTCCTTCTGGAAATCAATCCGCTTCCCCTTCCAAAACGTCTGAAGGAGGGGGACAGTGCCCTCTAGTGGGAACATACGGGCAGCTGCAGCTTCCTCCGCCCATGCCTCAGCCCCACTCCACCCAAGTCTGGAAGTATCCCCTCTGAAGCGCTTCCTGGGGAATGCAAAGGAGGAGGCCCTGCCCTCTGAGAGCTCAAGATCTGGCAGGCAGGAAAAAGACCCACATGGGACAGGACGCATGGGTTCAGGCAGGAGAAGACCGAGGACAGCAGCTGAAGGTTGGGGGGGGGGGTCTCTCCTAATCTCTGCAGTGACTTATCTCTGGTTGCCCTGGGTATTCCTGGCCTTCCTTGCTTCCTGTTCCTGCACATGGTCTCTTGGTCCTGCTCTGTTACTCTCGGTCATTACTCACAGCTGTAGGGCCTTGAGGAGAACTGGACCCTTCAGTTCCATTTCCTGAGTGGGCCCTGTGCAGTCCGGGGAGGCTGCTTGGAGGAGGTAGCATGGGAGTAGAGTCTTGAAAAATGAGTAGGAATTCTCCAGATGGAGTCCAGGGAAGGCATAGGAAGGCGGATGTCTCGTGTGTCTGGGGACGGGTCGTGGCGGCTGGATGCTGGCCTGGGGTGGAGAGTACATTGCATTGCTTTCAGCTTTGTGGAGCCACAAGAGATGACTAAATTTTGACAGGAGGCAGTGGGGAGTGAGAGAAGGTCTTTAAGCAGAAGAATGATCAGGGTCACACGCACGGACTAATGGTGGGGAGAAACTACGAGGAGGCAAAGGCCCATTGAGAAGCTGCCGTTTCGGCAAAAGAGGACGAGGCCAGTCTGAGGGCAGCGGCAGAAGGATGGAGAGGGGCCAGAGCTTAAGGCACCACTTAGGGGACCTCTCTGTCCCTGGAAGCAAAGCTGAGGCCAAAGGTTCCACATCACTCAGTTCTGCTAGAACCTGGCACCCTGCCTCTCATCCCCAGCACACTCTAGGGTCTCTGCAAATAGAGAAGGGAAGATGGTGGGAGCAGGGAGGGAGAAGAAAGGAGGAGGAGGGAGAATGTGGCCTGGGGCTAGGGGATGCTTAAGGAACGGGGAGGCGCAAGCAGACCCACCTAGCCCCAGTCTAGCCCCAGTCTAGCCCCAGTCTAGGCTCCTCCTCTGGCCCTGCAGAGAAGGAGTTAATCTGCTGTACCTCCCTCCCCTCTGCCCCCCTTCCCCTCCTCCCCTCAGGTCACCTTCTTGGCCCTGGAGACTTGGCTGATGGCTCAAGTTCCTCAACCAGTGGCCCTGAGTAATCAGAGGACACAGAGGGCCCGGGAGCCTGGGGGCAGGGAATGGTAAATTAGGGGCAGGGGAGCCTCAGAGACTGAGAGGCCGGGAGTCTGCAAGGCTGAGGGTTTTGGGGGGAACCCCAAGTTGGTTCCCGATACTCTCTACCTGACCCAGGTTCCCCCGCCTCGCCCAGCACTGATCTCAGTTTCTTCCACCCACCAGAGAATTCCTCGAGCTCCTCAATTGTTGGGGAATGGGGGGCAAGCTGAAAGGGGTAGTGGTGATCTGCCAGGAAGCTTTCCAGCAGCAGGAGACAGGGTACCTCCCCGCAGTGCCGGGAACTGTCAGAAATGAGTCTGTGGTCAGTGAGAGACTGCTGCTAATGGAACCTGGGCTGGCCCACAAGCCACAGGAGGGGTGAGGGAGAGGAGACGAACCAAAATACAGCTCAGCATGGGGGGTGGGATGAGGGCTGGTAATGCTGACCTGAAGTAGAGCGGGGGCCAGGGAGGGAGGAGAAGAGAAACAGGGTGGGGACTGGCTAGAGGGACCTTGGGGGCAGGGAGTGATTGCAGGGAATTGGGGATTCAGGGAGTAACTGAAAAGTAAATTGGGGTCAGGACAGTGATCGGAAAGGAGCTAAGGATGAAAGGAGTAATTGAAAGGGAAGTGGGGTCTCGGTAGATTGGGAGAATTGGGGGTCAATGCAATACTTGGGTGGATTATGGGCCAAAGGAAACGAGAGCGGAATTGGAGGTCTGAGAGAGTGCCCAGTTGGGGGGTCCTGGGGGGTTCAGGTATCCCAGAGGAATAACTGGACCAGGGGAGAATAGGGAGAGGACCCAGAATTGGGATGGAGGCACTGAGGAACAGACTGAAGGATGACAGAGAGCATGAGTTTGTGTTGTTTGTGTCCTGGGGGCGCAGGGACTGTTGATGCTGTGATCCTCACGGCAGTGAGCGCAAAGGATGGCGCCAGATCCCTCCTCACCTGGGAGGGGTGGTTTCCACGAACCCCAGCCCTAGGCTTTTCCAGGGTTTCCACTCGATCCTAAGCCCTCTCTGTGCTGCTGGAGCTGGTGACAGGAAAGGGACTCCAGCCCCCTGCTCTCCATCAGCCTCCCTTTCCCACTGCCATCAATTATTCATCGGCCCAGATGCGCGCCCTCCCTGGCAGGGCAGGCTGGTCCTCCTCCCATGCCCCGCCCCAGCCACACTACCACAGAGGCCCTGTGAGGAAGGACGGCTGGCCGGGCTGTGGAGACCTGGCTAACGAGCTGGGTGGCTGGCTCTGCCGGACTCTGCCAGGGTCACATTGCCTTCCCCTCTGGCACCTTCCCCCTTCCACCTGCCAGTCCCTGGCACCAGGAAGCCCCTGGAGAAGATGCCCATCCAGATCTTCTGCTCCATGTCATTCTCCTCTGGAGAGGAGGCCCCGGGGCCCTTGGGAGATATCTGGGGTCCCCACCACCATCAGCAGCAGCGGGACAACTCAGAATCAGAAGAGGAGGAGGAGAAGGAAAGGGAAGCAGCAAGGAAGGAGGCCAGCGAGGGGCATTCACCCATGGACTTGGTGGCCTTCGCCAATAGCTGCACCCTCCACGGCACCAACCACATCTTTGTGGAGGGGGGTCCGGGGCCAAGGCAGGCGCTGTGGGCAGTGGCCTTTGTCCTGGCACTGGGTGCCTTCCTGTGCCAGGTAGGGGACCGCATTTCTTATTACCGCAGCTACCCACACGTGACCCTGCTAAACGAAGTGGCCACCAGGGAGCTGGCCTTCCCAGCGGTCACCCTCTGCAACACTAATACCGTGCGGCTGTCCCAGCTCAGCTACCCCGACTTGCTTTATCTGGCCCCCATGCTGGGACTGGATGAAAGTGATGACCCTGGGGTGCCCCTCGCTCCACCGGGCCCTGAGGCCTTCTCTGGGGAGCCCTTTAACCTGCATCGCTTCTACAATCGCTCCTGCCACCGGCTGGAGGACATGCTGCTCTATTGCTCCTACCAAGGGGGGCCCTGCGGCCCTCACAACTTCTCAGTGGTGAGTGGGGCCCCATGCCTGACACAGCGCCCCGAGAGTGTCTGCCATGGCTCTCCCTGACTGTCATCTCTTGGGGCTGGGGCTGGGGCTGATGACTGTGCTGCCCCCTACCTCAGCTGGCTGACCCAGGCCAGAGCTCACCCGGGAGTCCAGGGCCTGGAGCTGGGCTGATATTCCAGGTCCACACCAGTACTGCTTTTCCTGTTAGAAACTTGAAATATATCTGTCTGAGTTGGCCCCTGTGTGTCTTCCAGCCCCACTTGTCCTTCCCAAGACGTCCTCATGGTCCAGCAGGGCCCAGGACCTTGCTCCGTCTGTGAGGTCAACCTTTGATCTGTTGGTGAACGCCAGTGCCTGGCCAGTTGTTTGCTATTTTGACTGGCACCCATAGACTGAAGCTGGGGCAGGTGTTGCCTGGTCTCTAGCGGTACAAGAGAAGTGGGTGAAAGGGAGACAGTAGAGGGGTGGGGACCTCCCCCATCCCCACCCCTTAATGCCCTTGTCAGCAGCTCTTGCAGCAGGGATTTCAGTGCGTCTTCACTTGGTCTTCCTGTGCCCTCCAATGGGCACCCCACCGCCACCAGCTCTGTGTGTGTGTTCGTGTGTGTGTGTGTGTGTGTGTGTGTGTGTGTGTATTTGAGGGTAAATAAAAGGTCTCTAAATCATATCCCTATCCCCAGCTTTAAGTAGCCAGGGACCCTCTTCCTAGGAGAAGCTCTCACTGGGAACTGTCCTCCTGCTTGGCCCCCCACCCAGGGGTCTAGGACCTTCCCTGCTAGTGGGCCACCTGGCACCCCACTGTCTCTCCTTTGTTCATCTTCTAGGTCTGTCTGGGCTGACTGCTCCCCTGCCGCACCAGCTCCCAGATGCCAGGCCTTCCCAGGTCCTCCACCGCTTCTCTAGTGTAGGGGCAGGGTGTGTCATCATACCCGTGCATCATGGAATGACTGCAGGCATTCAGAGCCCTGGGGGTTTGAGCCACTGGCCCTCAGGGAGGCTTCCTCTGGGCCTGAGGGTAGAGCAGACACTTCTCACTCAGGCCCACCAGATGGCAGCAGCGATGCACTTTACAGCAGCCCAGTCCTCTGAGCCAGCACAAGGCTAGGGGTGCTAGCTGGTCTCAGACACCTCTAAATCCCATACAGCTCCTGATGGAGTGCAGGCATGGCACGTGTCCCACCTGCAGCCTGTGGCTGGGTGTCACAGACCTGGTTGTGGAGCTGGGGACTAGGAACCCTTGGAATTCTCTTTGCCTCATCTCTGGACCTCACCCACAAAATGGGGAGTATATCTCCTTTTCTGGAGGACAGTGGAGAGGCTGTTCTAGGAAGGGGCAGGCTACAAAGACCCTATACCCTAGTAACCCGCTGCCATTGCTGCTCCAATCTGGCCTGAAACTCTTTTGTCTCTCCCCTGCTCTGGGCTGTATTGACTCACCTCGTGACCTGTTTTGTGGACTTCGTTATCATCCAGCAGTAGTAAAAGCACAGCCACCCCAACCTGGGGACATTCAAGGAGGCTGTGGGGAAAAGGCCAAGAACAACTGGTTTACTTATCTCTCTGCAGCTTTGTAATCAGCACTGTGACCAGGGCTGCACTGGGGCATGGAGTGGGGAGAAGACTGGGGAGAGAGCCCCCAGGGCTGAGATAGCTTCTGAGGCACTCCTAGTTTTGCAAAAGCATTAACACACATGCCATGCCATGGGGGCTCAATCCCAAGTGCTGGGAGAAGAGGTGCTGGTGCGTGGTTGAGCATGATCCTTAGCATGGCAACTGGGTCTGCCTTCAGGTTGTGCTGATAATGGAATAATGATGGACCCAACGGGCTAGTGGCTGAAGGAAACCAAAAAACTGAGTTTGGCCGGGCACAGAGGCTCATGCCTGTAATCCTAGCATTTTGGGAGGCGAAGGTGGGCGGATCATGTGAGGTCAGGTGTTCGAGACCAGCCTGGCCAACATGGTGAAATCATGTCTCTACTAAAAATACAAAGATTAGCCAGGTGTGGTGGCAGACACCTGTGATCCCTGCTACTCAGGAGGCTGAGGCAGGAGAATCGCTTGAACCTGGGAGGCAGAGGTTGCAGTGAGCCAAGATCGCACCACTGCACTTCAGCCTGGGCAACAGAGCAAGACTCCATCTCAAACAAACAAACAAACAAAAAACTGAGTTTGGGTCTTGGGGAAAGCAGAATTTCAGATTTCCAGAGTGAAATCTAGGAAAAGAGAGGCGATGTCTCGGAGGCGGAGGCCTCAGGAGCTTGGGCCTGAGGAAAGGGTCCCAAGCAGGGGCCAGGGATCTGGCTGTGATAGGATCCTGGTGATGAAAATGCATATGTTTCAGGGTCCTGGCAGGAAAAAGACAGCCCCTTGGTGATTCAATTGAAGACTTTAACAAAGGGACTGTTGACAGAGCTGTGGGCAGGGTTAAGTAGACCAATGAGGCGGGCTGAGGCAGCGAGCAGTATTAGGAAATCGTTAATCACTTCTGGGCCAAAGATGCACGAAAGAAGACAGTGCTGTGCAGGGAGCCCTCCTGGCAGGGTTCGTAATCATGGAGGGCCTAAGCTGCTACTAGAGCTACAGAGGAGGCAGGGCTGGGGAAGGACTCATACCCCAGTCTTTCCTCCTGCCTTCTGATCCATGACCGATAACTTCCCAATGGTCAAACCCAACTAGAAGCCCATGCAGCTGGCAAAGGAGCTCAGGCAAAGCTCCCTACAAGGAACAGTTATCCAGGGCACACAGAGGGCAAGGAAGGGTGGGAAACAGGTGGGAGAGGGGAGCAAATGGAGATTGGGCTACACCCCAAAGGGTGTTGAGATCCTAAAGCTGGGGTGGCTGGGAACAGCCCTTGGTGAGCAGAAGGTGCTGGCAGGACTCTCAGGCTCTCCGCTCTGCCCCCGCCAGGTCTTCACACGGTATGGAAAGTGCTACACGTTCAACTCAGGCCGAGATGGGCGGCCACGGCTGAAGACCATGAAGGGTGGGACAGGCAATGGACTGGAAATCATGCTGGACATCCAGCAGGACGAGTACCTGCCTGTGTGGGGGGAGACTGGTACGTCACCCCTCTCAGGGGCCCCTCCGAATGGCTTTAGGCCCCAGTCTCTGCCAGAGGATTCCTGGGTTTCACCGTGAGACCTGGGCAGGGCCTGGGCTTTTCCCTCTGCCCCCAGCATCTCACCATCTCCATCACTGACTCTACCTGACTTCCACACTCATCTCTCTCTGACTCCCCCTTCCTGGCTCAGTTACTCTCCAAGGTAACCAGCCATCCTTTTCCATCAGCAGCCGCCACTCACTCTATAAATAACTCCCTGTCTTCTCAGGCTGCCTGCCTGTTGGGTCTCGGGGGGCCTTGGGGCAGAGAGAGATGGGGAAGAAGAGAGAAAGGTGGGGGGAGAAGTGGAGAGCATCTGAGACAGTGATACTCTGGGAGAAAGTATTTGAAACACCAAGATGCAGAGCAGAAGCCAGGTAAGAAAAGAAGTTTGTAGGATACAGGGGTCCTAGGAGCAGCACAGAGCTGGTAAACCCAGAAGGAGGCTGGGGTGTGGCCTAGGACCCTATAGACTTCCCCCACCCCAGCCCCAGTGTATGCTATGCTTATTCCCAGGAGAGGTAGGATGCCCCCAGGTCTGAAGGGGATTAGGGAGTCAGGAGCCTCCCAACCCACACACCCCTCATTCCCCTAGACGAGACATCCTTCGAAGCAGGCATCAAAGTGCAGATCCATAGTCAGGATGAACCTCCTTTCATCGACCAGCTGGGCTTTGGCGTGGCCCCAGGCTTCCAGACCTTTGTGGCCTGCCAGGAGCAGCGGGTGAGAGGGCCATGGGAGGCTGGTCCTGGGGTGGGGTGTTGAGGGGTCCAGATGGAGTGGCGGGCAATCAGTAATGGGAAGGACAGGTGAGCGAGGACCTGGATGGTAGTCTGGCTAGTCAGAAGCATGAGTGATGGAATGAACAAGAATGCTCTGTAAACTCTGAGACCTTCGGAGGCTGCAGAGGGAGAGGGGGGCAGAACTCCAGAGATCCACGTCTTGTCAGAGGAGTCCATCAAGCTGATCTGGGGAGAAGGCCCCACGCTCCCCCAGCTCCCTGGCTCTCCCAGCAGCTCATCTACCTGCCCCCGCCCTGGGGCACCTGCAAAGCTGTTACCATGGACTCGGATTTGGATTTCTTCGACTCCTACAGCATCACCGCCTGCCGCATCGACTGTGAGACCCGCTACCTGGTGGAGAACTGCAACTGCCGCATGGTGCACATGCCAGGTCAGGCCCCGAGGCTCCGAGCACACTCCTGGGGCCCCTGGGCCTCCGCCGCCCTTCACTAACTCCCCATCCATATCAATCTCCCCACCCCAGCTCCAGCCCACCCCATCCCATACCCATCTGGCTCTTGTCTCTCTGACCTTAGTTCCTGCCTTCACCTCCAGGGATGGGCGGGAAGGGTCGACAAGGTATGGACTGGGAATGGGTCACTTCTGGGGCAGCATGGGGCCAACCAGTCCTCCCCTCCCATCCTCTCCCAGCTCACACCTTCTAGGCCTTTATTTGGTACTACCACTGTCACCAGACCCCTTGAATCCCCATCCTGCATCACTGTCTTTTCTCCTCTGTAGGGGATGCCCCATACTGTACTCCAGAGCAGTACAAGGAGTGTGCAGATCCTGCTCTGGGTGAGCGCCCCTGGCCTGGGGCAGTCTGGGGGAGGGAAAAGGTGCTGACAGCCATGTGCACAGGGTTTCAGGTCAAGCTCCCAGAAGCCTCAGATAACTCCTGGACCGGGCTGCAGCCTCTCCTGTGTCTGACTTTAAAGCTGGGAATGGCCAGCCGTGATGGCTTACACCTGTAATCCCAGCACTCTGGGAGGCCGAGGTGGGCAAATAGCTTAAGCCCAGGAGTTTGAGACCAGCCTGGGTAACATGGTGAAACCCGATCTCTACGAAAAATACAAAAAAAAAAAAAAAAAAAAAAAAAAAAAAAAGTGGGTGTGGTGGCATGTGCCTCTAGTCCCAGCTACTCCAGAGGCTGAGGTGGGAGAATTCCTTGAACCTGGGAGGCAGAGGCTGCAGTGAGCCAAGATTGCACCACTGCACTCCAGACTGGGTGATAAGAGCAAGATCCTGTCTCAAAAATAATAATAATAATAATCAATAAAGTTGAGAATAGCATCTTCAGAGGCTCCTATGAAAAATGAACAGAGGTCATCTGGGGATGGGCTTCGTCTTCTTTCATCAGCCCCTCAGCCAGTTGACCCTGGAGGGCCCTGAGAAAGTGATATAAGAGTAAGAAATATCCATGGGGAGGCTTGGTGAGTGTTAGTACAAGGTGGACACAGCTGTGAGGGGGCAGCTGGGGGTCTCCTCCCTCTCCTAGTTCTCTCCACCTACATCTTTGGTTCAGTGGCCTGCAGGGTTCAGCAGGTAAAGTCCTCAAACATGCCTCAGGCTGGATGGTGAGGTAGGATGTTGGCAGAGTTTGACATCCCGGCAGAACACAGAAAGAGAAAGGAGCCCAGGGCTCTCTGGGCAGAGCTAGGATGTGCATGTGGGAAGGTGCTAGCAGAAGGGCACCACTCAACTGGCACCTCTCACCTGGCTGAGTGCAGACTTCCTGGTGGAGAAGGACCAGGAGTACTGCGTGTGTGAAATGCCTTGCAACCTGACCCGCTATGGCAAGGAGCTGTCCATGGTCAAGATCCCCAGCAAAGCCTCAGCCAAGTACCTGGCCAAGAAGTTCAACAAGTCTGAGCAATACATAGGGTAAGGGCTCTGGCTGGGTAGAGCAAGACCCTTGGGCTGGGACTGTGGAGTGTATGAGTGGGGTTTGATGGGGGTGGGGGCTGGCAGGCAGGAGGAAGTTGAGACAATACAGGGAAGGTCCAAGAGACAAGCAAAGAATCTAGGGTGGGTATGCAGGAAGATCGAGCCAGAATAAGCAGGGGAAGCAGCCCTTTCTCCTCCCTCTTCATCCTTATTGTTGGACCCAGAGTCGCCTTATACTTGATGCATACTGCATACAGTGCAGAACATTTTTTCATATGTGGCATCTCATTTAACCCTAAAAGGCAGGTATCTCCATCAGCATCTCATTTTATGGACATGGAAACTGAGATTCAGAGAGGCTGACTTGCTAAGATCACTTGGCTAGTAAGAGACAGAGGTATGACTTGAACCTAGGTCTCCTCCCCCAACCCCTGTGCAGGGAGAACATCCTGGTGCTGGACATTTTCTTTGAAGTCCTCAACTATGAGACCATTGAGCAGAAGAAGGCCTATGAGATTGCAGGGCTCCTGGGTGAGCTGCTGATGGCACCTGTCCCCTTCCCATGCCATGGGGATGGCGTGGCTCCCTATCATCCAAAAGCAAGGTGCTCACTTCTGTCCCATGAGGGCCCTCCACCCCAGAGGCCCTTCCCCAAACCCTGCTGTCTTGGTAAGTGGTGGAGGAAGGGGACTGAGCCTTCTCTTAGGGCATAGGAGAAAAGACAGGTCTGTGGACATGAGGGAGGGATAGGCATGGAAGTGGAGAGTATTTCATATGCCCCTAAAATTCACCCAAAAACTAAGAGAGTTGTGGTATTTTGTAAATGATTATTTTCCCTGAAAAACACTTGCTCGTTTTAGAAAGGTAGAAAAATGCAGAACTAAGTTTAGGGAAGAAAATAAAAATTCCACTTGAATCTGGCTGAGCGATCCTTCTGTGCGAAGGCTGCCAGTCCCTTTGAGAATACAACTTGCCTGCCCAAGTCCCAGTAAGCCCTGTTGCTGCCCCCACGGTGTCCTGACCCCTTGGCCCCCGACCCCGCAGGTGACATCGGGGGCCAGATGGGGCTGTTCATCGGGGCCAGCATCCTCACGGTGCTGGAGCTCTTTGACTACGCCTACGAGGTAAGCGGGGGCGGAGCCCGGCGCGGGGCCACATGGGGGCGGGGCCCAGCCCGCCCACCTGCCCCGTCCGGTCCTAGGTCATTAAGCACAAGCTGTGCCGACGAGGAAAGTGCCAGAAGGAGGCCAAAAGGAGCAGCGCAGACAAGGGCGTGGCCCTCAGCCTGGACGACGTCAAAAGACACGTGAGGGAGCGAGCGAGGGCACCCTCCGGCCTGCCCCTGCCTCCAACGCCCCAGGAACCCCCGTCCACCCCCGCCCACCTGCCTCTGCCACCACCTTCTCTCCTTTGCCTCCCCAACGCCCCAGCACTACCTGAGGCCCTTCCGAGGGATAACCCGTCCCTGTCCTGTGCCCTTCCCCCAGAACCCATGCGAGAGCCTCCGGGGCCACCCTGCCGGGATGACATACGCTGCCAACATCCTACCTCACCATCCGGCCCGAGGCACGTTCGAGGACTTTACCTGCTGAGCCCCGCAGGCCGCTGAACCAAAGGCCTAGATGGGGAGGACTAGGAGAGGGAGGGGGCTCCCAGCTGCCCCCACATCTGCCCTGGGGACTCCCCACACTCCGGGGCAGATCTTTCTTCTTGTCTGTGGTGAGGAAGGAGTCTTGACCATAGAGTCCTCTCCCTGCCTCTATCCCATTCTTTTTACATTCAACAAAACTAATCTAAAAAAGAACGAAAAAGGGAGAATGGGGCAAGGGATCTCAGGCTGCCCTTCTCTCCTCCATGCTGCCTCCCCTAGCTCCCAGCCTGAATTCTGTCTGTCTGGCTGTCATCTGAGTGTCCACCTACATTCTGCTGCCACCAGTCACCAAAGCCCCCTCCCAGTGAGGGGTGGAAGGGATCCCTGGGGCCTGGAATTTGGCCCCAAACCAGAGAATGTACCTTAAGAGGGAGGGCTAGTGTGGGGGAGGGCAGCTTCCCCAGCCTTAAGAGATCCTCTCAGCCCAGTGACTGTCCCCAAACCCAAGTCTCCTGGCAGGAACTAAAACCTCAGCCCCACGTTCTCACACCATGCGGAATCTCATGGGGGTCGGGGATCCCCTGAAGAAGTAGAAATGGGGACAAGATGTGGCCCTGGTGCTGTAGGCTACATCCCGATACTTATAAATTCCCCCCCTACCCCAGCCCCACAGCTGCTGGAGAGAAATTCCAAGAGGCAGCCCTCCCTCACCATCCCATAAAAGACCTGGCTGGTTAGCGTCCAGCTCAGGGAGAAGGGCGCTGGTGCCCAACCTCGCTGGTCCCTCTCCCGGAGGCCCCTGTAGAGGGCCACGTCCATAAATTTTCTTATGGAACTCTCCCACATCCTCTTCCCCAACTTCATTTGCTTCTCTCAACAACCTCATCTGCATTTTCTATTTCTATATGATACAGACTCTATATTGCTATATCTCTGTATATACTTTCCCCAGTCCTGTCTGTCTTCACCCCATCCCCTCTTGTCTCTGAGAACCATTCTCCCACCCCAACTTCTACCTTCTGTGTTTCTGCCCCCTTCCTGGTCTCTGAATGCCTTCGCCTGTATAAAGAGTTGGACTCTCTCCCCTGGTGTCTGTACTGTGTACACACATCCCTCTGAGAAGCACAAGGAGACGACACGCGCATTGTAACCTTTGCACTGTCTCAGTGGCGACAAAGGAAGCTGTGAATCACAAGCTCTGCCTCTTTCTGGCCTCACCCTCTCCGCGAACCTGGGCACCCTCAGCTCTCCCTGCAGCCTTAACATTCCCTTCCCCTGCTCCTCCTATCCCGCTGCCCTTTGCCCAGCTGACCGTGGCATCCCCAGGGAAGGGGTTGCTATAGAATAGCCCCTACCCAGGGGATGGAGGTCTGCTCTGAACACTAAGCCAAGCGTGTCAGAGACGGAAGGGAGCTGGGGACTGGCGACTCCTGAAGCTGGGGCAGTGGGATGCTGACAGGCAGAAGCTGAGGTTCTCAGTCAGTGGCCTTTCCTCCTTCTGGGTGCCCAGCCACCTCTTCTCACCTGATTCCCAAGCCCACCACTTTTATTTTCTGGTGAGGTGGGCTTGGGAGGAAAGAGAGGCCCTAGAGGAGGAGTTGAAAGCTCTGCTGTTCTGTCCCTCCCTGTCTTAATGAGAGACAAGTGAGGTGGAGGGCCACCCCCCTCCCTCCACCAGACACTCCTCCCAGGCCTGAGCCCCAACCCCTCTCCAGGCCTTCTTTCCCCAGATGTGTCTTGGTCTCCAATCCCAGATCAGGACCTATGGGCAGGTCACCTGTGCATTGGCCTGGAGCTGGAGAGTATGGCTATCGGATCTTTGGAAACTCTTGATTCCTAGGAGTTTTTCAGAGATCATACCTCCCCAGAGGGAAGCAGGAATGAGGCCAAAAAGTGTGCACTGGAGAGGGGAACAGCAGGCAGGGCTCTGGGTGACGCATGCCTCTGGTCTAATAAACTGGGTTTCAACCATCTCCTCTTCAGTGTTGTTCTCTTATTTGAAAAGTATTTAGGTATTCTCACTAAGTGCTTAGAGCTGAGCTTGGTTTGGGGCCAAACAATTAGGGGATGAGTAAGAAGAAGGTCTGAGTAGGGAGAGTGTGGTCCTTCTGGAATGGGACCAGCTGACCGTCATACCCAGGATAGGTTTGAATCACTGGGCAGGGAAAGAGGGAGGAGTCAAAGGCAAGAAAGGTCCAAAACAATCCCCAGCACCACAAAGGATGCTTTAGCGAGAGAGCAGGGTGAAAATTCAAGATAAACTGGAACTTATAAAATCTGGAAGCAGGCTGGCACGGTGGCTCACACCTGTAATCCATGCCCTTTGGGAGGTTGAGGTGGGCAGATCACTAGAGGTCAGGAGTTCGAGATCAGCCTGCAAAACGTAGCGAAACTTTTTCTTTTTTTTTTGAGACGGAGTTTCGCTCTTGTTACCCAGGCTGGAGTGCAATGGCGCGATCTCGGCTCACCGCAACCTCCACCTCCTGGGTTCAGGCAATTCTCCTGCCTCAGCCTCCTGAGTAGCTGGGATTACAGGCACGCGCCACTATGCCCAGTTAATGTTTTGTATTTTTAGTAGAGACGGGGTTTCACTATGTTGACCAGGATGGTCTCGATCTCTTGACCTTGTGATCCACCCACCTCGGCCTCCCAAAGTGCTGGGATTACAGGCGTGAGCCACCGCGCCCGGTGCGAAACTATTTTTTAATATTAAAAAAAAATCTCAGATCAAGCACAATAACTCACACCTGTAATCCCAGGATCTGAGGAGGCTGAGGCAAGCGGATCATTTGAGTATAGGAGTTCGAGACCAACCTGGGCAACATGGAGAAATCCCATCTCTACCAAAATACAAAACAGCCTGGCATGGTGGTGCGTGCCTGTGGTCCCAGCTAGCTACTCCGGAGGCTGAGGAGGGAGAATCACTTGAGCCCGGGAGGCGGAGGTTGCAGTGAGCTGAGATCGCACGACTGCACTTCTGCTTGGGCAACAGAGAGAGACGTCATCTAATAATAATAATAAAATAATCTGGAAGCAGGTTAGGCCAGAGACAAAGTTAGGTTGAAGTTCCCACATGAGGTAGTTATTGAGGCACTTTATCCGTGGAGTAAGTCTCTGGCTATGAGCAAGGAGATCTGGAATCTTGGCTTGGGCTTTACTGCTAACTTGCTGGTTGACCTTTGCCAAGTCATTCACCTTCTGTGAATTCAGCTTTCCCATTTGTAAAACGGAATAAACTGTGCGTTTCCCTCCTCAGCCCCGGACAGTTACAGCAGTAAGAAAATGAAACGAAAAGCAATCAAAGCGTTTTGGAAAGTTAATGCCATGCGTCAAGATGAAGCTATTACTCAAAGCCTCTCTTCATCAGAGGGCTAGAAGTCAGGGCAGGGTTGAGACGGGCTGAGGCTGCGGTCCCCCTTTCCCCGTCCTTGTCTTCCTCCCGTCGGCCTGGGGGCGCCCGCTCACGGGGCTTTTCTATCCCAGAGCTCTTCTCTATGGTATTCCCTCCTGGACCGTGAAGGCGGGAGGGCGTGGCCAGCACGCCTTTTCCGCTAGTCGCCCCCCGCTCTAGCCCACAGTCTCGCTACCCTGAGCCTCCCGTGCCGGCCGGCCGGCCGGGGGAACAGGCGGGATCTCGGGGGGCGCGCGGGGGGCGGGGGGAGTTCCGGTTCCGGTTCTTTGTGCAGCTGCATCGGCGGCTCCGGGAAGATGGCGGCCCGGGCGGGTTTCCAGTCTGTGGCTCCCAGCGGCAGCGCCGGAGCCTCAGGAGGGGCGGGCGCGGCTGCTGCCTTGGGCCCGGGCGGAACTCCGGGGCCTCCAGTGCGAATGGGCCCGGCTCCGGGTCAAGGGCTGTACCGCTCCCCGATGCCTGGAGCGGCCTATCCGGTGAGTGGGGCAGGAGGAGGGGCGCGCGGGCCGGGGGCGGGGCCGAGCGGGACCTGGGAGTGACAGGGGTCGGAGGAGAAGTAGGAGGGACTCCCTTGGGAGGGGTTCGGGCTCTGGGTGGGGGTTGAGGGAGGCGGTTAGCGTCCCCACCTGATCCTAGGGGCATTGTTTCCTTGGGGAGTCGGTGGAGATACAGGGTGGGTGAAGTGGGTCCGGGATACCTTTACGAGGGCCAGAGTGCAAAGGGGCTTGAGCAGCTCCATCCAGTGATCAGAGGATCACAGATGTAGCTGGCAAATTGAGATCAGCTTCTAAAGAGATAGTAGCTAGCAGAGTAAATGTGGAATTCGAGATGTCCAATGTGTCCGATCCAAAATAGACTGAGGAGAATTTCAATATAATCTGACTCTCTTAGCTTTTGGACCCTATTTTTCTATGGAGTAACTACTGGAGCAAAGGATTCTCCTCTCATTGTTCTCCATTCCATCCCTAAACCTTACTTCATTCAGTTAATTCACGCATCCCCTGCTTTTCTTTCTTGGTGGGATTTAGCAGGTGAAACCATGACATCTCTGGGTCCTTTCCCCTCTGTAGAGACCAGGTATGCTGCCAGGCAGCCGAATGACACCTCAGGGACCTTCCATGGGACCTCCTGGCTATGGGGGGAACCCTTCAGTCCGACCTGGCCTGGCCCAGTCAGGGATAGACCAGTCCCGCAAGAGACCTGCCCCTCAGCAGATCCAGCAGGTCCAGCAGCAGGCGGTCCAAAATCGAAACCACAAGTAAGATGATCCTAGGGCAGAGGGAGGGAGGGAGGAGGCCTGGGAGGACACAGGTGGTGGGAGTACCTGAACCAAGAAGTAGTGGTGCTTTGTCAGCAGATGGTCCTACAGGACTGATCCTCGAGAATGCTTGGTGGTGGTGGTGGTGGTGGTGGTGGTGGTGGTGGTGGTGGTGGTGATGGTGGTGATGGTGGTGATGGTGGTGATGGTGGTGGTGGTGATGGTGGTGGTGGTGGTGGTTCTTTGATTTGAGAGAAGTTTTGCAATCCCTTTGCATTACTATAAATGGACATGCTGACAGCTTATTTTCACATTCTGACTAGTTCTGTCTCAACCTTATAATGGTATGTATTCCCAGCAGTGCAAAGAAAAAGAAGATGGCTGACAAAATTCTACCTCAAAGGGTGAGTCCAGGCTATAGGTCTTCTGGAAAGTGTGGTGACTTTGAGTATAGAGATGATCATCCTAGATCTCATTAATTTTTCTGTTCCTAAGATTCGTGAACTGGTACCAGAATCCCAGGCCTACATGGATCTCTTGGCTTTTGAAAGGAAACTGGACCAGACTATCATGAGGAAACGGCTAGATATCCAAGAGGCCTTGAAACGTCCTATCAAGGTAACAGAGGAAAGCACTAGGCAGAGAGCCAAAGGAGAGGACCCAGGAACCTTCGGCAGGCTTAGCATGAGAAATCAAAGGCACAGCACAACTCTCCTTGGCATTTAAATTGCATCTCTCCCTTCCGCCTACAAACTGAGAATTACATTAGGAGGATAAGAACAGAATGGCAAAGGGGGAGGGGCTCTTGATGTCTCTTGCACTAGAAATATACCCTTGGCCATGTTTTTGCTATAACTGCTTTGCTACCTTGGGAACCTGGCACCTTGCATGACTTTGTCCACCTGGCATCCCACTGTCTACAGTTGTACTTAGGCTGATGGCCAGTACTCCTCTTCTAAATGGAATCTTTATCCATCCATTCAAGGGACTGGGTAGACAGTAAGCCACTCTATTAGGAGTAATTTTGGGGTTTGGGGAGACCCTTGTCTTCAACATCAGACCACTGCAGCCCCACGATCAATCCTGTTTCTGCCTTCCTCAGCAAAAACGGAAGCTGCGAATTTTCATTTCTAACACTTTCAATCCGGCTAAGTCAGATGCCGAGGATGGGGAAGGGACGGTGGCTTCCTGGGAGCTTCGGGTAGAAGGACGGCTCCTGGAGGATGTGAGTTCAAGGTCCATCATGGTTGGCATCTAGGGTGGGAGCTGCTGGGAATGAACAGTGTTATCTGGTCATCAGGAAGCCTAACTGGTGCTCACAGCTCCTTTTGGGAGCAGTAGGGAGAGCGATGCTGTTCCCTGCACAAAAGACAATCGTCCTTTGTGTTTTGCCCCCACACCTTTGGCCCTCACTGGTGTCATTTGGAGAAATTTATTGTCCTGGGATCTGACTTGTTTACCTTCCTCTTGATGCTGCTGGCTGTTGGATTTAGCCATATTTGTAGATTATTTAGGGTTTTTTTTTGTTTGTTTTTTATTTTTAATCAAGTGAGTTTGCACTCAATTTGAGGCCATGTTTCCTCTCTGAGTCCTTGTGGTATCTCCATCTTCCCAGCTTTCATTGGTGACACCCTGCAGTTTAAGTGGGATAGATTTCTCGGACAGGCTCTTTGTTGCTTCCTGGGGAGCATCAGCTGACAGGTGATAGCCCCCAAACTTCCCACCCCAGTAGCTCCTCGGGGAAGCTCACCTTTCTTTCATTCCCTTACATTCTCTGGCTCTATTTTTAGCTGCTCACAGGCAAGCTAATTGGAATGCACTTTTGCAGGAGAACCAGGGCTCAGTGTCAGAGCCTCCTTCTCTATATAGGTCTGGTCCATCTGCTGGTGGTGTCATTCTGTCCAAATAAAGCTGTTTTTGTTCTGGCTGCTTATTGCCTGTGATTCATTTCCCCACTAGAATCAGACTTTTCCCTGCTCAAACTCGCTTAGTTATGTGTAATGGTTTGCTTAACTTGCCTCATTTCCCTTGGGCAAATGAGGTTGGGTGAAACAGTGACCCTGTAGGTGTTCTAGGCTGCTTCTTCAGGGTTCTGTTGCTACCATGATGGGTTTAATACCTCCAGATGCCTACTTTGCCTGTCTCTCCTAAGAGATATTCAGAAGATATTTTTGAGTTTTTTCCCATTGCTGTTGGGGTTCCTTTTTCATAGGATTTTGTCTTGGGAAGATTCTTCTGGCCGTTTCTAACATGATTTTTCTTTTCTCTCCTCTAGTCAGCCTTGTCCAAATATGATGCCACTAAACAAAAGAGGAAGTTCTCTTCTTTTTTTAAGTCCTTGGTGATTGAACTGGACAAAGACCTGTATGGGCCAGACAACCATCTGGTAGAAGTGAGTAGTTCTGCCTTCTAGGCTTTGACTCTGATTGGAGGATGATGGACTTGGGAGCCATATTTGAATGTCTAAGAAGGGGAGATAGAAAGTAGTCACTCTGGGTGTACACGGTACTACTCCAGGTATACAGTTTGCACATTGACCTCTAGGTGGCACTAGCATGTTTAGTTAGGACCAAGGGCTCTTGTAATGTAACTTTTTCTTTTAATGTTACTATCCTGATCACTGCCGCCTCTTTCAAGGGAAATTCTACTGGTGGCCTCTTGTACATGCCAGGCCATCTCTGCATCTTGCTTGCTAATGATGGTGAGACATAGTTATCCATGCACCAATCATACTTTTTCCTGGTAGCGGTTGCTGTAATTAGAGGGATTGACTGATAGGGTACTAGTACTTGCCAGGGTCACCATCATGAACTTCCTCTTGGTCTCTGGTCCATTTAGATTTACATTCCTATTCACCAAAAATCCTTTATTAAGATGCCTGATTGCACACCGTTTTGAAGCCCATGTTAGCAACAGTATTCTTTGGGATACAGGAAAAACCAGAATGCTAGTCCAGCCAGCACTCCAAGTGAACTTAACCTGCTCCTTTCTTTGCCAGTGTAGCTGCAGCCCCTTAACCTCAACCACTAAGAGACATGGGAAGGTCTTTACCACCTAATAAGGGAAGTAAGTCATAGAATCAATAGAAATTTGTAAATATATTTAACTTAATTTTATAGCAATAGAGTATAGTGGTTAAGAATATGGACTGTAGAATCAGACACACCAGAGCTCAGATTGCAGCTCCACCACTTATTGGCTGTTTGACCTAGCAAGTTACTTTATTCTGCTGAGCATTAGTTTTCTTATCTGTAAAATAGATGTAAGTGTGCCTATCTTGTATAGATGTTTGGAAAGTGATAATCCAGGTAAATGTCTTAGAATATTCTCGCACATGGTACTCAGTAAATGATAGCTATGTTATGTTACTGTTCACATGTGTATTAGCCATTTTGTGGATAAAATTATCACTAGACATTCAGGCTTACTTAAATGTAACCACAAACAGAATTAAAAGGTTAATCTACTTATACACAGACAGTAATCCCAAAGCCATATGCAGTTTTTAAAAATGCCTCATGCTATTGCTATTACTCTTCTCCAGTAGCCTCAATAATCAAAGTTGAATATTCAGTCATTACAGAAGCTCTTCCCTCCCACCCCAGCTCTTCCTCTGGGAGAGCACCCCCTGACATCTTCCTCTCTGTAGTGGCACAGGACCGCCACTACCCAGGAGACCGATGGCTTTCAGGTGAAGCGACCAGGAGACGTGAATGTACGGTGTACTGTCCTACTGATGCTGGATTACCAGGTATTCTGTGGTGGTGTGAGGGGGGTCCAGCTTTCACAGCCACATCCAGTCAGCAGCCTCCCCTTAAAGGGCTTACATCTAGTTGTGAATAATTTGCCACTTTGGCATAGAGATAAGAGTCTTAGTGATCTCTGAGTTCTTCCTACAATTTTTCTGTCCCAGAGAAAGCTCTACATTGTTTGTTGAATAGCTTGAATGTATTACTGCATATAGACCCAGCTAACTAGCTTCATACCCTATACCCTTTGGTTCCCTGCAGCCTCCCCAGTTTAAATTAGACCCCCGCCTAGCTCGGCTTCTGGGCATCCACACCCAGACTCGTCCAGTGATCATCCAAGCACTGTGGCAATATATTAAGACACATAAGCTCCAGGATCCTCATGAGCGGGAGTTTGTCATCTGTGACAAGTACCTGCAGCAGGTAAGTAATGGACCCATTGTTTTGCTAGAATCCATTAGACTCCTAGTTATACTCAAAATGCTAACCTCGGGTGCTTCTGCCCTTTGCTACAGATCTTTGAGTCTCAACGTATGAAGTTTTCAGAGATCCCTCAGCGGCTCCATGCCTTGCTTATGCCACCAGAACCTATCATCATTAATCATGTCATCAGGTAGGCCTGTGTGTGAGAGGCAGTGCTGTGCTGGAGCTGCCTTCTACCAACTTGCACGAGCCAGTTGTCAAATTTTCAGGAATTTTGCAAACAGGTTGTTAAACAAAGCTGTTAATTACAATTAAATTATATAAACTTATAATTAAATATATTAGACTAAAAGTGGGTAACATATACTCAAAATGTATTACTTCCTCATTATTACATTGTATCGTATTTTTGCTCTTGAGGTTATTTTTGCCTATTGTATTTGCCTGTTATATTTGCCTATTTTTAGCTGGTGGAAATAGGACATAATGTATTTATCTGTTATCACACATCTCTTCCCAACTCTGAACAGTCATGTGATGTTGGTAGCTTGAAATCAGAATATTTAAGCCCCAGAGATCAGCAAATACCACACACCTGGGCTCTTCCTCCTGCCCTCCTTTGGAAGATCAGTTGTTAAACATTTACCAGGTCTTCACTGATAGAAGGGCTCAGGGCCCATCTTTTCTCTGGATGGTTCGGCATTCAAGTCTGAGCCTCCAATTATGTTACTTCTATTCACTTTTTTGTTTAGAAGATGGAGAGCAAGGCACCTCCAGGCAGATAGGGAGTGAAAAAAAGTCCTTTCTTCTCAAAGCAGCATGTCTCTGTAGTTGGATATAGTCTCCTTGCCTTCCTTCCTTTACTCAGTATTAATTCCAGTAAGGGGTTTTTTTTCTTTTGACCCTGAACCTACAAGATGATAGGAAGATTAAAAAAGAAAAGATCAGACCCTGAGCCATCACTAGTAGTAACTCCTCAACCTAGAAATTAGGTCAGTAGAAGTTGGTCTGTCCTGTATTCCTATGCTTAAAGTTAGACCACTTTAAATTTTGTGTTTGACTTTCATTCTGGGGTCAATTTTAGTTTAAAGGGGAGAAAGCCAGGCACAGTAGCATGTTCCTTATAGACCCAGCTACTCCAGAGGCTGAGGTGGGTGGATTGCTTGAGCTCCAGAGTTTGAATCCAGCCTGGGCAACGTAGCAAAATCCTGTCTCTGAAACAATGAAAACAGGTTTGTTTGTTTAAACATAGAGTCTCACTCTGTCACCCAGGCTGGAGTGCAGTGGCACCATCTTGGCTCACTGCAACCGCTGCCTCTTAGGTACAAGCGATTCTCGTGCAAGTAGTTGTAATTACAGGCATGTGCCACCATGCTGGCTAATTTTGTATTTTTAGTAGAGATGGGGTTTCACCACGTTGGCCACGCTGGTCTTGAACTCCTGGTCTTGAGTGATCTGCCTGCATTGGCCTCCCACAGTGCTGGGATTATAGGCATGAGCCACCACACCTAGCCAAAAAAGTTTTAAAAATTACTATTTTTTTTTTTTTTTGAGACAGAGTCTCTGTTGCCTGGGCCGGAATGCAGTGGTATAATCAGGGCTCACTGCATCCTCAACCTCCTGAGCTCAAGTGATCCTCCCACCTCATCCTCCTGAGTAGTTGGGACCACAGGTGTGTGCCACCATGCCCAGGAATTATTTTGAAATTTTTTGTAGAACCAGGGGTCTTACTGTGTGGTGTAGGCTGGTCTTGAACTCATGGGCTTAATCAGTCCTCTCATCTCAGCCTCCCATAGTGTTAGGATTACACGCCTGAGCCACCATGGCCCACTAAAAAAAATTTTTTTTTTTTTTTTTTTTTTGGGGATAGTCTTACAGTCATCCAGGCTGGAATGCAGTGGCACGAACTTGGCTCCCTACCCTCTGCCTCCCAGGTTAAAGAGAGTCTCAGCCGGGCGCGGTGGCTCAAGCCTGTAATCTCAGCACTTTGGGAGGCTGAGGCGGGTGGATCACGAGGTCAAGAGATCGAGACCATCCTGGTCAACATGGTGAAACCCCGTCTCTACTAAAAATACAAAAAATTAGCTGGGCATGGTGGCGTGTGCCTGTAATCCCAGCTACTCAGGAGGCTGAGGCAGGAGAATTGCCTGAACCCAGGAGGCGGGGGTTGCGGTGAGCCGAGATCGTGCCATTGCACTCCAGCCTGGGTAACAAGAGCGAAACTCCGTCTCAAAAAAAAAAAAAAAAAAAAAAAAAGAGAGTCTCGTGCCTCAGCTTCCCGAGTAGCTGGGACTACAGGTGTGAGCTACCACGCCCGGCTAATTTTTTAGTAGAGAAGGTGTTTCACCATGTTGGCCAGGCTGGTCTCGGACTCCTGACCTCAGGTGATCACCCGCCTCGGCCTCCCAAAGTGCTGGGATTATAGGCGTTAGCCACCACGCCTGGCTGCCAAAATTTTTTTTAAAGGAAGAAAGAGAGCATCGATTTTCTGCTATAGCAGTGATTTCCTCTGGAGAGGAAGGAAACACTTTTCACTGGATACCTTTTGTACTGCTTGAATGTTTACCATTGACTTTTTAAAGAAATCAACTCTGTTGAAGTATAATTTATATATAACAAATTATACCAATTCAAAGTGTGGTTTGAAGGCTTTGGCAGACGTGTATACCACCTAGCTGCCACAATAAACATTTCTGTCACACCCAAAAGTTGTTGGAGTTAGCCCCCTTTTGCAGTTAGCCCCCTTTCTCTTCATCCTGGGCCTTCTTTTTGACCCTTTGTAATCAGGTCTTAGGGGGCAAGGACAAGCTCTTTACCAAGCCCCTTTGGTTTCCTGTCCAGTGTTGACCCGAATGACCAGAAAAAGACAGCTTGTTATGACATTGATGTTGAAGTGGATGACACCTTGAAGACCCAGATGAATTCTTTTCTGCTGTCCACTGCCAGCCAACAGGAGATCGCTACTCTAGACAACAAGGTAAGGGTCTGTGCCCTTGACAGTTGGGTACCACCAACCCCCATCACAGCTTCCAGGCCTCCTTTTGATTCTTAGTATTCATTCAAAATATGGTGATAGCCAATATATGTCAGGTACTGTGCTTGGTACTGGTTTGAGCCAGACTCAAATGAATTCTGATTCTGGGGATATTCTTAATATCACTGAGCCTCAGTTTGTGATTTGTAGAATAGAGACCATATTACCTATTTTTTTTTTTCCCAGAAGGAGTCTCGCTCTGTTGCCCAGGCTGGAGTGCAGTGGTGCAATCCCACCTCATTGGAACCTCCACTCCCTGGGTTCAAGTGATTGTCCCACCTCAGCCTCCCAAGTATCTGGGATTACAGGCGCCTACCACCACACCCAGCTAATTTTTGAATTTTTGTAGAGACGGGGCTTCACTGTGTTGGCCAGACTGGTCTCCAACTCCTGACCTCAAATGATCTGCCCGCCTCAGCCTCCCAAAGTACTGGTATAATAGGCATGAGCCACCAAGCCCAGCCCATAGTACCTATTTTAATCAGGTTGCTATGATGATTAAATGAGGAATTGTATGTAAAGACATGAGACTGTATCTGGCACACAAGAACAAATGGTAACTCCTGCCACTATTATTGTTATCGTTATTATTAGACACAGTCCTTGTAAATAAAGCCAACAGTGCTTTGGGAACATGAAGGAGAAAGGGAGGCTTTCCTGGAAGAGTTGATGTCTCAACTAAATCTTGAAGGACAAAGTGGGTGTTAATGAAAGGGCAAAAAGGGTAGTGGTGTTGGGGGTATAGGAGGCAGAAGACATTCCAGAAAAAGGGAATAGGGCATGTAAAGGTCCACAGAGGAGAGAGAGAGCCTGTTGTCTTCAAGAAGTACAGGCTGTTTAGTGTGCTAGAGGCAGCAGAGGGTGCCAGGGATGGGATGCTTTGGGAAGACAAACTAGACAGGGAGCCAGATACCTAGTCAGGAAGAAGCTTTGATTCAGAGAAAACTGGTTTATGTTTTATCCTGACCACTGTGTATGGCAGCTGGTTGAGAGCTCATTACCAGTGGAGGGACTGATGCTATTTGTATGTAGAATGATCACTTGGAAGAAGGTGGAGAAGAATTTGTCAGGGCAGGGCTGGAGGCAGGAAGCCCAGTTAGGAGGCTGGTGCAGCAATCCATATGAGATGTGTTGAGGTCCTAAATTTACAGTCCCGACAGTGAACATGGAGATAAGTAGATAGATTTGAGAGGTGTCAAAGTGGAATTGAAGGAATTTGGCCACTGGTTGTATTAGAGTGAGGGGTGAGGGAGAAGGAAATGTTAGGATGACTCCCAGGTCTCTAGCTTGGGTAGACAGTAGTATTCGCTATGACTGGGAAGAGGGGAGGAGGAGCAGGTATTGGAGAAAGGGTAGTGAATTTAGTTGTAGAGATGTCAAGTTTAAGCAGTTGGATTAGTTGGAATTTATAAAATGGACTCTGGGCTGCAGACTGGGGGTTTATTACCCTGTCATTGGTAATGGAAGACATACAAGTCAAAGAAATTACTGGGAGGAGTATATAGAATGAGAAGAGACTTGAAAACAAAATCCAGAGATGCGAGCTTTTGAGACAGCCCCATATGCCAGTCCTTTTCTTCCTGAGAGCACTTTTGGACTTACTTGTGCTGTGGAATAAGTATTCATCATGTAGCCTTGCCCATGGTGGGCATTGAGGAGACCAAAAGGAAAACTTTCCACATGAGGGGATACAGAGAGACAGAGACAAGGGCAGATTACCTGCTGAATGAATGCCAAGGGTTGGAGCAGTTGGAGCTCTGTATGTTGGTGCCACCTCTGGGCAGCACTGTGCCTAGGTTGGGAGTGTCATGTGGAGTTGTCAGGCACCACCTGCTATTTAACTTCTCATTTTACAAGTTTGAAAATGGTATGAGCTTCGTTTTTCCTTTCAGATCCATGAGACAATAGAAACCATCAACCAGCTGAAGACTCAGCGGGAGTTCATGCTGAGCTTTGCCAGAGACCCTCAGGGTTTCATCAATGACTGGCTTCAGTCCCAGTGCAGGGACCTCAAGGTAAAGAACCCAGGAGAGCCTGGCTAACACAGTGAAAGCCTGTCTCCACTAAAAATACAAAAAATTAGCCAGGTGTGGTGGCATGCACCTGTAGTCCCAGCTACTTGGGAGGCTGAAGCAGGAGAATCATTTGAATCTGGGAGGTGGAGTATGTCTTAAAAAAAAAAAAAAAAAAACTAGGAGAAGTCTAAAGGGACTTAGGTCAGTGAGGCACACAGCTGCTTTTTATATGTAGCAGCTGGTAGGAGAGCCAGACTAAGGAATGAGGGGCCAGATTTTTCTTTAGCACGTTCCAGGGTCCATTTTGCAATTAAGTAGGGAAATGGGGGCAGAGCCATCAAGCGTTAATTTAGTACTTACTTTGTCTGTCACTCTGCTTCATCTTGTCAGGGATACAGAGTGGAAGACCTGATCTCTGCTTTCAAAGCAGCCTACATTCTGTCTGAAGAAACTAGGCTAGTATGGCTGGGCGCGGTGGCTCACGCCTGTAATCTCACTTTGCGAGGCCGAGGCTGACGGATCACTTGAGGTGTCAGGAGTTTGAGACCAGCCTGTCCAACATGGTGAAACCCCATCTCCACTAAAAATACAAAAATTTAGTAGGCATTGTGGTGCACGCCTATAAACCCAGCTACTTGTGAGGCTAAGACAGGAGAATTGCTTCAACCTGGGAGGCAGAGGTTGCAGCGAGCTGAGATCGCGCCACTGCAATCCAGCCTGGGTGACAGAGTGAGATTCCATCTCACAAAAAAAAAAAAAAAACTAGGTGGCTAGGCATGGTGGCTCACGCCTGTAATCCCAGCACTTTGGGAGGCCGAGGCGAGTGGATCACCCGAGGTCGAGAGTTTGAGAACAGCCTGGCCAACATGGTGAAACCCCATCTCTCCTAAAAATACAAAATTAGCTGGGTGAAGTGGCGGGTGCCTGTAATCCCAGCTACTCAGGAGGCTGAGGCAGGACAGTCACTTGAACCAGGGAGATGGAGGTTGCAGTGAGCTGAGATCTTGCCATTGCACTCCAGCCTAGGCAACAAGATGGAAACTCCATCTCAAAAAGAAAAAAAGAAACTAGTATGATAAAAAGTAGTAAACCATATAAGACATTATCAGGCCGGGCACTGTGGCTCACGCCTGTAATCCCAGCCCTTTAGGAGGCTGAGGAAGGCAAATGACCTGAAGTCAGGAGTTTGAAACCAGCCTGACCAATGTGGTGAAACCCCATCTCTACCAAAATACAAAAATCAGCTGGGCGTGGTGGCATTCACCTATAATCCCAGCTACCTGGGAGGCAGAGGCTACAGTGAACTGAGATCGTGCCACTTGCACTCCAGCCTGGCTGAAGGAGTGAGACTCTGTCTCAAAAAAAAAAAAGACATTATCGGACTGACCCAGGACCAATAAGATGATTCAGAGAAGGGAGATAGTGAGGCTGGAATCTCTAAGGCTTCATGGAAAATTTGGGATTTGAAGACATTTCCCAGATAGGGAAGCACAGGAAGCTCAGGCAGTAAGATAGGAATGGGCACAGAGTATAAACCCATCAGTTCTCACCCCTCCTGTGACTAGGTAGGCGGAGCAGAGGAGCAAGGGAAAGGGGGTGCCAGGAAAGATCTCAGAACAAGGCAGCAACTTGTTGATGGAAGGGGTGATTGGCTGTATCATTTTGCTGAGGCTGCTGTAGCAAACTTACCATAAACTGGGCAGCTTAAACAACAGGCTTGTCTCACATTTGTGGAGGCTGGAAGTCCAAAATCAGTGTGGGCAGTGCTGCTTTCTTCTGCGAGCTGGGAGGGAGACTCTGTTCTGTGCATGTCTCAGCTTCTGGTACCTCAGGCGTTCCTTGGCTCGTAGGTGGTGGTCTCCTTGTGACTTCATGTTGTCTCTTCTTCTGTACGTGTCCGTCTGTCCAAATTTCCCCCCTCATAAGGGGACCAGTCATATTGGATTAGGGCCCACCCTAATGACCTCATGTTAACTTGATCATCTGCAGAGACCCTATTTCCAAATAAGGTCACATTCATGGGTACTAGGAGGTTAGGACTTCAGCATTTTTTGGGAGGATACAATTTACGCAATAATGGGTGTAAAGGAAACAAACAAGTATTTCTCTCTCTTCCCGCACGGCGCATCTCCACTTCCCTCAGACAATGACTGATGTGGTGGGTAACCCAGAGGAGGAGCGCCGAGCCGAGTTCTACTTCCAGCCCTGGGCTCAGGAGGCCGTATGCCGGTATTTCTACTCCAAGGTAAGTACCGGGGGTGCACGGGGGAAATTGACAAAAGACACAGGGTCTTCACCCCTGATGGGGGTCAGTGGTGTTAGATACCAACTTCTGGTTTGTCTCATCTTCCACTCCCTTCACTATTTTCTCCTTAGGTGCAGCAGAGACGACAAGAATTAGAGCAAGCCCTGGGAATCCGGAATACATAGGGCCTCTCCCACAGCCCTGTTCGGCTGCACCGATTCTTGATTTGGGCCCTGTGCTGCCTGCCTCATAGCACCTGCCTTGGTCTTGCTTGGGGCGTTCCAGGGGATGCCGTTGGTTCAAGGACAACAACAGAATGAAGAGGGTCTCACATTTCTGTCTCATAAGACACCTTTTATCCTCTTCTGTCACCCCATCCCTTCCTACCCACAGCTTCCCTTTGCCCCACAAAGTTCCCATGTGCCTCTACCCTCCCCTGGTCTACATAAGACCTCTAGATAGTGTTAGAGAGAGAACCTGTAGTGGTAATGAGTGCTCAGAGTGGATTGGGCCTAAAGTTAGGTGGTCTTTGAGGGGACCAGCTACACTGATCCTGCCCTTCAGAGACCCAGGAGTTGGGAGTTTTAGCCCCTTCTCCAAGACTCAGGCCTGGGGGCACTCTATAAGCTAGTTGATCTTGACTCTCCTGGTAACAGAATCTGATTTCCTTCCTTCCCTCCACAGGTTTAGAGCAAACTCTCCCTTCACTTGTTGCCCTGTAGCACTAAAGAAACCCTGGTTCTTGGGCTCCACGGGGCCCCAGGTCAGTCCCCAGCCCTCTGGGTTGGCCTGCTCTCTCAGTGCTTCTCTCACTCCTTAGTTGGGGTCCACATCAGTATTGGAGTTTGTTCTTTAACTATTGCTCCCTCCCAGACACTCCCTGTGGCTGCCCTTTGTGATTCCCTCAAATCTGCCCTAACTCCAGGCATTTGGGTGGGGGAATCTTGCCTTTCCCTTTCAGAGCACCAGGGATCTCATCTGGGGAACTGTCATTGCCAGCAGAGGCTGCTCCTTCCTGCTGCTGTTTGGAGATGTGACTCATTCATTCACTCCACCCTGCCTCCCCATCCCTTAATGGAGAAACAGGCCTAAAACCAAACGGGTAAAAAGCCCTGGGCCATCCCTGTCTTCCTGTCCCTTGCCTGCCCAGTTGACACCTACTGGTGACTTTTAGGGCACTGAGGAGTGAAAGCGCCTAGGGCTGGAGAATAGCGCTGAGTTGGGTTTGTGACTCTTCCCTCTCCCTGCCTCACAAGATTGTGACTCCCCAGCCCCTGCCCTCAAAGCTTCAGACCCCTCAGGTAGCAGCAGGACCTTGTGATCTTGGCCCCTTGGAACTGAGATGGTTTTTGCATCTTTCCAGGGGAGCCTCACATTCTTCCAGGTTGTATCACCCCCGAGTTAGCATATCCCGGGCTCGCAGACTCAACACAGCAAGGGTGGGAGAGAGCTGGGCACAGGGGGGGAATTCCGTTCAGCATGGGCTCTAAACCCACAGAACTGACAAAGCCCCTGCTTCCCCACCCCCTCCTCAGGCTCCTGCGAGCACACCCCCACCCCCAAATCCCTGCCTGTTCTACAATGGGGACAGCAGAATTTTCTTCCCATCCTCCCTTTCCCACCATTTCCCCCCCCCCCCCTTGAAAGGTTGACACTGGACAACCTTGGGGCAGCTGAGCCCTGGCCTGCCTCCTGGCTGGAACCATGAGAAGGAAGCTCAGTACTTCCACAGTGTCCCTGTTGAGAACTGTTTTTATTAACTGAATTATTATGTTTTTTTCATGGACCAAAATTTTTTTTGTACTGTCCCCTTATTGATGTTACCCAATTTTAATAAAAGAATCTTCTGAAGGATGGGTCCCCCTACCTACTGTGAGAGAGCTCTTCCCTGAGCTCTTCTTCCTTCAATACCATTAGCCATGCTCATAATGTTTGTTCATTTTGACATGTATTTATTGAGCACCTGCTATGTGCTAGTTGTGATGCTACACATGGGAGGTACAGTGGCAAATGAGATTTCTACTTTTGTGGACCTCAGGGTCTTACCTTAAATTGCTCTTTCTGCCCCAGTGGTCCAAGCAGGCTAGTTGCTAGTTGGGATTATTGGGCTTCACCACTGGATCTTAGAGCCCTTCCCCAACTTTCTGTGTTAGGCAGGTACTAACAGGTCAGTAGCAGTCATCTTCCCCCTTGTCCATCTGAGCTCCCCGGGGCACTTGCTGGCTGGAGTGAGCTTTGGATGCCTGTGATCCCTTAGGTTTGACGAACCTGAGCCTCCTTTGGAGGAGTTTCACTTCGCCCCCAGGGCTTCTCTGTAGATATGGGCAGGACCTGGACGACCAAAGACATTTTTGCTTTTTGTGCTGGCTGCTCTTGAAGGTTCCACTTTCATGGTTCGGGTAGGAGTTCAGTTCTTAAGAGCAGCATGGAAGTTCTCTGTTGTCATCCTCCTACTGTAGACAACCAACCCCTCCTTGGCAGAGTTAGGAAGACAGCTCAGGAGGGATTCCCATTAGCAACCACTTGAAACTCTCCTGCAATTCTTCCTGCTTCCCACTTGGGGGCTCATGGCTTTTTCCCTTTCCCATTATCGGAGAGTGGGGTTTGGAATACAGGATGAGTGCAACCAGTTTCCAAAGCTGTAGTTTAAAATTATCCTTTGCCTCTTTGGATGGGAACATTCTAGTATTGCCTGTTCAATATATGTAATCAAACCCACCAAAAAATCCAACCACTGTTCCTACTGTGGAACTTGGGGTTTTATCAGATGAGAAGGGGGAGCAGAGAGGAGTGGTTGGGCTGATAACTAGGAGTGGAGAAAATTGATGTCAAGGACATTGAAATGGCATCTGTTTTTACCCAGGCTAATTACATGTGTAATGAATGGCTGATGAACCATTATTAATTTCAAGCAAATAATCTACAGTTTGCTCTTGGGAAAAGAGCTCTAGTGATACAGATAACTTCCTGTGACGAGCCAATTCTGAATCTCTGCACCCTCTTTATTCCCATGTAAATGAGCACATTCTTAGTCTCCACACTACCTAAAATGATTGTAGGGGCAAAATGAGAGAGGGAAGCATTTAGGCAAAAACAAGGGGGTTATTTTATGCATAAACATCCATTCTTTGGGACTCCCGTCATTTGTGCCAGGGACAGAAGCATCCTTTCTCTTCCATCACCCGTAATCAGTGCTCCCAGCTGGCAGCCTGGCACTGGAGCCTTAATCTCAGTGCCAGTGCAATAAAGGAGTGGTCTATAGGAGGCTGTTTCTGTATTAGGTACTGTGCTACACTAGACAGCTAACTACTGATTTCATGTCCGTTTCCCTATGGGAACCCACTGGCCATGGAAGGAGAATATGGTTGGGTTTTCCTGGGCAGTTCCTGGAACTTAGAAAGCCGTTTCTCCCCAGTCTTGACCTCCTGCCCACTTACCCTTCCCCATGGGTTGCACACAGACTCCCCTCTAGCCCAGTGCTTGTTACCAGTTGCTGGCCAGCAGCAGCCCAGGGGGATGGCAACACCCACCTAGCCATCTGCCAAGCCACGAGGTCAGCACGTGAGCACACAGTGCTGTCTGCCCTCTAGGCCAAGGTGCACAGTGTTGGGAACCTCTTGCTCCACTCTCCAGATCAGCCTGGAAACCAGAGCTTCCTTTGTCCTAGTCAAACAGATGGCTGTGGGCGATGTAGAGCTCTGAACAGCTGAGTATGTTCCCTCCCCCCAAAACACACACCAACCATGTGTGCGCATGATTACCCCCAATCACGCGTCTGAGACCACAAAGCCCCATGGACACAGCTGCCCAGATCCTGCCTCCCTTCCCCTTTTCTGGCCTCTGCAAACTAGCCATTCACCCAAGGAAGTCCCCAGGGCAGTAACTTGGAAATCCCTGAGAGGAGGAGTTGAAGGAAGCTCAAAGCCTCTCAAGGGCACTGTGTAGTATGCCTGCCTCCTATCCTCTTAAGCCCAGACTCTACAATAGAATTGTGTGCTGCAATTCTGACAGCCGTCCAGCTTTCACCTTTTCCTTCTTCCCTAGAACACATTTTTGGGTGGGGATCATCTGAGGTGAGAGGCCCATGGATAAGTCCCCGAGATGACCTCTGTGGGTGACCAAGATGACTTTCCCTTTTGAGGTTCCTGGGGTCTCTTATCTTTTGAGCTGGGCTGTCTTCAAAGCCGGCCCTAACCTCATATAGCCTCATCTTTAGAGTAGGGAAGATGGGCCCGCAGCTCCCACCCCAGCCCTGCAGTGGAGCTAGCATGGGCCTGCTAGAGGACAGAACTGTAGAACGGGGTCCTGGGAGGGTACATGGCAGCGCTGGGGATAAGGGGTCATGGAGAAATCCTACCTCTGAAAAGCATTCCCCTCGCTGCTACTGAAGCTAAATGCAATTTATTTCATGCTGGGGGGCAGAGGGAGTGAGGGAGACCAGTCACCTGCTCCTTATCTGGGCTATTTTCTTGGCAGACCTCAAAATGGGACCATGGTGGGGAGGGAGTGGGAAGTTGGGCTGGGGCCAAGGGAAGAAGCTTGCCAGCACTGTCAGCCGAGCCCAGGAGGAAAAGCCAGGCCTAGCCTCTGCCCCATTCCTGTTCCCCACCTGTCTCTACCCCTGTCTCCCCTTTCCCTGGTTCTGCCAGACTATCTCCCTGGGCACCAGCCTCCCCACCCACCCCTGGAGGGTGGGGCTTGGCTGCACCCACGTGTGGTGGAGTTAAATGCTCCTAGCCGGCAGAGGAGCTAGGGAGTGTGGCACTGAGCCGGCTCAGGCAGAGACGCGGCACCATGGCTAGCAAGAAAGTCTGCATTGTAGGCTCCGGGAACTGGTAAGCAGCTCTCTCAAGCGATATGGGGGAAGGGTGGGCCCCCCCCCAGGACAGAAGTGGGTAGGAGGCAGGGTGGGTGGGAAAGGCCCTCAGGTTCCTTTGCTATCTTCAGCTCTTGCTGCTATCTTCTATAATAGCACAGGACAGACGGTGCCCAGCCCTCTCCTGGCCCCTGCCCACCTGGGCAGCTGCACCTGTTCACCATGGGAAGGCGTCTCCAGAGCGCTCGTGTGAAGAGCCACTCGAGTTTGGGGGTGGGGAGATGAGAAGGTGGGCTCCCTTCTCTAGCAGCAAAGGGTGAGGAGACTGAGTCGCCTTTCTACTGCCAGGTCACTGTGGACATACTTGTCCAGGGAGCAGAGGTGATAAGGAAGGTGGGAGTGAACAGCTTGAGGGGCTGCTGTGAGATCCTGAGGTGGGGCGCTGCCCCAACTCCTGCCGCTGTTCCCCCTTCCTCCACTTCCCCGTGCTCCCCCTTCCTCCAGGGGCTCAGCCATCGCCAAGATCGTGGGTGGCAATGCAGCCCAGCTGGCACAGTTTGACTCACGGGTGACCATGTGGGTGTTTGAGGAAGACATTGGAGGCAAAAAGCTGACCGAGATCATCAACACACAGCATGAGAATGTCAAATACCTGCCAGGGCACAAGCTGCCCTCAAACGTGGTGAGTCCCAACACCCTGCAAGGAACAGGGAGAGGGAGGGAGGGCCAGGAGTTGGAGCTGACCTTACTCAACAGGTGCTTCCCGCTGAGGGGGCCGCTTCAGGTGTGGCAGGACTTGGGAAGGCCTCAGGAGGGCTGCTCCGGGTCCTTTCCTGAGGATTAAGGAGAACCCGTGCTTTCCCCTCACAGGCTTCTAGGCAGGTGGGTGGGGAAGGGATGGGAGAACAAGTTGGTCTTCACAGCAACCAGAAGACAGGGCTCCTAGACTTGGGGTCCGGTAGTGCCTGCCTCAGGCACTAATCCTGTTACTCATTCACTGAGCAATTAGCCAACTTGGAGGCTGCTCCTTGGACTTACACGGTCTTTGGTGACACGTGGCTCTCCCCACCTGGAAAGAGGAGGCAAGGAAGAGAGCAGAAAGGCTGGGGCTCCCCTTTCCCAGCTGGGGTCCCTAGGAGCTCGGTGATGAAATTTTATTTGAGCTCTTTCTTCTGCCAAGCCCAGGCTGCTTTTGGCCTCCCTCAACTGTCCCACAGCCAAGGGACAGGAGAGTGTTGGGTTGAGGTTTCCAGGAGTCCTCAAGAGCCCGGGACAGCTGGAGGGAGAGGGAGTGTGGCTGGGGGGAGGGAGTAGAGTGTCTTATTCCTCCAGTTCAGTCCTTCTCGATTCAGTCCTGTTAGAGACAGAATATTGACTTGCTGAGAAAACTTTTTGTCTGAATGCTAATTTTTCCTTGCAGCACCTAGGAATATGCATTTTGTCTCTACCAGGTCCCAAACAAGCCTTCCTTCTCCCCTACCAGCCTCACTCTATGGCTCCCAGATCTCCTGAATGGGGTTCCACACGGGGTAGGGGAGGTCTGCCAGGCCCGTGAGCACTTGGTCATCCCCACAGGTGGCTGTCCCAGATGTGGTCCAGGCTGCAGCGGATGCTGACATCCTGATCTTTGTGGTGCCACATCAGTTCATCGGCAAGATCTGCGACCAGCTCAAGGGCCACCTGAAGGCAAACGCCACTGGCATATCTCTTATTAAGGTGCCAGGGACACCTTCATGTGGATGGGGGAGGGTGCAGCTCACTGCTGTGGGGCTCAGGGTGGGTGAAGCAAGGAGAACAGAAAACGGCAGACGTGGGCCAAGAGTTTGTCGGATAGAAGGGAGGAAGTTGGCTCTGGAGAGGCTTAAGAAAGCAGTGAGGTGCTGGGGACTGATGGAAAGGAGGCTGAAGGGAGGAGATGAGAGATTGGTTTGGAGGTCCTGTTTCCTGGGGAGTTTGAGAGTTGTAAAGTGATGCGGGGGAATATGCGAAGGGGGCTAGTTTGAGAATGTGAGTAGCTGGTCTGGAGCAGGGACGGGTCTCTGAATGGACGTTTGTTGGGGCAGTCAGGCGGGGTTGCCTAGGGATATGGAGGGACCCGTTGCCTTGGAGAGGTAGGTTGGTTGAGGGTATGTGGCAGGAGAGTTTGTCACATGCTGTCTGGCCTCCTCACAGCAAACTTGAGTGGGGTTGGAATGGGGCAGGACCTCTGGGGAGGGACACAGATGACAATGGATTTGGAAGGGATAGAATTTCTGGGCGGAAGCCCGCAGGTGGGCACAAAGGGCACCTGGCCTGAGCTCCATCCTGTGCTCAGGGGGTAGATGAGGGCCCCAATGGGCTGAAGCTCATCTCCGAAGTGATTGGGGAGCGCCTCGGCATCTCCATGAGTGTGCTGATGGGGGCCAACATTGCCAGCGAGGTGGCTGATGAGAAGTTCTGTGAGACAACCATCGGTGAGAGCCCCCTGCCACCCACATACCCAGTGCATCTAGTTGCATCCCCTCCCCAAACTGCCCTAACCCCACTTAGCCATCTCCTTCCCATAGGCAGAGAAAGGAAGATCCAAGCTTCAGAGATGAAGGAGGCTGGGACACCCCCAGGGAAGGGGCTGCAGGGCCTGCTTAGGGCAAGTTCGGGAAGCACAGCGATGAGCCCTCCCTCAGAGCCGGTGCAGTGGTGCACCTGTGGTCCCCAGCTACTCAAGAGACTAAGGCTGAGGTGGGAGGATCGCTTGAGCCCAGGAGTTTGAGTCCAGCCTGGACAACATAGAGAGAACCCCGTCTCTATGAAATAAATATTTTTTTTAAAAGAGTCCTTCTCTCAAGTCTTGCCCCCTCCTCACTTTAGGCTGCAAGGACCCAGCCCAGGGACAACTTCTGAAAGAGCTGATGCAGACACCCAATTTCCGTATCACCGTGGTACAAGAGGTGGACACAGTAGAGATCTGTGGGGCCTTAAAGGTGAGAGGGGCACACAGTAGCTATGGGGTGAGGAGAAGGCCCCAAAGGAGGCCTGGCTGAGCTCTGCAACGCTGCAGGCACTCCAGGCTCTCGCTGTTGAGCAGTGGTTCCCCTTCCCTACCATGTCCCACGCATATAGGATGGGCTGCAGAAGCAAGGCCAGGGCCCTTCAGGCTGGCTGATTATTTACCATCAGACCGTGGACCCCCTTGTTCCCTTCCCACTTTAGCCCTGTGTGGAACCCCCTAGCACCTGGCTCCAGGAGGTGGTCCAGGGGGATGAGGAGATGCCCAGGCTAATAGGAGACAAGACATCCACGACACCCAGACAGACTCATGGCCAGAACTATGGATCCTGGACAGCTGTTGACTTGAGGGCTATAAAATGGAATAGTCATAGATGAGAGGGCCAACTAGAGAGAAGAGTGGTTTTCAGAAAATGTCTTCAAGGAGGGAGTATGGGGCAGGACTTAAGAAAGGGGGTGCAGCAAAGCAGGGGACCAAGAGGCAAAAATATTTTAGGAACCTACACACTATACCTCACTTATGCAGTGGGTATCATGGCTGATGAAAGGAACATGAGGGGGCTCCACATGGGGACTACAGGAGGGGGTCTTTCCTCATCGATGACCTCCGCTTCTTAAAGAATGTAGTGGCCGTGGGGGCTGGCTTCTGTGATGGCCTGGGCTTTGGCGACAACACCAAGGCGGCAGTGATTCGGCTGGGACTCATGGAGATGATAGCCTTCGCCAAGCTCTTCTGCAGTGGTCCTGTGTCCTCTGCCACCTTCTTGGAGAGCTGTGGTGTTGCTGACCTGATCACTACCTGCTATGGAGGGCGGAACCGGAAAGTGGCTGAGGCCTTTGCACGTACAGGAAAGGTGGGCCCCGGGAGAAGGGAGAACAGAGCGGGAGCCCTGTAGGCATCCGGGTAGAGGTGCTTGGCAGGAGGCATCTCTGGAGCACAAACATTAAGACTGCTGTGAACATCCCCATCCCTCTTTTCCTTTGAAGACCCCACTTCCATCTGAGTTCGTCTCTCCACCCCCCACTGATAGCCCTCCTCTCCCATTTCCATCTACTCGTCCTGTTTTCTGCACAGTCCATTGAGCAGCTGGAGAAAGAGATGCTGAATGGGCAGAAACTGCAGGGGCCCCAGACAGCCCGGGAGCTACACAGCATCCTCCAGCACAAGGGCCTGGTGGACAAGTAAGTGTTGGCCACAGCCCCACTGATTAAGGGAGCTATGGCCAGAAGTGCTTGCCCTGTTCATCTTCCTGCACCCACCACAAATCTGTGAAGTGGACAGAGAGGGGAGTGTTACCTTATGTTTCAGACAGAGTCCAGAACTTGCAGAGTCTGGCATTCCCATTGTCCCCCAGCTAGTTCGTGGTCTTTGAACTCCTTCCGGTCTAGTGCTCTTCACACTACATCACCTGGATCCCTTTGTGCCCCTCCTTCTTTGTCCTCTGCTCTGGGGATTGGAGCTCTGGGGCAGCAGAAATAAGCTCATCAGCCAGGCGCAGTGGCTCAAGCCTGTAATCCCAGCACTTTGGGAGGCCAAAGTGGGCAGATCACCTGAGGTCAGGAGTTCGAGACCAGCCTGACCAATACAGAGAAACCCCGTCTCTACTAAAAATACAAAATTAGCCAGGCGTGATGGCGTTTTCCTGTAATCTAGCTAGTCCGGAGGCTGAGGCAGGGGAATCGCTTGAAGTCGGAAGGCAGAGGTGTTGCAGTGAGCCGAGATTGCGCCACTGCATTCCAGCCTAGGCAAAACAGCAAAACTCCATCTCAAAAGAAAGAAAGAAAGAAAGCAGCTTATCCCACTTTTGTCCATCACTCCCAGTTTGAGTTTCTCCCCCAAGGCCAACCCATCTGTTCCCTGAATCCTGTCCTGGGTGTTGAGGTGTAAGGAGAACGATGGGCTCTGCTTCAAGGTGCTCCTTTTCAGGGAGCGGAAAGATAGCAGGGGTGACTGGGCTGATCAGAGCAGAGCTGTGCTGGTCTGAGAAAGACTCCTAGAAGAGAGTATGAAACAGGTTCAGAAGATTCACTCATGGCTGGTTATGGTAAAGCCTGGAAAAGGGAGCAGCTGGGCAAAAGGATGGGAAGAAAGAAATGGGCATTTATTGAGCACTTTCACATCATACCTAATTACATCTTCACATACACAATCATATCTTCACTCCTTTGTTATACTGGCCCCGTTTCTTTTTTTTTTTTTTTTTTTTTTTAATGAGAGGGAGTTTCGCTCTTGTTACCCAGGCTGGAGTGCAATGGCGCGATCTCGGCTCACTGCAACCTCTGCCTCCTGGGTTCAGGCAATTCTCCTGCCTCAGCCTCCTGAGTAGCTGGGATTACAGGCACGCGCTACCATGCCCAGCTAATTTTTTGTATTTTTGGTAGAGACGGGGTTTCACCATGTTGACCAGGATGGTCTCGATCTCTTGACCTCGTGATCCACCCGCCTCGGCCTCCCAAAGTGCTGGGATTACAGGCTTGAGCCACCGCGCCCGGCCGCTGGCCCCGTTTTACACTGAGACTCAGAGAGGTTAAGTGGGTTGCTCAATTGGCACAAAAAAATCCAAGCCAGAGAATCATGCCGGCCAGTTCAATATGGTAGGGAGCAGGGCAATTAGGAATCTGACCTTAAACCCAGGGCTAAGGATTCCACATTCTCAGCAGGTAGGAATTCACAGCCAGCTTTCCTGAGCTCCAAGGTAGGAGGGCAGGGGATGGGAGGGTTAGGTGGTGAGTGGAGGTGGGGGTAGAGCAGGCCAGGAGTGGGAGACTAAGCAGGGCCTTTCCCTCTCCAATCTAGGTTTCCCTTGTTCATGGCTGTGTACAAGGTGTGCTACGAGGGCCAGCCAGTGGGTGAATTTATCCGCTGCCTACAGAATCATCCGGAACATATGTGAGTGGGGTCAGGGCCCAGGCCAGGCCGCTTCTTTACCCCAATGGAGACCAGCAGAAGCCTGGGGTACCTAGTCATCAAGATCTCCAGGACTCCCAGGGAACAGAGTCTTCTCATCTTTTCACTGGAGGACAGGAGGCTATAGGGCTCAGATACACACTTGGAGATTCTGAACTGTCAAGTCACTGGCAGCCTCTTGCCACATTTGCCAGAAATGCAGTTGCCCTGTCCCTCTCCAGATGTAGGGCTTTCTCCTTGTCCTCTGGGAGGGGTGGAATCAAGTCCCAGTGATGCCTGCTTGGCGGGGTGGGTGGGTGGAGTGTGTGTGGGGAAGGGTAGGGGGAGAGGGTGGCAGGGCGCAGGGGCTGCCAGTGGCTGTCTCACAGAGACCAGGAATCCTGTTAAAGGGCAGAAGAAATAGCCATAGCAGGAATGAGGCAAGGATTGTCAGGGAGGGGTCTGGGCTTCTGAGCTGATGCAGGCCTCACGGACCCCTTTGCTGACCTTTGCCAGGACCCACACAGCTTCAGTGGATCTCAGTGTTTGTTAACAAAATACAAAGATCTCAACCCCCTTCTAGCTTCTCCTAGCAACATCTGCGTCCTCAGAAACCTCTGGTCCTCCCCTTTCCCCCTCCCCCAGGCTGCCCTGGCACCCGAGTTGCTTCCATGCTGGCATCTCTAGCTGGGTGGCTTGACATTCTCCCCAGGGACTTCCCGGTTCCTAGTTCTTTGCCAGCTCCTCCCCGTTCGTGTGACCTTTCCAAGCCCTCCCTCACCCTCCCTGCCAGCACCCTCTTTGGGGAGCAGGAACTTAATCTGCTGACAGAGCTATACCTTTTACAACAGGCTCAGATCACTGGGCTCCCTGTGACCTTTGTGTTCGCCCGGCCTCCCTTCTCAGTAGCTCTAGCTGGGGGAGGTGTCAGCTGGGCCCCTCCTGTGCTATCTCCCCAGAGGATATCCCTGACTCCACCCCTTTCCTCCTCCCAAACCCTGCACCTCTTCAGCTGCTCCAGACTGGCCAGGGTAACCAGCTAACCCGTGCCTGGCATCTGGAAGCCAGCAGGCCGGAGGGTGGCCCAAAGGCTGACGAAGGCTAGGGAAAGGTGAGCAGGTGGGTGGGTATCAATATTCCAAGTGCAGCTCTTTGCTAAATGAGGGCCTCCTTGTGAGGTACTGACCACACCGCACCTCACTAGCTGTGAAACTGAGGAGGAAGAAAATAAAAACCACCCTACTTCCTGGGGTGAGGGAAGAACAGGAGCGGGGGAGGAGGAGAGTGCTCTGCACTGGCCTTGATCCAGGATGGGGTGGCAGCATTAGAATGTCACAGGTCAGCAGCCTAGGCCTCCAGCTATAAATAATCCGAGGGCCCGAGAGGCTCCCGCCCGTCCAGCAGGGGTCTCAGCTTCCTGTGTGGCAGCACCTGGCACAGTGGCTCTGGCCAGCATTATGCTAAAGCCCTCTTACTCTCCCACGAGCCAGGGAGGCGGGCTCCTCTCTGCGCCTAGCCGTTGAGAATTCTGTCTTACCAGTGAAGGGCGGAGCTGCCCAGATCAGGCAGCAAGAGTGAGGGCCACAGGCCTGGCTGAGCCCAGGTCTGGGCACTGAGTAACTTCACAGCTGCCTCCCCAGGAGGTTAAGGTGGAGGCAAAGGGGAAGCTTCAAACACTTTTGCCTACTTTTGTTCATCAGGTCCACCTGTCTACCCAATAAAGCGTGTTTTTCCAGAAACAGGAAGAGCTGGGAGAGGTAGCTTCAGTGCATGTGGCAGTGCGTGTGCTAGCGTGTATCATTACACGTATGTTTTCCCTCTTACCGTAGGAAAAATGAAAAAAGAAATCCCTCCTCCATAATCGCAGCCACTCCAGGGATCAGCGGCGGTACCCACTCAGTACCCTCCTCTCTCTCCCCTCTCCCGCCAGCGCCCCTTCCCGCCCGCAAGCTGGCTCCCAGCCTTCCCCGCGCTTCTTAGGGGCTTTATCATGCCTCCTGCAAAAAGAGAGGTCATACACGAGACAGAAACGTTAGACACTCATCCCTCATGCCCATTCCTTGGTTACGGCCCAAGCTGCCCCATCCTTGGCAGTCAAGGCCTCGCGGTGCCCCTCCGGTCCCTACCTGGACTCGGCCCGCAGCCTGGCTCTAGGGGGCGCGCGGTCCACCTCCAGAAGGCCCCCTTCGAGAATCTACCTAGCTACTGTAGACGTCATCATGCTGTAGGCCGGGGATTGGCTGACTCTGATTGATTTAGCATCCTAACACTTCCGGTTCCGGAGCTTGGCTCGCCAAAGACCCTCCCTCGAGGGAGCGAAACCACAGCCCCCAGAATTCAGCGGGCCTCTCGGAGAGCACGGCGAGTCTGAGGATGCGTAGTAAAGATAACGGGCCCGGAAGCCGGAAGTTCAAAGCCGGCCTCCAGCCGGAGTGGTGGCCGTCGGGAACTGCCGCCTTGGTGGGAGGAGTTATGCAGCGTCTGACGCGCGGTTCCCTTTCTAGCGTCTCAAGCCGAATCCTAGAGGCTAACCCGGCAGGTGGGAGGGAAAAAGTCGCCTTCCGCACCAATAGCTGAGGCGTTCCGGGTTGTCCAGGGACGCTACCCTCTCGTGTCTGGTTCTGAGTGCTGCGTTCTGGCGTGCTGGAAAGTTGCGCAGACAGTGGCGGTGAGACGCTGCCTGCCTGAGGAGGCCTCGGTTGGACGCGAAGGAGCTGCAGTATCCAGGTACGCCGCCGGCTAGGGCCGAGCAGGGGCCGCCGATCCCGCTGCTTGCGCGTGCACCTGGGTCAGCCTCCGCTGGCCGCGTCCTCCCATTCCCCAGTCTTCAGGCCTGGTGCCCTTGAATTCTGTCACCCTCGTCTGCTGCGCCGCGGACCGTGAGCCGCACTGTTTCCTGCCCAAGCCCTTCGCGGCAGTAGTTCGGCCTTGCTAGCGCTCAGCGCTGATCCTGTCAAATTCGACTCCTGCCTGGCGTCTCGACCCTCCACGCGCTTACTCCAAATGCCCCTTCTTCGCCTTAGAGAGCTCTGCGCCCTGATAAGTGGCTCTCCGGAGCACCCTTCGTGCATATCGGTCATCCAGCTCCACCTCTTGGCCGCTTTCACTTCCTGGAATGCTCTCCCTGCTCCTCTTCTCCAGCCCACCCTTCTAAAAAGACAGTTCCACCCCCACCCCGATTCCCACCCCTACACCTTTCTGCTAACTTTTCTCGAGCCCCCACCCTGTCTCTGAGCTCTTGTTTCTGAACTCTCATAGTACTTCTCCACCATACCATAGGCTCCGTTATGACAGAAGCCATGTTCTTTTTAGTGTCCTTCATAGCAGGATGTATTTTATTTTATTTTATTTTTGAGACAGGGTCTTGCTTTGTAGCTTAGGCTGCAGGCACGCACCACTACGCCCGGCCTTTTTTTTTTTTTTTTTTTTTTTTTAAATAGAGACATGGTCTCGCTATGTTGCCCAGCCTGGTCTCCAACTCCTGAGCTCAAGCCATCCTCCCGCCTCGGCCTCTTGGGATTACCAGTGTGAGCCACCGCGCCCAGCCGATATACTTCCTAAGTGCTGAATAAAAGTAGATAAACGCTGATGGATACCCTAAAAGTCCTGAGTTGACCACTATACAATCTATGCTTGTAACAAAATCGCACTTCTTCCCATACATTTATACAAATTTTTAAAAACAAGTGAATGTCAGCCGCGATGATAGATGAATTTGAGGGAATGAGTTTTCCAGGGGAGAGGAGAAGCCTTAGTCTTGAGGTCCCCTTGTGTTTATAAGGCAGAACAAGAGAAAAACCTTTGCAAATTGCACCCCATTTTCTGTAATGATTCTGTTTTCTCGAAATGTTCTGAAACTTGCAGCCCAACCACATCACTCCATAACAGAGACCCAGTGTTTTGTGCTTTATTGAGAAAATGCATGTCCCTCAGATAAAAGGGTGCCTCTGCTAACCTCAAAAGTTTCCCTTATTTCCAAGGTTAATCCCTCTACTCAGGCATATAATTTTTTTTTTTTTTTTTTTTTTTTTTAAGCTAGAGTTTCACTCTTGCTGCCCAGGCTGGAGTGCAATGGCACAACCAACGCCCACTGCAACCTCCACCTCCTGGGTTCAAGCAGTTCTCTGTCCTTTGCCTCCTGAGTAGCTGGGATTACAGGCATGTGTCACCACACCCTGCCAATTTTGTATTTTTAGTAGAGATGGGGTTTATGCATGTTGGTCAGGCTGGTCTCAAACTTCCAACCTCAGATGATTTGCCCACCTCTGCCTTCCAAGGTGCTGGGATTACAGGTGTGAGCTACTGAGTCCAGCCTGGGTGTATAATTTCATCTTTTCCTAGGCCATTATCTCTCTTGTTCTATCCTGCCCACCTGACTTCTTTTATCCTCAGTTTAGCCACCAGCTTCATCCCCTCTAAAACACATTCTAGGCTGGGTGTGGTGGCTCATACCTGTAATCCCAGCACTTTGGGAGGCCGAGGCAGGTGGATCATTTGAGGTCAAGAGTTCGAGACCAGCCTGGCCAACACGGTGAAACCCCGTCTCTACTAAAAATACAAAAAATTATCCAAGCATGGTGGCACATGCCTGTAATCCCAACTACTGGGGAGGCTGAGGCAGGAGAATCGCTTGAACCCAGGAAGCAGAGGTTGCAGTGAGCCAAAATCATGCCACTGCACTCCAGTCTGGGTGACAATGAAATTCCATCTCAGAAAAGAAAAAAAAAATTCAGATCGTTCTCATTAATAAGCAAAACAACAGCAGGATTTTCTTAAACTTGTTACCTTCTCAAGCTGCTGTCCCATCACTCCCATCAATACTTATCTTTAGGGTGAGATAAGGGTGAGGATTATGATTCTTGTAAAAATGTTTCTCTGTCCTGGAAAAGTGGTAGGCACATGTGAATCTTACAGGGTTCATAAGGCCTGCTGAGGCCTTGGCCAACAATTTGTGCTCTTGATGTCTGTACTGCCCTTTACTTGATGCTTATACTACCTGTTCAAGTTGAGTGGAATAAATTGACTAGAATCCTAGGCTTACCAGTGATCTAGTCACCGGTCCCCACCCAGTGTTCCCATCAGACCAGTCTTCATAGTAGTTAACTTTGCAGTAGTGCTGCCCAATTTTTTTTCTTTTTTCTTTTCTTTTTCTTTTTTTTTTTCTTTTCTTTTCTTTTTTTTGAGACAGTCTTGCTCTGTTGCCCAGGCTGGAATATAGTGGTGCTATCTCAGCTCACTGCAACCTCTGCCTCCCAGGTTCAAGCAATTCTCATATCTCAGCCTCCTGAGTATCTGGTACTACAGGCACCTGCCACCATGCCTGGCTAATTTTTGTATTTTTAGTAGAGATGGGGTTTCTCCATGTTGGCCAGGCTGGTCTTCAACTCCTGAACTCAGGTGATCCACCTGCCTCAGCCTCCCAAAGTGTTGGAATTAAAGGCATGAGTCACCTTGACCAGCGTGAAGAGTTTTTGCTAATTGGATATTAGGGGGAACCTCAGCATGAATTAAGAGAGGGAAGTAAGGGTCTAGACACCAGGATTATGTTTATTAGTTGGTTTTATGTCACTTTTCTAGCCAAGCTGTACCATCCTGTTTTTGTTGGTTGGTCGATGCTTCCAGTTCTTTTCCTCCAGCCTTTGGAAGAGGTGGTCCTATAGTTGTTAAGCATTTGGCTAGGGTGATGGGGAGTGGGGATAAGAATGATAAGTGATGGGGAAGTCGAAGGCTGAAGGTCTCTTTGCAGGGTGCTTGTTTACTACCTTAGTGTCCAGCTCCATGGGTGTGTGTTTTCTTCACTGTCTCATGGCGCAGCTTGGGGTCATTTCAAATCTCAGATGACCTGAACACAGCCCTTTCTCATCTTGAACTTGTATTCTTTGTATTCTTCCTCTGACCTCAATGTCACTTTCCATAGTGGGATTGTATGTCAAAGAAGCTGTGCCTCAGCTCAGCTTGGGTCTGCACTCAAAGCCTGGCTCAAAGGCAATGTTCAGCCTTAGGGTTTACTCTGAGAAGCATTTACATGTAAATGTATCCATCTCTGACCCCTCTAAACCAGCAAATCCTGAGCTTTACTTTCAACTTTTTTTTGATTTTTTTGAGACAGGGTCTCACTCTGTCACTCAGGCTGGAGTGCAGTGGTGTGATCTCAGCTCACTGCAGCTCGGCCTCCTGGGTTCAAGCAGTCTTTCTGTCTCAGGCTCCTGTGTAGCTGGGATTACAGGCATATGCCACCATGCCTGGCTAACTTTTAGAAAAAAATTTTGTGGAGATAGGGTTTCACTGTGTTACCCAGGCTGGTCTTAAACTCCTGGCCTCAAGTGATCCTCCTGCCTCGGCCTCCCAAAGCATGGGATTACAAGCGTGAGACACTGTGCCCTGCCTAGGTTCTTCACTTTGTTTGTGTGTATGCTTCAGCATTTGTGTGTATGTTTTGGTGTGTGTGTGCACATGCACGTGGTAAGGGGCAGGATTTTAAGTGTTTCTGCCTGCAGTGCTGAGAGCAAGCTGCCAAAACTAAAAATAAGGTCCTCTTAGGCCTCACTAACAGGCTTATGGGAGCCCAGTTCTCTCCAGGCTCCTCAGGACTGGGTCTGAAGGTCCCTGGCTTCTACCCTGGCACTCTTTGTCTCTCTCTTTTTTTTTTTTTTTTTTTTTTTTTTGAGATGGAGTTTCTCTTTTTTGCCCACACTGGAGTGCAGTGGTGCCATCTTGGCTTACTGCAACCTCTGCCTTCTGGTTTCAAGCTATTTTCCTGCCTCAGCCTCCTGAGTAACAGACAGGAACGCGACACCTTGCCTGGCTGATTATTGTATCTTTTAGTAGAGACGGGGTTTCACCATATTGGCCAGGATGGTCTCAAACTCCTGACCTCATGATCCACCTGCCTCAGCCTCCCAAAGATTACAGGTTTGAGCCACTGCACCTGATCCCCAATTTTTTTTTTTTTTTTTTTTTTTTTTGAGACAGAATCTTGCTCTGTTGCCCAGGCTGGAGTACAATGATGGGATCTTGGCTCACTGCAACCTCATCTCCCAGGTTCAAGCAGTTCTGCCTGATCCTCCCGTGTAGCTGGGATTACAGGCACGCACCACCATGCTCAGCTAATTTTTGTATTTTTGGTAGAGACGGGGTTTCACCGTGTTGGCCAGGATGTTCTTGAATTCCTGACCTCAGGTGATCCACCCACCTTGGCCTCCCAAAGTGTTGGGATTACAGGTGTGAACCACTGTGCCTGGGCCCACCTTGGCACTCTTAACACAGTTTTGCCTTTCCCTGCTATTTCTGTCAGTCTTCGTGTAGCTTGGACATACCCCTAACCTGTCTTTAACGAACCCTCAACAGAGATGTGCCTAGGAACACATTCATAGTCCCAAATTGAGGGATGTTTTGTTCCAGATGAGGGATTCTCTACTAAATTTTCTCTTGTTTTCTAGCTTGGAATATCCAGGGAATAGTTAAATTAGAAGTAATTTATGTCATGCAAATGTAAGTTAACAATTTGCTGGAGACCCAGTAAGTTTTTTTTTAGCCTGTGGGATAGGTTCTTAGTGCTGAGTTCAGAACTTAGAATTAATGCTATAGAAGGTTAAGTATAATTGAAATAATATAAAAGTACTTTTGGCACTATTTCAGTTATATTATGGCTTATACAAGCTTTAGTGTTGACTTGGAAACCTACCCACTGTGAATAAGATTGTTTTTATGGGGAAACAAATTGGATATTGCCTGAAAGGTTCCCATTTGATCTTCCTAGAGAGAATAATTCACTGCAAATGTTTCATTTCTGCTACCTCCATTAGTTCCCTCCTAGCTAGAAAAACCGATACTTGCTTAAAGTAATGTTAACAGTCAGAGCAGCCCTGGCTGGTGCAATGGCTCAGCCCTGTACAAAATCCTAGCGCTTTGGGACGCTGAGGTGGGAGGATCACTTGAGCCCAAGAGTTCAAGACCAGTCCTGGCAACATAGCTAGACCCTGTCTCTACAAAAAATAGAAAAACTGGGCAGGTGTGGTGGTACATACCTGTACTTTCAGCTACTTGGGATGCTGAGGTGGAAGGGTGGGCTTGAGCCCAGGAAGGCGAAGCTGCAGTGAGCCATGCTCACACCACTGCACTCCAGCCTGGGCATGCAATGAGAACCTGTCTCAAAAGAAAACAAACCCCAGCAGCCCAGGCTGGTCCATGCCAGTCACTTCTCTCCATAGGCGTGAAAGGCCAGGTGTCAGCTGTGATGACATTCAGAGGCTCCTGGTTCCAGGCTTGTTTCTCTATCTTGTATGCAGACTTGATTTGCCCTTTGGAATCAGAGTTCCTAAATGATACATTCAGTATGATTTTGAGTCTTTACTTAGGTATGGGGCCAATCAGTATAGAGTGCAGACAGATCAGGCAGGAGGCAGAAGTTATGGAATGGCCTTAAACAGGGAGACGGGCCAGGCAGATGAGGCCTTATCCTCAGGTCTAAATTCAATCTGTCTTTGTAGGGGACAAGATGCCAACTGCCAAGCAGCTAGCTGACATTGGTTATAAGACCTTCTCTTCCTCCATGATGCTCCTCACTGTGTATGGGGGGTACCTCTGCAGTGTCCGAGTCTACCACTATTTCCAACGGCGCAGAGCCCGGCGCCAGGCCGCAGAAGAACAGAAGACCTCAGGAAACCTGTAGAACTGAGGGGCTTTTTCTCCTGAGCAAAGAGGCCCAAGGCATGCTGTGGAGAGACCTCATCTGCCACCATTTCCAAGTCAAGAGGACTAGAGCCTTGATGGTTTTCAAACTCTGTTGGAAGAAGGTGCCTATGGTTTCTCTGGTTCTGCCAGTCTGTGCCAGTTTGACAGTTTGTGGAGGCTGTTGTATCATAATAGGAGTATGAGGGTGAGGTACACCTACAGACATTAAATATTTTGCCATGTCTGTGTCTTAGTGTTTTTTCATTTACCCAAATAGTGTATGGGCCACAAAAGGGGAGCCTTGACTACCAGTTTTCTGGGTATGGACTAGATTATCGTATCTTGAGCTCTTAGGACCCATGAAGTGGATGATATACAGTTCCAGGAGTAGTATCTGCCCTCATGATCTCAGAAGAAAGATTGTTTCAGGATCTATGTAAATCCCCTGAAAGAATTCTATAAGGAGCTTTTCTCTGGGCAATGAGCATTCCTGGGCTGATTACTGTGCTTATGTATCGGGTTACTCTGGCCAGTATGGCCGCATGTGCAGCTCTGCATCGAGGAAGGCAGAGATCCTTGTTTGACAACCGTAATCAAACTGCACGCAGTAGAGAAGGATAGGTCCCAAGAGGAAGGGCTGTTGGGCAGCGTATGGTAAAGCACTTCACTTCTTTAAGCTCAGTGGGTGTAGTAGAGCATAAGGATAGATTCACTGTGCTACTGCACAGGAAACCTACCTGGAGATCTTATTGCAGAGAAGTGAAGAGGATTTGAAAGAGAACAAAGTGCTTTCAAGATAAGACCTCGTTAGGAAGTGAGATATCCTTGCCACCATTCCATTTTGAGCTTTGAAGCTAAGCTGGTTCACCTCCTTCTTGGTGATTGCCCAGAATATCAGCTCCTCTGGACACCTGTCCTCTCCCATATGCTCATGTGCAGACTGTGCTGACCTTTGCCCCTGCTCATAAACCTTTTTCATTATTTTAAAACACCAACTTTTGGCTTGCACAGTGGCTCACACCTGTAATCCCAGCACTTTGGGAGGCTGAAACAGGAGGATCCCGTGAGCCCAGGAGTTTGAGACCAGCCTGGGCAACATGATGAAACCCTGTCTCTACAAAAAAATTTTTTTAATTGGCCAGGCGTGGTGGTACACACTATAGTCCCAGCTACTCAGGAGGCTGAGACTGGAGGATCACTTGAGCCCAGGAGGCTGAGGCTGCAGTGAGCTATGATCATGCCACGGCACTCTAGCCTGGGTAGCAGAGTGAGACCCTGCCAACCAAAATCCATCCATCCATGTATACATACCAACTTCCCTATATCCTCAACCCCTCTACTTCCATCTTCTCTGTGTTACCCAGAGCTCTCCCGCCTGCTCTGCTTTCTCACAGTAGGGTCGTAATTCTCCCAGATCCTCAGTGCCACTTTGAAGTATTAGCTTCCCTACCCAAGCATGAAATTAGTCCTTTTTGACAGACTTTCTTATATTCTCATTCCTACTCCTCTAGACCTTGGAGACTTGAGTTCTCTTGATTCCATTTTCTCCAGTCTGTCAGCCTCCTTTGCCTGCACTGCTTCCTTGTCCAGCATATGCCCATAGCTGAACCCCTGAACAACTCACTAGCACCCACAGTCTCTGTCTTCATCTGTCCTGCTACCAAGCCTGGACCTGGCTCCTTTAATTACCTTCTCTAATTCACCCTCTCCTTTTGAGTAGGTAAACTTGCATAAGACCCTGCACCAAAACAGCTATTCAAGGTTTTTTGTTTGTTTGTTTTTTTAGATGGAGTATCGCTCTATCACCTAAGCTAGAGTGCAGAGGTGTGATCTTGGCTCACTGTGACCCTCCATCTCCCAGGTTCTAGCAATCCTCCCACCTCAGCCTCTGGAGTAGCTGGGATTACAGGTGCACACCACCACGCCCGGCTGATTTTTGTATTTTTAGTAGAGACAGGCTTTTACCATGTTGGCCAGGTTGGTCTTGAACTCTTGACCTCAGGTGATCCTGCTGTTTTGACCTCCCAAAGAGTTGGGATTACAGGTGCAAGCCACTGCACCCGGCCCCTGGGATGGTCCTGTACAACAAATTGTCTTAAGTCCTTCACAACTATCAGACGTCCTAGATATTCGGTAGGTGAAAAAACAGTTTACATAATAATTAGCTGAAGGCTGGGCGCGGTGGCTCAAGCCTGTAATCCCAGCACTTTGGGAGGCCGAGGCAGGTAGATCACGAGGTCAAGAGATCGAGACCATCCTGGTCAACATGGTGAAACCCCGTCTCTACTAAAAATACAAAAAAATCAGGGCATGGTGGTGCGTGCCTGTAATCCCAGCTACTCAGGAGGCTGAGGCAGGAGAATTGCCTGAACCCAGGAGGCGGAGGTTGCGGTGAGCCGAGATTGCGCCATTGCACTCCAGCCTGGGTAACAAGAGCAAAACTCCGTCTCAAAAAAAAATAATAATAATTAGCTGAGCATATAACCTAACTCCCTTTTACATAAAAAAAGTATTTTTGCACAGTTCTGTGGGCATGCAAACTAAATGGAGGCAACAATGTACAGTAGTTTGTTCTATTCAGAACATCTGTTCACTATTTTAGAAAATTGTGCCATTGATGGCAGAGCCAGCTCCTGATGTTTGAGTCTCTGATACAATAGAACTTAGTTTGCACAGGATAGTAGTGTTGTCAGGCCAGGTGCAGTGGCTTACACCTGTAATCCCAACACTTTGGGAGGCTGAGGCAGGATTGCCTGATCCCAGGAGCTAGAGTTTACTGTGAGCCATGATTGCATGACTACACTCCAGCCTAGCAAAAGAATGAGACCCTGTCTTTTTTTGTCTTTTTTTGAGACAGTCTCACTCTTACCCAGGCTGCAGTGCAGTGACGTAATCTCGGCTCACTGCAACCCTCTGCCTCCCGAGTTCAAGCAGTTCTCCTGCCTCAGCCTCCCGAGTAGCTGGCACTATGTGTGTGTGTCACCACACCTGGCTAATTTTTGTATTTTTAGTGGAGTTGGGGTTTCACCATGTTGGCCAGGCTGGTCAACTCGAACTCCTGGCCTCAAGTGATCCACCTGCCTTGGCTTCCTAAAGTGCTGGGATTATAGGCATGAGCCATGGTGCCCAACCAAAACCCTGTTTCAAGTAAAAAAAAGTGGGGGGGGCAGGGGTGGGTGTGGTGGCTCACGTCTGTAATCCCAGCACTTTGGGAGGCCAAGGCAGGCAGATCATGAGGTCAGGAGTTTGAGACCCCCCTGACCAATATGTTGAAACCCTGTCTCTACTAAAAATACCAAAATTAGCCGGGTGTGGTGGTGTGCGCCTGTAGTCCCATCTATTTGAGAGGCTGAGGCAGAAGAAACGCTTGAACTAGGGAGGTAGAGGTGGCAGTGAGCCAAGCTCATGCTATTGCACTCCAGCCTGGGCAAGAAGAAAGAAAGAGGTGGGGGAGGGAGGAAGGGAAGGAAGGAAGGGAAGTGAAGGAAGGAAGGAAAAAGAAAAGAAAGAAAGGAAGGTGGAGTCGGGGGCAGGTATGTGTTGTAAATATAGAAAGTAGCCCAAAGACTGGGTACTATCACACATGCCTGTAATCCCAGCTATTTGGCAGTCTGAGATAGGATGATCACTTGATCCCAACCCAGAAGTTTGAATCAGTCCTGGTCATCATAATGAGATTATCTCAAAAAAAACCTAAACTCAAAAGGTATTGGGCCTTATAGATGAGAACCAGTAGGCTACTGGGTCAAGATCAGTGTCTTAGTTTGAGTGGCTAAAGTAAATTACCATAGAGGGTAATAGCAATTTATTTCTTATAGTTCTAGATGCTGGGAATTCTAGGATCTAGATGCCAGCATATCCAGTGTATCGTGAGGACACTCCTGGTTTGCAGATGGTCGTCTTGCTGCATCCTCAAGTGGCAGAGGAAGCAAGCTTTCCTTGTTTGTCTTCTTATAAGGACACTAATGTCATCATGAGAGGTCCACTCTCAGAACCTAATGACCCCCTAAAGAGCCCATCTAATGCTGTCCCACTGAAGTTAGGGTTCCGACATTGGGAATTTTGAAGAGGACACAAACATGCAGTCCATAACAGATTCCCTATCATGATGTGCAAGACCTCTTTTTGAGACAGGGTCTCCGTTGCCCAGGCTGGAGGGGAATGGCATGATCATAGCTCACTGCAGCCTCAACCTCCTGGGTTCAAGTGATCCTGCCACTTCAGCCTCCTGAGTAGCTGGGCTACAGGCACATACCATCACACCTGGCTACTTGAATTATTTTTGTAGAGAGGGGGTCTCACTGTTTCCCAGGCTGGTCTCAAACTCTTGGTCTCAAATGATTCTCCCACCTTGGCCTCCTAAAATGCTGGGATTACAGGCATTAGCCACCACACTTGGCTATGATGGTTAATTTTATATGTCAACCTGACTGGGTCATAGGGTACTCAGATATTTGGTCTTATTCTGGGTATATCAGGATATTTCTGGGCCTCATTCAATATGTTGAAGGCCTGTATGGAACAGGAAGGCTGACTAAGAGACTCTCTTTAAGGTGGAACATCAGTCTTCTGCCTTGTGATGTGGACTCAGACTGGAACTTATACTGTCAGCTCTCTTGGTTTTCAGGCCTTTGGACTTGGACTGGAACTATACCATTGCCTCTCCTGGGTCTTCAGCTTATTACCTGCAGATCTTGGGACTTTTCAGCCTCCAGAACTGTAGAAGCCAATTCTATATAGTAAATCTCTTTCTCTCATCTGTGTATCTTATTGGTTCTGTTTCTCTGGAGAACCCAGACTAATGCATCCATATTGACAGGAAATGGTTCATTCATTGTAATTGCTGTGTAATATGCCACTGAGTGAGCATATCAATTTGTTTTGCTACCCTAGTGAAGGGATATTGGGTTGTTCGCACTTTTTTCCTCTTAACAAATCAGTAGCAATGCAGTGAGTATTTTGTATGTTTACTTGGGCCTATGTGTTAGTTTCTCCAAAGGAGGAAATATTACTGGTTATTTAGCTTCACTAGTTGTTAAGTTGCTTTTCCAAAGTGGTTATGTGAATTTCACTGTCACCAGCATTTCCCTATTCTGTTGGTGTTGAGTGGTTCTATTAATTTTAATTTATATATCGTTGATTTCTGATAAGGTTGAGGACTTTTTTATTGATTTATTGGCCATTAGTATGTTTACCCTCTGGGAATTTCCTGTTTACATCCTCCCCTCACCCCCACTTGTTTTTTTGTCACCCAGGCTGGAGTGCAGTGGTGCGAACTTGACCTTGGCTCACTGCAACCTCCGCCTCCCGGGTTCAAGCGATTATGCCTCAGCCTCCTGAGTAGCTGGGACTGTAGGTATGCACCACCATGCCAGGCTAATGTTTGCATTTTTAGTACAGACAGGATTTCACCATGTTGGTCAAGCTGGTCTGAAACTCATGACCTCAGGTGATCGACCTGCCTCAGCCTCCCAAAGTGCTGGAATCACAGGTATGAGCCACTGTGCCAGGCCCCACTTTTCTTACTGTCTTCTTTGAAAAAACAATTTGTAGGCAGTACCTTATATGTTCTGGATACTAGTATTTTATTAGCTACATGTGTTGCAGGTTTGACTGAAATCATCTTTTGGAGTTTTTCTAGGGTGGGGATGGCTATTGAGTTCCATGTTGCCTGCATCACATGTCTTTTCAGAGAAAACCTGTGGACAATAGATCCAAAACCAGTTTTTATGCACTTTCTTGGCTGGGGATTTGGTGGGGGTGGTGATGGTTCCCAGACCATACAGAAAGTGCACTCATTATACATATGAGGAAAGTTCTAAAATTCACCTAAGGCGCAGGCCCACAACTCAGAATTTTCAAGAATCTCCTGACCCCACAAGCCTGGGCATTCAAACTTCCTTGCTTTTTCCTTTTGCCATCCTTTTGATGGTTTCTCCTCTTTCTCTAAGGCTGTTGCTCTTTCAGGGTCCCCAGCTTTAACGGGGGTTTCAGTGTCCTGCTTGGAGCCAGGCTTGTCTTTAGTTGTCAGTGTTAAAACAAGTCCTTAAGTTACGTTTCCCTTATCATACCAGTAACTGCATTGGCTATTTTTATGCCTGCTCTAGTTTTCAATTCCTTTGTCTTTTGTCTTTCTTGGAAGCTCCGCTATTTATTTTTTAAAAACAGCTTAGAAAATACTTCATCCATCATTTTAGATGTTTGTCTCAGTTTATTTTAGTCTGCATTAAGCTAGAACTGCTAACTTTCATATACTCTCACATCTCTCCTAAACATAATACCCTTCCCTTCCATTGCTTTTTTGCCTGGCGAAACTCCACTTAACTCTAATGACCCAGCTTTACTTTCAAGTTTTCCTCATCTTTCCAAGAATAATTTAGAATAGTTCTTATCACATTGTATTTTATTTCCCTTACTGGAATGTGAGCCCTTTGAGGATGGAAACCAGATCTTGTTCATCTTTGTGTCCACAGCTCCTGCCATAGCGCCTATCATAAAGTAAGTACTTAATGACTGTGTTACTGAGCTGAAAATCCTGCAAGAATATTGGATATTTTTTTTTTCTTTTTTTGAGACAGGGTCTCACTCTATCACTCGGGTTGGAGTTCAGTGGCACGATCTCGGCTCACTGCAACCTCTGCCTCCCAGGTTCAAGCGATTAAGCGATTCTCCTGCTTCAGCCTCCCTAGTAGTTGAGGTTACAAGTACCCACCACTGCATCTGGCTAATTTTTGTATTTTTTTTTTTTTTTTTTTTTTGAGATGGAGTTTCGCTCTTGTTACCCAGGCTGGAGTGCAATGGCGCGATCTCGGCTCACCGCAACCTCCGCCTCCTGGGTTCAGGCAATTCTCCTGCCTCAGCCTCCTGAGTAGCTGGGATTACAGGCACGTGCCACCATGCCCAGCTAATTTTTTGTATTTTTAGTAGAGACAGGGTTTCACCATGTTGACCAGGATGGTCTCGATCTCTCGACCTCGTGATCCACCCGCCTCGGCCTCCCAAAGTGCTGGGATTACAAGCTTGAGCCACCGCGCCCGGCCAAATTTTTGTATTTTTATTAGAGACAGGGTTTCACCATGTTGGCCAGGCTGGTCTCGAACTCCAGACCTCAGGTGATCTGCTTGCCTTGGACTCCCAAAGTGTTGGGATTACAGGCATGAGCCATTGTGTCTGGCCATGAATACTGGATTTAAAGTCTGAGAAACTTCATTTATCACACAATAAATAAACTTATATAATTATTTTTAGAATTAGGATGGACATCTGGTTTTTGTTTTTGTTTTGTTTGAGATATGGTGTCACTCTTCACTCAGTCTGGAGTGCAGTGGGATTATCACAGGTTACTGCAGTCTTGATCTCCAGGCTCAAAAGATCCTCCCACTTCAGTCTCCTAAGTAGCTGGGACTATAGGTGCATGCCACTACTTGTGGCTAATTTAAAAAAAAAAAAAAATTATTTTTAGAGATGGGGTCTCCCTTTGTTGCTCAGGCTGGTCTCAAACTCCTGGCCTCAAGCAGTCCTCCTGCCTCAGCCTCCCAAAGTACTGGGATTACAGGTTGTTAAGCCACCACACCTGGCCTTTTTTGTTTTTAAACAACTTCTGAGACTAGGTTTCCTCATTGTGGCATATTGAATCTTTCATAGATGGCTGCAGCAATGTCTCTCATTCCACTGCTCTTCAGTGACCCTGTCACTTCATCAAGAGGTAGTCTGTCTGACCACCCTGCCTTGCATCTGGGTGGCTCGATGATTACTTTGATCAGTAGACTACAGTGGAAGTGATGAGGGCCACTACTAGACCATACTTTTTTTTTTTTTTTTTTTTTTTTTTTGAGATGGAGTTTCGCTCTTGTTACCCAAGCTGGAGGGCAATGGCGCAATCTCGGCTTACCGCAACCTCCGCCTCCTGGGTTCAGGCAATTCTCCTGCCTCTGCTTCCTGAGTAGCTGAGATTACAGGCACGCGCCACCATGCCCAGCTAACTTTTTTTTGATTTTTTAGTAGAGACGGGGTTTCACCATGTTAACCAGGATGGTCTCAATCTCTCTTTTTTTTTTGTGTGTGACGGAGTTTCGCTCTTGTTACCCAGGCTGGAGTGCAATGGCGCGATCTCGGCTCACCGCAACCTCCGCCTCCTGGGTTCAGGCAATTCTCCTGCCTCAGCCTCCTAAGTAGCTGGGATTACAGGCACGCGCCACCATGCCCAGCTAATTTTTTGTATTTTTTTTTTTAGTAGAGACGGGGTTTCACTATGTTGACCAGGATGGTCTCGATCTCTCGACCTCGTGATCCACCCGCCTCAGCCTCCCAAAGTGCTGGGATTACAGGCTTGAGCCACCGTGCCCAGCCTTATTTATTTTTTTAAGACGGGGTTTCACCGTGTTGGTCAGGCTGGTCTTGAACTCCCAACCTCAGGTGGGGAGTTCAAGACCAGCCTGCGTTGGCCTCCAAACTGCTTGGATTACAGGTGTGAGCCACCACGCCCGGCAGACTACACTTTTTTTTAGACAAGGTCTCATTCTGTCGCCAGGCTGCAGTGCGGTGGTGCCATTATTGCTCACAGTAACTTCAAATTCCTGAACTCAAGTAGTCCTCCCACCTGAGTCTCCAGAGTAGCTGGGACTACAGATGTGCATCACAATACCTGGCTAATTTTAAAATTTTTTGTAGAGATAAGGTCTTGCCTTGGGCTCAGGCTGGTCTCAAACTCTTGGCCTCAAGCAATCTTTCTGCTTCAGCCTCCCAAAGTGTTTTTGTTTTGTTTTGTTTTTTACATACTTGGCTCAGCCAGTATTTTTCTTTCTTCCTTTTTTTACAGAAGTGTTTTAGGTATTAGTTATTGATGTATGTGAAATCTCTTTTGGCCAGGCACGGTGGCTTACACATGTAATCCCAACACTTTGGGAGGTCAAGGCAGGTGGATCACTCGAGGTTATGAGTTTGAGACCAGCTTGGCCAACATGGTAAAACCCTGTCTCTACTAAAAATACAAAAATTAGCCAGGCATGGTGGCACAAGCCTTGGTCCCAGCTAGTCCAGAGGCTGAGGCAGAAGAATCACTTGAATGTGAGCCGAGACCGCGCTATTGTACTCCAGCCTGGGAGAAAAAAAATCACTTTCTAAGCTATAAAGCACTATACAAACATAAGTGATTTTTCAATTAATAATAAAGCTGCTTGGGAGCACGGAGGATCATTTGAGCCCAGATCAAGGCTGCAGTGAGCAATGATCAAACCACTGCAGTCCAGCCTGGGTGACAGAGTAAGACCCTATGTCTAATAATAATAACAACAACAATAAAAACCCTTTTATAGCCAACAGAAGAGAGGTAACGCCTTATTTCTCTTAAAAATACTACTGGTTTGGCTGGGCATGGTGGCTCACGCCTGTAATCCCAGCACTTTGGGAGGATGAGGCAGGCCGATCACCCAAGGTCGGGAGTTCGAGACTAGCCTGACCAACATGGAGAAACCCCATCTCTACTAAAATTACAAAATTAGCTGGGCATGGTGGCACATGCCCATAATTCCAGCTACTCAGGAGGCTGAGGCAGGAGAATCGCTTGAATCTGGGAGGCGGAGGTTGCAGTGAGCTGAGATTGTGCCATTGCACTCTAGCCTGGCAACAGGAGTGAAACTCTGTCTCAAAAACAAAACAAACAAAAAAAATCCTCCTGGTTCTCTGGTGTAGATGAAGTGAGTCTGTAGCTAACCTACTTTCTGCTAATTTGGGTCCTTCCTCCCAGGCCATCTACAAAACTGGTTTTCACAGTCTTGGTGCACCAGTAACAGTTATGTTCTAGCTCTGTATTCCGTCTCTAGAACTCTACCTCTCTCCCGCACTCCAACCATATGCGCATAGTTCCTTCTTAGAACAAGATTCTGTTCCTATAATTGACCTTCGTCTTAATTCACTTATCCAATGCAAACTACTTAATATAATCAGTCTGTGCCTCTGGCTGAATGTTTCTGCAGCATCTATTCTTCCTCATTATGAAATCTTGGGAAGTGCTGGTAGAGACTGCAGAGTGGTTAATTATGGTATAGATAGTATGGTGATTGGGAATAGAGAGAGAGGATTAGTAAGATAGATAGGAATAGTAAGGGTGTGACCACTTACTAGCTGTTTGACCTTAGCAAGTTAACCTTTTTGCCTCCTATTATCATATGTGTTTAATACAGTGACTAGCATGTAATAAGAGTTATGTGTTAGCTATTATTTTTATTATTGTTTTATTCAGTTGCATCTTTTGTCAGATTAACTATACCAGTCAATCCAGTTTGTATTAACAAGGCAGTTACTCAACTTTCAGAAGGCAAAATACATATCTCATCTGACTTTCACAAGCACTTTCATTCATATTTCACAATTAGTCTATTCAATATAGCAATTTGAGGAACTAAAAGACCTAATTTTTAGTCTTCCTGATTACCTCTGACCAAATGACTACTTAGAACTTAATTTTCCTATGCCCCACAGTCTTTTTTCAGCAAGCAATACAGTATTTAATGTTCCCTTAGAAAAAATAAATCATTTCAAGCTGCTACTGTTCACCTGTTAACTCTTTTGGGATTTCATGGTGTCGGGGGTGGAGTGGGGAAGTAATCTATAATTTGCTTTGCTGACAGAGATAATACCCCCTTTCCAAGTCTGTCTTTTAAAAGGTCATTTCTTACGTAATGGAGAACAGAGGTTGCAAAAACAATAACCTCTTGATCTGCGGCAGTCACTGCCTTCTAGAATGAGAAGTTAGATTTTCTTTTATTTCATTTATATTTTTACCTGCACAGTACACGTGCTGCTTCCTACGATTGGTAGCTTCCATTTCTTTCCTCTTTCCACGGTAGCTTAAATTAGCCCGTTGTCATCAGCAAATCTTAATTTACAATTAAGTGTCAATTAAGAGCTCCATTAAGTGGGTCCATTGATCGTTGTTGATGTTGATGTACCTCAAAGAGAATGGGGCTTCCTCAGTCTTCTCCTGGATTTGACTTTCAGTTTTGGAATTAATTGTTGAAGCTGCTGCCTGTGTTCTGCTGATGGGTCTGCTTTTTGGTCCCACTAGTGGGTTTGTTTTCCGCCCCCTGTTGATATTCAAGTTGTTTGTCCACCTAGAATCTTGGCAGGCCTGCACCACAGGGAGGGTGGGGTGGGTGGCTGGAGGTAAGGAGGTACATGGCAGTAAGTCTTTCTAAAAATCAAGTCTGTTAGTAAGGTTAAGTTTAGTAGGGTTAATATCCCTATGTCATTGAACATGAAGAGAGTATCTGATTCTTAGAACAGTAACCCATTTTTTTCCATTTTCTTTTTTTTTTTTTTTTGAGACGGAGTTTCACTCTTGTTACCCAGGCTGGAGTACAATGGCACGATCTCGGCTCACCGCAACCTCCGCCTCCTGGGTTCAGGCAATTCTCCTGCCTCAACCTCCTGAGTAGCTGGGATCACAGGCACGCGCCACCATGCCCAGCTAATGTTTTGTATTTTTAGTAGAGACGGGGTTTCACCATGTTGACCAGGATGGTCTCGATCTCTTGACCTTGTGATCCACCCGCCTCAGCCTCCTAAAGTGCTGGGATTACAGGCGTGAGCCACCGCACCTGGCTTCTTTCCATTTTCATTCTTCTCCCTGACACTCTGCATATATCATAATGTACATAAGAGCACTTGGAAATATTTTGATAATCTGAACATTCACCAAATGGAAAATTATTCTGGGAGATGAATACTACATTTGGTAATTTTGCCAAGACCACAGAGAAAAGTCTGGATTAGGATGACTGATTCTCCATGCGCTAAAAGAGAAAACAGAACTAAAACAAGAAGCATCTCAGACTTACTTATCACAACCTTAAAATGTTAATTGGGTTGGACACAGTAGCTCATGTCCGTAATCCCAACACTTTGGCTGAAGGCCAGGTGCTTGAGACCAACCTGGGCAACATGGGGAGACCTCATCTCTACCCCCCGCAAAAAAAAAAAAAAAGTTAATTGACCATATCTGTATTGACTAAAATAGGAAATACAGGTATCTACCTAATGGTGTCTTGGCTTTTCAACCAAAGCTTTTGTTGGTTCACTATATACATTGTTGAACCTGCCCAGGTCAGTCTTGTGACCCACTAAACCTATTTACTTTTTGTGAAAACATAAAAGCTCTAAAATATAAGCACCCTGGCTGATTCGCTTCCCACTATGCACAGAAAGGAAAAATTTGGTGTCCAGGGCCTCCTGATTCAGACCTGGAAAATCTCTTAATTAGCTTATGGATTTTGCAAATGGTGGACAGAGTCACTAAAGAGGTAGAGACAGTAGAGGTGGGTTGAAGCACTTTTAATCACAGATAAACAATAGTATAAGACTGAACAGCTCACTCAGTGGCTGTTGTCCTCCAGGCCTCAGCTCACCCTCTTCCCATGCCCCTTCCCTGGGTACCATCGAGTAAAGAGCAGGGTATAGGCAGCTGTCCCTGTTGCTATCAGGTGGTAGGAAGGGGATCTAGCTAGGGACCATGGCAATCCTGGCCATCTGTCCATGGTGCTATTTCTATTCAACTTTATCATGCAAAATAGTCCAGCTGTGAAAGAGGAACAGTGCAGAAATCTGGGACTGAACTTGGCTGCTCCATTCAGATGGGCCAGGAGTTTAGAGCCTCAAGAGCCAAGGGCAAAAAGGGAGGGGATAGGCCGGGCGCGGTGGCTCACGCCTGTAATCCCAGCACTTTGTGAGGCCGAGGCGGGTGGATCACGAGGTCAACAGATCGAGACCATCCTGGTCAACGTGGTGAAACCCCGTCTCTACTAAAAATACAAAAAATTAGCTGGGCATGGTGGCGCGTGCCTGTAATCCCAGCTACTCGGGAGGCTGAGGCAGGAGAATTGCCTGAACCCAGGAGGCGGAGGTTGCGGTGAGCCGAGATCGCGCCATTGCACTCCAGCCTGGGTAACAAGAGTGAAACTCCGTCTCCAAAAAAAAAAAAAAAAAAAAAAAAAAAAGGGAGGGGATAATCTGGAGTCAGCATAATTCAAGATGCAACCAAATGTGGAACTGAAGTGGGTCTAAAGGGGACCAGGGAAGGCCTCATGGTCCCAGTCCAGAATTGTGCCCCAACCCTGGCAATGAAACTCACGCATATGTACAAATGCACATGAACAAACACACACACCAACACACAGAGCAAATAACATTACTGAAAGAACCTGGAGGCTATTAAATACAAAATGGCAGAGTTTTCTTTTAAAGTGAAAATATTTGCTTCTTTGGTACTCCTCAGTGCCTTGCAGTCCCCCAGTCACAGAAGAGTAGATACAGGAAGGGCCAAAAGGAGTATGTTGCCAGTGGCCCTACAAGTCCATATGTGCTTAAATTCCCACAGCAACCACCTTACTCTTCAGCCCAGTAGCTGTTTCCCATGTGACCATTCACCCGATTGGCACCATTGCTGGAGCTACTGTCACAGGGACTTTTTGTGCCGGTGGTCACATCGTCTTCCTCTGAGCTGCTCTCCACATCACTGCGATCATCCTTAGATACCTGGGTGGGATGGGACCAAAGACTGAAAAGTAAGGACAGAACTTTTCTGGAGAGAACCATAAGACACACCTAAGCTCAGAGACCCAGGTTTGGGCACTGTGTCCCCTGTCTGGTCTGCTTTCTGGTGACACCTGACTCAAAGTATTGTTTGGACCATGGCTACTGTTATGACTGTGCTTCACCTGCTTTCTTGTTTTCTCCCTTGTCATCTCCAATTCTGTTCTCTATGGAACAGAAGCTACTTTGGTAGAGGGATGTGTCTTTTAGGACCAGCCTAAGGGAACTGACATCATTCATTGAGACCTGGTTTAGGTTTCAGGGAAACTCCAGATACCCTTTATCTTCTTCTACTTCAAAACCAGGGAAGGCCAACACAAACAATACATATGTCTGTCAGGACTGCTTCTATCTTCTGGTAGTTGTGGACAATGCATTTATTCATATTGGTTATGCTGTTTGTCTATCCCCAAATCTGATCCATAATACGCCTTTTTTAGTAGTTTACCATTCCTGGGCTCAACTACCACTAACCGATGACACTGTTTTCCAATTTTCTTCCCTTTCTCAAAAGTAAGATCACTTTTCCTGTGAAACTTCAGCATCCCTAAGTTGCACAGTATAGTGAAAACAAAAATGGATTGGCAGTCAATGAGAAAAGAATCTCAGCTGTAATCAATCATGCTACCATCTGTGAATGCTTGTTAACCTGGGCTTTTTTGATTGGTATTTTCAAATGAAGCATCTGGATTACAGCAGCGTTTCCCAATCTAAACTATCCTGCATATCAAGCAAAGTATTTCAATTTCTCTACCATGGGCCAGGCATGGTGGCTTATACCTATAACCGTAGCACTTTGGGAGGCCAAGGCAGGATTGCTTGAGCCCAGGAGTTTGAGACCAGCCTGGGCAACATGGTGAGAGACTTGTCTCTACAAAAAATAAAAAATGACAAAATTAGTTGGGCATGGTGACATGCACCTGTAGTCTAGCTACTTGGTAGGCTGAACTGAAGCAGGAGGATCTCTTGAGCCCAGGAGGTTAAGGCTACAGTGAGCCATGATTGCACCACTGCATTCCAGCCTTGGCAATGGAGCAAAATTCTGTCTCAAAAACAAACAAAAAAACCCTCTATCCTGGATTCTAAAAGAACAGAAACCCAGTGAGACCTGTGTAGGACTTCTGACCTCCAGAACTGAAGGATAACAAATATGGTTTAAGTAAAGGAGAGAAGGAAGTGAAAAGGAACATAGCTGTAACAGCTGTTGCCAAGGAGGTGAGCATTTGCTTTGGATTAGCCTCTTGAATTTGTGTTCGATGGCTCTTCTATAGTTGATTATAGCTGCTGACATCTGAACCCAGATGACTAATTGATTACCTGATCTTTAGGACATTTCCACTACAGGGCAGAGTATCTCTAGACTTCTGGTAAACAGAGACTCAAGAAAAAAAAGTAGACTCAATTCTTGCCTCAATTTAGGAAAAAATCTGGCAACTGCAGCTCTAGTCAATAATGGTCCCATCAAGTCAGAAGAAAGGGCATGCTCTGAAACAAACACAAGGGAACAGAAAGGAGAGCAGGAGGAAAGAGAACCACATTCAGAAGGACACACTTCACTGAGTACTAGAAGCACAGATACACTTACATGCAAGAGATGAAACTGTCCAGCTCCTGCCAGGCATAGAAAAAAGGAAGGAGATGAGGAAAGAGTGGAGAGTACAGGGTCTAATTCTTCCTGGACAGGTCACCTAGTGAGGAAAGAAAAGCAGGAGAGAACAGAGATGTCCAGTAGCTACAGCAAGATGCACAGGCACACTGAGCAAGTTCTGAGCCAATGGCAGCCATAAGGAATAATGACATTGGAGCTCATCAGTATCTAGGCTACATTCCATCAGTTGGTCCTAGTATCAGTACCTCCTCAAGCAGAGCCCCTCCCGCTTGGGATTCTGTATTCCTTTAGGCTGAAATCCTTAGCTCTTGGACTAACTATCGTGTGACTGCCTCAAAACTTGCAAAGTTCAATTATGAGTATATCATTAAATGGCATCTTTCTTTGGCTCTTGGCATAAGATGGGTATTTGAAACACTACATATCCATTCACTTAGGACACTTGCCTCATACATCAGTGGGGTGAGGTGGGTATTTAGTTTCTCATATAAACCATATCTTGAATATCACAGCATGGTCATCTTGTGGTGGCTTATGAACTACCATATACCACTTCTAGGTAACTTAACAATCTGCTTTTATACAGTTTATACAGCTCTGCATATGATTTACTTTTTTGAAAAAGGCCCCATGTCAAAAACAAAAATATGAAATCCACTGAAGTAGGTAGGTAAAGGGGAGGAAATGGTTGAGGCCATCTCTTAAAAAACTCTTAACCTTTGAAACCACATCTGGTATAGAAATTAAAAAAAAAAAAAAAAAAAAGGCCGAGTGCAGTGGCTCAAGCCTGTAATCCCAGCACTTTGGGAGGCCGAGGCAGGTGGATCACGAGGTCGAGAGATCAAGACCATCCTGGTCAACCTGGTGAAACCCCGTCTCTACTAAAAATACAAAAAATTAGCTGGGTATGGTGGCGCGTGCCTGTAATCCCAGCTACTCAGGAGGCTGAGGCAGGAGAATTGCCTGAATCCAGGAGGCGGAGGTTACGGTGAGCCGAGATCGTGCCATTGCACTCCAGCCTGGGTAACAAGAGCGAAACTCCGTCTCAAAAAAAAAAAAGAAAGAAAACTTTTTTTTTTTGAGGCGGGGTTTCACCATATTGGTCAGACTGGACTTGAACTCCTGACCTCAGGTGATCCACCCGCCTTGGCCTACCGAAGTGCTGGGATTACAGGCGTGAGCCACCGCGTCTGGCCAAGAAAATATCTTTTAACCCTATCATCCTTTATTTATTTTGAGATGCAGTCTCACTCTGTCTTGCTGGCTGGAGTGCAGTTGCTCGATCTCGGCTCACTGCAACCTCCACCTGCTGTGTCCAAGCAATTCTCCTGCCTCAGCCTCCTGAGGAGCTGGGATTACAGGTGCATACCACCACACCTGGCTAATTTTTGTATCTCTAGTAGAGATGAGGTTTCACCATGTTGGTCAGGCTGGTCTCGAACTTTTGACCTGTGACCCGCCCACCTCAGCCTCCCAAAGTGCTGGGATTACAAGCGTGAGCCACCGTGCCCAGCCCCCTATCATCCTTTAACAAAAGCCATTCCTAAGGGACAGGAAGAAGGCAGAACTTTCCTCTTGCATCTAAACCACATCTTAAGAGGTAAAACAGGCTTGTTGTAGTAGCTCACACCTGTAATTCTATTGCTTTGGGAGACCGTGGTGGGGGGATTGCTTGAGGCCAGTAGTTGGACACTGGCCTGGGTAACAGTGACACCCTATGTACAAAAAATAAGACAATTAGCCATGCATGGTGGTGCTCACCTATAGTTCCAGCTACTTGGAAGGCACAGGTGGGAGAATCCCTTAAGCCCAGATTTGAGGCTGCAGTGAGCCATGATCATGCCACTGAACTCCAGCCTGGGTGACAAAGCAAGACTTTTCTCTCTTTAAAAAAAAAAAAAATGCTCATAGAAAAGGCAAAGACTTTGGAGCCCTAGGCTTTTTGCTTGGCTTGAGTAGATGGGGTTTACCAGTTGTGATGGAGAGAGAATGTCTGTTGAGTAATCCCTGTCTTCCCCTACACCCCAAAGAAGCCATCTTTCATCCTCACCTTTCCCCTGATCAAGGCTTTCAAAGCAATCCGTGCAATCAGGTAGGACCAGATGACATGCAGAACCTGTAGGATCACCAGAAGGCCATTGAGGAGCCACCAGCAAGTGTAAGGCCCAATTATCTCCCAACTCTCAAAGAGGGTTGTGTTCAGAATCCTAGAAGAGGGAGGCCAATAGTCAGATTCTAGAGTCAAAGCTCAGCAGACAGGGATGACGCCGAGTCCTAGGGATGCAGAGCCCTGTGTGTTTCCTTCCCAGCCCTTTTGTCAGCTGAAGTTCCGGGGACTGTCATCCATAGTAAGAAAATAAAGAAAGGGAGGAGCCTGTGGTGTTTTCTATCTTTAGGGATAAGGAAAGAATAATCTTAGGAACTGATGGATTAAGTCATATTATTAGTCATTTCAAATATGCAGTTTCATGAAATTAGGACAGCAGTGGGACTCTAATCATAGGAATGACTCAGCTCCTCAGGCACATATAGGATAGGATAGTAGGCAACTGATTTCCATAAAGCAGTGAATGTAGAAGTGAAAGGAGACAGGAAGAGGAGGGGTGGGGTGGGGAGAGAGAGAGGAAGAGAGAGAGAGAGAGAGAGAGAGAGAGTGAGTGTGTGTGTGTGTATGTGTGTGTGTGTGTGTGTGTATGTTGGTCAGGGTTGGGACCAGAGCAGGAACACAAAAAGGGCCTGAGAATTGTGTCAACAATGCAAAAGAAGGTAAAGGAATTACTTAGGCATAAAATGAGGATTGTTCCTCAGAGATGAGTCAGAAAAACCAGAAGCCCACCAAGTCAAATACTCTGAGTCTGGATCCAACCTTGCTAGAAATATGGTGTGAGGCAGCAGAGGTCCTAAGAGTCCATAATAAGGTCAGCACAGGCCAAGGTAAAAGCAGGGCAATAGGGTTCTTGGTGTTCTATCAGCAAAAATAGAATAGAATAGAACAGAAACACTGAATGGGCAAAATGAGAATTGGCAAAAAGGTATCATTAGGCTCACGCCTACCACAGCTCTATCGCCCTGCTGCTTACCAGAATGGATAGATTCCTAGACGTGTAACCATAAAAACAGCACTGAAGATTACAAAAAGGGTGTCACAGAGCCGCTGATACTTGGCGTAATTGGCCAGCTTGGCTGCCTGGAGAAAGGAAGATAAGAATTGAGTTGGGGAGAAAGTTCTCACACAGGAATAGAAGAAGAGAAGGCCAAGAAGATGGAGAAAGAGAGACTGGGTTTTTACCTCCAGCAAGAAGTCTGAGACATCATGTAGACACATGACCAGACTTCCCACTCGAACCATGTTGTTGATGTAGGAGAAGGAGATAAGCCCAATGGTGACCAAGTGATGTACAAACATGATCAGGAAGTCCTAGGAAGGAATAGAAATAGAAGAGGGAGGTAAAGGCCAGGCCATAGAAACACCAGCCAACCCAATATCCTGCATTATTCTCTGAGGATCTTACCCACCCTGTATATAATAGTTTCCATTCTGCTTAGACTCTCCCTTAGTTACCTAGCATTTAACTGAACACTCCCTACATCAGTGACTGACCCATACTCTATGTTAATGCAGCTGAAAAACCAGAAAGTAACAATTTCCTTTGGTAACTGCAGAATCCGGGGGTAACTTCCCAATGGGACACATAAGCCTTAGAATTCCCTGAGATTCTATTACTCTTCTGCTTTAATCAGAGAAATATCAACCAAAAGACCTAATAGAAAGGAGAGGTTTGTGGCTCTAATTTCCTCTTGGGTTCAAATGTTGGTAGACGTGGGGAAGTCTGAGTACTTGAGTTATCAGACATATTTATTACATAATTCTCAGTCTATTATTTTTAAAACTTACATATGTATCTCAAACTCTCTTATATGTATCACATATTAAAATAAAATTTTAATAAAGTGACCTGTGTCTTCTGACCACAGGAGAGTAAAAGGCTTAAAAAGTGAGTGTCAAGTTTCTATGTCAGATAACACTAACAACCCGGGTGAGTTTTAATTCATTGCCATAAATTTCACCAAAGTGAAACCTGAGTTAGAGACAGATTATGGTTAGAGCTGCAGGAACCACATTATTTCAGGTAAACACTAATAAAAAGGTAAAGATTCTGTCTTTTCTATTTGATTGTATAAACTTGAGTTATTTCCAACTGTCACTATATGGGCAAGTCAGCTCCCTTCTCCCAATCACTGCCTCCTAAATAGTAGGAAGAGAGTAAAACTCCTTCCAGTTGACCTTCTTTGAGTAAGTGGGGTAACCCAAAAGGGAAGACAGAGCAAGGGTCCCTAATGGTATATGAAAGCCATATCCAGCTATTCTGCAATCAGGTGTTTTTTCTGAATAAGGCATTGCTACCCCCCAATTCTGACTAGTTTCCTGAGCTTTAGATATGTAAGAGGCTTAAAGAAGAAAATGGAAGAAAGTATGCTTCTTAGCTGGTTAACTGTTCTCATCCTGGGGCTGCCATAAATGTCTTAAATATACTTCATCATTAGTTTAAGTCTCATTTCTGGGAACATTACAACAAGCTAACAGTCTCATCAAACCTACTTTCTCCTTTTGTGGTCCCAGTCAGGGAAGATAATCCATCATAATGGCAGTCATGGAAGCTGCTAGAAAGAAGGATGCAGTAATTTGGGGGACTGAGGGAGCCAACGTCCTTACCTTTCTTTTAATGTCTGTAAACTGAGAAAACATAAGGGACCAATAGAAAGCCAATTCCATGATATAATAGTAATAAAGTCCACTTGACAGAGGCTGGAAGAGAGAAAGAAATAGAATACCAGCTAGTCAAAGGTGCGTTCCATCTCTCCAACTTTCTCTGCCTTGAAAGACCAATACAAATTTTTAGACATCTCTCCTCTCCATTCTCTCCCAAGACATACAATAGGTATCAGACTTTGGATTGGTGTGGAGACTTCCCTTGCTCCTCTGCACATACATCTTCAGCTCTCATCTTGTAGAGATGAGATACAGTTAACACATACTGTAACACAATCAAATCAGTATGTCTAGGATAGGCAATTAGTGCTTTTCACAGGATTAAATACACATAGGCCTTCTCCTCTTCCACCCTTTAGCAGTTCCTTGACATATTTCCAGTATATATTACAACCAAGATGCTCTTAATGGGATTCCAAGTTACCCTTGATACAAAAAAGACATCTGAACCAGAAAGTACCTCATTAAATACCAGAAAAGTGCTTTTATTTCTAGCCCAATTAGGGTGAATATAATGGGGAAAATCAGAACAAAAAACTCACTGGATTTCATTGCTATGGGGGCCTCAAGAATAGATACCTCATATGACTGTTAGCAGTGGGGGAAAAAAAAATAGATACCCTGAATATACAACTTAAAGGGACTCAGCCCCTAATCCCTCAATCCCAAGGAAATGTACCATCTGTCCTGGGGACTGGCAAAGGACCCTCACTCCCTCCACCTTATACACATTCAAGACCCCATCCTGAAACAACTGAGATCCTACCTGAAATGGATAGTTATACCAGCACTGTCCGATGTCCCAGAACCAAGGTGACTACAAGAAAACAGATAATCCACGTCAGTCCTCAAGATTCTCACCTGGCTTCAAGAGCTACCCTATGTATCCCCTTCTGTCTAGGCTGGGGCAAATGAGAGACAGGAAAGCCCCTGAACAGATTGTAGGGCTCCCTAAAGGATCAATAAATAGCTAGGTTGTTCTTCTACAACAGAATGTTGTAAACAGAAAAACTATGCTTTGAGGTAAATAAGAACAGTGAGAGCTTTACTATCATTTTTTTTGGAGATGGAGTCTGACTGTACCATTCAGGCTGAAGTAAAGTGGCCCGATCTCAGCTCATTGTAATCTCTGCCTCCCAGGTTCAAGGGATTCTCCTGCCTCAGCCTCCCAAGTAGCTGAAGACTACAGGTGCGTGCCACCACACCCAGCTAATTTTTGTTTAAGTAGAGACAGGGTTTCACCATGTTGGCCAGGCTGGTCTCAAACTCCTAACCTCAGGTGCTCCACCCACCTCAGCCTCCCAAAGTGCTGGGATTACAGGCATGAGCCACCGTGCCTGGCTAGGATTGTTTTAGGAAACATCACCACCTGGAATATATATACAGGAAGACAATGATTCCATTTGATAACTAAGAAAGATAACTCCATGCCAGGTTCAGAAGTCAAAAGTAATCATCTCTAATGGATAATGATTATGTCCTTTAAGGAGTTTGTTTACATCAACTTTGCTGCTGGACTTCTTATCATTACATTGTTCATAATATTGTCTTATTATCCTTTCAATGACTATAGGATCTGTAGTGATAACCCTTCCCATATTGATAATTCTTTTTTTTTTAGGGACAGGGTTTCACCATGTTGGCCAGGATGGTCTTGATCTCCTGACTTCAGGTGATCCACCCGCCTTGGCCTCCCAAAGTGCTGGGATTATGGGTGTGAGCCACCATGCCCAGCCATTTTTTTTTTCCATATTTTTTTTGTTGGAGTTTGTCAATTTTAATCAAACCTTTCAAAGAATAAACTTTTGGGTTTTTCCATGGCCAGGCACAGTAGTTCACACCTGTTAATACCAGCACTTTGGAAGGCTAGGGTGGGTAGATTGTGTGATCTCAGCTCACTGCAACCTCTGCCTCCTAGGTTCAAGCGATTCTTGTGCCTCCACCTCCCCAGCAGTTGGGATTACAGGTGCATGCCACCACACTCTGCTAAATGTTTTTTGTTTTTAGTAGAGGCAGAATTTCGCCATGTTGCCCAGGCTGGTCTTGAACTCCTGAGCTCAGGTAATCGCCCACCTCAGCATCCCAGAGTGCTAGGATTTACAGGCATGAGTCAGCACCAGGCTGACTTCCAAATATTTCCTATGCCTCTCATTACAGTTGACTTCTAATTTAATTCCATTATGGTCAGAGAACACATTCTTTAAGATTTCAATATTGTGAAATTTGCTGAGACTTATTTTATGGCCCAGCATTAGTTTATCTTTCTACATGCTCTTGAAAATTATATGTATTCTTCAACTGTTGGTGTAGTGTTCTATAATGTCAATAAGGCAAAACTGGTTGATGATGTTGTTTATATCTTTTACATCCTTAGTGATTATTTTTTGCCTAGGGCTTAGGTCAGTTACCGAGAGAAAAGTATGAAAATCTTCAAATACAACTGTGTATTTGTCTATTCTTTTCCTTCAGTTGAGCCAGTTTTTTGTCTATAATATTTTGAAAACATGATGTCCTTTAAAGAGAAACAGTATGGTATGGGGAAAAAAAACATGAACTCAAGAAATAAAAAGCCTGAAATTCTTCCTTCTTTTTCTGAGGCATAGTCTTGCTCTGTCACCCAGGCTGGAATGTAGTGGCTCCATCATGGCTCACTGCAGCCTTGACCTCCTGGGCTCAAGCCATTCTCTCACCTTAGCCTCCCAAGTAGCTGGGACTACAGGTGCATGCCACTATGACAGGCTAATTTTTGTAATTTTTTTTGGTAGAGTGGGTTTCACCATGTTGCCCAAGTTGATCTCGAACTCCTGGGCTTAAATGATCCGCCCATCTTGGCCTCTCTGAGTGTTAAAATTATGCCACCGTGCCTGACCCCCTGAAATTCTTGACTCTGACAATTAACTAAAAAGGGGGAATAATACCTGTTTCACCCATTTTAAAGGGTTGATTCTGTTTCTCCTCTTTCAATTTTTGTCAAGTGCTTTGCAAACCATTAAGTATTATGCTGAATTAGTTACTACTAATATCATTAGTATCATCTAGGGGAGAAGCAGAGTTATAAGATTACCGAAGTCAGACCCCAGACAGAAGACAATCTATTAGGATATAAGTCTGGACTATGGGCATCACAGAGGAGGAAAAGTTGGGGAACTATAAAGATCTAAAGGTATTTAGGCCGGGTGCGGTGGCTCACACCTGAAATCCCAGAGCTTTGGGAGGCTGAGGCGAGTGGATCACCTGCGGTCAGGAGTTCAAGACCAGTCTGGGCAACATGGTAAAACCCCATCTCTACTAAAAATGCAAAAATAGGCCGGGCACGGTGGCTCACGCCTGTAATCCCAGCACTTTGGGAGGCCGAGGCGGGTGAATCACGAGGTCAACAGATCGAGACCATCCTGGTCAACATGGTGAAACCCCATCTCTACTAAAAATACAAAAAATTAGCTGGGCATGGTGGCACGTGCCTGTAATCACAGATACTCAGGAGGCTGAGGCAAGAGAATTGCCTGAACCCAGGAGGTGGAGGTTGCGGTGAGCCAAGATGGCGCCATTGCACTCCAGCGTGGGTAACGAGAGCGAAATTCCATCTCAAAAAAAAAAAAAAAAAAGCAAAAATTAGCCAGGTGTGGTGGTGTGCACCTATAGTCCCAGCTACTCGGGAGGCTGAGGCTAGAGAATTGCCTGAACCTGGGAAGCGGAGGTTACAGGGAGCTGAGATTGTGCCATTGCACTCTAGGCTGGGTGACAGAGTGAGACTCCAGCTCAAAAAAAAAAAGATCTAAAGGTATTTAACTCTTACTGCTAGAGATCTCGGCATGATTAGAATCCAACAGAGGACTAGAGAAAGTTAAGACTCACCGACCAGAGAAATCTAATTCCATAGCAGAATATGAATAAATAAAAAGTGAATCTCCACCTGCGTGGGCAAAGAGTAGTGGTTAGACACATGTCCACTCCAACCAAAGTCTCTGAGGCTAGGGAGGTCAAGATAGCAGATTTGGGGATAAGAGAGTTAAAGGACCAATTCCTAGAACGGGGTAACTACTGTCATTTAAAAAGACAAAGACAGAGCCATTTTCCATTAGGAAAAATATTAGGCACTATTATCAGACTCCCTAGCATTTTTCTTTACATGACAATTATTAAAACAGTGCTCAGAGGATAATTAGAAAAAGCTCAATAAAATGAAGAACAGTATTTCCCAGAAAATGAGCACTTCCTACAAATTTTTTTTTTTTTTGGAGGCAGAGTTTCGCTCTTGTTCCTCAGGCTGGAGTGCAATGGCACGATCTTGGCTCACTGCAACCTCTGCCTCCCAGATTTAAGCAATTCTCATGCGTCAGTCTCCCAAGTAGCTGGGATTACAGGCATGCGCTACCATGCCTGGCTAAGTTTTGTATTTTTAGTAGAGACGGGTTTTCTCCATGTTGGTCAGGCTGGTCTTGAACTCCTGACCTCAGGTGATCCACCTGCCTCGGCCTCCCAAAGTGCTGGAATTACAGGCGTGAGCCACCGCGCCTAGCCAGAATGCTTCCTACAAATTGTCAATTTATAGCAAGCAAGCCAGTACTCTGTTAAAGTATACATGAATGACTACATCTACTTACGTAAGTACAGTTATGAGAACTTAACTCCCAATCTATTTGGAAAAAGGGAACAAAATGGAACCACACCTAGCTTTGTGGCAACATGTCCAAGAACCTTAAGGGAATCAGTGTTCCAGCTCCCTTTTTTGGTACCTATAATAGGCTGAGTTAGCCCTCTGTAGCCATTAACTGTTGTCCTAGCAACAGAAGTGATTTCCAAAAAGAAAACTTCCGTCCAGTTGTATCCCACCCTCTCCCTTATTCTCTCCCTCCCTCCTTGCATATTTACATGCTTTCACAGAATTTAGTGAGCGTTGGGGGCTTGTCCTGATTCCTCCGATGGCGAAACCAGCATTGGATTTTTCGGACATTCCAATCCAGCTGCTTTGACAGGCCCTCCAGCCTTTTCTTGTCAGGATACTGTAAATGTATAACCAGAGTCAGAACACCACTGTCTCCTCAGACCCCTCCTTCAATCCCACTGACTAGCTGAGTAACAAGGTATGATAGCCATATAGGCATAGTGGCTCAAGTGATGTTTATCTTTCCAGGTTTTATCCCAAAGTCATTTTGTCAGAAATTTTGTCTTACATATCAAGGATTTTTACAGCTCACCTATATACATGCTTGTTTTGTCTTTTCCTCCAGCCCAAGCTGAGTGAAAAAGGAAATTAAAAACCCAAATTGGCTGGGCACAGTGGCTGATGCATATAATCCCATCACTTTGGGAGGCCAAGGCAGGAGGATCACCTGATGTCAGGAGTTCGAGACCAGCCTGACCAACATGGAGAAACCCCATCTCTACTAAATGTACAAAATTGCCAGGCATGGTGGTGCACGCCTGCAATCCCAGCTACTCAGGAGATTGAGGCAGGAGAATCACTTGAACCTGAAAGGCGGAGGTTGCGGTAAGCAGAGATCGCACCATTGCACTCCAGCTTGGGCAACAAGAACAAAACTCCATCTCAAGAAAAAGAAAACCCAAACTACATGCCAGGCCATGGTGGCTCATGCCTGTAATTCCAGCATTTTTGGAGGCCGAGGGCTGAAGGATAGCTTGAGCCCAGGAGTTCAAGCCCAGCCTGGGCAACATGGCAAAATCTCGTCTCTCCAAAAAACAAACAAAAAACCCAGCTGCAAAGCCTATCAGTACCATCCCTATCTCGTTACATAACTAGACAGTGACAGAAACTGGAACAAGGAAAAACAAAAACAAGATACGGTGTGTGTTTGGGGAAAAGGGGTAAAGGTGGCTGCTGGGCCTAAAATTCAAACATACTACCTATGTAAACTTGACATATATAGGGCCCAAATGTTTTCCCTGAGGGGATAAGTCTCTCCGTATAGCTATATGGACTACTCAAATGTGAAAGATCATCCCATTCTATCCTTACCCTTAGAGGTATGTGCTCTCTATCCTGCCCTGCCCCGTGGAACAACCCCTTATGTAAATTTTCCTGTTTTTTGCCTACTTACCTTAGTAATAGATATGAACACCTTTTCAAGGATGGCATTGGGTTGGGCCTGGTAAGGACCACTGTCCTCAATGCCAATATGGAGTGCACAGGGTTTGGCAATAAACCTGTAAGAGAGAAACCCCAGGGGCCAAATCTTTTTTAAAAATTTATTTATAATTGACACATAATAATCGTACATATTTATGGGGTACAATGTGATGTTTCAATGCATGTATACATAGTATAATGATGAAACTGGGGCAATTGCCATATCCATCACTTTCAACATTTATCACTTCTTTATGGTGACAACATTCACTGGCCTCAGCCTCCCAAAATGCTGGGATTACAGGTGTGAGCCATTGTGCTGGATGGACGCTTTTTAGAAATGCGTAATCTTGAGCCCATCTCAGACTTGCAGAATCAGAATCTGCATTTTAACAAGATCCCCAGGTGATTCACATGTCCATTAAAATGTGAGAGCCACAAATCTACTTCATAAGAATCTTGTAAGTATCAATGAGATAATGTATATGAAAGACCCTGGCATAAAAAAGGTGATTAATAAATGGCAGTTTTCCTTACATCAAAAGACCAAGATCTTAATTGGACGGAGAAGCAGAACTGAGACTGAGCTCTTCCTACGTATATATATCCTGGGTCTTGCCTAACCAAGATATTATGGAAATACTTAGAACTTTCAGGAGTCTGGAAGAAAGAAATCAGGAAGCTAGGAAAAGTGAGAAGGAAATTAAATTACATTATTAGCACTCAGTCTTAGTTTCAGATATACTAATAAAGCATATAAACTTGGCAAAATCACTTATCTCTTGGGTCTTGGTTTCATCATCTAAAAGAAGAGGTTATATCAAGCAGAGTTCCATGGATTTAAGTTTTTAAAAAGAATGAAAAATAAAAGGTTATACAAGATGATTTCTAAGATTTTTTTTTTTGTATCTTAAGATTCTATGATGCTATCATTGATTATAATTAATTTCTAACTTTTGGATCTTTGAAAATTGAGGAACTACTCCTTGTTTCTTCAAGAAAGATCTCAGTCTCCCCAACAACCAGAGATTTTTTATGAACATCAGCACTAACAAAACTCTGTATTACCACTTTCAGGATAAGTCAAAACCAGTTTTAGCCCTTAGCATCTTAGGGAGTCCCATAATGAAAACATGACTGGGAGGTGTACAATGGAGTGCCCTTGACCTATTTTCTTGATCTGCATTTGAATTTAGAATATATTAATCTCTAAAGGACGGATTGAGAATAAGAAACTTTATCTCCCTCTATGAAAACTTCTTTTACCTTATCACCAAAGTTCCTGAGCCATAGGGTAATATTTATTCAGAGCATAAAGTTAGCCATATTTGTAACACATTCTCTTTTATACAGGTGGCTAAAAAAAAATAGTTCCATTCAAAGGCCAGTGTTAGTAGATACCTTAATTTACATTTACTGGTATACTATTATGTATACCAATAATATTTTAATCCCCAACTTATGTTTAAACTCCTTATAAACACAAATAGACTGCTTTTTTATTTACCAAGGTACTGTGCTCAGCAGCTGCTCAGTAACTGACAAGCGACAGGTTAGTGAAACACACTCTTGTTCCAACCAGAATTAATCGGCATTCAGAAGAGTAAATGAGGCAGTCAATCTTTGTTGTTGAATTGATGCCATATCAGAGATAAAAATCATCTAAACAACTCTGTCTTCTCCTCCTTCTCCTATTGACATAATTGCATGAAAATCCAAAGGCAACAAACAGCCTTTCCAATTCCTACTCTTTTTTTTTTTTTTTTTTTTTTTGAGACGGAGTTTCGCTCTTGTTGCCCAGGCTGGAGTGCAATGGCACGATCTCGGCTCACCGCAACCTCCGCCTCCTGGGTTCAGGCAATTCTCCTGTCTCAGCCTCCTGAGTAGCTGGGATTACAGGCACACGCCACCATGCCCAGCTAATTTTTAGTATTTTTAGTAGAGACGGAGTTTCACCATGTTGACCAGGATGGTCTCGATCTCTTGACCTTGTGATCCACCCGCCTCGGCCTCCCAAAGTGCTGGGATTACAGGCTTGAGCCACCGCGCCCGGCCCCCAATTCCTACTCTTACCCTTAACCCAGGCTTCTTTAATCCAGAGGCAGTCAGCAGATTAAAACTCAGGACCTGCAGTTAGACAGATTTTACCAGCTGAAAGACCTTGTGACTATTATACACCCATAGAATGGAGATAGTATCCACCTCACAGGGTTATTTTAAAGATAAAATGATACAATGTATGCCTACACCAGTAGATGACATTTAGTAAACATTCATTAAAGAGTAGCTATTATTATTTCACTAGAAACATATTTCAGTCTGGGTATTTCACTCTGGTACCTCCAGCTGAGAGTGAGAAGCAAGAAATCCTCTTTGATAAAACAGGTCTATATTCTGCTCACCTGGGTGATGCCAATTTTAAAATTACTATTATCTAGATCCATGGAATGGACTTAATACTAGAGCTGTCAGTAGCTCATATCCTGCCCTCATTAGTTCAGAGTTTAGTGAAAAGCATAAAGCTACTCACATTCCAGCTATATGGAGCCTAAGAACATTTATTTGACAAAATACTTGTTGAGTGTTTATTTTGTGCTACGGAATGAAGCTTTATTATGATACTGTATTTTCCAGACATGAATGGGAAATAATCATTTCTAATTTAGAATAAAAATTAAATATATAGATTTAGTTATGCAGTTAATGAATTACCTCACTAAAGAAAGTGAAATTGGCCGGGCACGGTGGCTCAAGCCTGTAATCCCAGCACTTTGGGAGGCCGAGGCGGGTGGATCACGAGGTCAAGAGATCGAGACCATCCTGGTCAACATGGTGAAACCCCGTCTCTACTAAAAACACAAAAAATTAGCTGGGCATGGTAGCGCTTGCCTGTAATCCCAGCTACTCAGGAGGCTGAGACAGGAGAATTGCCTGAACCCAGGAGGCAGAGGTTGCGGTGAGCCGAGATCGCGCCATTGCACTCCAGCCTGGGTAACAAGAGCGAAACTCCGTCTCAAAAAAAAAAAAAAAAGAAAGTGAAATTATAGCTTTTGAGAAAGTATTAATTCTACATCATACAAAAGGCTGGCATTTGGAATAACTTATAGGTATCTAGGCTGGTCAATTTCCAGAGCTTGGCATTCATCCTTTCTGCTAGATCAGCACTTCTCAAAGTGCAGTTTAGATCCCTGGGGGATCCAGAGACCCTTTCAGTAGGTCAAGGTCAAAACTGTCTTCATAATAATTCCATGAATTTATAAAAATCTCTCTCTCATGAGAGTACAGTGGACATTTCCACAGGTTACATGACATATTACAACAGATTAAATGCAGATACTGACATGAAACTTGAGCTGCCAGATATTTTTTAAAATGTTAAAATACTACTCTTGGCCAGGCTCAGTGGCTCACGCCTATAATCCCAGCATTTTGGGAGGCTGAGACAGGTAGATCACAAGGTCAGGAGTTCAAGACCAGTCTGGCTAATATGGTAAAACCCTGTTTCTACTAAAAATACAAAAATTAGCCAGGCATGGTGGTGGAAGCCTGTAGTATCAGTTACTTGGGAGGCTGAGGCAGGAGAATCGCTTGAACTTGGGAGGTGGAGGTTGTGGTGAGAGCTGAGATCGTGTCACTGCACTCCAGCCTGGGTGACAGAGTGAGACTCTGTCTCAATCAATCAGTCAATAAAATGCTATTCTTCTCACAGTTTTTTTGTTTTGGAAAAGTTATTTTTCATAAAATGTAATGAGTTCATTGTCATTTATTTACTTATACTGAGACAGGGTCTCACTCTTATCACCCAGGCTGGAGTGCAGTGGTGTGATCACTGCTCATTGTAGCCTTGACCTCCTAAGCTCAAGCAATTCTCCCACCTCAGCCTCCCGAGTAGCTGGGACCACAGATGCTGGCCATGCCCAGCTAATTTTTAAATTTTGTAGAGGCAGGGTTTCTCCATGTTTCCCAGGCCACTGTGATTTTTAAATAAATTAATAGATATGGGCCGGGCACAGCGGCTAACACCTGTTATCCTAGCACTTTGGGAGGCTGAGGCAGGTGGATCACTTGAGCCCAGGAGTTTGAGACCAGCCTGGGAAACATGGTGAAACCTTGTTTGGTGTGGTAGTTCATGCCTCTGGTCCCAGCTACTTGGGAGGTTGAGGTGAGAGGATTGCTTGAGCCTGGGAAGTCGTGGCTGCAGTGGGCTGTAATTGCACCACTACACTTCAGCCTGTGTGACAGAGCCAAATCCTATCTCAAAAATAAATAGGCTAAGCGAGGTGGCTCATGCCTGTAATCCCAGCACTTTGGGAGTCTGAGGTGAGCAGACTGCTTGAGCTCAGGAGTTCAAGACCAGGCTGGCCAACATGGTGAAACCCCATCCTCTACCAAAAAATACAAAAATTAGCCGGGCATGGTGGCACATGCCTATAGTCCCAGCTACTTGGGAGGCTGAGGTGGGAGGATCTCTTGAACCCAGGAGGCAGAGGTTGCAGTGAGCTGAGATCTTACCACTGCACTCCAGCCTGGGCAACAGAGCAGACTCTGTCTCAATAAATAAATAAATAGGCTGTGCCAGTGGCTCATGCCTGTAATCCCAGCACTTTGGGAGGCTGAGGCGGGTGGATCACTTGAGGTCAGGAGTTTGAAACCAGCGTGGCCAACATGGCAAAACCCCGTCTCTACTAAAAATACAACAACAAAAAATTAGCCAGGCATGGTGGCGCACACCTGTATTCCCAGCAACTCTGGAGGCTGATGCAGGAGAACTGCTTGAACCTGGGAAGCGGAAGCTGCAGTGAGCCAAGATTGCACTACTGCACTCCAGTTTGGGTAACAGAGTGAAACTTCATCTCAAAAAAAAAAAAAAAAAAAAAAAAAATATATATATATATATATATACACACACACACACACACACATAGATATCTATATACATATGTATGTAGACATCTTATACATGTGTAAATACATGTAGAAAACATGGACATTTTCCTCATTTTTCTTCTAAAACAGTAGGCATTGACAGATACTGTCCACATAAACAAAACCTCTTTGGGATCCTTGAACATTTTTAAGATTGTAAAGGAGTCCTGAGATCATAGTTTGAAAACTGCTGTGCTAAATGACACTGAGAAATCAAACTTCTATTGTGACTTTCTGTTGTCTCCAGGATCAATCCACTTTTTTTGTTTGTTTGTTTTTCTGAGACGGAGTTTCGCTCTTGTTACCCAGGCTGGAGTGCAATGGCGCAATCTCAGCTCACCACAACCTCCGCCTCCTGGGTTCAGGCAATTCTCCTGCCTCAGCTTCCTGAGTAGCTGGGATTACAGGCACGCGCCACCATGCCCAGCTAATTTTTTTGTATTTTTAGTAGAGACAGGGTTTCACCTTGTTGGCCAGGATGGTCTCAATCTCTTGACCTCGTGATCCACCCACCTGGGCCTCCCAAAGTGCTGGGATTACAGGCGTGAGCCACCGCGCCTGGCCCTAATCCACTTTTTAAAATAATTTGTCCGACAAGATTTTCCCTTGCTGCCAGATCTTAGTAAGTAGGCATTTAGTGGTCTATAAAAATAAGCTACTACTTTCCACCTCTTAACTCCAGGAACATGAGTCTAGTGAACCATCCTGATAGTATTAGATTTGTCCCACTTTGTAGAAATCATTTCACTCTGTCCTTTTCCTGCTCACCAGATAAACAGCAACAGTTGACCTAAGCCTGGGTTAATTAGGATAAAATTACCTATTGCTTTCACGTTTTCATACCAAAGACAGGAGCTAAACTAATAATGCTACCTTTGTGATTCATTACACCACTGATGAATATGAATTATACACAAATAAATCCAAAGTCTAGATTAAGCTTCTCAATTAGTATATTGTGCTAAGTAACACAAATGGGCTGTACTTATGCTGAGATATTCATCTTAGCTCTCACTGTAGTCCATGGGGCCTTCAGAGAGCCAGAAACCTTTAGTCTACAGCCTCTGGCCTCATACACCTTACTGTATAATGCAAATGTTATTTATTTATTTAGAGACAGAGCCTTGCTCTGATGCCTGGGCTGAAATGAAGTATGGTAGTGTGATCCTGGCTTACTCCAACCTCCACCTCTAAGTGATTCTTGTGCCTCAGCCTCCCAAGAAGCAGCTGGGACTACAGGCATGCACCACCATGCCAGCTAATTTTTGTATTTTAGTAGAGATGGGGTTTCACCATGTTGGCCAGGCTGGTCTTAACTCCTGACTTCAAGTGATCTGCCCGCTTCAGCCTCCCAAAGTGCTGGGATTACAGGCATGAGCCAGCACACCCAGCCACAAATTTTTTATGTTTGCAACAATATGACCAGATTGAGAAGCACCAGCTTAGATCAATTTCTGGAAAAAATATAAAGTACCAAAGTAGATATATAAAAAGAACAGGAGTTTAAAACCAGCCTTGACAACATGGTGAGAAACAATCTCTACAAAAAATTAGCTGGGTGTGGCAGCATGTGCCTGTGGTCCCAGCTACTGGGGAAGCTGAAGCAGAAGGACTGTTTGAGCCTATGAAGTAGAGGCTGCAGTGAGCCCTGATTGCGCCACTACACTCCAGCCTGGGTGACACAGTGAGACGCCATCTCCAAAACAAACTAATGAAATAAAGCTTTGGAGTGAAAGATGAGTTTTGTGTATGCTGAATCTGAACGTGGGACACTGAAATGAACTGTCTAGGGTGAAAATACACTTGGAAAAGGGGCTTGGGAATGATATATATTTAGAGAGAAAGAATACAAATGAATGAGAATATAAGTGGTAGCTAAATTTGTGAGGGTGGTTGTGATTGCATACGAAAGGAATATAAACTTAAAAGAGAACTGAGGTCAGAACCCTGGAAAATATCAGTATAAAAGGTGAATTAGGAGGCTGAGGCAGGATAATTGCCTGAACCCAGGAGGCAGAGGTTGCGGTGAGCCGAGATCGTGCCATTGCACTCCAGCCTGGGTAACAGGAGCGAAACTCCGTCTCAAAAAAAAAAAAAAAAAAAAAAGGTGAATTTAGGGGACAGGAAGGTCAGAGGTAGGGTTGTATCAAATAAGGGAGAGACCAAGACAAGGACTTCAGTATCTACTAGATTTGGCAATTTAGAGATCTGTAGTAACCTTTACCAAAGAAATTCTAGTAAAACAGGGACTCTAAAAGAGCAGTGAATTAAAGACCTGAAATATATAGGAGGAAAGAAGTAGAAATAGCCAAGACCCTCAAGAATTTAGGCTAAGAAGAAAAGGGAACGGCCTCAACTTCAGCATCAGAATCACTCAATCTAATCTAGTCACATGTAAAACAATCTCCCTGTGCTTTAGACCCACTCTCTTCCTGATCAGAAATTTCATTCTACTTATCCCTCCTTTTTTTCTATTATCTTCAGCCTCACTCTAAACTTGTTTCTTCTCATCAGATCTTAAACATGCTCAAGTTTTTCACATCTTAAAGCAGGCCTCCCTGTCCCTAGCATCCTCTGGCCTTCCCTGACATGATAACTAAACTCCCATCCATTCCTCAACTCTCCTTCTTCTCTCCTCTGGCTTCTGTCCCTACACTCCACTGAAGCTGTTCTTCCCAGTTGTCAATGATCTTCTTATTGTGAAAACAAATGGATGCTTTTTAGTCCCTTATCTTACCTGACCTTTCAGCAGCATTAAGTTGGTGCAAAAGTAATTGCCATTAATTTTAATGGCAAAAGCCCCAATTACTTTTGCACCAACCAAATAAATTAATGACTAACCTCCTTCTTGAAATGCCCTTTTCTCTTCCTTACTGCCATATTCTTCCTATTCTTCTCCCTCTACCTCTTCGGCAGTGGAACTAGACTGCCTGGTAAGCATTGCTAGTTGAGTCACCTTGGACAAGCTACTTTGTGCTTCAGTTCTCTCATCTGTAAAATGAGGATAACATTAGTGCCTACCTACCTCATAAACGTACTAATGAGGATTCAATGCTTAGCACTTAGAATATTAAACACCCACTTTTTTTTTTTTTTTTTTTTTTGAGACAGTGTCTCCCTCTGTCACCCAGGCTAGAGTACAGTGGTGTGATCTCGGCTTGCTGCAAACTCTGCCTCCCAGGTTCAAGTAATTCTTCTGCCTCAGCCTCCGGAGCAGCTGGGATTACAGGCGCCAGCCACCACGTCTGGCTAAATTTTTTTATTTTTAGTAGAGGTGGGGTTTCACCATGCTGGCCAGGCTGGTTTCAAACTCCTGGCCTCAAGTGATTCACCTGCCTCGGCTACCCAAAGTACTGGGATTACAGGCATGAGCCACCGTGCATAGCCTAAACCAACTATTAATATTATCAAATAACGTATGACTGTCATTTCTCTATCTCCTTTGCAGTTTATTTTTCCTCTGCCTTTTCCTGTAACGGTGTTTCCTCAGGGTTCACTTAGCGGCTCTCTTCAGACTCTACATGCTCACTCTCAGTAACCTCTTTCAATTACAGTAGAGGGTCTCAAAGTATGGTCTGCAGAGGATTCCTGAGGCACTCTCAGGGGCTCTACAAACTAAACTATTTTCATAACAATATTATTATTTGCCTTTTTCACTGTGTTGACACTTGCAGTGATTGTGTAAATCAATGGTAGGTAAAATGTTATCATACTTTAGCCCAAATCAAGGTAGTGACACCAAATCATACTAGTAGTTACTATACTGCAGAGCTGCATCTTCTCAATTTTTTAAAACATGTCAGTTTTGCTTAAGAACGTCCTTGATCCGAGTCATGGCACAAAAAAAAAAAAAAAAAAAAAATGTCCTTGATGGGCCGGGTGCAGTGGCTCCCGCCTGTAATCCCAGCACTTTGGAGGCAGAGGCAGGCAGATCACCTGAGGTCAGGAGTTCAAGACCAGCCTGACCAACATGGAGAAACCATCTCTACTAAAAATACAAAAGGAGCCGGGCATGGTGGTGCATGCCTGTAATCCCAGCTACTCAGGAGGCTGAGGCAGGACAATCATTTGAACCCAGGAGGTGGAGATTGCAGTGAACCGAGATCATGCCACTGCACTCTAGCCTGGGCAACTAGAGTGAAACTTCGTCTCAAAATAAATAAATAAATAAATAAATAAATATCCGTGATGAAGCACTACAAATTATTACTTTCATTAAATCTTGACCCTTGAATATATTTTTAAAAAGCATTCTGTGATTGGGCACAGTGGCCTCATGCCTGTAATCACAGCACTTTGGGAGCCCGAGGTGAGCGGATCACTTGAGGCCAGGAAAGCGAGACCAGCCTGGCCAACATGGTGAAACCTGTCTCTATTTATTCCATGATAAAATGAATGTACTCATAAAGCACATCTGATGCAAACCAAAGTATATCGCTCTCAAGGAAAAGCATTTGTATAATTATTGTGAGCTAAATAAACTAAGTCACTTTTTCCATAGAATACCATTTTTACCTGAAAGGACTGACAAACTAATGTTACTCAACTCAAACACTTTCTCAAAAATAAACAAGGCCAGGTACGGTGGGTCATGCCTATAATCCCAGCACTTTGGGAGGCTGAGGTGGGAGTATCACCTGAGGTCAGGAGTTGGAGACCAGCCTGGCCAACATGGTGAAACACTGTCTCTACTAAAAATACAAATATTAGTCAGTGGTGGTGGGCATCTGTAATCTTAGCTACTCAGGAGGCTCAGGCAGGAGAATTGTTTGAATCCAATAGGTGGAGGTTGTAGTGAGCTGAGATCGCACCACTATACTCCAGCCTGGCGACAGGGCAAGACTCCATCTGAAAATAGTAATAATAATAATAATAATAAATGAAATGAGCCCATCATTTCACGGAAAGCATTGTTGCCAGTGATAAAATTCAAGCTTCCAAGTGAAACAGAATGTTTAGAAAACTTTCATCTGCCTGGCTGGGTGTGGTGGCACCTACCTATAATCCCAGCTCTTTGGCTAGCTGAGGCAGGAGAATTGCTTGAACCCGGGAGGTGGAGGTTGTGGTGAGCCAAGATTGCACCACTGCACTCCAGCCTGGGCAACAAGAGCAAGACTCTGTCTCAAAGCAAAAAAAAAAAAAGTAAATGAGATGGAGTCTTGCTCTGTTGCCAGGCTGGAGTGCAGTGGCGCACACTTGGCTCACTGTAACCTCCGCCTCCCGAGTTCAAGCGATTCTCCCGCCTCAGCATCCCGAGTAGCTGGGACTATAGGTGTGTGCCACCATGCCCAGCTAATTTTTGTATTTTTAGTAGAGACAGAGTTTCACCATGTTGGCCAGGCTGGTCTCGATCTTCTTACCTTGTGATCTGCCCACCTTGGCCTCCCAAAGTGATGGGATTACAGGCGTGATTTTTAAATACTGTATTACATATTGACATATGGGACATTTGTATAACTGAGTGAACCAGTATTTTCCAAATGATGGATACATGATATCCATTCAAAATGTAATACAGGCCGGGCATGGTGGCTCAAGCCTGTAATCCCAGCACTTTAAGAGGTTGGCAGGTGAATCACCTGAGGTCAGGGGTTTGAGACCAGCCTGGCCAACATGGTGAAATCCCATCTCTACTAAAAATACAAAATTAACCAGGTGTTGTGGTGCATGCCTGTAATCCCAGCAATTTGGGATGCTGAAGCAGGAGGGTCACTTGAACCCGGGAGGCGGGGGTCGCAGTGAGCTGAGATCGTGCCATTGCACTCCAGCCTGGGCAACAAGAGCAAAACTCCACCTCAAAACAACAAAACAAAATGTAACATAGAATAATGGATCTTAAAGTAATAAAATCAAAAGCTCATTAATAATGGCTTCAGATTCTATCTAGCAGTCAATGTTTAAGAAACTGGTATATGTTTCGGTGTAGTATCAAAGATAATTATCGTGCCGGGCACGGTGGCTCAAGCCTGTAATCTCAGCATTTTGGGAGGCCGAGGCAGGTGGATCACGAGGTCAAGAGATTGAGACCATCCTGGTCAACATGGTGAAACCCTGTCTCTACTAAAAATACAAAAAATTAGCTGGGCATGGTGATGCGTGCCTGTAATCCCAGCTACTCAGGAAGCTGAGACAGGAGAATTGCCTGAACCCAGGAGGCGGAGGTTGTGGTGAGCCGAGATCGCGCCATTGCACTCCAGCCTGGGTAACAAGAGCGAAACTCCGTCTCAAAAGAAAAAAAACAACAAAACAAAATGTAACATAGAATAATGGATCTTAAAGTAATAAAATCAAAAGCTCATTAATAATGGCTTCAGATTCTATCTAGCAGTCAACGTTTAAGAAACTGGTATATGTTTCGGTGTAGTATCAAAGATAATTATCGTGCCGGGCGCGGTGGCTCAGGCCTGTAATCTCAGCATTTTGGGAGGCCGAGGCAGGTGGATCACAAGGTCAAGAGATCGAGACCATCCTGGTCAACATGGTGAAACCCCGTCTCTACTAAAAATACAAAAAATTAGCTGGGCATGGTGGCGCGTGCCTGTAATCCCAGCTACCTAGGAGGCTGAGGCAGGAGAATTGCCTGAACCCAGGAGACGGAGGTTGCGGTGAGCCGAGATCGCGCCATTGCACTCCAGCCTGGGTAACAAGAGCGAAACTCCGTCTCAAAAAAAAAGATAATTATCAAATTATTTGAAAGGCCTATTAAAATACTTCCTGCTTTTCAATGACAAAGCTATGTGAGGCCATCTTTTCTTCATATACGTCAATCAAAAAAATATATCACATGAGATTGAATGCAGAAGCTGCTAGGAGAATCGAGGTGTCTTCTATTAAGCGAGACATTAAAGAGATTTGTAAAACTGTAAAATCAACGCTGTTCTTCTGTTTTTTATTTTGGAAAATAATTTTTTTTCTTTTTTTTTGAGATGGAGTCTCGGCTCTGTCATCAGGCTGGAGCACAGTGGCATGGTCTCAGCTCACTGCAACCTCTGCCTCCCTAGTTCAAACGATTCTCCTGCCTCAGCCTCTCGAGTATCTGGGACTACAGGTGTGCACCACCATGCCCAGCTAATTTTCGTATTTTTTAGTAGAGACGGGGTTTCACCATGTTGGCCAGGATGGCCTTGAGCTATTGACCTCGTGATCCACCTGCCTCAGCCTCCCAAAATGCTGGAATTGCAGGCGTGAGTCACTGTTCCTGGCCCCAGAAAATTATAGTTTTCAAAAAGCTTACTTAACATGTAAATAGATTTGTTAATTTTTTTGCCTATTTTCTCCCTTTTTGTGGAGAACGAGGTTTTGCTATGTTGCCCACGCAGGTCTTGAACTCCTGAGCTAAAGCTATTCTCCTGTCTCTGCCTACCTAAGTGCTGGGATTACAGGTGCGAACCACCGGCACCAGGCCTATTGCTATTTTTAATGAATTAATAAGTATTTCTTAAATTTCTTTCTTTTTTTTTTTTTTTTTGAGACAGAGTTTTGCTCTGTCACCCAGGCTGGAGTGTAATGATGCTATCTTGGCTCACTGCAACCTCCGCCTCCCAGGTTCAAGTGATTCTCCTGCCTCAGCCGCCCAAGTAGCTACTATAGGTGTGTGCCACCATGCCTGGCTAATTTTTGTATTTTTAGTAGAGATGGGGTTTCACCGTGTTGGCCAGGCTGGTCTTGAACTCGTGAGCTCAGGTGATCTGCCCACCTTGGCCTCTCAAAGGACTGGGATTACAGACATGAGTCACTATATCTGGTCAGCATTTCTTAAATCTCTCAATTTAATTTCAAATACAGTAAAGTTGATGGGTATACATTACCCACATTAACAAAAGCTCCTTAGGCCTTAGTAAAACTGAAAAACAATCCCTGAGAACAAAAAGTCACAATGTATTTTTCTGAGTAAATTCTTAAAGAATAGAATTCCCTGTGTACAAGATACTGCACTTTTCAAGATACCTATACCACAAAACCCAACATTTCTTGTATGGTCTGTGCTCAAGTCATCTTTGCAGTTTCCTTTGAGGGCCATAAAAAAAGAAAAAAAAATTGGCCCACCCTGAGCAACATGGTGAAATCTTGCCTCTACAAAAAATACAACCATTAGTGGTTGGGTGAGGTGACTCAAGCCTGTAATCCTAGCACTTTGGGAGGCTGAGGCAGGTGGATCACCTGAGGTCAGGAGTTGGAGACCAGCCTGACCAATATGGTAACACCCCTGTCTCTACTAAAAATACAAAACTTAGCCAGGCATGGTGATGTGCGCCTGTAGTCTCAGCTACTCGGGAGGCCGAGGCAGGAGAACTGCTTGAACCCGGAGGGCAGAGGTTGCAGTGAGCCAAGATCATCCCACTGCACTCCAGCCTGGGCAACAGAATGACATTCCATCTCAAAAAATATATAAATAATTAATTTAAAAAAAAATATATATATATATTTACAAAACTGGCCAGGTATGGTGATGTGCATGTGGTTTCAGCTACTGGGGAGGCTGAGGTGGGAAGATCCTTTGGGCCCAGGAGGTGGAGGCTGTAGTGAGCCATGATCCTGCCATCACACTCCAGCCTGGATGACAGAGTGAGATTTAATACATATTTTAAAAATTTATCAGTCTTAGTTTTTAATAGAGAAAATATTGATAGATATAACCCATATAAACAAAAGCTCTTTGGAGTCTTCAATAATTTTTAAAAATATGAAGGAGTCCTGAGAGCAAAAGATTTGAGAACCCACTGCTATACAGCATAGGAATTTCAGGAGTCAAGAAGGAAATTATGTAGGTGGGCCTGTAGTTCCAGCTACCATGGAGGCTGATTGGGAGTGGGGAGGGGGTGGACTGATTGAGGCTAGGAAGTCAAGGCTGTAGTGACGTCACGACTGTGAATAGCCACTGCATTCCAGCCTGGGTAACTGTGATGGTTAATACTGAGTGTCAACTTAATTGGATTGAAGGATGCAAAGTACTGATCCTGTGTGTGTCTGTGAGGATGTTGCCAAAGGAGATTAACATTTGAGTCAGTGGTCTGGGAAAGGCAGACCTGCCCTTAATCTGTGTAGACACCATCTAATTAGCTGCCAGTGCAGCTAGAATATAAAGCAGACAGGCTGGGCGCAGTGGCTCACGCCTGTAATCCCAGCACTTTGGGAGGAGGAGGCAGGTAGATTACGAGGTCAAGAGATCAAGACCATCCTGGTCAACATGGTGAAGCCCCGTCTCTACTAAAGATACAAAAAATTAGCTGGGCATGGTGGTGCGCACCTGTAGTCCCAGCTACTCAGAAGGCTGAAGCAGGAGAATTGCTTGTACCCAGGAGGCAGAGGTTGCAGTGAGCCAAGCTCACGCCATTGCACTCCAGCCTGGGTAACAAGAGCAAGAGCAAAACTCCATCTCAAAAAAAAAAAAAAAAAAAAAAAAAATATATATATATATATATATATATATGTAAAGCAGGCAGAAAAACGTGAAAAGACTAGACTTGCCTAACCTCCCAGCCTACATCTTTCTCCCGTGCTGGATCCTTCCTGTCCTCGAACATCAGATTCTCCAAGTTCTTCAGTTTTGGGACTTGGACTGGCTCTCCTTGCTCCTCAGCTTACAAATAAACTATTGTGGGGCCCTGTGATCATATGAGTTAATACTTAATAAACTTTCCTGGCCAGGTGCGGTGGCTCAAGCCTGTAATCCCAGCACTTTGGGAGGCCAAGGCGGGTGGATCACGAGGTCAAGAGATCAAGACCATCCTGGTCAACATGGTGAAACCCTGTCTCTACTAAAAATACAAAAAAATTAGCTGGGCATGGTGGCGTGTGCCTGTAATCCCAGCTACTCAGGAGACTGAGGCAGGAGAATTGCCTGAACCCAGGAGGCAGAGGTTGCGGTGAGCCAAGATCGCGCCATTGCACTCCAGCCTGGGTAACAAGAGTGAAACTCTGTATCAAACAAACAAACAAACAAACAAACAAACTTAATAAACTTTCCTTTATATATCTATCCTATTAGTTCTGTTCCTCTAGAGAACCCTAACTGATAGAGATTTTTGGGACTAGGAGTGGGGTCCAGAACAGGCCCTGCAACAGGTCCAGCCTGCTATGCAAGCTGCTCTGCCACCTGCTCTGCCACCTGGGCCATATGATACAGCAGGTCCAATGATGCTTGCGGTATCAGCAGCAGATAGGGATGCTGTTTGGAGCAGGCCTTCACAGGTGAATCACAGTAGAGCCTCTAGGATTTTGGAGCAAGGCCCTGCCATCTTCTGCAAATAACTACTCTCCTCTTGAAAGCTTGGCCTGTTACTGGGCTTTGGTGGAAACTGAATGTTTGACTATAAGTCATCAAGTCACCATGAGACCTAAACTGCCTATCATGAACTGGGTGCTTTTTGAGATGGAATCTTGTTCTGTCGCCCAGGCTGGAATGCCGTGGCCCAGTCTTGGCTCACTGCAACCTCTGCCTCCCAGGTTCAAGCAATTCTCCTACCTCAGCCTCCCGAGTAGCTGGGATTATAGGCACCCACCACCATGCCCAGCTAATTTTTGCATTTTTAGTAGAGATGGGGTTTCACCACGTTGGCCAGGCTGGTCTCGAATTCCTGACCTCAGGTGATCCGCCTGCTTCGGCCTCCCAAAGTGCTGGGATTACAGGCATGAGCCACGGTGCCTGGCCTGAACTGGGTGCTTTTTGACCCAGCTAGCCATAAAGTGGGTCATGCACAGCAGCAGTCCATTATCAAATGGAAGTGGCATATATGTGATCGGGCTCAAGCAGGTCCTGCAGGCACAAGTAAGTTACATGAGGAAGTGGCTCAAATGCCCATGGTCTCCACTCCTGCCACCCTGCCTTCTCACCCCCAACCCTGCACTGATGGCCTCATGGGGAGTTCCCTATGATCAGCTGACAGAAGAAGAGAATACTAGGCTCTGGTTCCAGATAGTTCTGCATGATATGCAGGCACCACCTGAAAGTGGACAGCTGCAGCATGACAGCCCCTTTCTAGGACATCCCTGAAGGATAGTGGTGAAAGGAAATCTTCCCAGTGGGCAGAATTCTGAGCAGTGCACCTGGTTGTATACTTTGCATGAAAGGAGAAATGGCCAGATGTGCGATTCTGTATCCAATGGCTTGCCTGGATAGTCAAGGACTTGGAAGAAGCATGATTGGGAAATTGGTGACAAAGAAACTTGGGGAAGAGGTATGTGGATGGACCTCTCTGAGTGGTCAAAAGCTGTGAAGATATTTGTATCCCATGTGAGTGCTCATCAACGGGTGACTTCAGCAGAGGAGGATTTTAATAATCAAGTGGATAAGATGACCCATTCTGTGGACACCACTCAACCTCTTTCCCCAGCCACCCATGTCATCGCCCAATGGGCCCATGAACAAAGTGGCCATGGTGGCAAGAATGGAGGTTATGCATGGGTGCAGCAACACGGACTTCCATTCATCAAGGCTGACCTGGCGACAGCCACTGCTGAATGCCCAATTTGCCGGCAGCAGAGCCCAACACTGAGCCCTCGATATGGCACCCTTCCTTGGGGCAATCAACCAGCTATCTGGTGGCAGGTTGATTATACTGGACCTCTTTCATTATGGAAAGGGCAAAGGTTTGTCCTCACTGAAATAGACACTTACTGCAGATATGGGTTTGCCTATCCTGCATGCAATGCTTCTGCCAAGACTACCATTTGTGGACTCATAAAATGCCTTATTCATCATCATGGTATTCCACACAGCATTGCCTCTGACCAAGGCACTCACTTTGCAGCCAAAGAAGTGTGGCAGTGGGCTCATGCTCATGGGATTCACTGGTTTTACCATGTTCCCATCATCCTGAAGCAGCTGGATTGACAGAACGGTGGAATGGCCTTTTGAAATCACAATTACAACACCAACTAGGTGATAGTGCTTTGCAGGGCTGAGGCAAAGTTCTCCAGGAGGCTGTGTATGCTCCGAATCAGTGTCTGATATATGGGACTGTTTCTTCCATAGCCAAGGTTCATGGGTCCAGGAATCAAGGTGGAAATGGAAGTGGCACCACTCACCATCACTGTCACCCCTAGTAATCCACTAGCAAAATTTTTGCTTCCTGTTCCTGTGACATTATGTTCTCTTGGAACTAGATGTCTTAGTTCCAGAGGGAGGAATGCTGCTACCAGGAGACACAACAATTCCATTAAACTGGAAGTTAAGATTGCCATCTGGACACTTTGGCCTCCTCCTACCTTTAAGTCAACGGGCTAAGAAGGGAGTTACAGTGTTGATTGGGGTGACTGACCCAGACTGTCAAGATGAAATCAGTTTACTACTCCACAGTGAAGGTAAGGAAGAGCGTACGTGGAATACAGGAGATCCATTAGGGCATCTCTTAGTATTACCACACCCTGTGATTAAGATCAGTGGGAAACTACAACAGTGCAATCCACGCAGGACACAAATGGCCCAGATCCTTCAGGAATAAAGGTTTGGGTCACTCCACCAGGAAAGAAAACCACAAGCTGCTGAGTTGCTTGCTGTAGGCAAAGAGAATACAGAATGGGTAGTAGTAGAAGGCAGTCATCAATACCAGCAACCACCACATGACCAGCTGTAGCAATGAGGACTGTAATTGTCATGAGTATTTTTCCACCATCTTTTGTTAAAAACATGTTTGTGCATGTATACACTTGTACTAAGAAAATATCTTCGTTTTATTTCCCTTTTCCCTTATCATTGACATAAGATTTATTGACTTCATATCAGCATTTAAGTATTGTTAACTTTATGTAACAGTATTTGGGTTGGGGATTGGTGTGTTTCTGGTTGTACAAAGGATAGTTATGTTAGGCATAATTATGACCTTATTATTGTCTCTATTTGAAGATTATGTATCATCTAAGGAGATGTGTATGGGTTCAAGTTGACAAGGGGTGGACTTGGGATGGTTAATACTGAGTGTCAATTGACTGAAGGATGCAAAGCACTGATTCTGCATGTGTCTGTGAGGATGCTGCCAAAGGAGATTAATGTTTGAGTCAGTGGTCTGGGAAAGGCAGAGCCACCCTTAATCTGGGTGGGCACCATCTAATCAGCTGCCAGCACGTCATGCAGGCAGAAAAACGTGAAAAGACTAGACTGACCTACCCTCCCAGCCTACATATTTCTGTCGTGCTGGACCCTTCCTGCCCTAGAACACTGGACTCCAAGTTCTTCAGTTTTGGTACTCAGACTGGCTTTCCTTGCTTCTCAGCTTACAGATGGCCTATTGTGGGACCTTGTGATAGTATGAGTTAATACTTAATAAATTCCCCTTTATATATATATCCTATTAGTTCTGTCCCTCTAGAGAACCCTAACTGAAACATTAATACAGCAAGACTCCATCACTTAGGAAGGAAAAGAAAAAAAAAAAAAGGGAAAGGAATTAGTGTACTAGAGTCACATCTCAAGCAGAAGTAGGTTTCAGAGTCATTCATTCAATAAACACTTACTGAATAGCTAATATGAATATACAAAGCACTGCATTAGAGACCTACAGTTTCGTGGGGGAGACAAGTCCATAAACAGCCCATTCTGAAGGTCATCCCCAAAGAATAGGGCAGCTCATTCAAAATCTCTGAAATGGTTCTCTCTTCAAATTCCAACTGTGACCTGACAAATGTTTCTAACATTACTCACTTTACCTAGCTCCTTGACTTCATTACGGACATACTATGGAGAATATTAGATGAAGAAAAAAGAAATTGTCCAGAAAAAAATTACCAAACCTGAAACAATAATTGAGACTATCTAGACAGAATCTAAAAGAATCTACTATAGGCCAGGCATGGTGGCTCATTCCTGTAATCCCAGCACTTTGGGAGGTCGAGATGCAAGGATCACTTGAGCTCAGGAGTTTGAGACCAGCCTGGGAAACATAGCAAAACCCTATCCCTACAAAAACTATAAAATTAGCCCAGCACAGTGGCACATGCTTGTAGTCCCAGCTTCTTGGAAGCCTGAGGTGGCAAGATGGCTTGACCCTGGGAGGTGGAAGTTGCAATGACTGCAGTGATACCAGATTGTGCCACTGCACTCCCGCCTGGGTGACAGAGCAAGACCATGACCCCCACGCTCCAAAAAACCAAAACTACTGTAATAGATGTTTTTAAGGAACACATGTAGATTGCATCTTTTTGTAAATCCAATCATTCTAATGTACTAGAAAAGTTCTACTGAAAGGTCACTAAAGCGAATTCATGCCAAAGTGATAGGATAACCCCCCTCATTCCTTTCATTAAACATAATTATCTTTTTTTCAATGGGTGAATAATTATACCACTTAATGCATTTCCTTAAAGCAGAAACACAAATATACACAAGTGATAACCACTGATTTTCCTGCTCTCTCCCAGGGTAGAGACCATGGTTTATTCACCTTTTCAACCTTGGCACATAATTTGATACCTTTTTATTTATTTATTTTTACATTTATCTTGTCTGACTTCTAAAACTATCACATATAGTTTGATATTACATGTCCTAAGCTTTCAATTAATACACATTGAAGAATGAGCAGATGAATAAATGAGTGAAAACTTAATTCTCAACTAAGAGGCAAAGTGTTTCAAGGAAATGTGCCACCTGCAAGGATGAAATTAAATCTCAGCCTTATCCTCCTGGGTCATCAGGTAATGTATCAGCTCAGTGTTTGTCAAGTGTAGGAGATCACTGATTTCTGGGGAATCAGTAGATATTCAAGTTAACCAATTTCAGTCTATGACTGGAGATTTCCCTAAACACAACCACAACAATCTGATTTAGTTTGAGACACTTTATGCCTATAATTGAGACTGCTTACTAATGCTGACAATACCCAAAAACTAAAAACTACAAGGAATATTCTTATAAGAAATCCTGTATTTTACAGAAGAGACATAGTAAGAGTGTGATTATTCTCATTGCCTTATCAGGGCTGTGCAGCTCTGCATGGACATTTACCTACTTAATACTTGTTTGCTTTATAGATCATTAACTGAGAAGACATATGTAAAAAGGCAAAAATACAGAGCAATGCTTGGCTAGAAGCAATTGTCAAAGATTACTCAAAACAGAATATAACCAGTCATTTGAATATTTCAGGAAATAATTTACATTTTAAAATCTTATTTTTACTAAAATTTCTTAGAACGGGTCGTTGTTTAAAGGGACATCCAATACCTTTGTTTCATCGTTTGATCCTAAAAACTAAATCAAATGTGAATTTACCTTAAAATTCTCTTGTAATTATTATTGTCTGAATTACTGTCATCAGCACTGTCCAACAGAAATATAATGTGAGTTTATTTATTTATTTATTTATTTTTGAGATGGAGTCTTGCTCTGTCGCCCAGGCTGGAGTTCAGTGGTGCAATCTCGGCTCACTGCAACCTCCACCTCCTGAGTTCAAGCAGTTCTCCTGCCTCAGCCTCCCGAGTAGCTGGGACTACAGGCATGTGCCACTGTGCCGGGCTAATTTTTTATATTTTTAGTAGAGTTGGGGTTTCAGCATGTTAGCCAGGATGGTCTCAATCTCCTGACCTTGTGATCTGCCCACCTCAGCCTCCCAAAGTGCTGGGATTACAGGCATGAGCCACTGTGCCTGGCCCCACATATGTAATTTAAATTTTTCTTTTCTTTTTTTTTTGAGACAGGGTCTCACTCTGTTGCCCAGGCTGGAGTGCAGTGGTGCAATCTTGGCTCACTGCAACGTCCACCTCCTGGGTTCAAGGAATTCTCCTGCCTCAGCCTCCCAGGTAGCTGAGATTACAGGCACCCACCACCACATCCAGCTAATTTTTATATTTTTATTAGAGATCAGGTTTCACCATGTTGACCAGGCTGGTACCGAGCTCCGTACCTCAGGTGATCTGCCTATCTCAGCCTCCCAAAGTGCTGGGATTACAGGCATGAGCCACCGAGCTCAGCCTGTAATTTAAAATTTTCTAATATCCACATTTTAAAAGAAAAAGAAACAAGTGAAATTAATGTTGATAATGTATTTTAACTTGGTATGTCCAAAATACTGTTAATATGTAATAAATTAAAAATGGAGGCCAGGCATGGTAGCTCATGCTCATAATCCCAACACCTTGGGAGGCTGTGGTGGGTGCATCACCTGAGGTCAGGCATTCAAGACCATTTTGGCCAACATGGCAAACTAAAAATACCCATCCTACAAAAACAAAAATTAGCTAGGTATGGTGGCAGGTGCCTGTAGTCCTAGCTACTTGGAAGGCTGAGGTGGGAGGATTGCTTGAACCTGGGAGATGGAGGTTGCAGTGAGCCGAGATTGCACCACTGCCCTCTAGGTCTGGGTGAGGGAGTGAGACTCTATCTCCAAAAAAAAAAAAAAAAATTAGATAGCTTACCTTCATTTTTTTTTCTGTACTAAATCTTTGAAATTCAATGTATATTTTACAGATATAATAATCTCAATTCTTACTAGTCATATGTGAAATCCCTAAAAGCCACATGTAGCTAGTGGCTACTGTACTGGATAGCACAGTTCTAGATAATTCAGATAATTATTCTTTGTTATTGTTTTTGTTTTGTTTTAGTCAGAAAGGCTTATGGTTAGCTCCTTTTACAGAAACACCTCAATTAACTTCCCTAAAGATATAAGGATTCAAGTACAAAGGGGTCAAAACTCAGTAGATTCTTTAGAAGGCGGCCTTTATTTGCCTAAAAATACCTCTGAGGAGGATGTCAAAATAGTTATATCTCCCATTCCCACTCTAACGAAGGTACGGCTTTCACTTGCTATTTCCTCTGGGTCTCTTCTTTACCTATTTAGGAGACCCTAGTTTTCTGAATGAGGAAGTGCTTACAGCAAAAATATGTGACACGCTTCTTCTCAGTGACGAATATATTGTCTCCAGGCATAAGTCAGGAACCTGATCTCAGTCCTGACAGTATGGAGCCGCCTCGGAGCATCAACACACACTGTGCAGAAAGGGCTGGGGAAAGTTCTCCCAGAGACAGGTAGGGACAAAGGAGGCTGCTGACAATCTGTTCTTAGATAAGGGCAGGGGCATGTGACCTTTTCCAATCTCGCTCTGCTGGATCTGCAAACTTCATTTAATTCTGTGATTACAATTCAGTAACACCCAACAGAATACCTCTAGGAATGTATGGAATGGGCTGTCTCCCTTACAAACTAGTCAGCAGCTATGGCCATTCTTCCCAAAGCCTCTTTCCTTGTCTGAAGTACCTACTAACATTGGGCCACAATACTGTGACCTGGCATGAATCTGGGAGGAGGGCAACAAGCCAGTCAGGAAGAGGAAAAAAGTTTTTCCTCCATTTAGATGGTAGAAGTGGGGAAAACGGGAAAACGGCAGTGGGGTGGGCAGGGGGGCAGGGGAAGGGGCAGAAAAAAAAAGCAAAGTTCAAGTCAAAAAGATAATATTAAATAAGAATAGGATGAGTACTGATTGTTTCTTTCTTTCTTTTTTTTTTTTTTTTTGAGATGGAGTGTTACTCTGTTGCCCAAGCTGGAGTGCAGTGACACATCTCAGCTTACTGCAACCTCCCTGTCCCAATTCTCCTGCCTCAGCCTCCCGAGCAGCTGGGACTACAGACACGCGCCACCACACCCGGCTAATTTTTTGTATTTTTAGTAGAGATGGGGTTTCACCATGTTGGCCAGGCTGGTCTCAAACTCCTGACCTCAGGTAATCCACCCACCTTGGCCTCCCAAACAGGTATGAGCCACTGTGGCCAGCTGATTTCTTTTCTTTTCTTTTCTTTTGAGATAGGGTTTCACTCTGTCACCCAGGCTGGAGTGCAGTGCCGCATCTCGGCTCACTGCAACCTGTGCTCGCGGGTTCAAGTGATTCTCCTGCCTCAGCCTCCTGAGTAACTGGGACTACAGGTGCGTACTATCAGGCCTAATTTTTGTATTTTTAGTAGAGACAGGGTTTCACCATATTGGCCAGGCTGGTTTCGAACTCCTGACTTCGTGATCCGCCCACCTCGGACTTCCAAAGTGTTGAGATTACAGGCGTGAGCCACTGCGCCAAGCCTTTTTCTTTTTTTAATGTATGTGAAGTATGTTACAGGAAATGAATTTGTTCTTCAAATCCTACAATACTAGAACTGGAGGTTAAATCTTAACACTTGAAAGGGGGTTTAAGGAATAGGAAAAGATTGATTGCCATATCATACAGTGAAAGAGCACTGGGCTGGGGAAAATGACCAGCTGTGTACTGTAACCTCTGAAAAACTGGAGGATGTTTCTAAGCCTTAGTTACTGTCGGTAAAAGTATGTTGGAGTTCCAGCTTTTAACAGTCTGATTATTACATGAATTGCTTCTACAAACTAAATAGGTAGGATTTGAGAATGAGAAAATGTTGAAAGGATGCTGGGCTCTGAAAAAGAAAAGAGAACATGTAGGAAAGATTACTAATCGTCCAAATATACCTCTTTCTCTCTTTCTTTTTTTCCTTTTCTGTGACAAGAGTCTCACTCTTCACCCAGGATGGAGTGCAGTGGCATGATCTCGGCTCACTGCAACCTCTGCCCCCCGGGTTCAAGTGATTCTCCTGCCTTAGCCTCTCAAGAAGTTGGGATTACAGGCACATGCTACTATGCCCAGCTAACTTCCGTATTTTTTTTTTTTTTTTTTGAGACGGAGTTTCGCTCTTGTTACCCAGGCTGGAATGCAATGGCGTGATCTCAGCTCACCGCAACCTCCGCCTCCTGGGTTCAGGCAATTCTCTTGCCTCAGCCTCCTGAGTAGCTGGGATTACAGGCACGCACCACCATGCCCAGCTAATTTTTTGTATTTTTAGTAGAGACGGCGTTTCACCATGTTGGCCAGGATGGTCTCGATCTCTTGACCTCGTGATCCACCCACCTCGGCCTCCCAAAGTGCTGGGATTACAGGCATGAGCCACCACGCAAGGCCAGGCCCCAATATTTTGATATGCCTTCTATTGCATTCTACAAGTGGCTCCATCTAGGCTGGGGCAGTGGCTATGCCAGTAATTCCAAAACTCTGGGAAGCTGACCCATGAGAATTGCTTGAGGCCAGGAGTTCCGGATTAGCCTGGGCAACATGGTGAGACCCTTTTTCTATAAAAATTTATTTTATTTTATATATATATATATATATATATATATATATATATATATTTTTTTTTTTTTTTTTTTTTTTTTTTTTTTTTTTGAGACAGAGTTTCGCTCTTGTTACCCAGGCTGGAGTGCAATGGCGTGATCTCGGCTCACCGCAACCTCCGCCTCCTGGGTTCAAGCAATTCTCCTGCCTCAGCCTCCTGAGTAGCTGGGATTACAGGCACGCGCCACCATGCCCAGCTAATTTTTTGTATTTTTAGTAGAGACGGGGTTTCACCATGTTAACCAGGATGGTCTCGATCTCTCGACCTCGTGATCCACCCATTTCGGCCTCCCAAAGTGCTGGGATTACAGGCTTGAGCCACCGTGCCCGGCCTTATTGTATTTATATTTTTGAGATAGGGTCTCACTCTGTCACGCAGGCTGAAGTGCAGTGGTGTGATCATGGCTCACTGCAGTCTCAACCTCCCGGGCTCAAGCGATTCTCCCACCTCAGCCTCCCAAGTAGCTGGGGCTACAGGTGTGCACCAACACACCCAGCTAATTTTTAGTTTTTTTTTTGTAGAGACAAGGTTTCACCATGTTGCCAAGGCTGGTCTCAAACTCCTAGGCTCAAGTGATCTGCCCTTCTTGGCCTCCCAAAGTGCTGGGATTACAGGCATGAGCCACCACACCCAGCCTGTTAATTTTTTTTTTTTCGAGACAGAGTTTTCCTCTGTTGCCCACGCTGGAGTGCAACAGTGCAATCGTGGCTCACTGCAAGCTCCACCTCTCCAGTTCAAGCGATTCTCATGACTCAGTCTCCTGAGTAGCTGGGATTATAGGCATGTACCACCATGCCCAGCTAATTTTTGTATTTTTAGTAGAGATGGGGTTTCACCATGTTGGCCAGGCTGGTCTCGAACTCCTGGCCTCAAAGTGATCTGCCCATCTTGGCCTCCAATGTGCTGGGATTACAGGCATGAGCCACCACACCTGTCCCCGCAATTTTTCTTTAAAATTAGCTCAGCATACTGGTGAGCACCTATGACAGGCTGAGGCAGGAGGACTGCTTGAACCAAGGAGGTTGAGGCTAGAGTGAGCTTTGCACCACTGCACTCCAACCTGAGTGAGACTGACACCGAGACCCTGTCTAAAAAACAACAACAAAAGAGTAGAGTGGCTCTACTTCCTTTATGGAAGACCAGAACAGTAAGAAGAGGAATTGGCAATTCAGCAGTGAATTCTATTTATTACTGAAGTAATGGGTCTTAAGAGAAACAAAATAGCAAGAGTGCTTCTAGGGTTAAACTTTCCTAAGAGCAAACATGAGACAAGGTGCCTGTCCTTCCTAGCCAAGAAATACCATACCACAATGCTTTCAGCTCAGTGTTCCCATCCACCTGTCCTCCCCTGACACTGGAATACCATAGAAACATTCAGATAGAATTCCCACAGGTGAAGGATCCCTTCCAGCAGCTCTGCCAGGGGATATATGTCTTCAGCCATCTGAGAGAACACTTTGGAATCTGAAGAGATACATAAGTTGATATAAAGTGGGTATTTATAAGCAACAAGCTATTTCCTCTTGCTACTAACATGGGGAAATTCCCATATTGGCACACATTTTATATGAAAAGCAGAGAGCTTTTTCTATGACAATCACCTTTTTTTAAAAAAAAAAATTGTCCTGATATGTGTTTAGTCATTACATTGCCTTTCTCCTCATATATAGAGACTAAGGAAGAGAGTACTTGGATCTAGTTTATTCCTAAGAAAGACAAGCAGCTTGTGCCTCCACTTCAGGAAGACTAAATACAATGACTACACTTAAAAGAAACAAACAAACAAAAAAAGGCCGGGCATGGTGGCTCACGCCTGTAATCCCAGCACTTTAGGAGGCTGAGGCAGGTGGATCATGAGATCAGGAGTTCAAGACCAGCCTGGCCAACATGGTGAAACCCCATCTCTACTAAAAATACAAAAATTAGGGCCGGGCGCGGTGGCTCAAGCCTGTAATCCCAGCACTTTGGGAGGCTGAGGCGGGTGGATCACGAGGTCGAGAGATTGAGACCATCCTGGTCAACATGGTGAAACCCCGTCTCTACTAAAAATACAAAAAACTAGCTGGGTGTGGTGGCGCGTGCCTGTAATCCCAGCTACCTAGGAGGCTGAGGCAGGAGAATTGCCTGAACCCAGAAGGCAGAGGTTGCGGTGAGCTGAGATCGCGCCATTGCACTCCAGCCTGGGTAACAAGAGCGAAACTCCGTCTCAAAAAAAAAAAAAAAAAAAAAAATACAAAAATTAGCCAGGCGTAGTGGTCGGTGTCTGTAATCCCAGCTCCTGGGGAGGCTGAGGCAGGCAGAGAATTGCTTGAACCTGGGAGGTGGAGGTTGCAGTGAGCCGAGATTGCACCACTGCACTCCAGCCTGGGCGACAAAGTGAGACTCTGTCTCAAAAACAAAAACAAACTAAAGAAACGAAAAACCTTGCTACTCCAAGTTCCTGAGGTCCCAGGAAAGCCATTTAGATCTTTGGGTTTCATTTGCTTCACTTAAGCATCTTTATTTTTGCACTTGAACATCTGGCAGAGCATTTTGATGATGACACAAATACTATGAATAAATGGATGAGTGACTAGCTAAATAGATCACAATATTTTGAAAGATTTGAGTCAAAAATAGTAGGCAAATCCAAGAAGCAATCCCAAACAGATGCTATCGTTTAGAAATTAACAGATTATTTCACCTGCAACATATTCCCATCCTAGAAAGGGCATTCCTGCATTGCAATCATTTATGCTTGGATAAAGGTAAAATGAACAGATGTCCGAGCCACCCTCATTACCTGAGACCTATGGCAGAAAGATGTCTCCTTTCCTGGAGTCTGAGTAGACTTGATCAAAGTCACCCACGGCTATAAACTCACATTATAATAATATCACACACCAAAGCCTCAGTGAATATCTTTATCTTGGACAAACAGGTATGATCCATTCACTTAAAGGTGAAACCACACGGTTGGACAAATTATACCGCAATTCTGCTAAACTCATTTAGAAGCTGGCTCAAGGCCGGGCGCGGTGGCTTACGCCTGTTAATCCCGGCACTTTGGGAGGCAGAGATGGGTGGATTACTTGAGGTCAGGAGTTCCAGACAGGCCTGGCCAACATGGCAAAACCCCTTCTCTACTAAAAATACAAAAATTAGCCGGGCGTGTGGCGCGCGCCTATAATCCCAGCTACTGGGGAGGCTGAGGCATGAAAATCGCTTTAACCGGGGAGGCGGAGGTTGCAGTGAGCCAAGATCACACCACTGCACTCCAGCCCGGACAACAGAGCAAAACTCTGTCTCAAAAAAAAAAAAAAAAAAAAAAAGAACCAGGCTCAATATAGCTGTTCTCTGATAAGCCCTACAGCTCTCCATCCCTTCCAACGCTCCTTCCATTTCAGGCTCCAAGGCCTCTTCTGCAACTAATCTAACATCTTCCCACACTTTGGAAGCTTCAGCGTTCACCACACCCTATCCCAACCGGATTTCTACCCTCCTACCAACAAACGTGCATGAGCTGACACACCAAACCAACTCTTATGGCCAAACTAATCCTGTTCCCCTCAATTCTCAGAAACTCAGGTGTCCTAACAAATCTTAGAGTCTGATGAATCCATTCCTTTCCCTTGGAACGTCTGGCCCTGGCGTTGACCCCGCGGCTCCATGGCCACAACTAGCTCTGGTTCTCCTGGCCCCTTCCTGTCCCTGTCTTCGGGGCCTCTACCAGTGCTCACACTGAACCTGTTTCCTCATCTGTAGGATCCTTGGGGGTTGAGAGGAGGCCATAAGACCCCCCTTCCAAGCCAACGCTGGATCTAATATTTAAGGGCACAGCGTTGCCCTAGACCCCCAGTCTTTCACTTGCCCACGCCCCAAACTCCTCCACCCAGGCTCCGCGACCACCTTGCCCATGCGCCTAGCATCACCCGCCGCGGCCCAAGCTTCCCCAGCCCCTGCTTCCAGGCTTTCCCTGCAGGCAGTTCTGCTTCCGGCCCTCGGCCCTTCCTACAGCAGGGCGCCCCCGGCCCGCGCCCGGTCCCCGGCTCCGCTCGCTCGCGGGCTCTCACCTCTCGAAGAGCAGCCTCACGAAGAAGATGCCCGCCGCCAGCGGGAACACTGAGAGGACATGCTGGCCGCGTGGGTACCCGTAGCCGTCCGCCGGCCCCTCCAAGTCAGCCCAGCTCACGTTCTGGGGTAGCCAGAAGCGCTCGCTCCACAGCCAGCCCCACAGCAAGCTTAGGGCTCCCGCCGCTGCTGTCGCCATCTTACGCCCACCCCGAAGCCACTGCCGCCAGCGCAGCCACAAGCGTCAGCTGCCGCCACAGCCAACGGAACCCGCGGGGAGGCGGCCCCAGGGCGGGGCCCGGCCGACGGCCACCCCCTTCCGATGACCCTTCTGGTCATCGCCACGGATCCGCCCGCCTCCCCTGCAGGGCCGGCCCTCTTCACCGCCCATCTCTCCTCCACGCCCACTTCCCTAACCGTAGCCCGGGGACCGCGTCCGGGGCCACGCCCCTTCCCGAGCCTATGACTCGCCCAGCCCGGCCCCAGGGCCACGCCCTGTCCCGTGCCCGCCCCGCCTTCGAGCGGCCCTGGCTCCGCCCTCTTTTGCTACTGGTCTCGGCCACGCTTCTCCTCCCGTACTCTTCCTTCCAGCCATGGCCACACCCCTTATTTCAGGCCTAGCTCCTTTACCGCGAGGTTCTCCTTTCTCAGCCTGTCGGAATCATATCCGTTCTCGCTCCCACTCAGGCAGTACCTCTGTCCCCACTCCCGGAGGCCAGATATATCTCAGGACAGGGCTTCTGTGTCATCTCAGCTGATCCCACCCACCACTCTCCACCACCAGAATTCTTTTTGCTCTCAACCTTTTCTTCCCTTCGTGACCCATGACCTCAGCCTACTTTCACTGCTTTATCCCTTACGAGTGAGTCACTTTTCCTCAGAAACAATGGACTTAACAATTTATAAAAATCCTTTTATTCTTCTCTTGGGGGAAAAGGAAATGGAAGAAAAACAACGTGAAAAGGGAGGCACTCAAAGAAAATATATGTAAAGGCAGGCCGGGCGCAGTGGCTCAACGCTGTAATCCCAGCACTTTGGGAGGCCAAGGAGGCCAATCACCTGAGGTCAGGAGTTTGAGACCAGCCTGGCCAACATGGTGAAACCCTGTCTCTATTAAAAATACAAAAATTAGCTGGGTGTGGTAGTGCATGCCTGTAATCACAGCTACTCGGGAGGATGAGGCACAATTGCTTGAACCTGGGAGGCAGAGGTTGCAGTGAGCCGAGATCGAGCCACTGCACTCCAGCCTGGGCGACAGAGCAAGACTTCATCTAAAAAAAAACACAAAAAACAAAAAACAAAAAGACAAACGCTAACCTGTAACCAATCCGGTTGTGTCTGTACCTCACTTTCCTTTTGCTGTCTGTAAATCTTCCACCACATGGATATACTGGATCTCTCTGAATCTGCTGTGATTCACGGTCTGCCCAATTCGAGAATCATACATTGCTCAATTAAACGCCTTTAAATTTAATTTGGCGAGTTTGTTTGTTTGCTTGTGTTTTTGAGGAGTCTCGCACTTAGGCTGGAGTGCAGTGGTACTATCTTGGCTCACTGCAACCTCTGCCTCCAGGTTCAAGAGATCCTCCCTTCTCAGCCTCCTGCATGGCTGGAACTACAGACATGTGCCACCATACCCAGCTAATTTTTGTATATTTTGGTAGAGACTGGGGTTTCACCATGTTGGTCAGGCTGGTCTCAAACTCGTGACCTCAAGGGATCCGCCTGCCTCAGCCTCTCAAAGTGCTCGGATTACAGGCACGAGCCACTCCACCCAGCCTGAAGTTTTTTGTTTTTGTTTTGAGATGGAGTCTCATTCTGTGGCCCAGGATGGAGTGCAGTGGCGGAATCTTGGCTCACTGTAGCCTCCATCTCCTGGGTTCAAGCGATTCTTCCACCTCAGCCTCCCAAGTAGCTGGGATTACAGGCATGCACCACCACGCCCGGCTAATTTTTGTACTTTTAGGAGAGACAGGGTTTCGTCATGTTGGCCAGGCTGGTCTGGAACTTCTGACCTCAAGTGATCCGCCCACCTTGGCCTCCCAAAGTATTGGGATTTCAGGCGTGAGCCACCACACCCAGCTGAAGTTTTTCTTTTAACACTAGAATGTCTTTAGACTCCAAAACTCTAAGCCCTTATCCTATAAACTGCCTTAATTTTAAGTTATCACACTGAACATCAAACTCTTGTGGATCTACATAAACAAGGAGTGCACTCAGAGAGGAGCCACCTTCAAAAGGCTAAAAGTGGAATATAGAGATTAACATGCCTCCTCCACAAGGATGACATGTAAAATAAACAAAACAAACAAAAAACCCTGGCTACAAGGTTAATTACCAGAGGCTGACAAGAATGATCTGAAAAAAATTGGAAAGTATCCCTACCTCCTGCCTGAGAACAGGCAAAGTAACTTTATAAATAGTAAAGCATGCTTGCACCAGAGTTAAAGGGTTGCAAAGGGATAAGGAGAAGAAAAATAAAACAGCAGCAGCCGCCGCCGCCGCCGCCGCCATCCCAAGGAGCATACCAAAAGGTTTGCTTTATTTTATTTTTATTTATTTTTTGGAGACAGCGTATTGCTCTGTTGCCTAGGTTGGAGTACAGCGGTGCCATCTCGATTCACTGCAACCTTCACCTCCTGAGTTCAAGCCATTCTCCTGCCTCAGCTTCCTGAGGAGCTGGGACTACAGGCATGTGCAGCTAATTTTTGTACTTTTATTAGAGATGGTGGTTCACCATGTTGGCCAGGCTGGTCACCGCAAACCCCTGACCTCAGGTGATCCGCAGGCCTTGACTTCCCAAAGTGCTGGGATTACAGGTGCAAGCCACCGTGCCCAGCTGGTTTGCTTTTAGTTCAGTCCCTCTCAAACTTTAGCATCACTCAGACATTAGCTTGTCCCATCTTGCACAAGTAGAGTTTCTTTAAGTTTCTGGAACCCATCCAGAGAGATTCTGCTTTCAGGAGTTTGGTGGTAGGATCTATGAATTTGCATTTCCCATTTCTAACAAACTCATAGATGATGCCACTGCTGCTGTTCTGTGAACCTGCCTGAAGCCACTTCCATCTAAACCCAACAATAGCTTCATGGTAACTATACTATATTAAGATACAGTTTTAAAGGGCTGGGCACGGTGGCTCATGCCTGTAATCCCAGCACTTTGGGAGGCTGAGGCAGGCGGATCACTTGAGGTCAGGAGTTCGAGACCAACCTGGCCAACATGGCGAAACTCCACCTGTACAAAATACAAAAATTAGCTGGGCATGGTGCCAGGTGCTTGTAGTCCCAGCTACTCTGGAGGCTGAGGCAGTAGAATCGCTTAAACCCAGGAGATGGAGGTTGCAGTGACCAGAGATTGTGCCACTGCACTCCAGCCTGAGCAACAGAGGGAGAGACTCCATTTCAACAAAAAAGAAAAGAAAGAAAAACATATATTTTAAAAGGAAGTAAACTCCAGCCCCATGGGATTTTAAATCAGCACCCCAAGGAACAGAGAACATACTAACTTAGCATGCAGGAACCATCAGTACACAATGATCTTGGTCTGAGACCCTATTCATAATTTTTTTTTTTTTTTTTTTTTTTTTTGAGATGGAGACTTGCTCTGTCACCCGGGCTGGAGTGCAGTGGCACAATCTCTGCTTACTGCAACCTCCACCTCCTGCGTTCAATCAATTCTCCTGCCTCAACTTCCCAAGTAGTTGGGATTACAGGCACATGCCACCACCCCCAGCTGATTTTTTGTACTCTACTTTAGTAGAGACTGGGTTTCACCATGCTGGCCAGGCTGGTCTCGAACTCCTGACCTCAGGTGATCCTCCTGCCTTAGCCTCCCAAAGTGCTCGGATTACAGGCATGACCCATGCATCCGGCCGCCTATTCATAATTCTATCCCCAGAAAAATGCACATGTACCAATTCCCAGTCTCTTGGCTGTTGGGAAGCATTGCTAATGAAATATGTAATGAAAACAAATTTGCTTTCACCTTGGTCAAAGGTGATCTAGCAAGCCACTGGAACCAAGCTGGCCTTATGGCAACAATGAGCAGAGCCTCCTTAACCATCTCAAGTCCCAAGCTGGCCCGTTTTCTGCTTTACCAACAGAAAAACTCTCATCACCCTATAGTCACCTAGTGATATACCAAGTCCAAACAAGGTTGCCTTCATTTAGAGAGCTGAAAGAACAAATGACTAATGCTGTTTGGTTGCTTGTGTTTTCTAAGAATGCTCAGTGTTAATCTGGTCACTCTTTCGCTCTGACATCCTTTCTTTACATTGACTCTGGAGCTATTCCTTGTTCCTACTCTGTGTACCCATGATATGTCTTAGTCCTTGAAAGGTGTAGAAAAGAGTCTTTTCTCTTTTTTGAGATGGAGTCTCACTCTGTTACCCAGGCTGGAGTGCAGTGGTGCAATCTTGGCTTTCCGCAACCTCTGCCTCCTGGGTTCAAGCAATTCTCTGCTTCAGCCTTGCAAGTAGCTGGGATTACAGGTGCCTGTCACCACAGCTGGCTAATTTTTGTATTTTTAGTAGAGATGGGGTTTCACCATCTTGGCCAGGCTGGTCTTGAACTCTTGACCTCATGATCCATCTGCCTTGGCCTCCCAAAGTGCTGGGATTATAGGTGTGAGCCACTGTGCCAGGCTGAAAAGAGTTCTAAAGGTAATCTCAGTCCCCAAGTGATGACACACTCAGCTGATATCCACAGGCACTGAGACTTTTTTGTATAAAGTCAGTGCATAATGTGAGTACCATGTGGATGGATTAGAGTAAAATGCAAGTCACAGAAGTTCAAGCCAGGATTGGATATTTTATATCAGTAGGAGCTTTTGGATAAATTGTTCAGTGAACATAGATCTTTAAATGACTACCCTTGGGTGGGGGTAAGAGCAGAAAGTAGTATCCTACCAACCACTCAGAAAACCAGGGAAGACTGTAGAACACACGGGGACCCTGGAAAATTTAACAGATGACTCAAAAAGCATACTTTACTCTCCGAGGAAATCCATATTTCCACCCCACAAATTAAAAAAAAAAAAAAAAGCCTTAACAATTGGGGCAGTTGCCTCTACAGGCAAGGATATCAAACAATCAAATATCCATCTGCCTACTTGGTGTGAACACTTATCTTTTTAAAAAAGGAAAAAGTATCTGTCTAGAGTGAAAAACAAATCCTTTTTTTTTTTTTTGAAACCGAGTCTCGCTGTGTTTCTCAGGCTGTAGTGCAGTGGCCAAATCTCTGCTCGCTACAACCTCTGCCTCCCAGTTCAAGCAATTCTCCTGCCTCAACCTCTCAAGTAGCTGGGATTATAGGTGCTCACCACCAAGTCTGGCTAATTTTTGTATTTTTAGTAGAGACGGGGTTTCACCATCTTGGCCAGGCTGGTTTTGAACTTCTGATCATGTGATCCTCCCGGCCTCCCAAAGTGCTGGGATTACAGGCGTGAGCCACTGCACCCGTCCAAAACAAGTCCATTTTCAGCAGAGACATTTGGAAATTCATCCAGTATGCTAGGCATAATTGTAAGGTGAATTATTCAATGTTGAGTGTGGTAAACAATAAAAATCACCACTGGATTTCGAATTGGTAAAATAGCTCTTTTTGAATGCACACATTAATTCTCTTGCCAAGTTGCTTGCAATTTTCCAGGAAAATTTGTCTTCTTTCAGGGAGGATTGAAACCCACGATCAGCCCAACACTACCACCTAGTGGTAAAATGAATTGATGGTGCGTCTCTTCACCTAAAACTTAAAATAGTAGTACCATTTTTTTTCTTCCGAAATTGCACAGGTGGATCCTGAGAGACAGTAACAATGTTAAGAAAATAATGGAAGAGAAACATTGAAAAGTTCAAATTTTAATTAAAATCTTTATTGAATAAAAATGTTTCAGACTAAGCCAGACTAAGAAAGCAGAATGTTTTACATCTCTAAAAATAATAAAGCTAAATCTCTATAAATGCAGCAGAAAGAAAAGCCTACAGCTTGAAACACCTCTCCCTCCCATACATACAATTTGGAATATCAATTATGTACAACAAATGTACTCAAGTTTATAATGTCCCAAACCTTAAGACTAGAAAATCATCCCAAGAAAAAGGCCTATAGTTGGTTTAATTTCACCCTGGGAATACTGTCTGAAATCAAAATCAATACATTTCAGAGCTAATAAGTATTTAAAAATTAGTGTCTCAAAAAGGGGACATCAGGAGTGAAACGCAGGGTTCAGAGGTCTGAGCTCAAGTGACGTAAGGCAATCCTCCTTTAAACTTCGGTTTGCTCTAACATGAAACACGGGGGATAGCGATCCCAAAGGTATTACTAAAGTATTGCAGCTTTCAGTAAATTATGAGAAGCACAGATATCACCAGTAAAGAAAGCAATCATTCAGAGTACAGTAAATTCATTGGCAGATACAAAAGCTTATTTGGGAGATGGTAGATCTCTCCAAGCACCAAAGAATGGAGGTTGGTTTTTTCAGTTGCCTCAAAAAGTGCTTTGAAAAGATGGCTGTGTTATACCTCAGGACGCAGAGTGGAGGGTATAGTTTAGAGAGCGGGACACAAAGTAATCAATTCCTCATATATGTCATAGCAAGAAAATTCATCTAAAAAAATTTAAAGACTAAATACTTAATCTGTTAACAGGTAAATACTAAAAAATTAAATTGGTATTTATTTAAAAATATACAAACTGTGCCCTTTATACTAAAGTGCATTCAGTCGTAATGTTTAGGCCCCAAAATTCCTTCTGTATGTTCTCTAATTCCAAAAGAGTGTTTAACAGTATACTAGTAATCATCTATCTACTTTAATATTGACTTTTGGGAATACAGTAGAATCTGGGCTATTATCATGTGGACTATTTCCCCAGTTATAAGCCTTACAGTGCTTCATCACTGCTAAAATGAAGAATTTAAGTAAAGTTATCTCTAGCATTTAGAAGTGGTTCACTTAACCTGCAGTAGGGGTAGGGTTTTTTGTTTGTTTTTTAGAAGGAATTCTTTTCCAAAGTTGCTTCCAAGTAAATTACATTTCATGCTGGGATACCCGCTGATGTGCATCACACTTTGACAAAGGGCAGTGGCTCGCTAACACTAACGTGAATTTAAGGCCCAGCACCATTGCAGTTTGTCACTCTTCATCCTCATCCTCATCGTAATACCGATTTCTCTTTATCTGCTCCTCCACAGAGAGCTCTTTGACCACTTCTCCCTCCCAGAATCCCACATCCTGGGATTTCTGATTCTGAGTAGTGAATTCTTTAGCGGAGGTGTTGTCTACAAAACTGGACCAATTTGGAGACTTGGGTTCTAGTGGAGATTGCTGTTTGAGGAAGCTGTTATCATCTTCATCGAAGTTGGCACCGTTTTCCACAAGATTCTCATTCTCCATCTCCAAACTATGACCTTCCTTACTTCTCTTCACTCTCTCGTCTCCTTTAGATTCCTTGTTTTGCCAGCTTGTTTTTCCCACACTCCCGTTCTTCTTGGAAGCCTTGGCATTTTCCACTTGTTTCTTTTCAGCAACTATTCCGCCTGCAAACTCTTCACTCTGCTCTGACATGCTCCAGCCTTTCCTGATAGGTGAAGGCAAAGGTTTTGGGCTCTTGACAGAGGTGCTTTGAAATGAAGCTGCTACAGTGAATGGGCGGCTTCTTTCCTTCAGTGAAGAAGATCGTCGTAGTTTCTTCAGATCCGGATCGACATCCTCAGGAATTTCAGGCTTGCTGATTTCATCCTCAGGAGGCCATTTGGGCTTTGACACTTTGATCCCTTCCTCCAAGGCACTTCCTGAACTTCCAAGTTCAGTTGGGGGTGGCCAGGCAATCCTCAGCTTCTTGGTTTCAGCAGGCTTGTCTTCCTTCTCCTGCGGAGAGGAGGCCTTGGCTTCCATACTTGCAGCCAGGACACCCACCTTAGCAATAGGGGCATCTTCTACTCCTGGGCTGTGAGCGGTCTCCCTTGCATTTGCCAGCTGGGCTGGTCTCTCCGAAATCTCTTCGTTTTCATTTTTGCTTGCCCACAGATCCTTGTGTGGTCTGTGCCCAAAGCCTTCATCATAGTTGCCTTTAGATTTAAATAGTTGATTGAAGTGAGGCTTACAATAGATACTTCCATGTAAAGATGCATATGTTCCTAGACTGTCGTTAAAAGAAAAAGAGCACTAAGTTAGCACATCTTTTTTTTTTTTTTCTTTTGAGATGGAGTCTTGCTCTGTCACCTAGGCTGGAGTGCAGTGGCATGATCTGCAACCTTCCTGCATAGGTATTACGTAAGCCAGTAGACTGATTACCTACTGATCAAAACTGCTCACAAAAAGGCAGATTACACATCTGTACACATGTGTCCTGAGCTGCTATTCCCTTCCTCATCTGGGAATCACTTGAGAAAAATGCTTGACCTCATCAGGTGTCAAAATAAGCTACACTGGTGATCTGCAACCTCTGCCTCCCGGGTTCAAGCAATTCTCCTACCTCAGCCTCCCAAGTCACAGGGACTACAGGCACACACCACCACACCCAGCTAATTTTTGTATTTTTAGTAGAGGTCGGGTTTCGCTGTGTTGGTCAGGCTGGTCTTGAACTACTGACCTCATAATCTGCCTGCCTTGGCCTCCCAAAATGCTGGGATTACAGGTATGAGCCACAGCGCCCAACCAGCAAATCCTCATATTCTGACTTACACCAGAAGGCTAAAATCTGGCAATTCCAGTATTTTTAGAAGACGCTAAGTAAAAAAAAAGATCTTTAAATGCATCTCAGTGACCAGGGCTTCCTTACCCTGAAATAGTCCACATGATAATAGCCCAGATTCTACTGTATTCCCAAAAGTCAATATTAAAGTAGATAGATGATTAGTAGTATACTGTTAAACACTATTTTGGAATTAGAGAACATACAGAAGAAATTTAGGGGCCTAAACATTACGACTGAATGCACTTTAGTATAAAGGGCACAGTTTGTATATTTTTAAATGAATACCAATTTAATTTTAAAACCCTTGTTTTAAAATTCCTAAAACAGGCCGGGCATGGTGGCTCAAGCCTGTATTCCCAGCACTTTGGGAGGCCGAGGCGGGTGGATCACGAGGTCAAGAGATCGAGACCATCCTGATCAACAAGGTGAAATCCCCTTCTCTACTAAAAATACAAAAAATTAGCTGGGCATGGTGGCATGTGTGCCTGTAATCCCAGCTACTCAGGAGGTTGAAACAGGAGAATTGCCTGAACCCAGGAGACGGAGGTTGCGGTGAGCTGAGATCGCACCATTGCACTCCAGCCTGGGTAACAAAAGCAAAACTCCGTCTCAAAAAAAAAAAAAAAAAAAAATTCCTAAAACAAATTTTAGCACATTTGTTTTCTTATGGTAACATATAGCATGCTCACTTTTAAGACTGAACCTTCAAAAGGCATTCTTCCACCTGTAATGTGCTCCCCATTTTCAAATGATTTTACTCTACTGTGAAATAATTCTAAGTTAAAGCTGTTAAAACTTTAAATTAGGCTGGGCTCAGTGGCTCACACCTGTAATCCCAACACTTTGGGAGGCCAGGGTGAGAGGATCTCTTGAACCCAGGAGTTTGAGACCAGCCTGGCCTCAATGAGACCTCATTTTACAAAAAATTAAAAAATGATCTGGGCATGGTGGCACGTGCCTGTAGTCCCAGCTACATGGGAAGCTGAAGAGCTGAAGTGGGAAAATGGCTTGAACCCAGGAGGCAGAGGTGAGAGTCAGCAGAGAGTGTGCCACTGTGATAGAGTGAGACTCTGACTCAAAAAAAAAGAAAGAAAGAAAAAGAAAAAAACATAAACAATAATAGAAACTTTAAATCATTCTGAGCCTTGAGAGGCATGTGGCTATGCAGCCTGGGTCACACGGCATGTAGCTGCAACTGTTTCTTTTCCCTGTAAATAATGAAGACCAAGGGGCACCAGAGATAAGACCCCCTCAGATCACTATCTCTCCTTTACAGAGTGATAATCTTCCTTGGAATGTCACAATCTGTAACTAATCAAATCACTGTTATATATGCACTGGTCTTATATGGAAAATACCACACTTTTGCTAAACTTTCTATGTAAGTGAAACTAACTTTCTCCACTTTGGAGTGCTGACGCTATTCATTTGGAGTCAGTGTTTCTAGGTAACCATCATCAAGTTTTTGTGCTTGAATTAACTCTATACTTAATGGTATACACACACACACACACACACACACTTTTTTTTTTTTTTTTTTGAGAGAGAGTCTTGCTCTGTTGCCCAGGCTGGAGTGCACTGGCAGAATCTCGACTCATTGCAACCTCTGCCTCCCAGGTTCAAGCAATTCTCCTGCCTCAGCTTCTTGAGTAGCTGGGATTACAGGAGTATGCCACCACACCTGGTTAATTTTTGTATTATTTTTATTATTATTTTGAGATGGAGTATTGCTCTTGTTGCCCCAGCTGGAATGCAATGGCGCAATCTCGGCTTACCGTAACCTCTGCCTCCTGTGTTCAAGTGATTCTCCTGCCTCAGCTTCCCAAGTAGCTGGGATTACAGACACGCACCACCATGCCTGGCTAATTTTGTATTTTTAGTAGAGACGAGGTTTCTCCATGTTGGTCAGGTGGGTCTCAAACTCCCGACCTCAGGTGATCCACCTGCCTCAGCTTCCCAAAGTGCTGGGATTACAGGCGTGAGCCATCATGCCTGGTAATTTTTGTAGTTTTTAATAGAGATGGGTTTTACTATGTTGGCCAGGCTGGTCTCGAACTCCTGGGCTCAAGTGATCTGGCCTTGGCCTCCAAGAGTGCTGGGATTACAGGCGTGAGCTACTGCACCCAGCTCCTTTTCTTTTGTATGTGTGTGTTGAGGTCTTGCTCTGTTACCCAGGCTGGAGTACAATGGTAAGATCATAGCTCACTGCAGCCTTGAACTCCAAGGCTTAAGTGATCCTCCAGCCTTAGCCTCAGCCTCCTGAAATTTTTCATAGAGGTAGGGTTCCCCTGCTGGGTGCCGTCCCAGCACCTTGGGAGGCTGAGGTGGGTGGATCGCTTGAGGTCAGGAGTTCAAGACCAGCCTGACCAACATGGTGAAACCCTGTCTCTACTAAAAAATACAAAAATTGGTCTGGGTGTGGTGGCTCATGCCTGTAATCCCAGCACCTTGGGAGGCTAAGGTGGGTAGACTGCCTGAGGTCAGGGGTTTCAGACCAGCCTGGCTAACATGATGAAACCTCATCTCTACTAAAAATACAAAAATTAGCTGGGCGTGGCTAATTTGTTTAATTAGCTGGGTGTAGCACACCTGTAGTCCTAGATATTCAGGAGGCTGAGGCAGGAGAATTGCTTGAACCTGGGAGGTAGAGGTTGCAGTGAGCTGAGATCATGCCACCACACTCCAGCCTGGGCAACAAAGCAAGAATCCGTCTCTGGAAAAAAAAAATTAGCTGGGTATAGTGCATGCCTGTAATCCCAGCACTCTTGGAGACTGAGGCATGAGAATCATTTGAATCTGGGAAATGGAGGTTGCAGTGGGCCAGGATGGCACTACTGCACTCCAGCCTGGGCAACAAAGCAAGACTTTATCTCACAAAGAAAAACCAGATGGGGTCTCTCTCTGTTACCCAGACTAGTCTTCAACTCCTGGCCTCAAGTGATCCTCACCTGGGCCTCCCAAAGTGCTAGAATTACAAGTTTGAGCCACCACACCTAGATGTAAGCTGTGATTAACAGAAGAATGGTGAGGAGTTGACAGGAGGTAGTCTTTCCCTAATGTCAGTCCTAGACAAGATTTTAGGAGATTTGGTGGTGTCTCTTGCAGGATGACAAATTTTATCTTTTTTTTTTTTTTTAAGTTTTTTCCCTTAAGTTACGAACTGTTCTGAAGAATGACAAATTTTAAAGGGGTTATAAAATGGCAACAGTTCCACAAAAGAAATAAGGTGCTTTGGAGAAAAAATTAACACAGTGGGCAGAAAAAGCACTAATGAGTGGAAGTTAACCAACGTATGCTTTGGCTCCATGTTTGTGGAGAAGCTGACTAGCTAAAGCTATCTAATAGCTAGAAATACCACGCAGATGCCAGAACATCTTTCAAGAGTATTTTAGGAGGGATGCTTGCTCGGGAAGGAAAGCTGGAGAAAGTGACATCTTGGTTACTTCCTTCTGTAAGACTACGATTAAAATGAGTTAATTTGGAATGTTTCCCCAATTTGTCACATTTATATTTGTACTTTGAGTTACTTGGAAGATATGATACGTAACAATTATTTTCTCAGAAATAAAGTGAGGCAACATAGAGAAAAAGACATGCTCTCCAGGGGCTATGATTATTGCCATTATTATCATTTATACAGTGCTTACGACAAGCAATGGCTTAAGCAAGTAACCTCTTGTGATTTCTTAACTTTGTGATTCTATGATACCAAGGGAAAACATTCTACCAAATTAGGTCACAGGGGGTTTTAACCTGCAACCCAACCCATATGATTTAAGCTTCAGTCCTAACATGCAAATTAACGTATCAATATACCAAGAAGTTCTGTAAAAGGAAGTTTCATACCATTATTTGGTATGAAAGACTTGTCACCAAATGTTCCTTTTTACTTTATTCAAAAGCCTTCAACAGAACATCATTAGCACAGTAGCTTTTAGTACTAGTGCTCTAAAAGCCAAAGACTCCTTCGAGAGCTGCAGTTACGCGTGATGGCTTGTTTTGGGCTGGCTTACCTGAGTTTGTTGTTGCAATAGGAGCAACGGAAGCAGCTGATGTGAAACACCTGCTGGTTGGCCAAGAGACGCTCCATCGGATAGACTGTCTTCTGACATTCCACGCAGGTCTCTTTTGCAGGTGCCTGAAACTTCTAGGAAAAGGCAAAGGACAACTTCAGCATGGGTAGTGATGAGTTAGTACTGTCTTGAGATGGGCCCTAGAATTTACTTAGCTGGTCAGTCAATTCTCACAGAACACTAAACCTGCTACAGTTCTATCAGCTGACTCTTCAAAGCCAAGAGGCTCTCTAGACATTCCCTTCCCAAACTGGCTGCTCTAAACGTAGTGGACACCAAGGATAGGTGGAAGTAGGTCTGGATTGCAAAGAAAGGCTTAGACGAGTCATGATCAGACCCACATAAAAAACGTTAGGAGAAGAAGATGGGGGAAGGGGTGGGGAGGGGGCAGGGATCAGGAGAAAACGTTATCACACACAGAAGAAAGAAGTTTGATTCAAGTGCCAAGTAAACCCAACACAGATCTCTAAATTTATTCAGGGATACATTTCAAGGAGAGGAAGAGCATTTATGTGGCTTTGGGAATTAGGAAAGACATTTCAGTAAAGCCCCTTTTATTTTCCTCTGCTTATAATCTTGATTTGTTCAATCAACTAGGCATAATATTTCAAACAAGTCAAAACTGACACACAAGTGGAATAATTTATAAGAGACAAACTATTTTATTAGGACACCAGAAGGAAGCATATCCCATTAAAGCTATAGGTTCTATAATATTTCTAAAAACCGATGGAGAGTAAAACTAACGCAATGGGAAATGCACTGGTTAATCTATCAATGACTGGGAATTCGTGAACTATTTGTAAAGTTGTAACAAACATGGGCATAGTGGTTCTACTTGATAAACTCCATCCTAAAGAATATAAAAGAGTTGGGATTCTAGCATTGGTAAAAGCCAGAACTCCAAAAATATTATAAACTTTTACATGATAAGAAAGTTACATTGGCTGGGCGCAGTGGCTCACACCTGTAATCCCAGCACTTTGGGAGGCCGAGGTGGGCGGAGCACCAGGTCTAGAGTTTGAGACCAGCATGGCCAACATGGCAAAAACTCTGTCTCTACTAAAAATACAAAAATTAGCCAGGCATGGTGGTGCACTCCTGTAATCCCAGCTACTCGGGAGGCTGAAGAATGAGAATCGCTTGAAACCAGGAGGTGGAGGTTGTAGTGAGCCAAGATTGTATCACTATACTCCAGCCTGTGTGACAGATCAAGACTCTGTCTCAAAAAAAAAAAAAAAAAAAAAAAGGAAATAGTTACATGGCTACTAAGAGGTGGGGAAGTGGGAATACAAAGTCCCTAGGTGTATGTGAGTCAACCCTTGACTTGCCCAACACAACCACCTCAACTAGTAGATGTAGGAGGCAGCTTAGGTGGCCCGGAAGCTCTCATCGGCAATAAGGAGGCCCTTTTGCTGCTACGATCAGTCTGGGCTCTCACCAGAAAACACATGATGGTATGTAATGCAAATTACTTAACCATCCAGGCCCAGGACCTGGATGGTTACGCCTAAAATGAACCAGGTTATGGGCAAAATACAATTTTGAGTAAAAAATCCCAAAACAGGCCCATAAAAATTCAGACTGCTGGTTCACTTGCCACATGATTCACTAGGAGGTAAAGCAAAAAATAGAAATTGTTTTCCAAGTAGATTTGGGCAGGAAATGAGAGCAGAAAATGTGCACAAAATGAAAATAAAGGAAGAAATCTATAAAAGGAAGTTTAATAAAATTAGTGGTAAACTCCCAAGTAGCGCCCAAGGGATTTGGGAAGGAAGGAGCAAAGCTGAGGGGAAGCGGCTAGTTACCAGAACTCTGCTTCAGTCTAGGGGCAGTGTCTTAAAAAGAAATATCTAAAGAATCAAAAGATCACAGGCTACAACCTAGTTTGCCAAGCATAAGGGAGGTATTTAAATATGACCAAATGTTACTGTAATGATTGCGGTTGCAAGTAATTAACACGTTATAGTATTTGGAGCTCAGAATTCTTTTTGTCTTATATGGACACTGCTAAATGGAGATATCTTTGCAAGGTTTTAATTAAGTTTTCTCTAAAAGGACTAAGTCTTTGTTCTAGGTAGGAGATATATTGGCCAGGCAAGGTGGCCCATGTGTGTAATCCCAGCACTCTGGGAGGCTGAGGCAGGTGGATCACTTGAGGTCAGGAGTTTGAGACCAGCCTGGCCAACATGGTGAAACCCCGTCTCTACAGAAAATGCAAAAATTAGCCGGGCACGGTGGCAGGTGCCTGTAATCCCAGCTACTCAAGAAGCTGAGGCACAAGAATCACTTGAACCCAGGAAGCAGAGATTGCTGTGAGCTGAGATCTCACCACTGCCCTCCAGCCTTGGAGACAGGTCGAGACTGTCCCAAAAACAACAACAACAACAAAAGAAGAGAGATTAAAAAGCAGAAATAAATTTTAAAAAGCAGAAAGCAGAATAAATTTTTGGTGTAAGAATATAATGGAAGCTATGGGAGAGAGCCTGTACAAGTCACAATACATAATGTAAAAGTAGTACAAATGTATTTATTAGATTAAAAGTCATTTTCAGTTGCAGAAAGAGAATTCTGGGTTTTTTTTTTTTTTGAGACAGAGTCTTGTGCTGTCACCCAGGCTGGAGTGCAGTGGCAGAACCTTGGCTCATGCAACTTCCGCCTCCTGGGTTCAAGCGATTCTCCTGCCTCAGCCTCCCAAGTAACTGAGACTACAGGAGCGTGCCACCGCACCTGGTTAATTTTTGTATTTTTATCAGAGATGGGGTTTCACCATGTTGGTCAGGCTGGTCTCGAACCCCTAACCTTGTGATCCACCTGCCTTGGCCTGGTATTACAGGTGTGAGCCACCATGCCTGGCCAGGAATTCTGTATTTTCAACACTTGAAATAGATGTAGGAGAGTAAGTGCTCATTCTGATTGGTAAAGACACAGCAGGAGACAGAAACTTCCCATGGGAAAAAAGGAGACGGATACTGTTCTGCTAAAGGGGAATTGAGGGAGGCAGACCACGCCTCCACCACAAACACACCGAGGGGAGGCACACACTGTGGGAGGGGAAGCCGCCCAGGGAACAGAAGGAAAGGAGAACCTGTGAGAAAGCTGAGAGTTGAGCTCACATTAGGAGGAAAGTGGAAGGCAGGAGCAGAAATTAGGTACCGGGAGCAGGAGGCAGAAGCTGGAAGAGACAAACAGGAACCTTCAGTAAATACACAGCATTTGGCGCGCCCTGGAGTGCTTTACTGCAGCTGAGCTGAAACTCAGAGACTCAGATCCAAGAATAAGACCACATTTTTTTTTTCTTTCATTTTTAAGTAACTCTGTTAATTGTGGCAGAATCAGCCTCACTCATATCTACCTGAGGCTGGAACATATCCCAGCTCAGGAGAGCGAGCTTTTATGAGCCTTCACCCACACGAGGAGTGTCTCATTAACAATTCTTTAGTGTCTTACTACCTCCCACACCTGACCCACATCAGCTCTCTCTTTAATAGAGCCTTCACCCACACTGAGAGAACAGTCTGTCCTCCTCCTTAACATCAAGTTAATAGATTGCTAGCTCACACAATTGACTAGCCTCAAGCTTCCAACTAGCCAGACCTAGCAGAGTCCCATTCTTCCTCTTCATTTCTTGTATCAACCCTTTTCAATATTATTTAAGGTTTATGCAGCAGCAGCTGCCGAAGGGCCCCTTCTAGTTTCATAAAGACAAGAGGGTCCCAACGTGGTAAAATGCCAAGTCACAGCGGCTGCGGCTATGCCTCCCCTTTATTTTCTCTGTCCTGGGCTCTCAGCCACTTTTCTGTAATTGCCCCCATGTCTATTCAGACAACAGGAAGCATAGTCAGTGCCCAAAAATCTCTACCATTATCACAGGCCTGGCATACATCCTGTCCATGCCTTCAGGGTATGCTCAGACTTGGCATAGCCACATTTAAAACACTGCCAATATGACAATGTTAGACATTTTTTATCTTTACAATATATTTTTTCAGTTAGATTTTTTTTTCATTCCCCTTCTCCCACCATTTTGCCCCTACCAAGTAGAACGTTTAAACACCAGATGTCTTATCAAAGTTCGCACAGTAACAGAATTAGAATTAAAACTAGGAGAAGCCGGGCACAGTGGCTCATGCCTATAATCCCAGCACTTTGGGGGGCCGAGGTGGGTGGATCACCTGAGGTCAGGAGTTCAAGACCAGGCTGGCCAACGTGGTGAAACCCCATCTCTACTAAAAATACAAAAAAAAATTATCCAGGTGTGGTGGTGCACGCCTGTAACCCCAGCTACTCGGGAGGCTGAGGCAGAATTGCTTGAACCTGGGAGGCAGAGGTTGCAGTGAGCAGAGATCATGCCACTGCACTCCAGCCTGGGCAACCGAGTGAGACTCCATCTCAAAAAATAATAATAATAATAAAAACTGTAGAAGAGCCTATTGAGTGACTCATCTTTGAGAGAAATTACCATGCTAACTGGTGGTTTGACTACTGCATACCAAGGTGTTCTTCAGCAAAGTCTTTAAACAATGCCTGTTGCACAGATTACTCCTCATAAAGGAAATAGTGTCCAGAGCATAGATAACCCCTCATAAAGATGCTTCTCTGGCCAGGCGGGGCACAGTGGCTCACACCTGTAATTCCAGCACTTTGGGAGGCCACGGCGGGCAGATCACGATGTCAGGAGTTCAAAACCAGCCTGACCAACATGATGAACCCCATCTCTACTAAAAATACAAAATTAGCCAGGCATGGTGGTTTGTGCCTATAATCTCAGCTACTCAGGAGACCAAAGCAGGAGAATCGCTTGAACCCGGGAAGCCGAGGTTGTAGTGAGCTGAGATGGCAACCATTGTACTCCAGCCTGGGTGACAGAGAGAGACTCCGTCTCAAAATCAATCAATCAATAAAAATACAAAAATTAGCTGGGCGTGGTGGTGCACACCTGTAATCCTAGCTACTCAGGAGGCTGAGGCAAAATTGCTCCAACCCAGGAGACAGAGGTTGCAGTGAGCCAAGATCACACCACTGCACTCCAGCCTGGGTGACAGAGTGAGACTCTGTCTCAGAAACAAACAAAAACAAATTAAAAAACAATGCTGCCGGGCGCGGTGGCTCAAGCCTGTAATCCCAGCACTTTGGGAGGCCGAGGCGGGTGGATCACGAGGTTGAGAGATCGAGACCATCCTGGTCAACATGGTGAAACCCCGTCTCTACTAAAAATACAAAAAATTAGTTGGGCATGGTGGCGCGTGCCTGTAGTCTCAGCTACTCAGGAGGCTGAGGCAGGAGAATTGCCTGAACCCAGGAGGCGGAGGTTGCGGTGAGCCGAGATCGCGCCATTGCACTCCAGCCTGGGTAACAAGAGCGAAACTCCGTCTCAAAAAAAAAAAAAAAAAAAAACAATGCTTACCTAATCGCTCCAGTAGTAAGTTTTACAAGAAAGTCAGGCATGACCAGCTGCACGTTTTAACCTAAAAGCTTGCTATATAAAGGATCTTTTCTGGAAGGAGGTACAGGGATCCACTGTCTCATGGCCACCTAGACATCACTTTTGTTCATAAGCTCCTATTAAATGTTTCTTTCTGAGAAACTGGACTTGTCAGCCTCCTTCTTTGGCTTCTCAGCTCCCTTAGCCTTTGTGGGTAGGTCTGCATAGACCTGCTCACAGCACAAACTCAGAACTCCTGTACTCACAAACCCAAGTGCATTTTCTAAATTGTTCTGGAATGTTACATTTCCACAACCAAGGGAAACTCTTTGGGCAGGAGAGCAGATGATAACTCAAGTGAAAATAATCCTGCTACAGCAGTTTGAACAAACTATGGTCTTCCCTTTGTTTCAAATAAAAATGTGTAGATAATATCTTCAGGATATTCTAGAATGAATGAGGTAATCTATAAATAATTGATGTTCATAAACGCTGTCTTTCCCATTTAAGGGATATTACAGAACCCCTGTTGATTACCATCTACTTAAAGCTATTTTTCTAACAAATCTGCATGGCTTCATTTATGTTCTTTCACCCTCTGGTCTCATATTTTTTAGTCTAATAAAGGCCCCAGTTGTGGTGTGTGTGGGAGGGAAGGGGAGCAGCTGACAGCAGACGTTGATGTTAACTAGCCTTTAGACATAGTGAAAGATGAAAATTCTGTATTGATGTCAAGCCTCTATTCCTCAGAATACCACAAAATGCCTTTCATTCCTTCTTCCAATTTGTGTAAAATATCTAAGTAATGAAACTGAAATTCTTCACCACACAGCAAATGGTTGGGCCAGCCCTGTGCAGCCTTAATTAACCCTTCCTCTGGCTTCCTGTGAAACTCTTTGTGAAAGTATTTTGGGGAATATTCTTATCTCCCCCCTCCCACCCCCACTCCAAGACAGAGTTTCGCTCTTGTTGCCCAGCCTGGGGTGCAATGGCGCAATCTCGGCTCACTGCAACCTTCGGGTTCAGGTGATTCTCCCACCTCAGCCTCCTGAGTAGCTGGGATTACAGGTGTGCACCACCACACCCGGCTAATTTTTTTGCATTTTTAGTAAAGGTGGGGTTTCACCATGTTGGTCAGGCTGGTCTCAAATTCCTGACCTCAGGTGATCCAACCAACCCGGCCTCCCAAAGTGCTGGGATTACAGGCGAGAGCCACCATGCCCAGCAGAATATTCATATCTTAAATAGACTGCTCTACACAGAGAGGAAAGGACAGTCCTCTGAAAAAGCAGTAATAGTGAGTGCGAAAAGATTCTAGATGCTCTTCTAGCATAACTCTGACAGCTTTGCAAACCCGCATAAATCCTCCCACTGTGTCTCCAAGGGGAGGGACAGCTGGCGGGGCACCGAGAGGGGCAGTGTAGTGCGTGTCCTCTCACATAGGCTGCCGTGTTTTCTCTCAACACCCGTCAGCAGAACCGGAGGCTGGGAGGAGGCTGTCCCCAACATAGTGAGGGCAGACGGTTATTCCCTAGGGCCAGTCACATCTCCTTCCCTCTTCCTCCCCTGTCCTCTCCTCTGGGAACATTTAGGGGATGATTTCTTTCAAATGGAAGGACATAAAGCTTAAGAGATCTCTGAGTCTTTTGAGGTAAAAGAGGCCTGATATTTCTCACAGGGTCCACTAATCTCTGCTCTCAGAACAACACCCTTTTTGAGAATGCTCCTGTAACTTCACTGGTACCAAGTCTTACCAACTAAGCTCTGGGGCCAGTGTTCAAAGTGTACACCGAATTCTTAAAGGCCTCCATCATTTCTTTTTACTTTATGAAGATACGATTTGAAATGAATTGAGTCTCTACCTTAGATGTCCTCTTTTTCATTAACAGACAGGCACTAAGAAACAATTTTTTCCAGGATGTGTGGGATCCAAAAATCTATTCTGAGTGAACAAGTTTATTCTTAGCTGTATGTAATTTCCCAAAGTGGAGAAACAACTTCTGTTCATCGTCTGCAGCCATGAGACCAGTTCTGCCAGCAGGTCTTTCTATAAACATTTACTAAAGTATCTGTGTATTTGCCTGCAGACTGCAAAGGGGAACTCTGGGGAAGAGCAAATAAATTGCCCTTAAATAAAAGTGGAGACATAACTGGGTTCCACCAGGCTTTGAACACCATGACCACCTGAGCTCTGGACCACAGGCAAACAGCCAGGCCAGTTGACTCTGGTCAGTACACAATGCTCAAAACCTGAGGTATGTGTCTATGCAGGCAGGGCGGTCTGCATTCTACTGCTGAGTGACCAGTGCCAGAGAAGTAGGCATGGGTCTGAGGCAGATACAGAGAGAGCTTTATCTCCATTTCCTCTCCCTGGTGCCAAAGAAGACCTAAGTGAGGTATGCCCCTTCACACATCATTCATCCCCTCAGACCATGGAACTTGAAGCAGGAGGGATCCCACCCAGTACCAGGAAGTCTGGCCGAGCAGTTGAAGGAGGGATGCAAGGCTGCATTGAGAATTCAAATAGTCACAAGACAGATTTTAGTTCTTAGATTTCCCCAGGTGCTGGGTTACACAGAATCCATCACCGGGTTAGATTTGCTAGCCGTTCTTGATCCACAACCACCACCCGAGCACTCAGATCTAGGCAGCATTGCTGTCAGAGAGGAAAGTAGCCCTATGGCATCTGCGACTCTGTGAGACTCCAGATATTGACAAAGAAAATGCTGATGGCAGCACCAGCAGACCTTCAAGGCCAGAACAGAGCCGCGTGGAGCACATGTGCAGATTCAATCACCACGATCCCGCCCTCTCTTCTTGGGCTTGCTTTCTCTTTCTGCTTTACCTTTTGTTCCTTTCCAATAAACCTGACTCTTCTCATAAATCTCTGCCTCCTTTAAAATGTTCATATTTATCTTTTTCACCTCGCTGACCTTTGAAATCCACCCTTTAAGTGCTAGATTCTCCCCTTTCCTCCTTTTGTCCCAAACTCTCCCTGATGTCCATGCTCTGTGTGTAATAAAACTTTCATCTGTGGATCAATCACACACACAGTTAGACGTAGAAGCACGGCAGATTTAAATGTGAGTTGGGGCAGCACAAACCACCTTAAAACTCATTCTATTTATTGTGTTTCTCTCAAATGCTAAAACTTCTGAAACACAACCCAGCTACTTAAGAGAGCACCAGAGGAGAAAGACACTAAAGAAGTGTGGATCACTGAAGTGGGTGAAGTAGCCCTCACTAGCAAGCTATTCAATGAAAACAAGTCAGCTAACAAGCCTAAAATAAGTTTTGGCATTTTTAATAAACATTTTTTGGCTTATTTTTACGGGGATACATGTATGCCCAGAGAAAAGGACAAGATGACTTTTAAAACTTAGATAATAAAAGCAGACCATAGATTGAGGAGCCTAGTAGAATTTTTTTGGCAAACATTCTGTTCAATTCTTTTTTTTTTTTGGAGACAGAATCTTTGCTCTGTCACCCAGGCTGGAGTGCAGTGGTGCAATCTTGGCTCACTGCAACCTCCGCCTTCCAGGTTCAAGCAATTCTCCTGCCTCAGCCTCCCAAGTAGCTGGGATTACAGGCACATACCACTGTGCCCAGCTAATTTTTGTATATTTAGAGACAGGGTTTCACCATATTGACCACGCTGGTCTTGAACGCCTGACCTCATGATCTGCCCACCTCGGCCTCCCAAAGTGCTGGGATTACAGATGTGAGCCACCATGCCCAGCCTCAATTCTTAGTCTCTAATATTCTACCCTGAGTATAAGTGTTGCTTGAATGTCAATTTTTTTTTTTTTTAACAGAAAATCAGCGCGACATCCCATTTGGCCAGGCACGGTGGCTCACACCTATAACTCCAGCACTTTGGGAGGCCGAGGCAGGCGGATCACGAGGTCAGGAGTTCAAGACCAGACTGGCCAACATAGTGAAACCTCGTCTCTATTAAAAAAAAGAAAAAGAAAAGAAAATCGGCTGGCTAGCCCACATTCCAGTGGACACATTCTTTTGCTAAAAATGTTAATGACATTGTTGTAAACACCAGGTCATTTAAAAAAAAAAAAAAAAGGGACAACAGGGCCAGGTGGGTTTGGTGGCTCATGCCTGTAATCTTAGCATTTTGGGAGGCCAAGGTGGTAGGATTACTTGAGGCCAGGAGTTCAAAATCAGCTCGGGCAACATAGTGAGATCCCATCCCTACAAAAATGTAAAAAAACTTATTAGCTGGTATGGTGGCATGTGCCTATAGTCCCGGCTACTTGGGAGGATGGCTTGAGCCCAGGAAACAGAAGGTGCAGTGAGCTGTGATCACACCACTGCACTCCAGCCTGAGAAAGTGAGATCCTGTCTCAAAAAAAAAAAAAGCTAATCACCAATCAGGTTAAGGTCAAGCTCCACAGACCAGGAAGCCACTATCTTTAAGGTGAAATTGCATAACTTGTCCAATATGCTGATTTTAGTTAAACACATTTTTCCTGGCTGGGCACAATGGCTCATGCCTATAACTCCATCCCAGCACTTTGGGAGGCCAAGGCAGGCAGATCACCCAAGCCCTGGAGTTTGAGACCAGCCTGGGAAACATGGCAAAACCACATCTCTACCAAAAAAAAAAAAAAAAAAGAAGCCACACATGGTAGCATGTGCGGATAGTCCTATCTACTCAAGAGGCTGAAACAGGAAGAGTGCATGAGCCTGTGAGGTCGAGGCTGCAGTGAGCCATGATCATACCATCATACCACCAATACTCCAGCCTGGACAACAGAGCAAGATCCTGTCTCAAAAAAAAAAAAAGGCTGGGTGTGGGTGTAGTGGCTCACACCTGTAATCCCAGCACTTTGGAAGGCCAAGGCAGGAGAAGTTCAAGACCAGCCTGGCCAATATAATGAGACCCTGTCTCTACTAAAAAACATTTAAAAAATTAGCCAGGTGTGGTGGTGCCTGTCTGTAATGCCAGCTACTTGTGAGGCTGAGGCAGGAGAATTGCTTGAACCCGGCAGGTGGAGGTTGCAGTGAGCTGAGATTGTGCCACTGCACTCCAGCCTGGGTGACAGAGTAAGACTCTGTCTCAATAAATTTTTTTAAAAATTAGAAATTAAAATTTAAAAAACACATTATTTTATTTAACTTAAGGTTTTCTTAAAACATTCATGAGTTTTCCAGATTTCAAACTGAGAGTCATTAGTGAGCCTTCTCCCTCCTGGGCCAAATACCCGAGCAGAGGCAACAAGATTTCCAGGGAAAGTGATTGGCTTCAGTGTGCTCTTCTGTGGCATTATCATCCCCAGAAAAGCAAAACCAGCTTATAATCAATATCATCATCATAAAAGGTGCAATTAGCTCTACCAGTAGTTCAATGTCCAAAGGCTCAGAGAGAAACTGCCATCATACCTTCACTGCTTTGGGAGGAGAACTTTCAGAAAGACTGGAGGCTCTGGCATCTGGACTTAGTGGCTTGGGATGGACAGGCTGTTGAACCTCACTCTTAACCTGGAAGTTACCTGCTTGAGTTACAAAAGGAATACATTTTATATATATTTTCATTGAAGTCTTGGAAAGTGTTCCAAGGGAAGTCTTGGAAAGTGTTCTTCTAAAAAGCAAAGTTTGGTCACTTTCACTGATGACAGATCCTTCCAACACCAGGGAAAACACTGCTTTTCTGTTGAAGCATATTTGAACACTAGCAACTACAGCTCAGGTTTTCTCTGGTCCTCTCACAAATCAGGTTCTCAGTGAGGCTTTCTTACCCCCTGCCACATGGAGCAGAAATCCAAACCACTCTGCATAAAGAACTTTCTTCCTTGTACCATCTGTCAGTTTTAAAGGCCGTTTATAGACTTGGATGTCTTTTTTGGTCATTAACATTCCTAATAACTTCTTCTGAAGTGTTTAAACAGAAGTTAGAAATTTGAGGGCAGAAATTTTGTACTGTGTGTGTGTGTGTGCGCGCGCATGTGTGTGCATTCGTGTGCGCACATTTGTGTATATATGTAACCTGACACTGTGTTTTTGGTCAGCTCTATAGCAGATGTCCATGGATGAAGATTATGGAAAAGGGCTCCATGAAGTTTTCTTCATAATCATTGAAGTGCCAACTGTATGAGTTACTTTCCTGCCAACATGAAGAGGTGAGTCAACAAAGTACTAAAATATTAAGGCTTATTTTTCAAAAAAATGTTTCATAAACCTAGTCAAAACTCAGAAACATTTCTAGTCCAAGAAAAATATTGCAAAAAAGGAATGTTTCTGGATTCAGACAGGAGTTTTTCTCTGAAATTTTAAGGTAGGGTTTACTAGAAATCTGTTTAACTCATACTTCTATTATAGTTGTGGGGTTTTCAGTGTCCAGTAAACTAATTAGCCTGGGGAGAAGCTAAAAATCCACATATTTATATTTTTCTTTTTTGTCTTGTGACCTATAAGAAATCCATATCCATATATACATATACATATATATATATATATATATATATATATATATATATATATTTTTTTTTTTTTTCCCCAGATGAAGTCTCACTTTGTCACCCAGGCTAGAGTACAGTGGCATGATCTTGGCTCACTGAAACCTCTGCCTCCTGGGCTCAAGTGATCATCCTGCCTCAGTCTCACAAGTAGTTGGGACCGCAGATGCACATCATCATGCCCAGCTAAGTTTTTGTACTTTTAGTAGAGATAGGGTTTCACCATGTTGCCCAAGTTAGTTTTCAACTCCTGAGCTCAAGTGAACCGCCTGCCTCAGCCTCCCAAAGTACTGGGATTACAGGCATGAGCCATACTGCCTAGTGCATGCGCGCACACACACAAACACACACACACACACACACACACACAGTCTTAAAACTCCTGACCTGGTGATTCACCCACCTCCCAAAGTGCTGGGATTACAGGCGTAGCCACCACACCCGGCCCAGTCAAATATATTTTTAAATGGGCTGAGCACAGTGGCTCACATCCGTAATCTCAACACTTTGAGGGTGAGGTGAGAGGATTGCTTGAGTCCAGGAGTTGGAGATCAGCCTAAGCAACATAGTGAGACCTTGTCTCTACAAAAATATTAAAAAGTTAGCTGGGTGGTGGTATGTGCCTGTAGTCCTAGCCATTTGGGAGGCTGAGGTGGGAGGACTGCTTGAGCCCAGGAGTTTGAGGTTGCAGTGAGCTATGATTACTACTACACTCCAGCCTGGGCAACAGAATGAGACACCCTGTCTCTAAAAAATAAAAATAAAAAGATATACTGAAAATCAGAATCAGAAGTGGACATAGTCAAGTAAAAAAAACACACACACACACAAACATTTTTGCCTTTGGGAAAAGGGAGCCTCAAAATGACTCCAAAATAGGATGAAAGGTGACAAAATTCACTGTCAGCAGGAAAATCCCTAGAACCTGGCTAGGAGGTGGACTATAGTATACATTTAGATAAACAGGGAAAATACATATCCTTAACAGATTACTCATATACTTATTCATTAAAGAATAGGTATTTATGAATAAAATTCTAAATGAATAAAATCCTTATTGGCCAAACTTCTATTAAAATGAAACTTCAGGCCGGGCACAGTGGCTCACGCCTGTAATCCCAGCACTTTGGGAGGCTGAGTTGGGTGGATCATGAGGTCAGGAGTTCAAGACCAGCCTAACCAACACAGTGAAACCCTGCCTCTGCTAAAAATACAAAATTAGCTGGGCACAGTGGCACACGCCTGCTGTCTCAACTACTTAGGAAGCTGAGGCAGGAGAATCACTTGAACCCAGGAGGCAGAGGTTGGAGTGAGCTGAGATCGTGCCACTGCTCTCCAGCCTGGGTGACAGAGACTCCATCTCAAAAATAAATAAATAAATAAAATAAAATGAAACTTCAAAATTAGTTTATACAGCTTTAACTCTGAAAGGGTTTGGTGCAAAAGGTAGAACAAGTTCAATGAGAAAAGCATTAAAAATACTCAGTTTGTCCCAAGTTAACAATATTTAATTGAATTTAACTTCTCCCTAAGCCATAAAGTATGTAAAGGATATTCAAGCATCAGCCCTTAAATGCAAGTGGAGGACTTAGTATGTTATTTTCTCAGCACTGACAGTAATGGGAACACCCCAGAACCAAATACAGACAGAAAACAAGAACCTCAACCTCCAGGTCTAAGAAAGAATGCTTACGGAAGTCATCTTCAGCAGGGGTGGAACGGACTGCCGGGCTATTCTCAGTTGCAGAAATCTACAAAAAAAAGGGAGGGGGAGTGAGGTGGGGTGGGGGAATTAAGACTCATATTAAAAATAAAAGAGCAAACTGCTGTTAATGCAATAAAAACCTGCTGACTCCAGTCAGTCACTGGCTGCCTGGGGGAAATAACGGGCACCAGAACAGCTGAGCATTTAAACAAGAGGCAGCAAAATGTCTTTTATGAGGATATTAACATGCCTCTCAATTACAGAGTAACGCGAGAAACAGACTGCACTCAACTGCCAAAAGTGTGCATCATCTCCCTTTATAAAAGAACTTCTAAACCATATTTTTCCACTCTCCAAAAACAAAGCAAAACAAAGCCCTCTATCAAGGAGAGCAAAGCTCCTCACCATATAACCATAACTCACTCCAAGAAAAGATAAAATATTTAAATATACGAACTATTCTTATTTTTAAATTTTCCTAGTTCTTATTTCCCAACCAAATACATCCTGCTGAAACAAGCTTGCCCATATAGAAGACCTTTTCATAGTTATAAAATAAATTTACCTATAACTAACCTCAGTATTATCTTCAAGGACAGTTTCCCTATTAATCCTAGTCTCAAAATGGCAATGTTTAACAAGATGGCAGATCTTATGTATAGGTGTATTTATCTTTTTTCCCAAAAGCCATCAAATTTAAATAAAAGAACTCTCTATTAGAGCTCTCCTTCCTTTCCACAGGCCCTCATGCGTTCCTGGTGTCATACCCCACATCCAAAATCATGAAGAGTCAACAGGTGACCCAATGTGTACTCTTCACATAATTTCCTTTTATTCAGATGCCATGGATTTTATTGGCAATGCTGAGTATTCATATCAGGATGTCTGACAAACTGAATAGATTTACAATGAAGATTAAGTTGCTGGCTGACTGCACCTGAATTTCAGCATAGTCCTTTTTTCTACCACTCTCTTCATTATAGGAATTCTGACATGGCATAAAACAAACCAGTATGATTACAGTCAGTATTTATTGGGTGTTTTCAATGTGCCATGTATTCAACTGATCGCCTTACAAATGCACTATTTTATCTAATATGAAATAAATTTTCTGAAAGTTGTGCATGCCTACAAAAAGCTCTTCGGTTCTTGAGAATTAGCAGGTATATCCATCCCAGGATGTTCTTCTCTCACTTCTAATTTGGTCACCTTGAATCTGTGTGTTAAACTTTGTTGTTTTTTGTTTTTTTTTTTTTTTTTTTTTTTTTTTTGCAATGGAGTCTTGCTTTGTCACCCAGGCTGGAGTGCAGTGGTGTGATCTCAGCTCACTGTAACCCCCGCCTCCCGGGTTCAAGGATTCTCCTGCTTTAGCCACCCAAGTAGCTGGGATTACAGGTGCCCACCACCACACCTGTCTAATTTTTGTATTTTTCGTAGAGATGGAGTTCCACCATGTTGGCCAGGCTGGTCTTGAACTCCTGACCTAGGTGGTCCACCCGCCTTGGCCTCCCAAAGTGCTGGGATTACAGGTGTGAGCCACTGCGCCTGGCCCTGTGAGGTAAACTTAATGTTAATCATGACATAATTCACATGGCCAAATAGATGACTTCACTGTAGGAACAGCCAGGTGGGAACATAAGAAATTTTGCTCAAACATTTCATTAAAGCACAAACTCATTCACAAGAGGAGAAAGAGAAGAACAATACCTTGACAAAATATTCCATTTCAAGCATTTCAAGCAGATTTCCTCTAGCATTAATGCCCCCCCCCCTTTTTTTTCCTGGAGATTAAGTTTTGCTCTGTTGTCAAAGCTGGAGTGCAGTGATCTTGGCTCACTGCAACTTCTGCCTCCCAGGTTCAAGCAATTCTCCTGCCTCAGCCTCCTGAGTAGCTGGGCTTATAGGTGCTCACCACCACACCTGGCTAATTTTTGTATCTTTAGTAGAGACGGGGTTTCACCTTGTTGGCCAGGATGGTCTCCAACTCCTGACCTCAGGTGATCCACCCACCTTGGCCTCCCAAAATGCTGGGATTGCCGGCATGAGCCACCGTACCAGGCCAATGTCCTTTTCTTTAACAAGCCGAAGTTCAAATAACACTTACGTGTTGGTTAACAAAAGCGAGGCAGATAGCCAAAAGGATAGCTAAGGCTCTGAAAAATATTGCGAATTTTAAGGCAGCCAAGGGTTTATAAACCTGCAGCATGTGCTTGAAGATATGTATTGTCTTTATCTTTCTTCCTCACCCACTTCATGATTCAGCTGCACTGTCTTTTTAGACTATAATTAAAATGTTCTAATCTTCCAGTTCAGTTCAGAGTTCCAGTTTCAAATCAGCATGAAGACAATGAAGAAGGAAACATGAATTTAGACATAGGAACAATTCAAGCATTATTTCCCAAATGACTGTTTCCCAAACTATGCTCCTGGGATAAAAATGGGGATATTTCAATGCTGGGAATATTTTTATCTTAAAATTTCTTTCCTTTTCTTCTTTCTCTCTCTCTCTCTCTTTTTTTTTTTAACGAGTATATAAGAAAAATTCCAAACGTACTTAGTCAGTTATTCTCTCTTTTTTTTCCCCACCTGGTGCAGGTGAGCTAAGGCTGAAAAGGGCATTAGTGCAGTTCTTCCTCTTCTTTTTTTTTTTTTTTTTTTTTTTTTTTTGGCACGATATCGGCAACCTCTGCCTCCTGGGTTCAAGCAATTCTCCTGCCTCAGACCCCGAAACAGCTGGGATTTCAGGCATGTGCCACCACACCCAGCTAATTTTGTATTTTTATAGAGACAGGGTTTCACCATGCTGGTCAGCCTGGTCCAGAACTCCTGACCTCAGGTGATCCACCTGCCTCAGCCTCTCAAAGTGCTGGGATTACAGGCATGAACCATTGGGTCCAGCCTAGCCACTTATTCTTAAGAAATAATCTCCCATTTAAAACATGAGAAAACAAGACAGCTTAACAAAATAACTCACTTAATACATGGTATGTGCCCCATAGGCTAATGCCTGAGTCCACTGTTGCAAGGATGTATGTAATTTATGGGTGATTATATGACCATTTAACACACAACAGCCAAATATTTTGTCTTTTTATTCCAACATACGTTGTGATGTATAAAATAATTTATTCTAATTTTTTTTCTGTTCTGGTCTTTGAATCAAATTTTGTAGCCATCAGTCTCAGACCTCTTTTCTGTGGGCCTACTTTGATCCAAGTGTGTGGCATATCTCATGAGTTCCTGCTAGTATTCTGACAATACACCATCCTACTTTGTAAAGTCTGTTGTAGTCAAGTAAGTTTGAGACAGGGCACAGTGGTTCACGCCGGTACTTCCAGCACTTTGGGAGGCTGAGGCTGGGGGGATCGCTTGAAGCCAGGAGTTTGAGACTATTCTGAGAATTTCAGCAAGACCCTGTCTCTACAAAAAATAAAAGCCCAGCATGGTGGCACACACCTGTAGTCCCAGCCACTTGGGAGGCTGAGACAGAAAGATCACTTGAGCCCAGGATTTAGAGGCTACAGTGAGCTATGATCACACTACTGCACTCCAGCCTGGGCAACAGAGTAAGAACTTGTCTCTTAAAAAATAATAATAATAATAATAATAAACACAAGCCAGGCGCGGTGGCTCACGCCTGTAATCCCAGCACTTTGGGAGGCCAAGGCAGTTGGATCACAAGGTCAGGAGTTCAAGACCAACTTGGCCAACATGGTGAAACCCCGTTGCTACTAAAAATACAAAAATTAGCTAGGTGTGGTGGTGGGTGCCTATAATCCCAGCTACTCAGGAGGCTGAGGCAGGAGAATCACTTGAACCTGGGAGGTGGAGGTTGCATTGAGCCAAGATCACACCACTGCACTCCAGCCTGGGCAACAGAGCAAGACTCCAACTCCAAACAAATGAAGAAAAAATCCTTGTAATTCCTCAGTAAGCTGGCATCTCCAGTTTCTAAACCTCTGTTGTATCTGCCTGGAATACCCTTCTATCTCTAACTTAACCTTCCCCTATTTACTTGGTCTACTTCCACACATTCTTCAAGACTTGGCTCAGACATTACCTTCTTGAGGAAGTCAGGTTAAATGTCTTTTCTCTGAGCTTCTGCGGTCCTGTACACCCGTCTCACAGCCTCACAGGACCTGTCATACTTTTTATGATGGCCCACCTATTATTCCTCTCTCCTGTACTCTGTTTCCTTGCACATAAAGACCACATAGAATGATTTGTCAGTAAGTTTTTCAGCTTATTTCCTATGCTTACTCAGCATAGTGACTGCCTTTCAAAATAATATCAGAGAGTAAGATTTTCTTGCATAAAATGTGTTAAATGTATAAGAATATATATATGAGTATCTGAAGATAATCTCTAATCAAGTAGATTTTTATTTTATTTTTATAAATTATTTTTCCCAGGAGTATAGACTCACGTTGCCCTGAATCCATGCTCTCCCAAATAGATTTTAATTTAATTTAATTTTATTTTATTTATTTATTTTTGAGACAGAATCTCACTCTGCTGCTCAGGCTGGAATGCAGTGGTGCAATCTCGGCTCTCTGCAACCTCCACCTCCCAGGTTCAAGTGATTTTCCTGCCTCAGCCCCCCAAGTAGCTGGGATTACATACATGCACCACCACATCTGGCTAATTTTTATATTTTTAGTAGAGATGGTTTCACCATGTGGGCCAAGCTGGTCTCGAGTTCCTGACCTCAGGTGATCCACCTGGTTTGGCCTCCCAAAGTGCTGGGATTACAGGTGTGAGCCACCATGCTCAGCCTCCAAATAGATTTTTAAAAATCACTTCAGCCCGGCGCGGTGGCTCAAGCCTGTAATCCCAGCACTTTGGGAGGCCGAGGCGGGTGGATCACGAGGTCAAGAGATCGAGACCATCCTGGTCAACATGGTGAAACCCCGTCTCTACTAAAGATACAAAAAATTAGCTGGGCATGGTGGCACGTGCCTGTAATCCCAGCTACTCAGGAGGCTGAGGCAGGAGAATTGCCTGAACCCAGGAGGCGGAGGTTGCGGTGAGCCGAGATCGCGCCATTGCACTCCAGCCTGGGTAACAAGAGCGAAACTCCGTCTCAAAAAAAATAAATAAATAAATAAAAATAAAAATAAAAATCACTTCAGCTCTATGCCTTCTGAGCATCTGCTGAGCAAAATAATTTTCCAATGAAGGCTCATTATTTGGTCAGCTATAAGTTGCAGAGCTCCTCAACCAAAATTATGTGACCTGAAAAAAATGACACTCTGTCCTGGCAGCTGTTACCAAATTCCCAGACACTCTATAGCCTAGAGTTACAGTTGTTACTAATTTTAAGCATTTAATTTAGAACACATGCTTCCTTGGCAACTGGACGTCAGACTTTTCAACCTACCTTTTCTCCTTCCTGATGGGTGATACAGACCTCAGGACTTGGGGGCACATTCTCCTTTTGCTCCATTTTATGAATTTTGATTTCACCACCACTGGCTTTTAATTCATTCTACAAAATAAAAATAACTGTAAAAATTTTCTTAAAGTCATCATTCTATTCTCTTCATAGCATGTCTATTAGATAAACTTGGAATGTTAAAAAAAAAATTCTTCTAAGAAGCCTGAGGTCAAATCAACCCCCTAATCTCACAAGCAAAACCCACTGACTTGTGAAATGACAAAAGCAGCTTTGTGGACACATACCTCAGAGTTAAATATTTGTATGCTAGACTAAAACTGGATTGCTCATTAGAATACAGACACATCAACACAGACATACAGAACACCCAAGCATACAACATTCTTGTGATTCACTCTTCTAGCAGCAGAGCTTGTGGTAATGCAAAGCTTGTGAGTTTTATCAGAAAAGACCATTCTGGAGCAGGGGAAAGGATATGCCAAGTGCCAATAATAGAAAACATACTGACCATATATATATAAATGCCCGGCCTGGAAAGAAAGACAGGGTTGATGTATACATATAAAAACTGAAATTATATTTAATGATACCATAAAGCAACCTTTTTTGTGGACTTTCAAAAACATGTTTTTGAAAATACACATATAATTCACATACAATTCATATATTGTACTAAAGATATAAGTTATTTTATTTCTTATAACAGAGCCTCGACATAAAAGTGCATGCATTTTATTGTCATAAGAAATGAGCATAATTGCATTTTTTCCTTGCAAAGGACACTCGAGCAGAATATTACAACTAACTCATCTATTACATCTAAAATCAACATAGTGACTGGGTGCGGTGGCTCATGCCTGTAATCCCAGCACTGCGGGAGGTAAAGTGGGTGGATCACCTGAGGTCAGGAGTTCAAGACCAGCCTGGCCAACATGGTGAAACCCTGTCTTTAATAAAAATACAAAAAATTAGCTGGGCACAGTGGCGCACGCCTGTGATCCCAGCTACTTGGGAGGCTGAGGCAGGAGAATCGCTTGAATCCGCGAGGCAGAGGTTGCAGTGAGCCGAGATGGTGCTGTTGCACTCCAGCCTGGGCAATAAGAGCAAAACTTCGTCTCAAAATAAATGAAGTAAAGTGAAATGAAATGAAATAAAATAATAAAATCAACATAGAGGTTGATGACTATGGACATTTCCTAACGTTAGTCTGCCAGCAATGTAGTAATCTAGTACATTTCTGTTCTCTGTGATTCTTCAGGCATGGGAGGAAACAATTTATGGCCACAGGGCCAATGAAGGGAATGTGAGTATGATTGAGTCACCTAGGGATGGTATTCCAGATTATGGCCCACAGCTCTGGGGGTGCATCTGTGAGAGGAGCTGGCAGCTAGCACTGCAGAACAACACTGTAGCCCAGCAGCTCCTTCCATCTCCAAGCCCCACCTCCAGAACTGCTGCCAGAGAGTATGTGCCTTGTTACAACCATATTCTGTAAGGGGCCTGGGAAATTCTTTGCAGATGAGATAAAAGACTTTTTACAAGAATTCCTGAAGACTTTTCAACTCTTAAAATCTCCAGAGCAGGAGAACTATAATGCAGAAATGGTTAGGAGATTTAAAAAACAACAAAAAAAAAGTCACTCAACAGGTTTCCCCACATAGGGAGTCACCTCGTGGAATGTTTGCAGCAGGAGGGCACTGAGAATTAGCACAATCTGGTAACAAGAGAAAGTTCAGCTTCAGAGAACCCAATTTGCTGTCTCTCCTGCCCTGCCTTCTAAGAGAAGTCTAAATTTGCTCACTTTTCACATTCACAGTGCATAATTAGCCCATGATACTCCACTTTGCTAATTGATTTACACACATCATCTCGTCTTAAAACATAAAGTTGTTAACGTTACGGCTTAAAAACCAAGATGAAGGCCGGGCGCGGTGGCTCAAGCCTGTAATCCCAGCACTTTGGGAGGCCGAGGCAGGTGGATCACAAGGTCAAGAGATAGAGACCACCCTGGTCAACATGGTGAAACCCCGTCTCTACTAAAAATACAAAAAATTAGCTTGGCATGGTGGTGCATGCCTGTAATCCCAGCTACTCAGGAGGTTGAGGCAGGAGAAATGCCTGAACCCAGGAGGTGGAGGTTGCGGTGAGCCGAGATCATGCCATTGCACTCCAGCCTGGGTAACAAGAGTGAAACTCCGTCTCAAAAAAAAAAAAAAAAAAGATGAAATTGTTCATTGCCCAGAGAATTAAGTCCACCAAATAGTACTAGGGAATGTATACTTAATAATGTGGGGAAGAGAAGGCTTAACTCCCAGAATACACATTATAGTTTCTAACATGCACCAATTTTGATCTGCCTAGGAACAAAAACAATTCAATATTGTTCTGTTGATTTTGTTAAACAATTAGGACATCAAGAGATTAATGGTTTGTAATTTGAAATCTTAGGGCAAAAGCTTGAAGGACACAAAAATATGTGTGTGTACATTTGTATCTATGTGTGTATATATATGAGTAAATAGCACTTAAAAGGTAACTTCTTTTTTTTGAGATGGAGTTTTACCCTGTCACCCAGACTGGAGTACAGTAGCTCTATCTCAGCTCACTGTAACTTCCATCTCCTGGGTTCAAGCGATTCTTTTGCCTCAGCTTCCTAGTAGCTGGGATTACAGGTGTGTGCCACTATGCCCAGCTAAGTTTTTTTGTATTTTTAGTAGAGACTGGGTTTCACCATGTTGGCCAGGCTGGTTCCAAACTCCTGACCTCAAATGATCCACCTGCCTCAGACTCCCAAAGTGTATGGGTGTGAGCCATGACGCCTCGCTAAAAGGTAACTTCAATTAAGCAGTTCCATAGTGTCAGCTTGCCAGTTAAGCACAGGACAATGTAAAATGGAAAGACCTGCCATTGTGTTTTGAATATCAGAATTTTCATGCTTACTGAGCACATCATCTTCTTGTGATTTCTCCCTTTTTCTTATCTACTATTCTACTTCTTTAGGAAAACGGTACATCGTAAGGATTAAAGATTAAGTAGACCATCTATTGTATGACTACTTCATATGAAATTTCCAAAATAGGCAGATACATAAAGACAGGAAGTAGATCAGTGGTTGCCAGAGGATGGGGGGGGGGCGGTTGGGAGTGACTGCACAGGTATGGGGTTTCTTTTCAGGGTGATGGAAAGGTTCTGGAATTAAACAGTGGTAATGGTTTGACAACCTTGTGAATATGCTAGAAATCACAAAATTGTGTACTTTAAAATGGTGATTTTATATTATGTGAGTTATATCTCAGTAAAAAATTATTTTTAAAAAACTCCTCATTAATAAACATAGCTGATATTTCTCTCTAGTCTTCTTCATTCTTCCCTCAAAAACCAAAATAAACTCTCCAGTCTTCTGCCTTCTTCCCTCAAAAACCAAGATAAAATAAGAATTATATTAAAACTAATAAAATACTAATTCTTAAACAACAACACAAACATTAAGTAGAAGAGCCAGAGAAACTCTCAGTGATATTACTGACTGGTAATATCACAAAAAAAGTGAGTGCGCTGGGAACAAGGACTAAGAAAGCAAAGTCAGGATCATACCACAGTAAGAATAGCAAATCCAGCAAGGATAGCATTCATGTGAAAGAGAATAGCTAGGGGACCAGGACTCAGATGTAAGGGTCTGGTCACATTTCCTAGTTCTAGTACTCAGTGACCATCTGCTGGATGGGAATGAGTGAATGAATGAATGAATGAATGATGCAGAACACATACCATATAGTTGGTTGAGCTGCTTTGTTTGGATACAGCTGCCTGGTACTTGGCCATTCGATCCTTTATAGAGGTTTCTGAGAGGCGTGGAAGTTCCAGATTTCGCCTACTCTCATTTTTCTCCAAGTTGAATGTAGAAGATGACAACTGACCTGGAAGCATCCAAATAACATGTTTTATTTTATTTCTGAGATGGGGTCTCATTCTATCACCCAGGCTGAAGTGCAGTGGCACGATCGTAGCTCACTGCAGCCACAAACTCCTGGGCTCAAGAGATCCTCCCACCTCAGCCTCCCAAAGTGCTGGGATTATAGGTGTAAATCACCATGACTGGCCAACATGTTTTATTAGAAGATAAAAGTGATTCAAATAATTTCAAGATTCTAAATTTTGGGTTGTTAGCTAATGGCCAATTTCTTCTAATAAAAGCACTAAGAAGAAAATCAGGTATATAATTGTCAATTCTAAAGTAATATTCATTCATTTTCTTTTTTTTTTTTGAGCCAGGGTCTTACTCTGTCACCAGGCTAGAGTGTACAGGGCAGTGACATGATTATAGTTCACTGCAGCTTTGAAGTCTTGGGCTCAAGTCATCCACACACCTCAGCTTCCCAAGTAGCAGTGAATTCAAGGACACACCACCATGCTGGATTTTTTTCTTTCTTTCTTTTTTCTTTTTTTTCAAAAGAGACAAGTCTCACTATGCTGCCCAGGCTGGTTGCAAATTCCTGGGTTTAAGTGGTCCTCCTGTCTTAGCCTCCCCAAGTGCTGAAATTACGGTTCTGAGCCACCATGCCTGGCCCCATATTTTAAAATTTTGGGTAATTTAACACGAAAAAGAAGAGATTATAATGCCTTTTAATTTGCATTTCTTTGATTATTAGGTAGCTGATGATTTTCCTGTTTTTACTAATTTTTTATTTTGTGAAGTGCCTATATATGTCCCCTTTAAATCATAATAATTCCACTCACAAAGTGTTATCACTGGTAATACAGGGTAACAAAACTTGATAGGGGACACGGCCCATCTATTGAAGCCCTCAAACCCCAGATGACTGGAGCTGAAATTGATTGTAGCACTTTCCTTACAGCCCCTTAAAGTACCCTTTGGTTACCATAGGTTACCACTAACAAGGGTGGATTAAAAATACAAAAAAAGCAACATGGTGTCTCATGCCTGTAATCCCAGCACTTTGGGAGGCCGAGGTAGGAGGATCACCTGAGGTCAGGGGTTCAATACCAGCCTGACCAACATGGAGAAACCCTGTCCCATCTCTACTAAAAATACAAAATTAGTTGGGTATGGTGGTGCATGCCTGTAATCCCATCTACTCGGAAGGCTGAGGCACAAGAATCACTTGAATCTGGGAGACAGAGGTTGCCGTGAGCTGAGATTGCACCATTGCACTCCAGCCTGGGCAACAAGAGTGACACTCTGTCTCAAAAACAACAACAACAACAACAACAACAACAACAACAACAACAACAAAAGCTATTTATTGAATACAATGAGAATTGAGAAAGGTTTACATCTAAAAGGGAGACTTCCTTTTAATTTGTGCCACTCTTCCTTTAAAAGCATTGGCTTTGAGTCCAAAAGATATTGCTATACTGAGTACTTCCTATAGGACCTCATACACAGGGAACTGTCTGCTTACCTGGACCTATTTCCAGGTCATCAAGAGAATAGCTGTTTTCAGAGATCTTCCTTCCATTTGTACTTCGGCTTTGGGCTCGGAGAATCTGTTTGGAAAACAAAACCCAAGAATAAGTTTTGCAGAAATGATGGGAAATTGTGATGCAAGGTTCAACTTGCAAACCTTCTTTATAAATAAAATACAGGTTCAATTTTATTTTTATCTTCCTTAAAATTTTTTTAAAAATTCCGGCCAGGTGCAGTGGCTCATGTCTGTAATTCCAGCACTTTTGGAGGCTGAGGCTGGTGGATCACGAGGTCAGGGGTTCCAGACCAGCCTGGCCAAGATGTTGAAACCCCGCCTATACTAAAAATACAAAAAATTAACCAGTTGTGGTGGCAGACGCCTGTAATCCCAGCTACTTGGGAGGCTGAGGCAGAGAACTGCTTGAACCTGGGAGGCAGAGGTTGCAGTGAGCCAAGATCGTGTCACTGTGCTCCAGCCTGGGCAAACAGAGTGAGACTCCATCTCAAAAAAAAAAAAAAAAAAAAAAAAATTACAAATATCAAGTGCTACATATTCACAGGTGCCCAGGGAAGAATAAGTAACTCTATATAGGTAACATTCTCTGCTAAAGATCACTTCCTAACCAGCAAGTTTTGTAACACTTATTGGAGGGGAATTCTCACATCCCAGATGACAATGACATGTCCTTCCAAATTGCCAAGTCCTGATGCAGAACTGCTGTTTCCTTTCTCCATCTCATGTTATCTCTGCTATTGCTGCCTTGGTTCATGTCTTCATCATCTTTCCCCTGGACTACTTCATTACACGTTTTTAACTGGTTCTTCATTATCTTCCAATCTAGTCTCTATGACACTGCCATTATCCCCAAAATACAAAGTAATTATCCAAAAATATAAACCCATTTTACTCTCCTGGTCAAAATTCTTCAGAATTCCCACTCAATTCTGCAATTAAATCCAAAGTGCTTAGTAAGTCACAGAAGTCCTGTTCTAGATCTGGTCCCTATCAAGGCAGCCTCCTTTGTCCTTCTGTTGTCTTGCAAATGCCTGTTTCTTCAAAGACTCAGTCTAAGCACTATGAAGTCTTGAGTACCTCGCCAACATAAATTTAGGTAATCTTTCCTCTGTTCCCAAGGTACCTGGTCAAACTGTTGTGTGACTGTCCCTCTACTGCACTGTAAGCTTGCTGAGAGCAGAGACCATGCCTTTTTGTCCGCATATTTCCAGGACTTACAGAAAAGTGCATGGCACAGATTTAGCCTGGGTGACAGAGCAAGACTCTGTCACACACACACACACACACACACACACACACACACACAAAGAAAGAAAATGAAGATCACTGGTCAAGAGGAAAAGATATGTCTGGCAGGATATATTTTTAATTTTTATTTTTTTATTTTTTTGAGACAGAGTCTCTGTCGGCCAGGCTGGAGTGCAGCGGTACAATCTCGGCTCACTGCAACCCCTACCTCCTAAGCTCAAACAATTCTCCTGTCTCAGCCTCCTGAGTAGCTGGGATTACAGGCGTCTGCCACCACACCTAATTATATGTGTTTTTGGTAGAGATGGGGTTTCACTATGTTGGCTAGGCTGGTCTCAAACTCCTGACCGCAAGTGATCTGCCCGTCTCGGTCTCACAAAGTGCTGGGATCACAGGTGTGAGCCACCGCGCCTGGCCCACCTTTTAAATTTTGCTTCAACATACTTCTCATTTGCTGATCATTAAAATAAAGAAAATTCCACAGACTTATTCCAAATGGTGCTGCCCCAGAAGATAAACACTACAAAAATTAGAATTTTCAGGACTCAAAATGGGAGAAAGCCTGCTGATAAACTTCTTTTGAAAAACCAAAAGGCACTGGGCACAGTGGCTCATACCTGTGATCCCAGTACTTTGGAAGACTGAGGCAGGTGGATTATTTGAGGTCAGGAGTTCAAGACCAGCCTGGCCAACATGGCAAAACCCTGTCTCTACTAAAAATACAAAAATTAGCTGCGTGTGGTAGTGTGTGCCTGTAATCCTAGCTACGGGAGACAGAGGCAGGAGAATTGCTTGAACCTGGGAGGCGGAGGTTGCAGTGACCCGAGATCACACCACTGCACTCCAGCCTGGACAACAAAGAGACACCCCGTTTAAAAAAAAAACACAAAAGGAAAAACCAAAAACAGGTTCTGCATTCTTAATACAGATATTTACTTTCTATCTAAGGTAAAGTTCAAGCACAATTCCAAGAATATGTGTTACATGTTATAACCTGCAGAGAGCTCAGCTTTCTGTCTAATTGGAGCTATACATCCTTCTCTGCCTTTCGTGAAGTCCCAGCACTGCTGTTATTGGGAGCTCAATTGTTTAGAACCAGAGCATACACCTTGCCAGGGCAGAAGCTTTCTTTGATTTTTAAATGCATAAATGTCCCATCTTTGCTAGCTTTTAATTTAAACTACTGGGTTAAATAATCCCCCCTTCTCTGCCACCTTTTGAGGGCTTTTGCTCCATGGGGATATCAAAACTCTGCATTAATTTCTTTCAAGTACTAAAAAAGTAAATGTGCAAAGCCATTTGGTCTCACAGAAAAATAGGAAAAGAACTGTCTCTGAAAATCCCTTATGCTGACTGTGGCTCTCAGGAGAAATAAAGCTTTTAGGTAAGATGGGTTTTAATGATATCCCAGGTGAAGCACAGCATTACTTTCAATAGCTTTCACCTCCAAACCACTCCAACATTAAGAATAACAAGGTTGGGCCAAGCGTGGTGACTCACACCTGTAATCCCAGGACTTTGGGAGGCTGAGGCTGGTGGATTACCTGAGGCCAGACATTCAAGACCAGCCTGGGCAACCTGGTGAAACCCCGTCTCTACTAATAATACAAAAACTTAGCTGGACATGGTGGTGAATGCCTGTAATCCCAGATACTCGGGAGGCTGAGGCAGGAGAATCGCCTGAGCCTGGGAGGTGGAGGTTGCAGTGTGCCACTGCACTGCAGCCTGGGCAACAAGAGCTAAACTCTGTCTAAAATAAAAATAACAAGGCTGAGTGTGGTAACTCATGCCTGTAATCTCAGCATTTTTGGAGGCAGAGGCAGGAGAACTGCTTCAGGCCAGACATTTGAGATGGGTCTGGGCAGCATGGTGAGACCCTGACTCTGCTTTAAAAAAAATAATAATAATAATTAGCCAGGCATGGTGATGCCTGCAGTCCCAGCTACTCCAGAGGCTGAGGTGGAATGACTGCTTGAGTCCAGGAAGTTGAGGCTGCAGTGAGCTATGATTGTGCCACTGCACTCCAGCCTGAATGATACAACAAGACCCTGTCTCAAAAACAAACAAACAAAAAATGATCTCAAATCCATTGGAGTTTTATGATCCACATTTTCCAAGTTGCAATCTGAGGTACTGGAAGAAGGAGGGGTTTCCTCCAATATTTCTCAAGGAAGTAAAGGAACATAACACACACACACACACACACACACACACACACACACACGCACACCGGAATTCTGACACCAGAATACTCTTGTGTAACAGGCTTTTATCACATTTTAGCTCTTTTTACTCAGACACTTGAGGGAGCCTTAATCATTCTAATGTCAAGGAAAGAGAATAGACAAGACGCTTTTAAGACTTTCTGGAATTTCCTAAGTCCTGGCCTCACCCCACCCGGCAAGTCCTCCTTCCTGTCAGCTGACAAAACTCTGGTTAGTATGAACATCACTCAAATATTCTCTGTGAATCCATAAATCAAACGCACCAAGACGTACTAGTAAGAGGATAAAAGTTTGGGACTTTTAGCCAGTAGTCTGTGGAATTTTTTTCCATTTTTTTTTAAAAAGAAATAAAATAAGTTAGGTTCTAAATAAGTAACAAAGTAGGATTTCCTTTCCTTTCTACATCTATCTTCAGAAAAAGTTATCTTTAAAAGTTGATTCTCAACACTTTTTACTGAGTCCCCTATCTCACTTAGCCACTTCCTTTAACCTTTCAACTTCAACCTTCCTTTGGATGCTCTCATCTTGCCAAGGGCAGAGGGAAAAATGAAACTTTGTTGAACTATGCATGGGATCGGGGCATAGATAAAAGCTAGCCTCCTCGATTTTCTCTCAAGACTCAAGACTTTAAGTCTTGAGAGAAAAATTTCTTTCTTCAGGAACTCTTAGAAAAAGAGTTCATGTAATTAAAATAATACACATAGAAAGAGCTTTTAAACCATGTGGTAGGATTTCTCTACATTTTCTGTATTCCCAAGCATTCTACAAATACTATGTGTTAGTCTTATAATTAGGGAAATAAAAAAAAAAGGAAGGAGAGATAACAGTTATATCTATTAATTTAAGTAAACAAAAATGGTAAAACCAAATGCTAATGAAGCATTGGGGAATGTGTCCTTAGATTGTACTAGTGGTGTTATAAAATAGTATAATCTTGAGAACAAGATGAAAATATGTAAGAATAAACAATAAATCATACTTTTTGAAGAACAATGTTTAATGAATTACATCTTTTTAATTTTTTTTTTTTTTTTTTTTTTTTTGAGACAAAGTCTTGCCCTGTTGCCCTGGATGGAGTGCAGTGGTATCTCAACTCACTGCATCCTCTGCCTCCCAGGTTTAAGCAATTCTCTTGCCTCAACCTTCTGAGTAGTGGGGATTTCAGATGCACATCACCATGCCTCCCTAATTTTTGTATTTTTAGTAGAGATGGCATTTTGCCATGTTGGCCAGGCTGGTCTCAAACTCCTGACCTCGAGTGATCCACCTGCCTTGGCCTCCCAAAGTGCAGGGATTCAAAAGCCACCATGCCAGTACCCAAACCCACAAGCTTCTAACTCTAGAGCTTTCATTCACATCTCTTGCATTCCAATATATTTCTTCTGTTCACTGTCCTGATGCTTTTCAATTAGTTAAGCATAAAATGTGGGAAGACAGAGTTAATGTCTTTGAGAACATAGCTGTTGTTATGTTTTCAATTTTTCTCAGTTTCCTTAGATTTCAGATATGTAGGGCCATGGCCCATTGTTTCTATTCAATAAATAGTTATAATATCCATGAAGATAGCATTATATGGTAGAAGGGTTACTATACAATTTCAGTCTAGTTCTGATATTAGCCACATGACATTGAGTATATCAATTAACTTCTCTGACCTCATCTGATAGCATCTGTAAAATTGGGACTGTAAGATTCTAACTGACTGAGGGCATTGAGCTGGATTAAGTAATTTCTTTTTTCTTTTTTTTTTTTTGAGACTGAGTTTCGCCCTTGTTACCCAGGCTGGAGTGCAATGGCGCGATCTCGGCTCACCGCAACCTCCGCCTCCTGGGTTCAGGCAATTCTCCTGCCTCAGCCTCCTGAGTAGCTGGGATTACAGGCATGCACCACCACGCCCAGCTAATTTTTTGCACTTTTAGTAGAGACGGGGTTTCACCATATTGACCAGGATGGTCTCGATCTCTCGACCTCGTGATCCACCCGCCTCGGCCTCCCAAAGTGCTGGGATTACAGGCTTGAGCCACCGCGCCCGGCAAGTAATTTCTTAAACTCTCGTAACGTTCTAGGATCTGTATGTCAACAATTTTAATAGCGATTTTTCACTCGTAACTCACTGATGAGTTAGAATGAGATAGAAGGCTAGAGGAAATGACTCTTAAATATATTCATCTGGATACATACCTACCTTGTGTAATTCAGGAGTGAGTCCACTAGCAGGAAGACAAAGGTAGTAATATTTTATAGTGGGGGAAGATGAAATCTTTCTAGCCCCTTTGACATCTAATACAGCCAACACTGCTTAAAGAATGTTCCAGTCCCCTGACATTGCTTGTTGATATGTTTTGCTATAATGAAACTGGCTAAAAACCAGTACACAGTGGACATGAAAGTAAGCAGGGAAGAGATGAGTGGTCTCTAGCTGGCACATCAAGGGTAGTCATTTAGGGCAAGGAACAATGAAAAAGACTGCAATTCTTTGACTGGTATCTTTACCCTGGATCCGTTATTATCTTCACACACACACACACACACACACACACACACACACACACAGAGAGATTACTCATAGTTATTCATTAAGAATTAATAAAAAATTTATGACCAGGCATGGGCTTATGCCTGTAATCCCAGCACTTTGGGAGGCCAAGGCAGGCGGATTACCTGAGGTTAGGAGTTTGAGACCTGGCCAACATGGTGAAAACTGTCTCTACTAAAAATACAAAAATTAGCCAGGTGTGGTTGTGGTGGCATGTGCCGGTAATCCCAGCTACCCAGGAGGCTGAGGCAGAATTGCTGGAACAGGGATGCAGGGGAGGGGTGGTGGGGGAGAGGCTGCAGTGAGCTGAGACTGTGCCACCATACTTCAGCCTGGGTGACAGAGCAAAACTCTGAAAATAAATAAATGAATAAATAAATAAAGTATGATATGTAGTCTTTACAAGAAATGTACCACTATAGATAGATGTTAGTAAAAATAATGCTGAGAATAGCCTTATTTACATTTTGGAAATGACAAGAAAAGCTATAAACTGTAGGTGAGTATGCTAAATCAGCAAAAAGTTAGTTTTACCAAAATATGTGAGAAAGAGTGCATTGACAGAAAAACAAAGACAATTCTTGTGTACAATTAACAATAATAATATGCAAAACCAATTACCACATTTAAAGGACTAGCAACATATCTATTGGAGATTAAATGTCAGGTCAAGGTAAGAGTCAAGATTCACTGACAGGCAAATTAAAGATATACTCCCTAAAATTGAGATGACTGTATAGACTCCACAGTGATGTTAATAGTTATTCAAATACTTTTCCTCCCCAAACTCGCTTTAAAATTTTAACTTAAAACTATACAACTAATATCAATTATGAACATCCTCAGAATTATATTCTTCTTGGTATATAATTCTAAATAACAAGACATATTCAGAAAGCAGAAGAAAAATTTTTATCATGATAACGTTAAGTAGATAAAGGAGCACATGCAATTATTAACTAAGAGGAAGAAAAAATGTTATGAATAATTTCTGTAACAATCTGGGGATTCCCTATGGACACCTACTCATTCAACAATTAAGCCTATATAAATTATTTCTTTGATGCAGATTACAGATTGGCTAGCTGTGAATAAACACCTGATGAACAGAAATCATCGCACTTTAGCTTGGTTGCCTTACTCTCTTAAAGGCTCATTCTACTACATTAATGCATATATACTATTAAGTACCAGCGTTATGCAAAACTAAATAAAATACCAAGTGTCATTTCCAGGAACTTACAAGAAGAAAACCACAATGATATTGGAACAAGTGAAGCTTTTGTTGGCATTCGATGCTATCTATACATATCATGATCCTGGTGCTAAGAGGAACTGAAATTCAGAGAGAAGCCAAAGAGCTGGGAGTCTAAGGGGAGACAAGTGATAAGCAGGAAAAAAGGGTGTTGGGGCAAAGGAAATTTCCTTTGTTATTTTAGATATGTCTATTTTACCTGAATGTAACTGCTTTATTTTTATTTATTTTTTATTTTTTATTTTTTGAGGCGGAGTTTCGCTCTTGTTACCCAGGCTGGAGTGCAATGGCGCGATCTCGGCTCACCGCAACCTCCGCCTCCTGGGTTCAGGCAATTCTCCTGCCTCAGCCTCCTGAGTAGATGGGATTACAGGCACATGCCACCATGCCCAGCTAATTTTTTTTTGTATTTTTAGTAGAGACGGGGTTTCACCATGTTGACCAGGATGGTCTCGATCTCTCGACCTCGTGATCCACCCGCCTCGGCCTCCCAAAGTGCTGGGATTACAGGCTTGAGCCACCGCGCCCGGCTTGTAACTGCTTTATTTTTATAATATAAAATAAGTTAGGCTAGGTGCGGTGGCTCATGCCTGTAATCCTACCACTTTGGGAGGCCATGGAGGTGGATCACTTAAGGCTGGGAGATCGAGACCAGCCTGGCCAACATGGTGAAACTCCATCTCTACTAAAAATACAAAAATTAGCTGGATGTCGTGGTGTATGCCTGTAATACCAGCTACTCAGGAGGCTGAGGCAGAGAACTGCTTGAGCCTGGGAGGCAGAGGCTGCAGTGCGCTGAGATCGCGCCACTTCATTCCAGCCTGGGTGACAGAGGGAGACTCTGTCTCAAAAACAAACAAAAATGAAAACAATAAAAAACAAATGTTGACTGGGCACAGTGGCTCATGCTTGTAATCCCAGCACTTTGGGAGGCTGAAGTGGGCAGATCACGAGGTAAGGAGATGGAGACCATCCTGGCTAACATGATGAAACCCTGCCTCTCCTAAAATACAAAAAATTAGCCATTAGTGGTGGCTCATGCCTGTAGTCCCAGCTATTCAGGAGGCTGAGGCAGGGCAATCGCTTGAACCCGGGTGGCAGAGGTTGCAGTGAGCCGAGATCATGCCACTGCACTCCAGCTGTGATAGAGCAAGACACCATCTCAAAAAGAGAGTCAACATGACAATAACAAGGGTCATAACTAGTTGATCAGCTATCTTTTTTATAAAAGGATGTCCTGAATAGTTATCTTAGCCACCTAAAACCTAGATTAATACATGTAAGAAATTAGGAATGCTAAACCACATTCACTAAGTGTCACTGTGGCATTTCTTTTTCTTTTTTTTTTTTTTGAGAAGAGTTTCACTCTTGTTGCCCAGGCTGGAGTGCAACGGCTCCTGCCTCAGCTTCCCGAGTAGCTGGGATTATAGGCATGCACCACCATACCCAGATAATTTTGTATTTTTAGTAGAGATGGAGTTTCTCCATGTTGGTGAGGCTGGTCTCAAACTGCCAACCTCAAGTGATCTGCCCGCCTATACCTCCAAAAGCGCTGGGATTACAGGTGTGAGCCATTGAGGCTGGCCTAAGAAATAGGCTTTAATCAATTTGTATTATTTGGAAGGTAGCTATGCTTACTGCTATACCATCAATGCTACTTCCTTTTATTAAATGAACACTATGAACCAAGTTATTGACCACTAGGGTATAAAAACATGCTTTTTTTTAAATTTATAAAAATAAGAATTTTTAATTTTTACCTTATCTAGTAGCAAACATAAAACTATCCTGACTTTAAAAGCCAACATTGTTCTTTCTCCTACTTGGATCACAAGTTCATAAACAGTCAAGCAAGTACCCCATAGAAAAACCCCAAAATTGAAAACAGGTGTATTCTCTTCAGAAAAGTCAAAACTAGAATGTTTAGCTATTAAAGTGTTTCCCCCCCAGACTAAGATCAAGTGACTTCACTGCAGTGGCTCAAGAGTGGCTGACTCCATCATAGAACAGCTATTGCTAAGCAGCAAGCCAGAGGCTTAGACTGGATCCCTCATAATCAGACTTCAAAGTGTTCAGAACTTCAAGCCTGGCCTATGAAGTAAAATCTTTTTTTTTTTTTTTAAAGTACAATTACAATTTTATTTTTCTCCAGAGGATAGTTTTTCTTGAGTCCTTAAGAACTCTGCTCCTTATATGGGCTTTGGTGGGGGTCATGGGGCAGCCCCCACAGGTCTCATTGAGGTAGATGTATTTGGTCCTTGCGGGCTTCCTGAGCTCAGTTCCTGACTACTGTGCTGTGAATAGCACAGCTCACAAAGTAATGCAGCTTCACATCCAGCCTGGGAAGTACACAGGTGTCAAGAACACACACTTCAGAAACATCACTGATTGCTGCAGCCGCTACGTTTCAAATGATGAATTTCTTAATGGCCTTGTCGTTGGGCACACAACAGGCACAGTTCATGGAACAAATAGGCTGCAGTGAATAGCACACCCCGGTTGTAGCCCTCTTTGGCACGACCATTCTTTCTTCTTTTCTTTGTGATCTTGGAGGTGCAGACCCAAGAAAGAAGAAGTAAAAATCTTAATTTGAGGGTGACTAAATGAGTGCTTTAAGGCCACTTGGCCCCAATACACATTCTGCAAGACAGTTAAAAAAAAAAAAAGGCAAAGTAGCTGTCTCCCTCAAGGCTATGGGCTCCACTATACTTAGCACAGTTGTCCCCAAGTATAAACACTTCCCATGGCACACTTCTTCCCTATGTCCCAGGTTAGGCACAATGATGCCAAGGAGCTCTGTCATCAACACTCTCATCCTTTAAGAATTTCAGGTCAGATGTGGTGGCTCACATCTGTAATCTTACCAGTTTGGGAGGCCAAGGCAGGAGGCCAAGAAGTTTAAGATCAGTTTAAGACCAGTCTGGGCAACATAGTGAAACCCCATCTCTATAAAAAAATTTTAAAAATGAGCTGAAAGTGGTGTTGCACACCTGTGGCCCCAGCTATTTGGGGGGCTGAGGCAGAGGGGTCAAGGCTGCAGTGAGCCATGACTGTACCACTACACTCCTCCAGCCTGGGCCACAGAGTTAAGACCCTATCTCCATAAAAATAAAAACAAGCATTTCAAACAATAACAGTGGTTTAATTCTTCCTTTGGTATCTAGAAAAAAAATGGTCTTTCTCTATAAAGTCTACTATGTTCTGGTCTAGTTTCAAAAAATATAAACACACTGAAATTAAAACATGAAATATTAAGAATAAAAGATGGTGTGGAGGCCAAAAACCATGAATGCGGTAGTTAGTAGCGTGGCTTATATGACCCCTCGCCTGACCTCACACTTCCCAGAGGCACGTTCAGGAAGCCCCTGGCAGCCACTGCCCAAGGCTGCTCCAAGATTACATGTCACCTGGGCCTATGAGTTATTTGAAACAGAAACTTAACCCAACGCCAAGCTGGGCTCTCTTCTGCAATAGAATTTCTGTGCAAGTCAGCCCCAGACCCTGGGATGGTGGATGCCTGGGGACGTGGTTTCTCCGAGCAGCAGTGATGTTGGGAGATTAATACTGAAAGCTCTGCTTTGTCAGGATGTCATCAAGAATCTGCTGCAGCTCCTAATCTTCAAACCGCCCCTCTAAGCTTGGGATTAGAGCCTTGGACTCCTTGGCAGTCTCTGGGCATAGGTTGGCCAAACAGATCAACTCAAACTTACGACGCTTTTCTGGAGTAGCAAGCTACGAACACTGGAAATGGTCTGTTTTTGAAACGACTGGAATGGGCTATACAGTTTAATGTTCTTATGAAGATTTCTGAGAGTTCCTGTTCATTCTCTGCACTCTCATTCTGTTGCTTTTGATGTTCCAGAGGCATATGAACTACTGAATTTAGAAGTCTCAGCTGTTTCAAACTCTTTAAGAAAGATGAGCTGTAACATGTCCTCTATGTCACCAGCCTGTGGATCGCTGCATGCCACCACCCACCGAAAAACATCCTTACTTTTTAAAAATTTTCAAATAGACACAGCATCTTATTCTCTTGCCCAGGTTGCAGTACAGTGGAGCAATCATAGTTCACTACAGCCTCAAACTTCTGAGCTCAAGCAATTCTCCTGCCTCCTGTCTCAGCCTTTCAAATAGCTAGGACAACAGATACATCACCATACCACCCAGCATTTTTTTTTTTTTTTTTAAAGAGATGGGGTCTTAATACGTTGCTCGTCTCAAACTCCTGGTCTCAAGCCATCCTCCTGCCTCAGTCTCCCAAGTAGTTAGGATTACAGGTGTGAGACACTGTGCTCAGCAAAACACCCTCACTTTAAAAGAAAATACAGACGGGGGAGTACACAGATCCATACAAGACTATTTTTTATACATTTTTTTTTTTTGAGACAGAGTTTTGCTCTTGTCCCCTAGGCTGGAGTGCAGTGGTAAGATCTCGGCTCACTGCAACCTCCATCTCCTGGGTTCAAGTGATTCTCCTGCCTCAGCCTCCTGAGTAGCTAGGATTACAGGCATGCACCACCATGCCTGGCTAATTTTATATTTTCAGTAGAGACTGGGTTTCTCCATGTTGGTCAGGCTGGTCTTGAACTCCCCACCTCAGGTGATCTGCCCGCCTTGGCCTCCCAAAGTGCTGGGATTACAGGTGTAAGCCACCGTGCCCAGCTCATACAAGACTATTAAAAGGAGTATAAGTGCCCAAAGATGGCTGGGTAGAGTGGCTCACACCTGTAATCTCAGCACTTAAGGAGGCTGAGGCAGACAGATCACCTGCGGTCAGGAGTTTGAGACCAGCCTGGCCAACTTGACAAAACCCCATCTCTACTAAACATACAAAAATTAGCTGGGAGTGCTGGCAGGCGCCTGTAATCCCAGCTACTCAGGAGACTGAGGCAGGAGAATCACTTGAACTCAGGAGGTGGAAGTTGCAGTGAGCCGAGATGGCGCCAATGCACTCCAGCCTGGGCAACAGAGTGAGACTCTGTCTTAAATAATTAAAAAACTAATCTATACTGTTTTCAATATGGACAATGATGCTTATTTAGAAACAGTGATAAGACCAAGGGTAGCTGTGCTTTTCACTCCCTAAGCAGTCCATTAAGTGACAAATGATGAATTAGGAAATTAAAAAAGGGAAACACAAAAAGCAACCAAACCTAGAAGTCCAGGTGAATCTTAGTTCTCTTCCATCTCCTTCTTCATGTTTTTAAGGGACAGGGATCTTACTGTGTTATCCAGGCTAGAGTTCAGTGGCGATCATGGCTCAACTGCAAACTTGAACTCTCATGCTCAAGCGATCTTCTGCCTCAGCCTCTAAGTAGCTGGGACTATAGGTGCGTACCACCACACTTGGTTAATTTTTAAATTTTTAGTAGAGACAAGTTCTGGCTCTGTTGCCCAGGGTGGTCTCAAACTCCTGGGCGCAAGCAATCCTCCTGCCTTGGCCTCCCAAAATGCTGGGATTACAGATGTAAACCACTGTGCTCAGCCTTTTCCATCTTCTTATACTTTTAGCAATCAATTGGATTGCCCGGTGCTATCAGCCGTCTAGTAGGATCTTTTATTTTTACATATTTTTTTGAGACAGAGTCTCACTCTGTCACCTAGGCTGGAGTGCAGTGGCATTATCTTGGCTCATTACAACCTCTGCCTCCCAGGTTCAAGTGATTCTCCTGCCTCAGCCTCCTGAGTAGCTGGGACTACTGGCACATGCCACCATGCCTGGCTAATTTTTGTATTTTTAGTGGAGATGGGGTTTCACTATGTTGGCCAGGCTGGTCTTGAACTCTTGGAAGCAAGTGATGCCCCCACCTCTGTCTCCCAAAATACTGGGATTACAGGCATGAGCCACCATGCCTGCCTGGCCTTGTAGGCTCTTATATGGGAGGATTTTCTCCTCTCCAAGCAGGCTTAGAGAGATAGGCTTGTTCTGACCCATATCTCACTAAATATTTACGAGAAAAAGTTTCTCACCATATCCTTACACATAATCAGCATTTTTGTCTGCTGCAGTCCCAGTCATTTCCTACCTTTGGCCAGTTTCAACACGCAAAAGCCTTTTGCACTGAATCCACATTGTGTGTACTGGCATGACATCAGCTATCCTATTCCTAGCAGGGTCTGGGAGGAGGAGACTTACAATGGTGCTTTGAGTCACAACAAAGCCCCTTCCTCTCTATTTAGGATTTCTGACATTTTTTCCTTCCACTTAAAATTCTTCTTCCCATTTAAATAAAAAAAATTTTTTTAATTAAAACCATAAAGGGGAAAGAAGGAGTTGGCAGGACTAAAGGTCTAAAAACTTGAGAAGGAAGAGAGTTAAGAAAAGTTATAAAACTGCTTTGTGGTTACATCTCTTGCCAACTGGTTTCACTGTTAAAGTAGAGCTAAAGCTCATGCACAGAAAAGTATCCCAGCTTTACAAATGGTCAAAAACTCCTAGACTTCAAACATGACCCCTAAACATTCAAGAACTTTTCTAATTCTAAGCAGAAAAGTGATTGGCACTCCAAGTTATGGGAAGGGATTGACAGTGTCACACCTAACATAACGGAAGACTACAGGATGTGTTATTTTTTATCTCAGAAAGAATGCTTCATATTATTATATTACTTTCCAAATATTGGGATTTGGGCCAAATATTTAGCTTTTAAAAATCCAGCTTTCCTATATAGGTGGAATCTAGAGTAAAGGATGGCTTTGCTCCCCAACAGGTCTGTTTATTTCATTATAACAACTGTTGTAACAAACCATCCCCATGTACAAAGCCAGATATGTAGGAAAGTATGAGAAAACTGGAAAAATTTACCAGCTCCGCGGCCTCTGGATAGTGTTATAAATCACCAGCATATGTAACTCATTTTCTAGTTAAGTAATTCCCTCTGGGGAGAGGTCTGCAATCCACATGAAGGATCAAATTTCATTAGCAGTTGTAGGAAAACGCAACCCCGTGCATTTGCAAGTCAAAACTCCTGAAAGCTATAGCTAGTCTGGCTATCTTCATTGACGTTTCCTGAGAGAGAATTTTAGCTGATAGAAAACATTTGTTGGAAGGCACAGACGAGGAAGTTGAGAAGAAGAGAAGGGATTCAGCTAGCAGAGACAAGTAAGCCTCAGTCTTAATGTTAAACTCTGGCCTTAACACTCAGTCTGCAGCTGTGTCCAAGCAGAGAGCTATTCGGCAGTAATTCCACCCCCAAAGCTACAAATGATAAAGAGCACAGGAAGACAAATTAAAAGGGCAAGTTTACAAAAACACATAATCCACTCGGTATTAAACTCTCTTCATTTCTAGATACTGATTTGAATCCCAGTGTGAACTTGATTTAGCATTAAATTGGGTCAGAGACTCACAAATCTTAGCATCTACATACATATAAATAATTCATTTGAGACTATTAACTTATCTAACTGGAATCAAAAGACATACTGACCACATATTCCCTTCTACTCAAAATGGCTAGAATAGAAAAACAGCTTTGTTTAGTACCTGACTTGGCCTTCTCAAGTCTCAAACCCGCCCAATTCTTACCTTGGTTTGAGTTGGTTCACCTTTCTCAAACATCATCTTAAGCCTGTTCAGTGGAACGTTGTATTTCTCTATTTTGCCTGAAGATTCTGTGTTTTCACTGATTTCTGATTTTTCTACTTCATGCCTGGATTCTCCTAGACAATTTTCCATTTTTTTACTTTTTGTTGAGTGGTCTTTAAGATCCTCACTGTCCTTGATACGGGGATATCGATACTGAACGAGGGCTTCAGGAGGTGACCTGAATCTAGATCTAGGGTGGATTTGTTCCTCTTGGTCAGCTTCGGCTCCAGAAGCAGCGTGGCTTGTCACTTCAGCAGGAGGACGGTCCGCTCTGTGCCTAATCTCAGTGCTGCTGTTCCGCAGAGAGTCTGTCTGATACTCTGCTCCCAGCCCTGGGTTCTCCCACTTCTTCTTTAACACAGTCAGGGTCCCCCTTCTAAAGCTCTGGGAGAGATTTTCAGTGTTCTAGAAGAACAAGAAGTAGGTGCCAGTTAAAACTTGCCTGCTGAAACATTCAAACATGTTGTTCTTTGTAAAATGAAAGTTAAAACTCCAAGCTGCTCCTGGTCCACTGCTGTTTCAGACAGCTGTGAACAGTTATAGCCCTGCCACATGGAGAAAGCATCCACCCGGGAGAGGGAGAGGGGAAGAGAGAAAAAGTCAGGAGCTGAAGCAGGAAGTGATAAAACAGGATGGCCTTATAAGGAGAAAATGAGAAGAAGGGCAAGCCCAGCTCTGATGATAGTTACATGAGAGACAACAGATTTTTATCCAAAGATTAATAGGGAAAAAAACACAAGAAAGAAAAAGCAAAATACAAGTGCTTTAAACACTTTAACTACACATTAGCAAAAGTTCATCATTACCTGCCATAAAATAACATAAATTCTGTGGTTTTTTTTTTTCTTTTAAATAAGACAAAGATGCAGGATAGCCGAAACTGTATAATACCATTAATTATGGACAGTGGCAACAAGGATTGAAACTATTTGTAGAACCCTAGGGAAGTCACCAGACTTTTCCAAGTATTTACATAAATAGTTAAATCTGACATAATTTACATGCATGAGCAGTCAAATTTTATTTTAACATAAGAATTTATTTTTTTTTCTACCTGCTCTTCTCTACAAGTTTATCTGTGTATAAATTCTGTTATTGGGGTTGGGCACGGTGGCCATACCTGTAATCCCAGCACTTTGGGAGGCCAAGGCCAGCGGATCATGAGGTCAGTAGTTCGGGACCAGACTGGCCAACATGGCAAAATCCCATCTCTACTACAAATACAAAAATTAGCTGGGTGTGGCAGTATGTGCCTGTAGTCCCAGCTGTCCCTGCCTCAGGAGGCTGAGGTAAAAGAATCGCTTGAACCTGGGAAGTGGAGGTTGCAGTGAACCAAGACCGTGGCACTGCACTCCAGCCTGGGCAACAGAGTAAGACTCCATCTCAAAGAAAAAAAAAAACAAAAACGATCAGTTATCAGGAAATTCACTGTCTTACAGATCCTTTGTATCTGTATGTGTACATGACATGAATAGATGCTATAATACATGCCATTTTCCCTACTTGACTCCCCACATCTTCCAACTAAGACACCCACTCCTGACAGTTTATATGATATATATGCTCCCATTTTTTTCTATTTTGTATGCTATATGTAAAATATGCAGGCTTCAAAAGCAAGTAACACCACTAATCACTCAGATGAGCTAAGGACACACACTTACATATCTAAGAGAGTTGGCGTTCACCTGGGCCAAAAATGGAATTAATTTATATATATAAGCCAGACTGGAAACAACCTGGAAACTATCACTGTTGTTCCACAATAATAGAGGAAACACGCTTGTTGAAAATTAAATGTCCCGGCTGAGCACAGTGGCTCACACCTGTAATCCCAGCACTTTGGGAGGCCGAGGCGGGTGGATCACCTAAGCTCAGGAGTTCAAGACCAGCCTGGCCAACATGGTGAAACCCTGTCTTTACTAAAAATACAAAAATCAGCCAGGTGTGGTGGCATGTGCCTGTAGTCCCAGCTACTTGGGAGGCTGAGGCAGGAGAATCACTTGAACCCATGAGGTAGGGGTATTGAAGTGAGCTGAGATCACGACACTGCACTCCAGCCTGGGTGACAGAGTGAAATTTTGTCTTAAAAAAAAAAAAAAGAAAAAAGAGAGAAAAGAAAAGAAAAAGAAAATTAAATATCCCATATTTTGAAAGGACTGTTCTCCTAAATAAATTGAATAGTACCACCTTCCCAACAAACTGCAAACTTCAGTACCTTCTTGTTCTCCACTCCTGTAGTCTGTGACTCACCGGTCTTTCAACTAAGAAAGAAGGGACAAACAACCTAGGAATTAAACAGGATTAGCAGCTATTTTGGGAATTAAGTCTCTCACCCTATTACTCTTCCGAATATACTCTGAGAGCCACTTCATCAAGTAGCAACAAGGCTTGGAAAAAAATCATAGAACTGCTGGAATCTAACGTTTAAATTTTAGCTTACAAAATGACCCACTGGGGGAAGAATGTATGGATCAGAGATATAAGAAGCTTAAAAAGTTTTCTTGCTGGAAAAGAGAATTACAAAACAGCTCCAAAGCTAGTTCTACCCTAACGCCCAGCAGCACTCTTGGCTCTGTACGGTCTCGTGCCACACAATGGATGAATCATCTAGGTCTCTGACTTCACCTGCCCTACTGTGCCCACACAGGAGCCCTGACAATCCAAGTAGCACTCTGCCTTGGTAACCAGACACTATTTTTCTCAGGTACATATCATGTGATCAAAGTATACTTTTCAGTGAAGAAAGCAAATTATAAGACAGTATGATCCCATTTTGCTTTATTTTTAATTCTTATTTTTCAGAGACAGGGTCTTGCTTTGTCACTAAGGCTGAACTGCAGTGGAATAATCATAGCTCACTGAAGCTGTTTGACCTCCTGGGCTCAAGTGATCTTCCCACCTCAGCCTTCTGAGTAGCTAGGACTACAGGTCTATGTCAGCATGCCTGGCAAGTTTTTTTATTTTTGGTGGGGATGGAGTCCAGCTGTCACCCAGCTGGACTGCAGTGGCACAACCTTGGCTCACTGCAACCTCCTCTACCTCCTGGGTTCAAGTGATTCTCTCTGCCTGAGACTCCCAAGTAGCTGGGACTACAGGTGCACACCGCCACACCCAGCTAATTTTTGCATTTTTAGTAGACATGGGGTTTCACCATGTTAGCCAGGCTGGTCTGGAACTCCTGACCTCAAGTGTTCCACCTGCCTTGGCCTCCCAAAGTGCTGGGATTACAGGTGTGAGCCACTGTGCCCAGCCCAATTGCCTCCTTAAATTTTTCATTACTTTATTTTATTTTAAATTTATTATTTTTCTCAATTACAAAAGTAATAATTTATGGGGGGGGGAACTCACAATCAATATAGGAATGTGTACATGACATGAATAGATGCTATAATACATGCCATTTTCCCGACTTCCCGCATCTCCCAACCAAGACACCCACTCCTGACAGTTTATATGATATATATGCTCTCTTTTTTTTCTATTTTGTATGCTATATGTATTTTTTGCACAAAATCATACTGTAATTACTGTTCTGCACTTTGCTTTAATCACTTAATGTGCTTTTGATATCTTTTCATACCCATACATAAAATCTTTTAATTTTTTTTTTTTTTTTGAGATGAAGTCTTGCTCTGTCACCCAAGCTGGAGTACCGTAGCATAATCTCAGCTCACCGCAACCTCCACCTCCCAGGTTCCAGCAGTTCTCTTGCTTCAGCCTCCCAAGTAGCTGGGCTTACAGGAACGTACCACTATGCCACCTAATTTTTGTATAAGTAGAGATGTGGTTTCACCACGTTGGCCAGGCTGGTCTTCAACTCCTGACCTGGGGTGATCTACACCAAAGTGTGGGGATTACAGGTGTGAGCCACCATCCCCAGCCTCTTCTTTAAATACCTATTCATGTCCACTTACCTTAGCTGCTAAATGCATTGAAGACTTCTGCTTTATTTGATCTCACTATAGCATTTGACATTACTGACCACTCTCCCTTGTAAAAATTGCTTCCAACTTTTCTGCAATACCCCTTTTTCTTAGATTTCTTCCCATTTTGAGATGCAAGAATGGTGTGGAAAAAACAATAATGAAAAAGGAGATTTCTTCTCATTTATGTGGCCACTACTGTTTTTCTTTTTCGCTCTTGTTGCCCAGGCTGCAGTGCAATGGCACCATCTCGGCTCACTGCAATCTCCGCCTCCCAGGTTCAAGCAATTCTCCTGTCTCAGCCTCCCAAGTAGCTGGGATTACAGGCATGCACCACCACACCTGGCTAATTTTGTATTTTTAGTAGAGACGGGGTTTCTCCATGTTGGTCAGGCTGGTCTTGAACTCCAACCTCAGGTGATCCGCTGGCCCCGGCCTCCCAAAGTACTGGGATTACAGGTGTGAGCCACCGAGCCCAGCCCTTCTCAGTTTCTTAGTTTTTCTTATTCTTTTTTTTTTTTAACAGGTTTCTCCTCCTCTTGTTCCTCCCTTATATGGTGGGGCCCCTCAGGGTTTTTGTCTTAGGTCCTCTGCTTTGCTTACTTTACATATTCTCTGTATATAATGTTATCCATCCCAATTTCACCTACCATATAGATTATAGCATCAATAAATACATAGATAGATCTATACTGTGTGACTATATAGACAGAGTTATAGAACCTATATCTCTAGTCAGATAGCTCTCCTTTTCTACCAATTCTACTTGGAAGTGCTAGAGGCATCTTAAACTCCTCTTTGCTTAAGGTTGAAGTTTTCCCTTTCTTCCCTTCACTCCTCAGCCTTTAACCTGTTTCTTGACTTGAATTCTCTACCTTGGTGAATGTGACAACCATCTTTTTGTCTGTCAAGCAGCCCTGTTCTCTTTTTCTTTTTTTTTTTTTTGAGACAGAGTTTCGCTCTTATTACCCAGGCTGGAGTGCAATGGTACGATCTCGGCTCACCGCAACCTCCGCCTTCTGAGTAGCTGGGTTCAGGCAGTTCTCCTGCCTCAACCTCCTGAGTAGCTGGGACTACAGGCACGCGCCACCATGCCCAGCTAATTTTTTTGTATTTTTAGTAGAGACGGGGTTTCACCATGTTGACCAGGATGGTCTTGATCTCTTGACCTTGTGATCCACCCGCCTCGGCCTCCCAAAGTGCTGGGATTACAGGCTTGAGCCACCGCGCCCGGCCAGCCCTGTTCTCTTATGCCTTCATGCTGCGTGTGTGCTGCTTCCTCCATTGAGAACACAAAGCCTGTGCCGCTACCTGTCCCCTCTACTTCACTAATTCCTTTTGGTTCTTTAGGGTTGAGTCAGGCACTGCCTCTTCTGGGAAGCCTTCCTTGATGTGGTAGAGTCCAGGTCCCTCCTAAATTCTCCCCCAGCCCACTCTTGAGTATTTCTTTGATTTCACACCTGGATTGTAATTATATTTTCCAAATTCTCAACAGTCCCTTGGAGGCAGAGAATACATCTTATTCTTCTTTTTTCTTCAGCAGCTGGATCATAAGAGATGCTCCACAGATGACTGTCTATACTTGTGGGGTTAATTTCTCTCATCCCATTGTTTTGAACCTAGTCCATTTCAGGCCTTTATCCTACCACTCCCAAACAATACAAGATGACCAATGACCTTCATGTTGCCAAATCCGATGGTCAATTATCAGCTTATCTGTGTGTTTGACTCTGACAATTCCCCCTCTAGAAACTCTTTCTTCACTTGGCTTCTGGCACTTGTTTCCTCTGCTGGTTACTCATTACATCTCCAACCTTGAAACACCAAGGTGCCCCTGAGCTAAATCATGAGACCACTTCTCTGTCTATACTCACTTCCTAGCTTATCATGCACCTCATAGCTTTAAGTACCACTGATACGTTGATACACATCTATTTTATCTGCAGCAGAGATCTCTTCCAACTCCAGATTTTTATGTAGTATCCAAGTTCCTACTGATATTTCCATTTGGATGTCTTAATAAAACATGTCACAGTTTACATGTACAAAACTGATCTACTATTTCTCCCTATCTGAATCTGCTTTTACTGTAGTCTTCCCCATCTCAATCAATGGTTTTTGTTTTGTTTTGTTTTTTGAGACGGTAGGCCTGGTGCGGTGGCTCACCCCTGTAATCCAAGCACTTTGGAGGCCAAGGCGAGCGGATCACCTGAGGTCAGGAGTTCAAGACCAGCCTAACCAACATGGTGAAACCCCGTCTTTATAAAAAAGAGACGGAGTCTCGCTCTGTCGCCAGGCTGGAGTACAGTGGTGCAATCTCAGCTCACTGTAACCTCTGCCTCCTGGGTTCAAGCGAAGCTTCTGACTCAGCCTTTCGGGTAGCTGGGACTACAGGTGTGTGCCACCACACCCAGCTAATTTTTGTAGTTTTAGTAGAGATGAGATTTCACCATACTAGCCAGGATGGTCTTGATCTCTTGACCTTGTGATCCACCTGCCTTGGCCTTCCAAAGTGCTGGGATTACAGGCATGAGCCACAGCACCTGGCCTCAATTAATGGTATTTTAATTTAATTGTGTTTGGGCCAAAAATATTACTGCTTTTAAAAATATATATATAGAGAGAGATGGGGTCTGCTATATTGCCCAGGCTGATCTTGAACTCCTGACGTCAAGTGATTCTTCTGCCTTGACCTCCCAAAGTTCTGGGATTACAGGCACAAGCCATTGGCATGGCCACTGCGACCATTATTGATTCTTCTTTCTCTCTACCTTCAACATACGTCCTGACCACATCTCAATACCCATACTGCTACTACTCTAGTCCAAATCATATTATACCTGGCCTAAATTATTATAATTGTCTCTTAATTATGCTTCTGCCATTATTCCTCTATATTCTCTTCCTTCTTTTTTTTTTACATTTAAAAAAATAGGGTCCTGCTAGGTTGCCCAGGTTAGTCTTGAACTCATGGTCTCAAGCGGTGCTTCCACCTTGGCCTCCTAAAATGCTGTGATTACAGCCTTCTCTTCCTTTTTTTTTTTTTTAAATTTGAGTCAGGCTGGGCGCAGTGGTGGCTCACGCCTGTAATCCTTGCACTTTGGGAGGTCGAGGTGGGCAAATCATGAGGTAAAGAGATTGAGACCATCCTGGCCAACATGGTGAAACCCCGTCTCTACTAAAAATACAAAAATTAGCTAGGCGTGGTGGCACGCGCCTCTGGTCCCAGCTACTCAGGAGGCTGAGGCGGAAGAATCGCATGAACCCAGGAGGTGGAGGTTGCAGTGAGCCGAGATGGTGCCACTGCACTCCAGCCTGGCAACAGAGCAAGACTCCATCTCAAAAAAAAAAATTAAGTCAGATCACATCACTCCTTTGCATATAAACCCTCTCCAAAGGCCTCCTTGCATTCCGAGTTAAAGCCCAGGTCTTTACAATGACACCAAGTGACCTTTCTCTTGTATTCCTCAAATACACCATGACTGTTCTTGCCTGATGACATTCGCACATGCAGTTCCTCTGCCTAACTCTTCTGCCTGGCTCAAGTCCTCAAATCTCTGCTCAAACATCTCATCACACGCCTTCCTTGATCACCCTAGGCTCTGTCCTCCTTACCTGCCTCATGCTGTTCCATAGCACTAATCACTAGTGACACAATTTCTTTTAAAAAAAAAAAAAAATTTTGCCAGGTGCCGTGGCTCAGCCTGGGTAACAAGAGTGAAACTCCGTCTCAAAAAAAAAAAAAAAAAAAAAAATTTTTTTTTGAGATGGAGTCTCACTTTGTCGCCCAGACTGGAGTGCAGTGGTGCAATCTCGGCCCACTGCAACTTGCCTCCCAGGTTTCAAGTGATTCTCCTGCCTCAGCCTCCAGAGTGGCTGGGATTACAGGCATGCACCACCATGCTCAGCTAATTTTTGTAGTTTTAGTAGAAACGGGGTTTCACCATGTTGGTCAGGCTAGTCTCCAACCCCTGACCTCAGGTGATCCACCTCCCTCGGCCTCCCCAAATGCTGGGCTTACAGGTATGAGCCACCGTGCCTGGCCGTACCAACGCAATTTCTTTGTTGTCTGTCTTTTGCACTAGAATGTAAATTCCACAAGGACTGAGAGGTAATCTGTATTCTTAGAGCCTAAAACAGTGCTTGGCATGTAGTAGGTGCTCAGTGAAAACTTGTTAAATGGATGAGAGTGAAAGGAAGGAAGGAAGGAGCAAGTGGGGGGAAAAACAGGCAGAAGCAAGAGGAAAGGAAGAAAAGGAACCAGCAGTTGAGTAAAGTAATGGTAGTTTTTTCTTACAATGAATGAGAGGAGATTCATTTTTTAATTACAGGAAAATTAAACCACGACCTGGTCAGTAGGAGCAAATTTACAGGCACAAGTTACGTACTAATTTAAATAGGTTAGGTACTGAAAACTGCCAGGAGGATGTTTTTGTAATGCCATCCAAATTAAGGAATTATTGCCCAACATATGAGTTTCTTTCCTCACAAGATTAAATCAAGTAAAATTTCAAAAGACATATATTCTTTAGCCCAGCTGAAAGTTAGCAAGCATAGAGAGTAGAGAACGGGTAAAAGCAGAAAGTTTATTCTGGAGGTTTTTGTATTCGACAGATCTGCAGCTAGGAAACTTGCTAACTAGATTGGGCCAAGAAGTTTGCTTTAAACAAAAAACCTAGAAGATGACAACAGCTGCACAGCTACTATCATTTAAATGCACAGATGTAGAAGTTCTGATTGTGTGATTTGGAGGAAGACTGCCTAGGAAACCCTGTGTTCTCATTTGAGTAGAAGCCATTTTACTAACCTCAGGCAAAGCACTTGGCCTCTTGTCCAACACAGGAAAGAAAAAGTGGTTCAAAATGAGAACTACAGTGAAAAAATAAGATTCCCTGGACTAAGCCAGTTGTCCTGAGCAAATGGCTCACAGATCACACCAGCTGGCAAAAATGTCCACTCAGCTGACATAGAACCCAAGCCCCACAGAGGCTGCAGGTGGTTTGGCCACACTGCTCTGCTCAAGAAGTGCCACATGCCCTGGAATTTCTGAATACTTACAGTTTTCTTCTTCTCCATGTTTGTCTCTTCGGCTGCTTTCTGGTACCTTCAGAGAAGGGGGGAGGGAAGAATGTCTCAAATTAAACTTATATTTTCACTCTTTAAATTTTTTTTTTTTTTTTTTTTTTTTTTTTTTTTTTTTTTTTAGACAAGAGTCTTGCTCTGTCACCAGACTGGAGTGCAGTGGCGCAATCTTGGCTCACTGCAACCTCTGCCTCCCTGCAACCTCTGCCTCCTGGGTTCAAGCAATTCTTCTGCCTCAGCCTCCCCAATAGCTGGGACTACAGGCACATGCCACTATGCCCGACTAATTTTTTGTATTTTTAGTAGAGACAGGGTTTCACCATGTTGGCCAGGATGGTCTTGATCTCTTGATCTTGCGATCCGCCTACCTTGGCCTCCCTGTCGCCCAGGCTGCAGTGCAGTGGTGCTATCTCAGCTCACTACAACTTCTACCTCCTAGGTTCAAGTGATTCTCCTGCCTCAGCCTTCATGGTAGCTGTGATTACAGGCACCCACCACTATGCCCGGCTAATTTTTGTGTTTTTAGTAGAGACGGGGTTTTACCATGTTGGCCAGGCTGGTCATTACAGGTGTGAGCCACCGCCCAGCCATTTTTTTTTTTTTTCTTTTGAGATAGTGTCTCACTCTGTTGCTCAGACTAGAATACAGTGGTACAACCATGGTTCATCACGATTCCTACAGCCTTGACCTCCTGGGTTCAAATGAACCTCCTGTCCCAGCCTTCTGAGTGGCTGGGACTATAAGTGCACATTACCACCACACCTGGCTTATTTTTTATATTTTTATAGAGACGGTGTCTTGCCATGTTGCTTAGGTTAGGTCTCAAACTCCTGAGCTCAACTGATCTTCATGCCTCAGCCTCCTAAATTGTTGAGATTACAGGTGTGAGCCACCATCCCTGGCCACTTTCTTTCTCTCTCTTTTTTTTTTTTTTTTTTTTTGAGATGGAGTTTCTCTCTGTCACCCAGGCTGAAGCTCAGTAGTGTGATCTTGGCGGCACTGCAACCTCCACCACCAGGGTTCAAATGATTCCACCTCAGCCTCCTGAGTAGCTGGGACCACACATGTGCATCACCATGCCTAATGTTTTGTACTTTTTGTAGCGATAGGGTTTCACCATGTTGCCCAGGCCAGTTTCAAACTCCTGAGCTTAAGTGATCTGGGCCACTTCACCCAGCCCGGAACTGTTTTTTTTTTTTTTTTTTTTTTTTTTCCCAAAGATTGAAAGTGGCTGGGGGGCTGGGCCTGGTGGCTCACACCTGCAATCCCATCACTTCGGGAGGACGAGGCGGGCAGACCACCTGAGGTCAAGAGTTCAAGACCAGCCTGGCCAGCATGGTGAAACCCCATCTCTACTAAAAATACAAAAATCAGTCAGGCATGGTGGTGCACACCTATAATCCCAGCTACTAGGGAGGCTGAGGCATGAGAATCACTTGAACATGGGAGGCAGAGGTTGCAATGAACTGAGATCACGCCACTATACTCTAGCCCAGGTAACAGAGCAAGACTCAAAAAAAAGAAAAGAAAACCAGTTTTGCATACCTATTTCTGCCAGCAGTTGCCTTTAATCAACTCTGTCAGAAGGAGCTGTAAATCAGAGCAGACCTCACTTCCTGCAGCTATTCCAGTCATCAGCTCTGATACAACGGCAAGATCCCCATGGTTAAGGTCAAATGCTGAAACAACTGGACAGAGCAGAAAGTCTGGGCTTTAAGCCCCAGTTTCGCTGCTTATTAACTGTGATCTCTGGCAAGTGACTTAACCTCTCTAAGCCTCAGTCTTCTTATGTAGAAAATGGTTACAATCTACTTTCAGGATTGCTGGGAAGATTAAATGTAATCACATGTGTAAAAACACTTTGAAATTAGTTAAGTCTATATAGCAATGCATTAATTCCAACATATACATTTCCCCTCCCGCATTTATGCCTCTGAAATCTTACGATTGTTCTCAGCCAAATAGTTGAGAGGTAGTCACACTCCCTGTACATGTTGAATTTAGAATTATTTATATTGTCATTTTAACTCAATTAAATGTATCTGATGGTACTACATGGTTTTGTTTTGTTTTGTTTTGTTTGAGACTGGGTTTCACTCTTGTTGCCCAGGCTGGAGTACAATGGCACGATCTTGGCTCACTGCAATCTTGGCCTCCCAGGTTCAAGCATTCTCCTACCTCAGCCTCCCAAGTAGCTGGGATTACAGGCATGTGCCACCATGCCTGGCGAATTTTTGTATTTTTACTAAAGACAGAGTTTCAGCATGTTGGTCAGGCTGGTCTAAAACTCCTGACCTCATGTGATCCGTCCACCTTAGCCTCCCAAAGTGCTGGGATTACAGGCTAAAACCACTGCACCTGGCTATTACTATATGTTTTAAATGCCACTTTAAAAATGTCTTTAAAAAGATTACACTATATTGTAATTACACTATATTGGCATTTAAGGAAAAATTATTTTACATACGTACAAGAGCGACATATGAGAAGTTTGTGATAAGCACAGGTCAGTTTAATCAGCATTTTTTCTTAGAGATGCAAAAATAGTGGCACAGCCTATAGTTGATGACACCTTAGATTTCATAAATAATATATAATTTTAAAATTATTTATTACTTTTATCATTTTATCATTTTTATTACTTGGATCAGAAGATCTCTGAGAAAAAATTAAAGTCCTTTTCAAGGATGATCAGGTTTTCTCAATTTGATGATTAAGTGGTCTGGAGATCTGTGCAGGTCCAAGCTGCACAAATCTCCAGACCACCCAGAACAACCTTTTTTTTTTTTTTTTTTGAGACAGAGTCTTGCTTTGTTGCCCAGGCTGGAGTGCAGTGGAGTGATCTCAGCTCACTGCAACCTCTACTTCCTGGGTTCAAGAGATTCTCATCCCTCAGCCTCTAGAGTAGCTGGAGTTACAGGCATGCCCCACCATGCCTGGCTAATTTTTCTATTTTTAGTAGAGACAGGGTTTCACCATGTTGACCAGGCTAGTCTCCAACTACTGGCCTTAAGGGATATGCCTGCCTCAGCCTCTCAAAGTGCTGGGATTACAGGCATGAGCCACCACGCCTGGCCCCAAAACAACCTTAACCTGGCTTCCTCCAGGCCTCTGAGTCCTGCATTGGAGTCAGCACCATTACATGGAGAATCACCATGATGTGCCTCTCCTTGGGCCTGCATTAGCAGAACCCAGTTAGCCCCACCCCTAGAAAAGGGCACTGTTCAAAGAGCACTGCCCTCTGCCTAAAGGTAGAATTTTCAGAATTCACAAGGCATTTGGAGTAGGAGGTAAGAAAAGAAGAAACAAAGCAGCCTCAGGTCTGGTGCACTGGCTCATGCCTGTAATCCCAGCACTTTGGGAGGCAGAGGTGGGCTGATCACTTGAACCCAGGAGTTTGAGACCAGACTGGGCAACATAGTAAAATCCTGTCTCTACAAAAAACACAAAAATTAGCGAGGTGTAGTGCATGCCTGTGGTCCCAGCTACAGGGAAGGCTGAGATAGGAGGATTCCTTGAGCCTGGGAGGTTGAGGCTGCAGTGAGCTATGATCATGTCGCTGTACTCTGGCCTGAGCTAGAGTGAGACACCGTCTTTAAAAAAAAAAAAAAAAAAAGGCAACCTTGACCTCCAGGACTCAAGCTATCCTCCCACCTCAGCCGGGACTAAAGACGTCTACCACCACATCCAGCTAATAAAAAAAATTTTTTTTAGTAGACAGAGGGTCTTGTTATGTTGCCCAAGCTAGTCTCAAACTCCCGAGCTCAAGTGATCCTCCTGTCTCAGCCTCTCAAAGTGTTGAAATTACAGGTATAAGCCACCATGCCTGGCCAAGAGAGTGTTACAAGAGAGTGTCCTCCAATCCTATCATTGTTTTTTTTTTTTGAGACGGAGTTTCACTCTTGTTACCCAGGCTGGAGTGCAATGGCACGATCTCGGCTCACCGCAACCTCCGCCTCCTGGGTTCAAGCAATTCTCCTGCCTCAGCCTCCTGAGTAGCTGGGATTACAGGCATGCGCCATCATGCCCAGCTAATTTTTTGTATTTTTAGTAGAGACAAGGTTTCGCCATGTTGACCAGGATGGTCTCGATCTCTCGACCTCATGATCCACCCGCCTCAGCCTCCCAAAGTGCTGGGATTACAGGCTTGAGCCACCGTGCCCGGCTTTTTTTTTTTTTTTTTTTTTTTTTGAGAAGGAGCCTTGCTCTGTCCCCCAGGCTGGAGTACAGTGGCATAATCTCAGCTCACTGCAACCTCTGCCTCCTGGGTTGGAGTGATTCTCCTGCCTCAGCCACCTGAGTAGCTGGGATTACAGGTGTGCACTGCAATACCTGGTTAATTTTTGGTTTTTTTTTAGTAGAGATGGGTTTTGTCATGTTTGCCAGACTGGTTTCAAACTCCTGACCTCAAGTGATCCACCAGCCTTGGCCTCCCAAAGTGCTGGGATTACAAGTGTAAGCCACCATGCCCAGCCCCCAACCCTATCACTGTCCAATTTTAACAATCAGATATTAACAAGTATCTCATTCACCATGTAGATATTGCTCTGCAATTGAGCAGAACTCTAATTGGGTAGGGGAAAAGGACTACCAAAAATTTCTGGCATTTAATTGACCATAAATAGGAAGAAAGTGGGATTAGAACAGCTATAATTCAATTGACAAGCTAAAAATATATTTGCAACTTATATTACAGACAAAAAATTAATTTCCCTAGAATATAAAGAACTACTAATCAATAGTAAAATGACAGCTAAATAAATAAAAAGGCAGATATAAACATACAGTTCACGGCTGGGTGTGGTGGCTCATGCCTGTAATCCCAGCACTTTGGAAGGCTGAGGCAGTGGGATCTCCTGAGGTCAGGAGTTCAAGATCAGCCTGGCCAACATGGCAAAAACCCTGTCTCTACAGAAATACAAAGATTAGCCAGGTATGGTGGCTCACGCCTGTAGTCCCAGCTACTTGGGAGGCTGAAGGAGAGAATCTCTTGAACACGGGAAGCCGAGGTTGCAGTGAGCTGAGATCATACCACTGAACTCCAGCTTGGGCAAGAGAGTGAGACTCGGCCTCAAAAAAAAAAAAAAAAAAAAAAAAAAGTTGGTTAAAATGGTAAATTTTATGTTATATACTGTGTATTTTACCACAATTAAAACAAACCAGTATGGTACTGGCATAAAGACAGACAGACAGACCAATGGAACAGAACACACAGCCCAGAAATAAACCCTTACATATATGATCAAATAATTTTTTGACAAGAGTGCTAAGACCATCCAGTGGGAAAGGACAATCTTTTCAACAAATGATGCTGAAAAAACTAGATAGCCACATGCAAAAAAATGAAATTGTACCACTACCTTATACCATAAACAAAAATTAAGTCAAATGGATCAAAGACCTCACTGTAAGAGCTAAAACTATAAAACTCTTCATTGAAACATAGGGGAAAAGTCTCACGACGTTGGATTTGGCAATGATTTTTGAAATTTATTTTTTGTCATTTATTTTTTATTCTTGTTTTTCTTATTTTTTATCTTACTTTAATTTTTTATTATCTTTTGATCATCTCATCATTACAAGATTTGGTAATGACTTACTGGGATACGACGCCAAAATAACAGGCACAAAAGAAAAAATAAACTGGACTTCAACAAAATTAAAAACTTTTCTGAGAACAGGTGCAATGGCTCATGCCTGTAATCCCAGCAATTTGGGAAGCTGAGATGGGTGGATCACATGAGGTCAGCAGTTTGAGACCAGCCTGGCCAACATGGCGAAACCCCACCTCTACTAAAAATACAAAAATTAGCCAGGCATGGTGGTATGCACCTGTAATCCCAGCTACTTGGGAGGCTGAGGCAGGAGAACCATTTGAACCCGGGAGCAAGAGGTTGCAGTGAGCTGAGATTGCACCACTGTACTCCAGCTTGGGCAACAAGAGTGAGACTCCAACTCAAAAACAAAACAAACTTTTGTGCATCAAAGAATACTATCAACAAGCCAGGCACAGTGGCTTATGACTGTAATCCTAGCACTTTGAGAGGCCAAGGCAGGTGGATCACTTGAGGTCAGGAGATCAAGACCAGCCAGGCCAACATGGTGAAACCCTATCTCTACTAATAAAGACAAAAATCAGCTGGGTGTGGTGGCGTGCCTGTAATTTCAGCTACTGAGGAGGCTGAGGCAGAAGAATTGCTTGAACCTGGGAGGCAGAGGTTGCAGTGAGCAGAGACTGCACCACTGCACTCTAGCCTGGGCAACAGAGTGAGACTCTGTCTCATGAAAAGGACACTATTAACAAAATGAAAAGATCCCATGGAGTGGGAGAAAATATTTGGAACTCATATTTGAGTTTTAAAGTAACAAAAATGAGATAATGTGATACATACTATTCTGCTTCTCCCTTTCTCCATTTCAAAGAGAAATTCAGAGCAGCTGACATTTTCATTCGAGAAATACTTATTGGTGTCTACCAATATTTATGGTGTTCCAAGCACTAGAGAAAAAGTAGTGAAAGCTATAACCAAAACAGACATAATACCTGCTCTCAGATGCTTACAGTTTAGACACTAGAAACAGAAGCATACCAATATATATACAGATACACAGTGGTAAGTCCTTTGGGGGAAAAAAAACAACCCAGGGTATTTATTAAATAACAAAGGAACAAAATTGAGAAAGAAAGAGCAAATCATGGAAAGCCTCACTTACATTAATTAGCCTGATTTGATCATTCCACAATGTATTCATGTATTAAAACATCACATTGGCCAGGTGTGGTTGTTCACGCTTGTAATCCCAGCACTTTGGGAGGCTGAGGCAAGTGGGTCAGTTGAAGCCAGGAGTTCAAGACTGGTCTGAGCAGCATGGAGAAACCCTGCCTCTATTAAAAACACAAAAATTGGCCAGGCACGGTGGCTCACACCTGTAATCCCAGTACTTTGGGAGGCTGAGGTGAGCAGATCACCTGAGGTCAGGAGTTTGAGACCAGCCTGGCCAATACGGTGAAACACTGTCTCTATTAAAAATACAAAAATTAACCAGGCATGGTGATGGGCGCCTGTAATCTCAGCCACTCAGGAGGCTGAGGCAGGAGAATCAGTTGAACCCAGGAGGTGGAGGTTGCAGTGAGCCGGGATCACACCACTGCACTCCAGCCTGGGCGACATAGTGAGACTCTGTCTCAAAAAAAAAAAAAAAAATTAGCCAGGCATGTTGGTGTGCACCTGTAGTCTCAGCTACTTGGGAGGCTGGAGTGGGAGTATTGCTTGAACCTGGGAAGTAGAAGTTACAGTGAGCCAAGATAGCACCACTGCACTCCAGCCTGTATGATAGAGCGAGACTCTGTCTCAAAAAACAAACAAAAATCACACTGAACCCCCTAAATACGTAAAATTATCAGTCAGTTAAAAACAAATGGATGGATATGATGGCTCAAGCCTGTCATCCCAGCACTTTGGGAGGCCAAGGCAGGCAGACTGCTTGAGCCCAGGAGTTTGAGACCAGCCTGAATAACACGGTGAGACCCCTTCTCTACAAAAAAAAAAAAAAAAAAAATACAAAACAAAGTAGCAGGGCCTGGTGGCATGCGCCTGTAGTCCCAGCTACACAGGAGGCTGAGGTGGGAGGATCACCTGAGCCCAGGAATTTGAGGCTGCAGTGAACCATGATGGCACCACTGCACTCCAGCCTGCACAACAAAGTGAGACTCTACCTCAAAATAAAATAAAATAAAAAATTTTAAAAAGGAGAACCTCGCTGAAAAAATGACCTGTAGGCTGAGATGTTGAGTTTGACCAGATGAAATCAGCCAGACAAAAAGAAGGGAGGAAAGCATTCCAGGAACAGAAAAACACCATGTGCAAAGGCTTTAAGGCAAGAAAGTGTCTCCTGTGTACAGAGTATACAAAGAACTCCAGTGTTGCAGAAGCTCAAGAGGGGAAAGGGCAGAAGATGAGGTTGGGAGGCAGGAGTGGGCCATGCAGGTCATGTTGAGGACTTTGAATTTAATGCTACGATGATCACTGATTCAATTCATGTTTTTAAAAGAGTTTTCTGGAGTGTGGAGCATGGACTGGAGAGGGCTGAGAATGAAATGGCGTTAATGACAGATAATGCTGGCTGGGCTGCAGAGAGAGAATGGCGCTGGAGAGAAAGAAAAGTGAACAGATTTGAGATATATTTCAAGGAAGAATCAGTAGGTTGGTAATGAGATAGGGAAGAGAAAATGATTCCTAGGTTTCTGGCAGCTGAGTCAATGGAAGCAATGCTTCCTGGGACGGGGAATTGTGAAGGAGGAACAAATTTGGAAATGGGAAACATCGAGAGTCCAGTGTTAGCCACGTTAACTAAAATATCCATTTGGTAGTAGCAGTGATTAGATGCATGTGTCCAGAGTTCAGAAGAAAGCTCTGGACTAGTTGTACACATCTGCCCATGGATGGTATTAAAGCCACAGGAGTAGATGACATCTGCGAACAGTGTGTAGTGTGAGACGATGCCCAGAACTCAGTCCCGGAGACTCTTAACATTTTAGCAGTCAGAACAGATGATAAGAGAGACTGACAAGGAAGAGAGAGAGAGGGAAGAGGAAAATGAGGAGACTGCCAGAGAAGCCAAGAGAAGCAAACATGTGGGAAGGAAAAAGCGGTGAGGGTTCATGTAAGATAAAGGCCAGGAAACATCCCCTTGATTTGGCAACAGAGAAGTGTTCGGTAAGCTTGGTAATCCTGTTTCATAATTAATTCACCCCTATTCCTTTAATGGGCATTTGATTGTTTCCAGTTTTTCTTTTCTGAGACAGAGTCTAACTCTGTTGCCCAGGTTGGAGCGTGGGGGCATGATCTCGGCTCACTGCAACCTCCGCCCCCTAGGTTCAAGTGATCCTCCTGCCTCAGCCTCCTGAGTAGCTGAGATTACAGGCGCATTCTACCACCCCGAGCTAATTTTCGTATTTTTATGTAAAGGCGGTGTTTCACTGTGTTGGCCAGGCTGGTCTCGAACTCCTGACCTCATGATCCGCCCACTCGGCCTCCCAAAGTGTTGGGATTACCGGTGTGAGCCACTGCGCCCAGCTCCAGTTTTTCACCATTGCAAATAACGCTTTGGTGAATGTCCTGGTACATATGTTTTTCCCACTTGTGCTAATATATCTGTCTAAGAAATTCCCTGAAAGTGAGAATTCAGGGACACAGTGGATTGTAGCTATTATAAAAAGGAACTTAGAAGTGGCCTTGAACTTGCATTTCCATACCCCTTTTGGATAATCATCTACAGTATATTACAGCAGTAATAGAATACATAAAAACTAGAACCAATTGGCAGACAGGTTTATACTGTGGTTAGTTGAGTAAATAAGCTCAGAGGTTCCCTTCCCTTTAACGTCTAACAGAAACATAGATTAAAAAAAAACCAAAACATCAACATAGTTCTCATCTTTGGCCCTGTCCTTTCAGCATGGAGGCATCTGTAAGAATAGATGTATACACCAAAGGCTGTCTTCAATCCTGTTCTCAAACCCCTACCCAAATATCCTCCTTTTATTGTAATGAAGTTTCTTCTAAATAGCAGATAACAGAGAGAAAGGCTTTATACCACCACTTTCTTCCAAGTTAGGTCCTTGGTACTTCTACATTTTGTACTGTTAGATTGCTACAAGGCTGAGGCTCAATATTTCTGAATTCAGTGTTCAGGCCTCAGACTTTTCTCGGAGGCCAGAGAAAAATGCAACTAGCATTCCTTTGACACAAAATGTGAAGGACACCAAATGGGGGCACCATCTTGAAGATCCAAATTTGAGAAAATAAAACACTTGCAATAAAATTTCTGTAATTAAAATATTGTCCCTCTTTCCTTCCCAGATTTTTTATTATTATTATTATTTCTGTGGTCCAGTCTCCTTTTCTTCACATAAGGAATTTAATCTTGCAACTGCTCATTAATGCTCAGCTGTGAGGCAGGCAGCTGATGGAGGAGGCTAAAATTATCTGGGGAGTAATAACAGTGTCTCAAATTTTTCTGAGGCCAGAAAACAGAGTTCCTGAGCCATGACACTTGCTTGCATGACCTCAAATAGAGCAAAGGGAATGCTGAGCCAAAAAGGGAAAATGGAAACTCCCAAGGTTTAGGCAATGTATTTTCTTCTGGAACAATTTCACCACTGAAATGTTACAGAGAAGTGAAAGAAAAGGAAGTTAACTAGGCCGACTTGAAGGTCAATTTTTTTCTTAATGAAGGAAGTATAGTCATAGAAAACTAAATATGAACGCTTTCTTTTGTTTTTTGAATATAGGTTCTCACTCTGTCACCCAGGCTGGAGGGCAGTGGCGTAATCATAGTTCACTGCAGTCTTGAGCTTCTGGGCTCAAGTGATCCTCTCCTCTCTACCTGGCCTCTTCCTCTTTCCCAGAACTAGGAATGGGTAAAGTTTTATCAAAAATAGGAGAAGCTGTGACAACAGAGGCACTCTGGTAGGGGGCTAGGTTAGGGATCTTCGTGCTGGGTTCATCAATTCTACCATTTTGGTATGTGACCTTCGATCATAATTGCTAGACCTCAAGTTCCTAATCTGTCACAGGAGTGGGGCAAATGCTAGCCAGATCTGTGGTTTGAAGCTTTGCTAGCTGCAGAACCCTCTCTTCAAATGCTGTCTTATGTAGAACTTAACCTGTAAAAGAGACCAAACCAGGACTGCTGGAATGGAAAATCTAAAGGGCTGGGCCTGGGATCTGGGCCTGGCTTAGCCCTTAGGGTATTCCAGTTGCTGGAGAACTGGCCCCTGAGATTCCTCTGAAGACGCAATTAAGATAGTTTACAAACTACCAGGCTAGATTCTCTTTAATTCCAAAAATGTATGAGTCAAACAAATTCCACCCAGAGAGTCAACTGTTATCAAACAAAGGATCATATTATGCTGAAGTCAATGGTGAGTGAAACCAAAGCTAGACCTATTGATAGGACTTCTTACCTTAAATGCAAAAATTGTATAGAGGCTTAGTCGGAGAAATAAGTCTGCAGCTATAAAGGAGCATGAGACAAAAGCTCTCATGCTAGAAAAAGTACTCATCTGCACATACCAACACAAAATGGACTGTTAACAATTAGAAAGTAAAGCTGACTTGTCTACAAACATCAGCTACATTAAGCTTCCTCCAAACACCTCTTTCATATTAATCTCAGATTAGAAACCTCCTAAGTTTTCCTACTGTTTTTAGCTAGGCTTGAATAGGACTTACTATTTCTAACCCCATAATATAAAGCTACTCAGTGTTGGAAATAGAAATTAGTATATGCTTTGTGGAATAGTTCTGCAGTCTATACCACCCTGAATGTGCCTGATCTCATTTGATCTTGGAAAATAGTCCTGCGGTCTTCTTTGAGAAGCTACAGTGAGTGAACCTTAAAAACCTTAAGTAATATTAGCAATATGTTTCCAATGAGTGTAAAACCTAGAACAGAAATCCAGGCTGATTCCCTGGTTTTCACTCCCTTCAGTACACACTACCACCTGTCCTACTTCGATGCCTTTACCTCCTGTTGCTCCCCTTCCTCTGGAATGTCTCCAGCATTCTCCCAGCCTACCAAATAACTCTATTCATCTCTCCAAACCAGTTCCATATGTTAAGCACATCAGAAGAAAAATATTTGACAGGAACAAACTCAAACATTAACTTGAGCGGGTTACTTCCTTTGCCTCAGTTTTCTCAACTGTAAAAGAAGAGCAAAGCCCCTTCCTCATATAGTTTTTGTTAGGATTTGAAATAGTATATATTTCTTTTTCTTTTTCTTTCTTTCCTTTTTTTTTTTTCTGAGATGAAGTCTCACTCTGTCCCCCAGGCTGGAGCACAGTGATACGATCTTGGCTCACCACAACCTCCACTTCCCAGGTTCCAGCAATTCTCCCTTCTCAGCCTCCTGAGTAGCTGGAATTATAGGTATGCGCCGCCACCACTCAGCTAATTTTTTTTGTATTTTCAGTAGATATGGGGTTTTACCATGCTGGTCAGGCTGGTCTTGAACTCCTGACCTCAAATGATCCACCTACCTCTGCCTCCCAAAGTGCTGGGATTACAGGCATGAGCTACTGTGCCTGGCCAAAACAGTATGTATTTCTATCAAGGATCTAGCGTGGTGCCTGGCACACTGATTCTAATTAACAGGTTCAGGATTGACAGTTTTGCATAAGTAACATTTGCCCTTTCAGCCTTCATAGAGAAAAGACAGTGAACCCGACATACCATGAGAAGGACCCGTGAGATCCCTCTGTACTTTCTCTCGGCAAGATCAACAAGGTCCTAAAGACGAAGACTTTTCCAACTTCTTAACTCCCTTAGTGCTACTATTAAGACTCAAATCCTAATGAGAACTGGCTGGGCTGGACAATCACAGAATACGGCGATGAAAAAGGCACTTGGGAAGAGGTGAGAGCCTCACTGAAGTGACTGATTTGCGCAAGGAAGAAAGTGAAGCCAGGAAAGGGACTGACATCCAGGCTGGGTGTCCTGGTGAGGTCAAAGGACAGGGTCACTGTAAATAGGAGTCAAACAAGGGAAAAACAAGCAGCTCCAATCAAACAGTAGGTTGTCCAAATGCTGTTTCAGAGAAGGATTCTGGGTGACGATAGGCTGAGACTGGAGGCAGAGGCATGGGAGACCATCAGAGGCAGCTGATGGAGGAGCTGATGCAGGTTGCAGAAACTGGGAAGATCAAGAAATTGTGAGCCCAGGTTGGGTGCAGTGGTTCACACCTGTAATCCCAGCAGTTTGAGAGGCTGAGGCAGGAGGATCACTTGAGTCCAGCAGTTCGAGACCAGCCTGGGCAACATAGTGAGATGCTGTCTTTACAAAAAAAAAAAACTAGATGGGAATGGTGGTACATGCCTGTGGTCCCAGCTACTTGGGAGGCTGAGGCAGGAGAACTGCTTGAGCCTGGGAGGTCAAGTCTGCAGTGAACCATAATAACGCCACTGCACTCTAGCCTGAATGACAGAGTGAGACCGGTCTCTTTTCTTTCTTTCTTTCTTTTTTTTTTTAGAAAGTGATTTATTTAGAGAGAAAGAGAGAAACAGGAGAAGGAGAGAGAAGGAAACAGCTACCCCTCACACTGAGTGAGAGAATCCAGAAAGATGGAATCCAGGAGAGGAAAGCAGCTTCCACCCTGAGTGGAAGGGAATAGAGAGAGATGGAGTTTAGGAGGGGAAGACAAGCTTCCACAAGACAGAGTGGAAGGGGACTCCAGAGAGGAAATCCAGGAGAGAGAAGGATGCCTTCCACGAAGGGAGTGTTTGTGGAAGGGGACCCAAACATGGAGTCCCAAGACCTATCTCAAAACAGAGAGAGAAAGAGAAGAAATTATGAGTCCATAGTATCAGAGAGAGAGAGAGAAGAAATTATGAGTCCAAAGTATCAGACAGATCACTGATGTGGACCCAGTGATTCTTCAATGAGGATACCATTGGCCCTGGGGGATATTTAGACATGTGTGAGAATCTTGTTATCTCCCCTATCCCCTTTTTTTTTCTTCTTCTTCTTTGGTTGTCACAATGTCATGGGTGCTGGCCAGGCGCGGTGGCTCATGCCTGTAATCTCAGCACTTTGAGAGGCCAAGGCAGGCAGATCACCTGAGGTCAGGAGTTCAAGACCAGCCTGGCCAACACAGTGAAACCCTGTCTTAAAAAAAAAAGAAAAGCTGGAAAAAAACAATGTCATGGGTGCATTTAGAGGAGGGCATGATGATGAATATCCTGCACAGAGAAGATCTGCCCCAGCCCAAATGCTATAGCACCCCCAATGAGAAACACTGAAAAGGAAATGATGCTGGAAGCCAGCATCCCCTGGAGGCTGGCACGCCACTGCAATGAAGGGGAGGATAAGAGTGTGACCTAGTTAAATGTGAGCCTGAAAGCACACATCTAGAACTTCAGAAGCAGGCACAAGAAACAATTAATGGAAAACAGTATTGGAGATATAGGAGAGTAGCAACCCTGACTCCTGGCCCCAAAATATTTCAGGGAAGCCTGTGCAGAAAAAGCAGGCAGCCACTGCTCAAACACAGGATGCATGTCAAGGAAAAGCCAAGTTTAGTTAAATACAGGTGGGGCTAAGGAGGGTGAAAAGGGTAAGAATGTGGAGAAGTTTCTCTGCAGAACAGGGAGTTTCCAAGTCCCATTCATCACATCTCAACACAGTCTGATATCCTTCCTTTGCTCTCTATTCCTGTTCCCCCTTGACCCTAACAGCTTTCACTTGGGTCCCAAGAGAGCCTCAGAAATTGTCTCCATGTAACCAATCGCTCACCTTTCTAATATAGCTTTTACACTGTTGCCAGAAGCATCTTTCTAAAATACAAGTCTGATCATGTCACTCTCCCCACATGAAAACCAATTGCATTCACTGGTTTTCTTACTAAATCCTAACCTTAGCAGAGCATTTGAGGTCTTCCATCTGGCCCTAAATGAACTACACCAGTTCCTTCTCTGTTCTGTATTTCTCCATGCCAGACTGCTTGCTTTCTTATTCCCTTTATTCATGTTCAGCTTCCATAATCCTTTGCTTCAATCTCCTATCTCAGACTTGACTCATTCTGCTTCATGTTCAAGTTCAGTGCTTTGACTTCACAAGTCCATCTCTTTCACTACCAGTGCTTCTTAAACTTCCCTGAAGATAAAAATTACCTAGGACACTTGTTAAAACGTAATTTCCGCCGGGCGCAGTGGCTCAAGCCTGTAATCCCAGCACTTTGGGAGGCCGAGGCGGGTGGATCACGAGGTCAAGAGATCGAGACCATCCTGGTCAACATGGTGAAACCCCGTCTCTACTAAAAATACAAAAAAATTAGCTGGGCATGGTGGTGTGTGCCTGTAATCCCAGCTACTCAGGAGGCTGAGGCAGGAGAATTACCTGAACCCAGGAGGCGGAGGTTGCGGTGAGCCGAGATCGCGCCACTGCACTCCAGCCTGGGTGACAAGAGCGAAACTCCGTCTCAAAAAAAAAAAAAAAAAAAAAAAAAACATAATTTCCTGGACTCTATCCCACACAGATCGAATCAGAATATAGGATGATTTTAAAACACATCCAGGCTGGGTACAGTGGTACATTTCTGTAGTTCCAGCTACTTGGAAGGCTGAGATGGATTAGTTGAGATCAGGAGTTTAAGGTTGCAGTGAGCCGTGGTCACATCACTGCCCTCCAGCCTGTGCAACAGAGTGAAACCCTGTCTCAATATACATATATTTTTTATTTAAAAAAATTTTTAATGCCCCAAAACTCCTGACATTCCTCCTATCAGAAGGTGGAGTCAAATTGCCCTCCCCAAAATGAGTCAGCTTTAGTGACTCACTTCTAATGAAGTGAATGTGGCAAAAGTGATACTGTATGACTTCCGAGGCTAGGTCATAAAAGGCAACACAACTTTGAACTCCCTCTTTTGTTCCCTCCTTCCCTCCATCTCTGGATGCTTGCCCTAGGAACTGAGCCACTAAGCCGAACAACCACATGGAATAGCCATGTGTAGGTGTTTCTACCCTGGCCCCAGCTGAGATCTCAGATGACAGCATCAACCACCTGACTTGTGAATGAGCCAGCCTTCTGATGATTATGGCCCCCAGCCTTTGGGCCACCCTGGCTGATGCTGAGTACAGCAGAGATCCTGCCCAAACTGGAGATTCACAAGCAAAAATAAATGCTGTCATTATGTAAAGCCACTACATTTTGGAGTTTGTTTTCAGAGCTATGTGGCCCAGGCTGGAGTGAAGTGACTATTCACAGGCATCACAGTACACTATAGCCTCAAACTCCTGACCTCAAGCAATCCTCCGGCCTCAGCCTCCCGAGTAGCTAGGACTACAGGCATGAGTTCCTGTGCCTAGCTAGGAGCCTTTTTCTTTTCTTTTCTTTTTTTCTTTCTTTCTTTTTTTTTTTTTTTAACACAGCAATAAGTAACTGGGACACCTATTATTAAGAAGTACCCCAGGTGATTCTTAAGATCAGGAAAGTTTGGGGACCTAAACTCTATTGTTAAATTCCTTGAGGTCAGGGATTAAGTCTTAATAGCTTTCTAGCTCTAGCTTTCTCTCTCTCTCTCTCTCTCTCTCTCTCTCTTTCTCTCTCTCTCTTTTATGAGATAGAGTCTTGCTCTGTTGCTCAGGCTGGAGTGCAGTGGCACGATCTTGGGTCACTGCAACTTCTGCTCCTGGGGTTCATGTGATTCTCCTGCCTCGACCTCCCATAGTGCTAGGATTACAGGGATGTGCAACCATGACCGGCTAATTTTGGTATTTTTAGTAGAGAAAGGGTTTCACCATGTTGGCCAGGCTGGTCTCAAACTCCTGACCTCAGGTGATCCGCCTGCCTCGGCCTCCCAGAGTGCTTGGATTACAGGTGTGAGCCACTGTGCCTGACCTTTCTGTCTCTTTTTAACGAACTATCTTTATTGAGTTTCTTCTCTTTTTTGGCAGGGGAAGGAAGGGAGACAGGGTCTCACTCTTATCACCCAGCCTGGAGTACAGTTGCATGATCATGGTTTACTGTATCCTCGAACTCCCAGGCTCAGGTGATCCTCCCACTTCAGCCTTCCAAAGTGATGGGATTACAGGCATAAGCCACTGCACCCAGTCTATTTTCTTTTCTTGATAAGAATAATACATGTTTGCCAGGCATGGTGGCTCATGTGTATAATTCCAGCACCCTGGGAGGCTGAGGTGGGTGGATCACCTGAGATCAGGAGTTCAAGACCAGCTCGGCCAACGTGGTGAAACCCCATCTCTCCTAAAAATACAAAAATTAGCCAGGTGTGGTGGTGCCTGCCTGTAATCTTAGCTATTCAGGAGGCTAAAGCAGGAGAATCGTTTGAACCTGGGAGGCAGAGGCTGCAATGAGCCAAGATCGCACCACTGCATTCCAGCCTGGATGACGGGGCAAGACTCTGTCTCAATAAATAAATAAATAAATAAATAAATAAATAAGGCCAGGCGCGGTGGCTCATGCCTGTAATCCTAGCACTTTGGGAGGCCGAGGTGGGTGGACCACCTGAGGTCAGGAGTTCAAGACCAAGTTGGCCATCATGGTGAAACCCCACCTTAAAAAAAAAAAAAAAAGTTTGACATAAAATTACAGCAATACAGTATAAGTCATATAATGTAGAAGGTAAAAGGGCTCTGCAGTCTCACCCCACCTCCACTCCTTGGAAGGGCTGTGTTTCCCACACAGCAGGTGCTTGATGAGTTTGTTACTGAAGAAAAAGTGATATCATAAATACAGAAACCTCCTATTGGTATTCCCTGTGTCCTAGATACAGCTCCCAGAACCCCTTTCTTCAAATCTTTACCAACTTTCTTCTCATAAATGGGCAGTAGCTTCCTATTAACAAACTCTACTAGTGAGGCAATCCTACCACCTGCCCTAGTCTCCTCCCCACAATGGCATCTCTAGTTGAGTGAAGCTGATGTGTTTACCATCTCTGGTATACTATTTACATATATCATTCCTTGAGCACTTGTTGAGTGCCTACTATATTCCAGTCACTGTACTGCACATCGGGGACATAAAATAAGCAGGAAAGTGGCCCTCATATTAAAGAACTCATGGTTCAGAGCAGGGGTCAGCAAACTTTTCCTTAAAGGGGCAGATGGAAAATATTTTAGATTTTGAGGGTGGTATGGTCTCTACTGCAACTATGTGACTCTGCCAATAGGACAAATGCAGCCATAGTGAATACACAAATGGCCATGGGTGTATTATGGGTGTGTTCTTCTTTTTTGGGGGGAGAGGAATAGAGCTTTGCTGTGTCACCAAGGCTGGAGTGTAGTGGTGTGATTTCAGTTCACCGCTACCTCCGCCTCCCAGGTTCAAGGGATTCTCCTGCCTCAGCCTCCTGAATGTCTGGAATTACAGGTGACCACTACCACATTCAGATAGTTTTTGTATTTTTAGTAGAGATGGGGTTTCACCATGTTGGCCAGGCTGGTCTTGAACTCTTGATCTCAGGTGATACATCTACCTTGGCCTCCCAAAGTAGTGGGATCACATGCGTGAGCCACCGGTGGCGACTAGCCAGGGTGTGGGTTTTGTTTTGTTTTGTTTTTGAGACAGAGTCTTTTTTTTGTTTTTCTGTATTACACAGAGCTCGCTCTGTCACCCAGGCTGGAGCGCAGTGGTGCAATTTTAGCTCACTGCAACCTCCACCTCCTGGGTTTAAGTGATTCTCTGCCTCAGCCTCCTGAGTAGCTGGGACTACAGGCATGTGCTACCATGTCTGGTGGCATGGTGTAGAGACAGGGTTTCACTATGTTGGCCAGGCTGGTCTTGATCTCCTGACCTCAAGTGATCTACCCACCTCGGCCTCACAAAGGGCTGGGATCACAGGTGTGAGCCACGGCACCTGGCCAGGGTGTGTGTGTGTGGTTTTTTTTTTTTGAGATGGAGTCTCACTCTGTCACCCAGGCTAGAGCGCAGTGGTGTGATCTCAGCTTACTGCAACCTCTTCCTCCTGGGTTCAAGTGATTCTCCTGCCTCAGCCTCCTGAGTAGCGGGGACCACAGGCCTGTGTTACCATGTCTGGTGGCACGGTGTAGAGATGGGGTTTCACCATGTTGGCCAGCCTGGTCTTGAACTCCTGACCTCAAGTGATCCACCTGCCTTGGCCTCCCAAAGCTCTGGGATTATAGGCGTGAGCCACCACACCTGGCCGGGTGTGATCTAATAAAGCTTTATTTACTAACCAGCAACCAGTGGGTTACATGCAGTGTGCCTATGTAGGTTGCACTTTTCAGCAGAACTTCGCACAGCGATGAAATGTTGTTGTGCTGTTCAATATGAGAGTCACCAGCAACAAGTAGTTACAGAGCACTTGTAAAGTGATAAATGTAGCTGGTAAACATTGAAAACTGAATTTTAAGTGTTATTTAATTTTAATTAATTTAAACTGAAATAGCTACCTATACAGTGGCTACCACATTGGTAAACATTTAAAACTGAATTTTAAATGTTATTTAATTTTAATTAATTTAAACTGAAATAGCCACCTATGTAGTGACTACCACATTGGAAAGTGCAGGTATAGAGTGTACTTAACGCTTCCTTCAACCAAATCAAAACTTGCCTCAAAACTTACCTCAACCAGAAAGCCTTCCTGATGAGCTCCTGTCTGTGATGCTCTCTCTGTCTCTTATTCTGTATCTAGTCCTCACTCTTATTCATTTTAGAGTTGCTGATATTTTGCTTTATAATTATTTCATAATTATCTTTTTAAAATAATTATTTTTTATGTCTATAACTTTTTCATCCCCAACTAAACAAAAATTCAAAGACACAGAATGTGTCTTCTGATTATTACCCCCCTCCTCCTTCTCCACAGTGCCTCATATAGTGTTTAAAATCCAGAAGGAGCCCAATAAAGCCATTTTACATCATGTACTTCCTTCACCAATTTCCCTGACAGGTGGCAATGTGTGTCAAGACAGATGGTCCTTTTGGACCAGGATCAGCACTTACTTGGAAAATATTTCCACAATAGCTGATGACTTGTTCTTGTTGACAAGAGAAAGTTCTTTGGCCGTTACCCTCAATGATTGTGAGGTCCACTGCCGTCTATTGAATGGAGTTGATTCCATCTTGTCTACAGACACTGAAATACCTATGCAATAAAGAAAGGCAGAACATTAGGCACAGAAGAGGATTCTCTAGCATCCAAGGATTAGCAGTGGTGTGGTAGAGCCCTAAACTTGCAGACCACACTCCTCCACCAGTTCTCCCCCAAACTGTGTAAACTTGGTCAAATGATCCATTATCTTTGGGCTGTGGTTTCCTATAAAAGAAGGCTATACCAGATGACCTTTAAGGTCCCTTCCAGTTCCATTTTATGACTGAGCCCACTGTGCAAACATCAATTGGCCTTTCCCTGAACTTAGGTCTATTCCAAAGTCCCATTTGAAGTGAAATGTTCCCCTCTTCTGAATTACATCCCAGGGGAGGTACAATCAGCATCTCAGTAGAACCAGGTCCAAATTAGGTTCTACTTACATCCAAGTTTCTTTTGGCTGCTCTCTCTTCCCAAGCTCTGCAGCACTGGCCACTTGGTGCTGGAGAGAGAGCTGGGGACGCAGGGTAGTATAATAGTAAGAGCAGGGCTTTAAGACAGACTTCGGGGAAATCCTAACTTTGTTATCTTGAACATATTATGTAATATTTTCCATTTCACCTTCTTCAGCTAAAAAATAAGGATAATATCTATCTTCAGGAGGTTTTGATATAGACTTAAGGAGATAATATATTTAAAATACTAGGTATGTTAACAGTAGTATTAACAGTAGCGTTTTATGTATATTTATTAGCATTGACTCTTGTTATAATTCTCATTTTAAAGCCTTTTAACAAGGGGAAGTATAAAGTACTTAAAGTTCAGGAGACAAACCCTCTTTCCTAACATCCCTTTCAGCCAAAGAATACATAAAGCCATACCCTTGATATCACCTTGTCCCTAACCATTAATCTGGATCGTTTGGTTATTTTACCCCACTAATTACCAAAGGAAAGGAGTTCCAACCTTTGTCCAGAAGAGATGAGATTAGAAGTAAGTCAACAGTTTCCTTATTTGAAGAGTGAAAAATATAAAGTACCACTTTGTTTCTGATCCAGGAGTCTTGAAAACTAAATATATATATATATAAATGCAAATTCACAGCCTACCAGAAGTAAAAGAAAAATAAAGTACTACTTGTGGCTCTTGACAACCTAAGAGTATAACCGATCTGGCAGAACAAATGGTTCATCAGGTACTGCCTTCAATAACCTTGACAACTGTAGAACTCAGAGGGTGTTTAACCCAGCAACTCAAGCTGCCATTTCACAATAAAAGTCCTGGATCAGGTCAGGCGTGGTGGCTCATGCCTGTAATCTCAGCACTTTGGGAGGCTGAGGCGGGTGGATCCCTTAAGGTCAGGAGTTGAGACCAGCCTGACCAACATGGTGAAACCCCATCTCTACTAAAAATACAAAATTAGCCAGGAGTGGTGGCACACGCCTGTAACCCCAGTGACTTGGAAGGCTGAGACAGGAACATTGCTTGAGGTAGAGGTTGCACTGAGCCGAAATCGCACCATTGTACTCCAGCCCAGGTAACAAGGGCGTAACTCCGTTTTTAAAAAAAGAAAAATCCTGGGTCAGGCATGGTGGTTCACACCTGTAATCCCAGCACTCTGGGAGGATAGCTTGAGGCCAGGAGTTTGAAACCAGCTTGGGTAACATAGCAAGACTCCCGTTCTCTACAAAAAAAAAAAAAAAAAAAAAAATTAAAATTAGCTGGGCATAGTGGCACATACCTGTAGTCCTAGCTACTTCAGAGGTTGAAGCAGGAGGACTGCTTAAGCCCAGGAGTTGGTAGCTACAATAAACTATGATCGCATCACTGCACTCCAGCCTAGGTGCCAGACCAAGATGTTCTCAAAAAAAAAAAAAAAAAAAAAAAAGTCCTGTGATGCAGAATAAGCAATAGGCAAATTCTAAAAGATCATGCTACTACTGTTCCACATGCAATATTTGTTCTTCCAACAAAATCTTTGTCTGAAAATAATACTAGTTTTGTTAATATGTTTTAATCTACATGATGGAAGGCATAGTATGCCCATTAATGGTAAGGAGCTCTGGGTTGGAGACAGGTAACTCTAAGTGGGAATGTTGGCCTCATCCCTTAATGAAAGGTTTCCCTAAAACTTGGATTTCTCATCCATAATAATGGCACCTACTTTGCAGTAGTCTTATAAGAAATAAATAAGATAAAGAAGAAAAGACCCTGGTGCAGAATAACTTAAGCAATAAATGTTACTGTTTAGTGTTTTTAATGTTTTCTCTTCTTCCTGGACACATGCACTTTGCAATAAATTGGAATGTATCAAATAATATATGATACCTATTTGTCTATCTGGTTTCCAGTATGTAACTGGCAGATTCACCAAACATTACCAGCCCCTTCTCTAAGAAGAAAAAGACATAGAAGCAACAAACAATTCAGCTAACCTTAATTATGTAAAACTATCATAGTTGGTTTTTTTTTTTTTTTTTTTTGAGACGGAGTTTCGCTCTTGTAACCCAGGCTGGAGTGCAATGGCGCGATCTCGGCTCACCGCAACCTCCGCCTCCTGGGTTCAGGCAATTCTCCTGCCTCAGCCTCCCGAGTAGCTGGGACTACAGGCACGCGCCACCATGCCCAGCTAATTTTTTGTATTTTTAGGAGAGACGGGGTTTCACCACATTGACCAGGATGGTCTTGATCTGTTGACCTTGTGATCCACCCGCCTCGGCCTCCCAAAGTGCTGAGATTACAGGCATGAGCCACCGCGCCCGGCAGTTTTTTTTTTTTTTTAACTCTGTAACGTAAGTTAAGGAAATGCTAATGAATGCTTTAAGATATTATTTGGTAGAAATATACTTCCAACACAGGTGTGGGTATAAATGCTGTCAGTTCTTCCATAAAGATCAATTCTGGATCAAAGGGAAAAAAAATATACAAGACATGTTTGCAGGCTGGGCACAGTGGCTTATGCCTGTAATTCCAGCACTTTGGAAGGCTGAGATGAGCAGATTACTTGAGGTCAGGTGTTCAAGAACAGCCTGGCCAACATGGTGAAACCCCATCTCTACTAAAAATACAAAAATTAGCCAGGTCTTGTGGTGCACCACTGTAATCCCAGCTACTCGGGAGGATGAGGCAGAATTACTTGAACCCGGGAGGCAGAGGTTGCAGTGAGCTGAGATCATCCCACTGTAATCCAGCCTGAGCAACATAGTGAGTGAGACTCTGTCTCAGAAAAAAAAAAAAAAAAAAGTTTGTAAAAAAGGAACAGGATTTATTATTTGATAGACTGAGCATGATAAAGAAAAAAAGTTAACTCCAAGTCTAAGTCTGTCGTTTTGATTACTCCCAGCCATAAAATTAAAGAAAGTCAGAACATCTATTTTGGCATACAGCTAGGAGAGGCACCTCTTATACTCAGGGATGAAGGTAACTCCACCCTGACCACCCTTGTCTTCACAGAAGCATAATATTATTTCTTAGTAACGTGATTAATACTATGAAACAGATAAAGGTGAGAATCAATACATGGTTTTTGATAGACTCTGGTACCAGGTTATTGAATAACTACTTCCTATGAGATGTAGGGAGAGGTCCCTGCCTGAATCGTATGAGTAATCTACTGGACTTGCTGATGTATACACAAATATTTATAGTACAAGGCAGAATGTCGTTAGAGGCTACACATCATCTAGGAGTACAAGACCTGATTTTCTGGCTTGGTGAGAGGGAAAGGAAAAGACATCAGACGGCTTGGGACTTATGGAATGGGCAGAATTTCAACAAAGTGGGGCAGCAGGAGAAAAATACTTCTCAGGAAGAAGGAGAAACAGCATTAGCACCTTTGGGGAGTGAGTTAAACTCTAGGTGCAAGAGAAGTTGAAGGTAGACAAGATAAGACATAATGGGGCCTGACTGGGAAGAAAACCATGCTAAGGAGTTGGGGTCCTATTCCAACAGTGGGAAAAAGTAACCTGTGAGTGATCAGATGAGGTCTAATCTTAATGTGGTATGTACTTAGCATATGCATGGCTTTTAGACCAAAAAAAAAAAAAAAAAAAATTCTAAGCCTCAATATCCACACCTGTAAGACAAGATCTCTGTAGTGGATTAATCAGTCTCTCTGATGGAACATAGAAAGTTTCTGAAAAATCTGCAAGAATTGGGTGCGGAAAAAGAAAAAAAGTTTCTGAAAAGGCGTGTAACATGACAAACATCATATTTTAAAAGATTATTCAACAACTTAGCAATGTGCTAAGAGAAGAAAAGACTAGAGTCTAAATTACTGCTTAGGAAGATCCTAAAACTCAGTGAGAGGTAATCAAGGTATAAATTCTTTTTTTTTTTGAGATGGAGTTTTGCTCTTTCACCAGGCTGAAGTGCAGTGGTGTGATCTTGGCTCACTGCAACCTCTGCCTTCTGGTTTCAAGTGATTCTCCTACCTCAGCCTCCCAAGTAGTTGGGATTACAGACACGCATCACCATGCCCAGCTAATTTTTTTTTTGTATTTTTAGTCAAGATGGGGTTTCACCATGTTGGCCAGGTTGGTCTCAAACTCCTGACTTCATGATCCCACCTCGGCCTCCCAAAGTACTGGGATTATAGGGGTGAGCCATCGTGCCCAGCCCGAGGTATAAATTCTTACATTAAATTAGGTAGGTGGAAATGGAAAAGTGGGAAGAGAGACACTGACAGTTCTTAGAATAAAATTAAGTTAGGGTAAAGGAGAATCAAAGCTGGCATCATCAAACCTGAATGATTAGAAGGCTGTTGATTCCATTAACAGAGACAGTAAATCTAGAAAGAAGAGGAAAAACAATGAGTGTTGGTTTACACATGTTGAGATATACATGTCAGCAAGAGAAATTCAAGTGATATAAAACAGGAAACTACAAATTCAAAGCTAAAGTTAGAAATCCGACTATTGGAAGGAAACGAACATTTTAAGACATCTACTTTATGTAAAGCATATATCTCAATCCTCACAACCACGCTACAGGATTGGCTTTATTATTTTATATTTATGATGACAAAATTGAGATTCAGACATATTAACTTTACAAAGATCACTTAGCTATAAAGTAGCAGAGCTGGGATTCAAACTCATATTATTGGATTCCAAAGTCCATTTTCTTTTAACTACAAGTAATGAATAATGAATAAAACTACCATTTTAGCCAACGTAGAATACCGGGTAGAAAAATCCCTAGACTACCTAGCTGCAAACCCATACAAATTATTTTTCAGTAAGAGCATAGTGGCAAGTATCTTCCAAGAGTGGCGAGTACCAGAGATAATCATTCCTGCTTTCAGGGAAACTTAAAAGTTATCCTGGGCCCACCTGAAATACTCTCTATCATAAATAAGTATCTGGATTTTACGGGCTTGCATTAAAGGTGTGGTATTGGGGCCAGGCGTGGTGGCTTATACCTGTAATCCCAGCACTTTGGGAGGCCGAGGCAGCCAGATCACCTAAGGTCAGGAGTTTGGGACTAGCCTGGCCAACATGGAGAAACTGCATCTTTACTAAAAATACAAATAATTAGCCAGGCGTGCTGGCAGGCACCTATAATCCCAGCTATTTAGGAGGCTGAGGCAGGAGAATTGCTTGAACCTGAGGCAGAGGTTGCAGTTAGCCAAGATAATGCCATTGCAGTCCAGCCTGGGCAACAGAGCAATACTCCATCTCAGGGGGGGGAAAAAAAAAAGGTATATTATCTCTCCCCACCCACCCAGTCTCTCTCAGATAAGAGTTTCATTTTCAGACTTTCACACTCCAAAACCCATTCTCTCCAGTCATATGCCTTCTACTACCACATCAACTGTGAAGGAAGAACTGCTGGATTGGAAGACAGTTGGCTGCAAGAGTTAAATGAAACATATAACAAAAATAATACATGCTGGGCGCAGTGGCTCATGTCACTTTGGGAGGCCGAGGTGGGTGGATTGCCTGAGCTCAGGAGTTCAAGACCAGCCTGGGCAACATGGCAAAACCCCATCTTTTTTTTTTTTTTTTTTTTTTTTGAGACGGAGTTTCACTCTTGTTACCCAGGCTGGAGTGCAATGGCACGATCTCGGCTCACCGCAACCTCCGCCTCCTGGGTTCAGGCAATTCTCCTGCCTCAGCCTCCTGAGTAGCTGGGATTACAGGCACGTGCCACCATGCCCAGCTAATTTTTTTGTATTTTTAGTAGAGACGGGGTTTCACCATGTTGACCAGGATGGTCTTGATCTCTTGACCTCGTGATCCACCCGCCTCGGCCTCCCAAAGTGCTGGGATTACAGGCTTGAGCCACCGCGCCCGGTGCAAAACCCCATCTTTAAAAATAAAAAGTATTTAAAAAAAAACCAAAAATAAACACTAAGATTTTTAGCTTCAGAGGCTAGAAGAATAGTTGCATGACAAATAAATGGTATATATAGAAAGGGGAATTGTTTGTTGAGAAGAAAGATACCTTCAGTTTCAGATACAAATGGTAGATTTTTTTCAAGAGAGTAGCTTATAAATGAAGTAACCAAATCCCTTTTTTTACAGTGAGGAAACTAAGAGGCATAAAGGTTCAATCATTTTTTCAAAATCACCAGCTGGTTAGTATTAGAGCTAGAGTTCTAACTCCCAGGTTCAATGTTCTTTTATCAAACCAGGTAGCTTGAGATGGGTCCCTAAACTGTCCTAGGGTGAGCTGTGGCTTGGAGATAAGGACCTCTGGAACAAAGATCCTTGAAAAGTTGAAGAGTGACTCACTGGGAAGTCTGGCCCAGGTATCTACTTCCTCAAGCTATTGCTTAGGGTGAGGCCAGTAACTGCTTCAGGAAACTTACTCTAATAAATTCAGTTACAGACCCTCCTGACCAAGGGAAGTGTCTCTCAGAAACCAGGCTTGGAACAAAAACAGCTGAGCTCGGTGACTCACGCCTGTAATCTCAGCACTTTGGGAAGCTGAGGTGGGTGGATCACTTAAATTCATGAGTTCGAGACCAGCCTGGCCAACATGGTAACACCCCATCTCTACCAAAACACAAAAATTAGCCAGGCATTGTGGTGCATGCCTGTAATCCCAGCTGCTCAGGAGGCTAAGGCAAAAGAATTGCTTGAAGCTGGGATGCAGAGGTTGCAGTGAGCCAAGATTGCACCACTGCACTACAGCCTAGGCAACAGCACCAGACTCTGTCTCAAACCAAATCAAACAAAAAAAAAAAAAACCCAAAAAAACAAAACAAAACAAATAAGCTGTCCCTGCAACCAGCCCTCCCTGAGCCACTAATAAAATCCTGTTCTTATATATCCAATCTCAGTGGCCTCCTCTCTTTCTTTACTCCTGAGATAGTTACTTGTTCAAGCAGTATGGCTTCCTGAACATAGCCTCAAAAAATTAGAACAAAGAGCCGGGCGCGGTGGCTCACGCCTGTAATCCCAGCACTTTGGGAGGCCGAGGCGGGTGGATCACGAGGTCGAGAGATCGAGACCATCCTGGTCAACATGGTGAAACCCCGTCTCTACTGAAAATGCAAAAAATTAGCTGGGCATGGTGGCACGTGCTTGTAATCCCAGCTACTCAGGAGGCTGAGGCAGGAGAATTGCCTGAACCCAGGAGGCGGAGGTTGCGGTGAGCCGAGATCGCGCCATTGCACTCCAGCCTGGGTAACAAGAGCGAAACTCCGTCTCAAAAAAAAAAAAAAAAAAGGAAAAAAAAAAAAGAAAAAGGAAAAAAAAAAAAATGGGCCAGGTATGCTGGCTCACACCTGTAATCCCAGCACTTTGGGAGACTGAGGCAGGCAGACCGTTTGAGCTCTGGCGTTTGAGATCAGCTGGAGCAACATGGTGAAAACCTATCCCTACCAAAAAAAAAATATGGAAAATTATCCGGGCATGGTGGTGTGTCTGTAGTTCCATCTACTCAGGGGGCTGAGGTGGGAGGATTGCTTGAGCCTTGGAGGTTAAGGTTGCAGTGAGCCATGATCCCAACACTGGACCCAGTCTGGACTATAGAGCCAGACCCTGTCAAAAAGAGAGAGGAGGGGAAGGGACGGAAAAACATTATTTTTAAGTAATAGATTGTTGGCTGTGCATAATGGCTCACATCTGTAATCCCAGCACCTTGGGAGCTGAGGTGGCTGGATCACCTGAGATCAGGAGTTTGAGACCAGCCTGACCAATACAGTGAAACCTCGTCTCTACTAAATACAAAAAATTAGCCGGGTTTGCTGGTGCATATCTATAATCTCAGATACTTGGGAGGCTGAGGCAGGAGAATGAATAGCTTGAACCCGGGAGACCGAGGTTGCAGTAAGCCAAGATTGCACCACTGCATTCCAGCCCAGGCGACAGAGTGAGACTGTCTCAAAAAAAAAAAAAAAAAAAACGAGAAATACATTGTAGAGTTTTAAAGTTTTTCTACCAACAACTCTTCCCAATTTGAATGTCATCAGGTAAAGGGAGCAATTGAACACAAAAAAAAGAAAAAAAGAAAAAACTAAACTGAAAAACTTCAAGTAGCAAAGAGGAATTTTAAATAAAAGCAGCATGAAATATGCTGCTACATAATGTTTTTTGTGAAAATTACATTTACTTCTAAGTTTATACTTCTGTACAAAATAGTGACTAAATTCACATTCTGGAAATATTTTTGGAAGTTAATAGTTCTTTAACTTTTTTTAAAAACATGGAATGCTTCACAAATTTGTGTGTTAACCTCATACAGGGACCATGCTAATCTTCTCTGTATCATTTCAACTTTAGTATATGTATGACTGAAGTGAGCATTCACCTTTTATTCCGAAACAATTTCACACATAAGAGTTGCAAAAACATATACATTTCACCTAGCTTTACCTTATATTACCACAGTACAATTATCAAAACTAAGAAGTGGGCACTGGTAAAATACTATTAACTATAGACTTTATTGAATTTCCACCAGTTTTTCCATTAATGTCTTATTTCCGTTTCAGGATCATACATTGCATTTAGTTGTCATGTCTTCTGAAGTCTCCTCCAATCTATGACAGTTGCTCTGCTTTTCCTTGTCAAACATGGCCTTGATATTGTTGAAAGTAGTGGTCAGATATTATGTAGAATGTTCCTCAATTTGGGCTTATTGGTTTATCCAATAAAACAGAATCAAGGCTCCTTGGAGAAGTGGTTGATTCCAGAGCTGGGGTAGGACTAATACAAGATCAGCCTGAAACATCTTGCAATACTCAAAAAAAGTTTTTAAATAACATTGTGTTTTCTCAGATTAGATTGGGGCTATACGTTTTTTTTTTTTTTTCAATAACAACACATATTTATTTCTATCAGAACTTTAAAATGGGAACACTATAATTCAACCAGTCTTTACTTACAGGTAACTTCTTCATTGGGTCGTGATTCCCTTTTAAATAACATACTCTTAGTTCTGGAATACAGTTAGCTTTTCATCACTCTTTCTGTCTAAATAACATCCAATGACAAATCCCACAGGGACAAGAACATGAACCCAGTCGTCCTGCACAATCTGAAGTAAGTTCACTGTGATCGCTGCAGGCCCAGTGCCAACAGTGACCCTGCGACCAAGGGCAATGGAGAATTCAGCCACCCACTCAAGGCTATACATTTTTGAAAGGAATAATTCAGAGCTGATGCGGCCTTCACAGCGCATCATATCAGAGGGTACAGGATGTTGATGTGACATAACTCATGACATTACCCTTGATCACATGGTTAATGTGGTGTCTGCCAGGTTCCTTCTCTGTAAAGTTATTATTTCTTTTCCCTTTGTAATTCATAATTATGAGGGAGAACCTTTTCTTTTTTTTAGATGTAGTTTCTCCCTTGTTGCCTAGGTTAGAGTGTGATGGCTCAATCTCAGCTGACTGCAACCTCTGCCTCCCAGGTTCAAGTGATTCTCCTGCCTCAGCCTCCAGAGTAGCTCGGATTATAGACATGCATCAGCACATCCAGCTAATTTTTTGTATTTAGTAGAGATGGGGTTTCACCATATTGGTCAGGCTGGTCTCAAACTCCCGATGTCAGGTGATCTGCCCACCTCAGCCTCCCAAACTGCTGTGATTACAGGTGTGGGCCACCACACCCAGCTATGAGGGAGGACTTTGACTCTGTTTCTCCTTAAACTTGTTCTCATTAGTTTTAGCATTCATGGGTGGGTCTTGCTTATAGCAATTATTACTGGCATTCTAATGGTGATTTTCTGTTAGTCTCATCGTTTCTACATTTGCTAATTGACATTCTTCTATAAGGAAGATTTGTTCTCCCTCATTTAGTCAATCATTTAATTATCATTATGGTTTTTTAATTTTTTTGAGATGGAGTTTCGCTCTTGTTACCCAGGCTGGAGTGCAATGGCGTGATCTCGGCTCACCGCAACCTCCGTCTCCTGGGTTCAAGCAATTCTCCTGCCTCAGCCTCCCGAGTAGCTGGGACTACAGGTGTGCGCCACCATGCCCAGCTAATTTTTGTATGTTTAGTAGAGACGGGGTTTCACCATGTTGACCAGGATGGTCTCGATCTCTTGACCTCATGATCCATCTGCCTCGGCCTCCCAAAGTGTTGGGATTACAGGCGTGAGCCACTGCGCCCGGCCTATTTATTTATTTTTTAAAGACGGGGTTTCACCATGTTGGTCAGGCTGGTCTTGAACTCCCGATCTCGTGATCCACCTGCCTTGGCCTCCAAAGTGCTTGGATTACAGGCATGAGCCACCATGGTCGGCCCAACCATTTATTCATATTAGTATGGTTTCATAGATATTTATTGTATTTCCTGTGTTATAATCCAATATTATCTTTATTTTGTTGCTCAAATTGTTCCAGCTCTGGCCATTTAGAGCTTTTCAGCTTGGCTCCAGTGTTCTCTCAACTTGCCCTCTGTTTGTTGTTGTTGTTGTTGTTATTTTAGCACTTCCTTACTTTCTAGTACTACAAGATATTCCAGGCTCATCTTGTATTTGCCATGCTTCAGCCCTAGGATCAGTCATTTCCCCAAGGAGCCCTATTTTCTTTTATGGGAGAAGTTAACATCTGGGCACAACTAGTTATGCTCATTGCCCTGAGATGATGTCACTGCTTCTAGGCTCTCTTGATTTTAGTAGACAAAACCAAGAATTATATGTTTGTATACAGACCCATGTATATACAACCTTTGTTTTTTGTTTTGTTTTGTTTTGTTTTGTTTTGAGACAGGGTCTTACTCTGTCACCCAGGCTTGGAGCACAGTGGTGCAATCACAGCTCACTGCAACCTGTCTCCCAAGCCCAAGTGATCCTCTCACCTCAGCCTGCAAGTAGCTGGGACTAGACACACACCACCATGCCTGGCTAATATTTTAGATTTTTTTGTAAAGACAGTCTCCCCTTATTGTCCAGGCTGGTCTTGAACTCCTGGAACCAAGTGATCGTCATGCCTCAGCCTCTCAAAGTGCTGGGATTATAGGTGTGAGCCACCACACCTGGTCTATACACACACATTTCTTTAATTAGCTCTGTATCCGCCTATACATATTTTATAAACTACAAATTCATCTGATACTTCTGACTCCAATCCAGCATCACAAGGTTTATTCCAGTATTCCCTCTTGGCTTATTTGTAACTTCTTTCTCTGATAGTAAAAAGCCTAACCACATAGATACTTTGATTTCTGAAAAGAGATCTAGAATCTCTAATTATGTCATAATCAGCTTCTCCTCCCATGATACATCATATATTTTTTCACTCCATTTCAAACGTTATCCCCTACTCAACCTATTCACCTCTAAAGACTCAAGTGAAAGACTACACATAGCCCTTTTCCAAACTGCCCTAGCCCTATTCCTAATCAGCATAAGTCGCTTCCCCTGACTTATCATAATTTTATAATTCCTTCTCAATAGCAAGATACCTGAAGTCAGAGGACAGATATACTTTGTCTTTTATCCTTCCAACATCTGGTATTTCATATATTGCTTTCTAAATGAAAAGAACTCTATAAATATGTCTTCTATAAAATTGCACATAGCTTTAAATTTTATCTGAAACACAATTAGTACAGAAACTGAATGCTTATCTTACAGTCTCAAGACTAGTTATTGAGAAAGCATATATTTTTCAGAACTGTGAATTACCCAGTATAACTTATTCAAACTCTCATATAAACTCACAATATAAAAAAATGGAATCACTAAGTAGCATCAAATGTTATATATAAAAAGCTCACTACTCTATTATTCAGAAATATGATGATAGACAAGTCTGCAGGCATGTGAGAATAATCATTGCTACTCTTCTTGGAAGAGCTTCAGCCAGGTATGTGTAGAAACATGAATCTAGACAATAGGACAATTGTAACATTGACCAAATTCCCAGGGGTCAACAAGAATGTAAATGTTTGCAACAGGACAGACTCGCTTCAATCATATTAAATCTCTTCATCTCCTTGTAAGGAAGACGGAGAGCAAGAGCAACAAAAGTGAGGTTGCATAATTGAGAAGCAATTCCATTTTTCTATTTTCTGGCAGAATCCTCTTCTGCTACCTTCACTCACTCTTACTCCAAGGAATCAATAAAGGGCCAGTTTCTCTCCCCTCTCTGAGTAAGCTCACTTACTGTCAACTCATCAAAATTCACTTATTCCAGGTGATTCCTAAAGGTGGCTCATAAGCCCTAACTTTCCTGACTTCCAGTTCTAGAGTTTCTTTTCCTCTTTTTTTTTTTTTTTTTTTTTTTTTTTTTTTGAGATGGAGTTTCACTCTTGTTGCCCAGGCTGGAGTGCAATGGTGCAATCTTGGCACACTGCAACTTAGACCGGGGTTCAAGTGATTCTCCTGCCTCAGCCTCCCAAGTAGCTGGGATTACAGGCAAGCACCACCACACCTGGCTAAACTACAATGGGATCAGGTAGAGGTAGGTCTGATACTTTCAGAACTTAAAAGGAACCTTTTAGCCCAAGCTTGAGGGGTCAGGGAAGGCATCTGGAACAAAGTGTTACCTAACCTGGCACCCATAGCATAAGGCCAGGGAGGCTCGAGCATTTTCAGACAGAGGGTAGCAGTGTAATCAGGAAGAGTCATGTGCTCAGAGGATGGCTTGCATCAAGAAATAACTTGAGGCTGGGTGTGGTGGCTCACACCTGTAATCCATGCAGTTTGGAGGCCAAGGTGGGCGGATCACCTGAGGTTGAGAGTTCAAGACCAGCCTGACCAACATGGTGAAACCCCATCTTAAAAAAATAATAATAAATAAAAAATAACTTGGGCCTACCTAAAGATGTGAGAAAAAGCTTGTGCAAAGTCCATATGTGCAAAACTTTGTGCAATTTTATTCAAGGTGTATTTATAGAGTTCCTTCTTATTTAGAAAACGATATACTAGATGTCAGAAGAGCAAAAGACAAGACAAAGCAGGGAAAGGGGTAAATTAGCATTTATTAATAGTAAATAAATGACTTCTTAAGCTCTTCTTGGGTGCTAGGTAGAGTTGTACATACTTGACACTTAAGAACTTGTTTAATTCTCGCCACAATGAAGTAAGTTATTTTATCCTCAACCTATAGATGAGGAAACTGAGAGTTTAATAAGTTGCCCAAGATCACACAGCTACTTAGTGGTGGGAGATCTCAACAGCTAGATTCGAATCCATGCCTCATGCCCTTAGCCTCTTGGTATTTTCTTTCCATGACATGTCCCCGTGTTAGGCATTTTATATAAAATTTTTGACTAGCTAAGGTAAGTAATGGTATATGCCTCAGAGAAGTAAAGAAATTTGCACGTCACAACAATTAGAGGCCAAGTGAGAACCTGTAAGTTATCTTTTTAACTTCAAACCTTGTGTACATTTTGCTATATTATACTATGTTCCATGTTATATTATTTTATTTGATGTAAGCAAAAATTCACATACCAATTCTTTGTAGAAAAATGATTTGTAATTAAAAGAACTTAATTTGGGAAGTAGAGGTTAAGAAAGGTAATACATATGATTTGGGTTGTGCTGTGTTGCATATTGGACATATGAAACTATCCAGCATGCAGTAGAAATTCTAGGACTGGATCAGAAATTCTAGGACTGGGATTCTGGGTCACGCCTGTAATCCCAACATTTTGGGAGGCTGAGGTGGATGGATTGCCCGAGATGAGGAGTCTAGACCAGCTTGGCCAACATGGTGAATCTCTACTAAAAATACAAAAAAATTAGCCGGGCATGGTGGTGCCTGTAATCTCAACTACTCGGGAGGCTGCTGAGGCAGGGGAATTGCTTGAACAAAGGAGGTAGAAGTTGCAGTGAGCCAAGATTGCGCCACTGCACTCCAGCCTGGGTGACTGAGTGAGACTTCGTCTCAAAAAAAGGAAAGGAAGATGAGAAATAAAGGGGGAAAAATTTAATTCAGTTGGTCACTATGTTCCTAAGTATAAATAGAATCACTTAGGAAACTTGTATACAATACTGATTTTCAGGTCCCATCCCATGATTCTGATTCATTAGGTCTGGAGAAGGGCTCAAAAGACCCACATTTTACTAAGAACCTTGAAGCAACTCTAGTGTCAGAGGTTCCCTCATAAAATGTTGGAAAACACTGAATTAAGGGCTTTAAGGCTGGGCACAGTGGCCCATGCCTGTAATCTCAGCACTTTGGGAGACTGGGGAGAGAGGACCACTTGAGGCCAGAAGTTCCAGACCAGCCTAGGCAACATGGCAAGACCTGTTCTGTGCCAAAAAAAAAATTAATTAAAAATTAGCTGGGCATGGTGGTGCATGCCTGTGATCCTAACTACTTGGCTGAAGCAGGAGGATCACTTAAGCCCACAAGGAAAAGGCTGCAGTGAGCCATGATCACACCATTGCACTCCAGCCTAGGCAACAGAGCAAGATTCCATCTCAAAAATAAGTAAAGGGTTTAAGACCTATGTGTATCCTAAGAAAAATGAAAAGAGGAACATAAAATATTTTTATATTGCCCACTTCAATTTTATGTTGCCATTCAAATTTGACAGTGTAAGGAAAATGGCTGCTATTTTTTGGAGGGGTGGGGCAGAGTTTCACTTGTTGCCCAGGCTGGAGTGTAATGGCATCATTTCAGCTCACCGCAACCACTGCCTCCGGGGTTCAAGCGATTCTCCTGCCTCAACCTCCCAAGTAGCTAGGATTACAGGCATGCACCACCATGCCTGGCTAATTTTGGATTTTTAGGAGAGATGGGGTTTCTCCATGTTTGTCAGGCTGGCCTTAAACTCCTGACCTTGTGATCTGCTCGCCTCAGCCTCCCAAAGTGCTAGAACTACAGGCATGAGCCATCGCACCTGGCTATGGCTGCTCTTTAAAAGTATACTGAGGTTTGGACAAAAATGAATTTGAGACATTGCAGTGATTAATTCAATCTGCCTAATTTGATGCCCATTATCTACGTTCACCTAGTACTTTTCTGTCCAGTTGGCACAAAATCATTGTGTTAGAGCAAGATTCATCATAATAAAATTCAGTTATTCTCACTCTTTTTTTCTCTAGCCAGGTTTATTGCTAAATTTAAAATGCTGCTTAAGAAAGATAAGAAGGTTAGAAAACAGAAACTCTATTTTATTTTTATCTACTGAATAAGAGGGCAACTATAATTTACTGAGAGGTCAAAGTTAAAGCAGGGAGCCAACAGGCTTGCGCTCTAATCTTGGATCTGCCACTAATTAGTGGTATGACCATGAACAAGCCACTTCTCTGGGTCTCTCTTTCCTCCTGTGTAAAATGAAGTAGTTAAAATAGCCTAGTGTTTTTCTAGCTGCAGATCACAATTAGTGAATTGTGAAAGCAAGTTTAGTGATCAGAACCAACATGTTTGTTTTGATGAAAAAGAACAGAATGCAATCGAAAATGTCAGAGTGCATCATATATAGTATAGGTAATTTTTTTTTAAGTTTCTGTTTCAGTTATTTGCATGTGTAGAAACTGAGTAAGAATGTAAAATATTTCTTATTGTGGGGTATAGTTAAAATAATTATAGTTTGACAAATGTTGGCAAGGATGTGGAGAAACTGGAACCCTAATACACTGCTGGTGGGAACATAAAATGGTGCAGCCACTTTGGAAAACAGTCTGGTGGTTCCTCAAAAGATTAAACAGAATTACCATGAGATCCAGCAATTCCATTCCTACGTGTGTATATAGATACTCAAGAGAAATGAAAACACATGTCCATACAGAAACTTGTACACAAATGTTTATTAACTGATGAAAGGATAAACAAAATGTGGGATATCCTACAAGGGAATATTATTCAGCTATAAAGAGTAATGTAGTGCTGACATATACTACAACATGGCTGAACCTTGAAAATATTAAGCTAAGTAACAGGAGCCAGTCACAAAAGACCATTTACTGTATGATTCCATTTATATGAGAGGTCCAGAATAGGCAAATTCTAAGGATACAAAAATTAGGCAGGCATGGTGGTATATGCCTGTAATCCCAGCTACTCAGGAGGCTGAGGCAAGAGAATTGAGACCAAAAGAGAATTAGTGGTTGCCTGGGACTGGCAGTATGAAGACAAGGAACTGACAGCTGATGGGTATGAGTTTTCTCTGGAAGGTGATAAAAACGTTGTAAAATTGATTATGGTGATGGCTGCACAACTGTGTGACCATATTAAAACCACTGAACTGTACAATTTGAATAGGTGAATTATATGGTATACAAATCATTTTTCTTTTTTTTTTCAAGACAGAGCCTTGCTCTGTTGCCCAGGCTGGAGTGCAGTGGCGTGATTTCAGCTCACTGCAACCTCTGCCTCCCAGGTTCAAGCAATTCACCTGCTTCAGCCTCCCAGGTAGCTGGGATTACAGGTACGTGCCACCATGCCTGGCTAATTTTTGTATTCTTAGTAGAGATGGGGTTTGACCATGTTGGCCAGGCTGGTCTTGAACTCTTGACCTCATGATCTGCCCGACTCGGCCTCCCAAAGTGCTGGAATTACAGGCATGCGCCACTGTGCCTGGCATAAATCATTTTTCAATGAAACTGTTTATAATTTTTTAAATGACGGCTTGAAAGCCACTAGACTAGATGACAGATGATCACTGAGGTCCCTGAGAATTCTCATGTGGCCCCCAACAGATCTCACCTTGCCCACCCTTACCCCATGACTCTCTGGAGGCAGGGGAGTAGAATGGAAACACCAGATGGTTCCAATTCCCATTCCAGCGCTTACCAGATGCATGGTAACCTCTCTGTACTTCACTTTCCTTTGTAAAAGGAAGATGATAAATCTGCCTTACAGGGTTGTTTTAAACTAAGGAGACAATAAACAGAAAACAGTGCCTGGCACATTGCTTGAGGTCAGAGGCAGATCTTGGTCTTTGCATGCTTCAGAGGCTAAGATGCATTCAATAAAAATTATTCTAAAGGTTCAGTTAATAAAACTCATATTTGGGTTTCGCTTATTTTGTGTGTCATATTGACTTAACAAGGCTTATGTCAATAAGGCTGTGATTAAAAATAATTCATGGCCAGGCACAGTGGCTCACACCTGTAATCCCAATACTTTGGGAGGCTGAGGCAGGAAGATAGCTTGAGCCCAGAGTTCAAGATCAGCCTGGGCATGATGGTGAGACTCCACTTGTACAAAAACTTTTAGAAATTACCCAGCTATGGTGGTGGGCACCTGTGTGGTCCCAGCTACTTGAGAGGCTGAGGTGGAAGACTGAGGCTGCAGTGAGCCATGATGGTGCCACTGCATTCCAGCCTGGGCAACAGAGTGAAACACTGTGTCAAAAAATAATAATAATAATTTTAAAATGTTAAATTTGCTTCACCTGTTTGACTTTTTAGCATGAAAGTTGCTCTCATTATTTAAAACATTGCTGGTGTGGCATGGTGACTCATGCCTGTAATCCCAGCACTTTGGGAGGCCGAGGCAGGTGGATTACCTAAGGTCAGGAGTTCGAGGCCAGCCTGGTCAACATAGCAAAACCCCATCTCCACTAAAAATACAAAAATTAGCCAAGCATGATGGCGTGCGCCTATAGTCCCAGCTACTTGTAAAGCAGAGTCAAGAGAATTGCTTGAACCCAGGAGGCAGAGGTTGCAGTAAGCCGACGTCATTCTACTGCATTTCAGCCTGGGCAACAAGAGTGAAACTCTGTTTCAAAAAAAAAACAAAAATTGCTCATCATTATCATCATTATATAATGGAAGTAGTAACATTAGTTGAAAAGAAATTGTGTCTTTAAAATATCAACATTTTTATTTCATAATTATTAGAAAAACTACCAATGTCTTTTTAAGTGTTTGTTTTGAGCATTTTGACAAATTACTTTCTGTAGTTTTTATTCAAAAGTCAAATTAAACACAAATCACTTTTGTTTTTTTTGTTTGTTTGTTTTTTTGTTTTTTTGTTTTTTTGTTTTTTGAGGCGGAGTTTCGCTCTTGTTACCCAGGCTGGAGTGCAATGGCGCGATCTCGGCTCACCGCAACCTCCGCCTCCTGGGTTCAGGCAATTCTCCTTCCTCAGCCTCCTTAGTAGCTGGGATTACAGGCACGAGCCACCATGCCCAGCTAATTTTTTGTATTTTTAGTAGAGACGGGGTTTCATGATGTTGACCAGGATGGTCTCGATCTCTCGACCTCGTGATCCACCCGCCTCAGCCTCCCAAAGTGCTGGGATTACAGGTTTGAGCCACCGCACCCGGCCACAAATCACTTTTGTAGCATAAATATAACTTAGTGGATTATAAAAAGGATAAGTCCAAATACATGCTAGCCTTTGTAAGGTTCTTGTGCAATGCGAATTTTTTAAATCTTTAATTAGATCAGTGGTTTTCAAAAAAAACTTCACCAGCCATGGTGGAATCCATGGACATCCTTCCCATCTCCCCGATGCACCACCCTTCCTCACCCTCCTCCTTCCCATAAAAACCTTCTTCTGCAGGCCTCAACAAGCACCCTGAACCAGAGTGCCATTTCCTTCACTGTCTAGGCTCCTTGGTCAGTGACTGGTCAAGGATGGGCCTGCTCCATACAAACAATTATATGTAAATACACAATGTAAGAAGTAGAAGTCTGCCAGCTCTTGCCTGCCATCCCCTCAAGCCAATTCTACTACTCAAAGGTAACATCTGTCAAAATCTGTAGTATAAACTTTCTGATACTGCCTATACAATAATAATAATTGCCAACACACAGCACTATGTATCAGTCACCATACTAAGCACTCTACTTACGTTATCTCAGTTTACCCTTGCAACAAATCATGAGGTAGGTACCATCATGATGCCTATTTTACAGATGAGAAAACTGAGGCACAGAGAAATTAACATGCAATATGCATAAACACAAATATGTTTTAGAAAAACAATGGTTTTGGCTGGGCGTGGTGGCTTATGCCTATAATCCCAGCACTTTAGGAGGCCGAGGTGGGCGAATCACAAGGTAAGGAGATTGAGACCATCCTGGCCAACATGGTGAAACCTATCTCTACTAAAAATACAAAATTATGATTATTATTATTTTTATATTGTATTTTAGGTTTGTGGGTACATGTGAAGAACATGCAAGATTGTTGCATAGGTACACACATGGCAGTGTGATTTGATGCCTTCCTTCCCCTCAGCTATATCTGTCATTTCTCCCCATGCTATCTCTCCCCACCTCCCCACCCCCCATCCCTCCCCCATTTCCTCCCAATGGACCCCAGTGTGTAGTACTCCCCTCTCCGTGTCCATTTGTTCTTATTGCTCAACACCCACCTATGAGTGAAAACATGTGGTGTTTGATTTTCTGTTCTTGTGTCAGGTTGCTGAGAATGATGGTTTCCAGGTTCATCCATGTCCCTACAAGGGACATGAACTCATCATTTTTGATGGCTGTGTAATATTCCATGGTGTATATGTACCACATTTTTCCTGTCCAGTCTATCATCGATGGGCATTTGGGTTGGTTCCAGGTCTTTGCTATTGTAAACAGTGCTGCAATGAATATTCGTGTGCATGTGTCCTTATAGTAGAATGATATATAATCCTTTGGATAGATACCCAGTAATGGGATCGCTGGGTCAAATGGGATTTCTATTTTTAGGTCATTGAGGAATCACCAAAAAAAAAAAAAAAAAAAAATTAGCCAGGATGGTGGTGCATGCCCGTAATCCCAGCTACTGGGGAGGTTGAGTTAGGAGAATTGCTTAAACCCAGGAGGTGAATGTTGCTTGCAGTGAGCTGAGATCATGCCATTGCACTCCAGACTGGGCAACAAGAGCAGTCTCAAAAAAAAAAAAAAAATCAGTCATTTTCATAAAAGATTCAGAAATAAATTTAATAATTCCCCCCAAAAAAATACAAAAATTAACTGGGCATGGTGACACGCACCTGTAATCACAGCTACTCGGGAGGCTGAGGCTGAAGAATCGCTTGAATCAAGGAGCTGGAGGTTGCAGTGAACTGAGATTGTGCCACTGCACTCCAGCCTGGCTACACAGCCAGACTCTGCTCGAAAAAAAAGAAAGAAATACAATGGTTTTATGTTAATGTGCTGTTCAGCAATTATTTATTTCCTCTTAGATATCCTCCCACCTCAGGACCTACAGGTCTATCTCAACCTTCCAGTACCTTATAATATTTAATTCTGCAATAGTTTAAAACCTATTTAACAAGGCCCCTGTGGATGAACATGTAGGTTGCTTTTGCTTCTTCGTTGTTATGAGTAAGAATGTAATGAACATGCTAGTACTATTGTCTACCTGGGGTGGGGTATGACTACTGCATAAATTCCTAGAAGGACCATTTATAGTTTAAAAGGCTTATGCATTAAATTTTTAAATAGATATTCCAAGATTTTCCACAAAAAAGTCACATCCATTTATATTTGAATCTTTCTCCACATTCTTATCAGTACTAATCATTATTTTATTTTTTTCCAATCTGATAGGAGATGTGTGAAATGGTACATTATTATTTTAGTTTTTACTCCTTTAATGAGTGAGGTTGAGCGTATTTTCAAATATGTGTTAGCCACTCAATACATTTACTTTTTTTTTTTTTTCTTTAAATAGGGAATCCAGAATCTTTTTTTTTTTTTTTTTTTTTTTTTTTTGAGATGGAGTCTCGCTGTCACCCGGGCTGGAATGCAGTGGCGTGATCTCAGCTCACTGCAGCCTCCACCTTTTGGGTTCCAGTGATTCTCCTGCCTTAACCTCCCAAGTAGCTAAGACTACAGGTGTGTGCCACCACGCCCAGTTAAATTTTGTATTTTTAGTAAAGGTAGGGTTTCACCATGTTAGCTAAGCTGGTCTCAAACTCCTGACCTCAGATGATCTGCCCTTCTTGGCCTCCCAAACAGGCATGAACCACGGCACCTGGTCACATTTACTTTTCTAAACTACTTTTGTTATTATTAGAATTTTTTTTCTTTTCTTTTTTTTTTTTTTTTTTTTTTTGAGACAGAGTCTCGCTCTGTTGCCCAGGCTGGAGTGCAATGGTGCAACCTCCGCTCACTGCAACCTCTGCCTTGAACCCCCCAGGTTCAAGTGATTCTCCTGCCTCAGCCTCCAGAGTAGCAGGGATTACAGGTGCTTGCCACCATGCCTGGCTAATTTTTGCATTTTTTTTTAGTAGAGATGGGGTTTCAGCATGTTGGCTATTTTGGTCTCAAACTCCTGGCCTCAGATGATCTGCCATCTTTGGCTTCCCAAAGTGTTGATATTACAGGAGTGAGCCACTGTGCCTGGCCTATTTTTCCTTTTTGTGAAGAATGAGGTCTCACTATGTTGCACAGGCTGGCCTCAAACTCCTAGGCTCAAGCTATCTCTCACCTCTGTCTCCCTAACTGCTGGGGTTACAGGTGTGAGTCACTGTGCCCAGCCACATTTATTTTTTTAAATGTCATTTATAAATCGTTTATTATCTCTACAACTTAATTACTTTTTTTTAATTGCACATGGACTTTCTGAATATCATGTGTAACTCCTTGTACAGCTGAAATTGCCTCTCACAGAAGCTGTCCTTTCCTGGTGTCTGATTCTTATCCAGATCTCATTAATATTCTTTCCAAACAAAAATGCTGCTTGACTATACAGATGAGAGCCTCATTTCTGTGGAGGTCCCTTTTGCAGAACATTCCTTTACTGCTCATTAATATTCTAACCAGAACACAGCCCTGTAAGAAGCCTGACTGACATTGACAGCTCAGGCATTAAGAGGATCACTGCTGCTACCCTCCACCAACCAGTCTAGTGCTTTCAGATAAGGGTGGCACTCTGAGTATCAGGATTACCTATAGAATCTGAACCTTTTATGTGGAGTCCAAACACGTTAATTTTGGCAGACCCACACCCTAACTGCTCACCATCTAGACAGATAATGTCAGAATCAAGTACCAGTTTGATCCCCTTGAGCATAAGCCTAAGGATTGGTTTCAGAGTACTGGCCATATGCCAGATGCTTTACATGTTATTTCATTCCATTTGATCTTAGTCACTTAATTCTTACACTACCATTAAACAAGTATTATATATATATATATATATTTTTTTTTTTTTTTTTTTTTTTTTTTTTTGGTAAGAGACAGGGTCTTGCTATGATGCCCAGGCTGACTCCAACTCCTGGGTTCAAGTAATTCTCCCACCTCAGCTTCCCAAAGTGCTGGGATTGTAGGCATGAGCCACCACACCTGGCCAGCAAATATTATTATTCTCATTTTACAGAGGAAGAAACTAAGGCTCTAGAGAAGTTCAATAACTTGCTGAAGGTCACACAGCTAACAACTGATAGAACTAGGATTTGAAACAATCCAACAGACCCTAACGTCCATTTATGACATGACAAACCACATCTTCCCGGTATGTAGGGGTTGTCTGGACCAATTTTATCTTTTAAAAGTCTTGACGGCCGGGCGTGGTGGCTCACGCCTGTTATCCCAGCACTTTGGGACGCCGAGGCAGGTGGATTACGAGGTCAAGAGATCGAAACCATCCTGGTAAAACATGGTGAAACACCGTCTCTACTAAAAATACAAAAAAAAAATTAGCTGGGCATGGTGGCGCGTGCCTGTAATTCCAGCTACTCAGGAGGCTGAGGCAGGAGAATTGCCTGAACCCAGGAGGCGGAGGTTGCGGTGAGCCGAGATCGCGCCATTGCACTCCAGCCTGGGTAACAAGAACGAAACTCCGTCTCAAAAAAAAGAGTCTTGAAACTAGAAATTATAAGGGCTGGACCAGATGCCCCTGCCTGTTGCACATCTAAGTCAACTCTGCCCAAGGCTCCTTTTGGCTGAGGTCTACATATTGAGTCTACCACACACTTACTGGGTAACATGAGGAAAATTACTTTAAGCCTTAGTTTCATCATCACTAAAATGTTCTCTTAGCACATTGTTAAAATAAGTGCTTAATAAATAATGATAGTAGTGGTGGTAATAAAAAGACCTAACATTTATGATGTATTTACCATGTGTCAGATACTGTTTTAATTGTTTTGCATATATAACTTATTTAATCTTCACAGTAACACACTCAGAAGTACTGCCTCACTTTATATAAGTGTATTATTGAATAATACTCAGATGAAGAAACTGAAGCCCAAAGAAGTTAAATAAATGTTAGCTTTTTTCATATTTTAGGAGGCTGGCCTGGAAACAAAATGAACTCCATCATGGAAAATAAACCAGAAAAGCAGTTCTAGCACACATGATATTTCAGAGTCAACTTATTTCTGTTAAATCACTGACAAAAAGAGAGTATCTCTAATGCAATCTCTGAGAAACTGGTAGTTACCACCAGAAACCCAGATCTGCTCAAAACCTGACACAATTTCTCTGCAACATAAAGTCTAAACCTGCAAAAGTTATATCTCTTAAAGATAAAATTTTACATATTATCAATACCTCTGTAAGAACTCTACACTGGGCCAGGCATGGTGGCTCACTCCTGCAATCCCAGTACTTTGGGAGGCCAAGGAGGATAGATTGCTTGAGCTCAGGAGTATGAGACCAGCCTGAGAAACATGGTGAAACCCCATCTCTACCAAAAATTTAAAAAAAGTTAGCCAGGTGTGGTGGCTTTCGCCTGTATTCCCAGCTACTCAAGAGGCTAAGGTAGGAGGATTGCTTGAGCCTTGGAGGTGGAGGTTGCAGTGAGCCGCAATCACGCCACTGTACCCCAGCCTGGACAAGAGTGAGAACCTATCTCAAAAAAATTAAAAGATAAAATAAAAAAGAACTCTATGTTGAAAATAATATAACTATGACCTTCTCAGAGGGCTTCTATTACCCTATTCATTCATGTGAATATATTTTCTTGTGCTTATGAACCCCAACTTAGTTTTTTACATAATTATGATAATATTCACATATCTTATTTAGACAGGTAAAAGTGCAAACCCAGTGACAGCCTTTAAAAATTGACTTTGGGGCTGGGCGCGCTCGCCTATAATCCCAACACTTTGGGAAGCTGAGATGGGTGGATCACAAGATCAGGAGTTCGAGACCAGCCTGGCCAGTATGGTGAAATCTTGTCTCTACTAAAAGCACAAAAGTTAGCCAGGCGTGGTGGTGGGTGCCTGTAGTCCCAGCTACTCAGAAGGCCAAGGCAGCAGAATCACTTGAAACCAGGAGGCGGAGGTTACAGTGAGCCAAGATAGCACCACTGCACGCCAGTCTGGGTGACAGAGTGAGACTCCATCTCAAAAACAACAACAACAACAAAAATACTGACTTTGGGCCAGGTGCAGTGACTCATGCCTATAATCCAGCACTTTGGGAGGCCGAGGTGGGAGGATCACTTGAGCCTAGGAGTTTGAGGCTGCAGTGAGACGTGACTGCGCCACTCCACTCTAGCCTTGGTGACACAGCAAGACTTATCTCAAAAAAAACCAGAACTGACTTTGGTCTAAAATTTGTAGATCATGAAGAACCACCCAAGAACTTTCCTAATCTTTTTTCACCCTTTAAATGAAAAAAATCACCAGATCGAATCCAAGTCTAACTTCATCTCTCTCTCAATTAATAAAATTTGTTATTTGTTCCTTTGATTCCTTCCCTCCGTGTCCCAGTTAATCATTAACTTATTGTAAGGGCAAACATAATCCAATGAAGTGAGGTATTTTTTCAGCAGTTTTTTTCACACATAATAGAAAAATCTCTCTCAATAAGTAGCAAAATCAAATCATTAAGTCATTAGCTTCAAATTTAAGGTGAAGAGTAGAGAAAAACATAGCTAATTAGAAAAAGACTGGAAATTTACAATTGACATAGAGAAAGCACAGACTCTCTCTGAACAGCATATTTCTCCTTTAACCTTTGTACCTTTTCATACTTGAATATCCCAGCTACTCGGAAGGCCAAGGCAGCAGAATCGCTGTCATGTCTCTTCCAATACCAGTCCCTGGAACATGTAGGGGCTCAGTAAATATCTGTTATATGAATGAAAAACAGTGTCACACTAGTACTCAGTTGCTACACATCTCAACCAAGGCCCACCTACAAAATTGAATATCTGCCTAGAAACTACATGCTCACAAGTCTTGCCAATTACATGCTTAATTAAGGCAAAGTAGTTAATTAAGGAGTCTTCTTTACAATCTCAAAGCAAAAGAAACATACACACTTATTTTAGGAAGGCTGCTTCTGTTAAAGATATAACCTTCTTATACCAGCCCTTTGTCCTTAATAATTAATCAAGTTTTCTCCAAATGCAGGGCTTCTTAGTTTCACTTCTGGCCATTTCCAGGAAGGGCTTGGCTTCCATTCTTCTTATCTGAAATTTTAGATGATGTGCTTTTTTTCAGAACTTGCTCAATCTGAAGAGTCAGTTTAGATCAGTTTAACCAATCCCTTGAAGCAGGAGAATTAAAATGGGTTTACTGAAAAGTGACTCTTCTCTAGACAAGTTCTTTAATCCTTTCTTTCTTTAAAAAAAGAGAAGCTGGCCAGGAGCAGTGGCTCACGCCTGTAATCCCAGCACGTTGGGAGGCCAAGGCGGGTGGATCATGAGGTCAGGAGTTCAAGAGCAGCCTAGCCAAGACAGTAAAACTCCGTCTCTACTGAAAATACAAAAATTAGCCAGGTGTGATGGTGGATGCCTGTAATCCCAGCCACTTGGGAGGCTGAGGCAGGGAATTGCTTGAACCTGGGAGGTAGAGGTTGCAGTGAGTCAAGATCACACCACTGCTCTCCAGCCTGGGCAACAGAGCAAGACTTCATCTCAAAAAAAAAAAAAAAAAAAAAAAAGACAAACTGAGAAGCTACCACATCACAATGCTTTAATCAAGGACAAGCATCACTGAGGCTGGTCACATAAAGACATACCAAATCATTATAGCCACATGAGTGATAAAGTTTGGCTACTTATCTGGACCAATGTTAGGCATCTGATTTTTTAAGAATTGGTTATAAACCTTTTCTTTTTTTTAAGAGAGTCTTACTCTGTCTCCCAAGCTAATTTTTGTATTTTTAGTAGAGATGGAATGTCACCCTGTTAGCCAGGTTGGTCTCGAACTCCTGACCTCAAGTGATCCACCCGCCTTGGCATCCCAAAGTGCTGGGATTACAGGCATAAGCCTCCTCACCTGGCCTGGTTATAAACATATTAATGTTACTGTTTCAGTTGAATTTTAGTGTTTATCTTCTACATCCAGTTTGGGACTGTAGAAAACAGTTTTTGAGAGGCATTTGCTGGGTAGTGGTCTTTCAGTTGGCACAGGAAAGATCATCAATGTCTGGGTCTCAATTTCTTCATCTCAAAAGCAGATATTGATTCACACAGGATGGCTATGGGGACTAAATGAAAGGATAAAAGCAAAACTACTTTGAAAACTATCAGCTACTATACAAAGCATTATTTGGTAGCTCATCAACCCAACATGGGGATTGATTAAGTGTGGGTGGAGAAAAGCATTAAAGTGTCAAGGACAACCTCAAGCGTTCTCGGTGAAACTCGGTGAATGCAGGCGTATGGTACACAGGGACTATCCACAGAGCCTAACAGGTGGCTGGACAAATAGATCTGGAGCTCAGATGTACAAAGGCATTAAACACATTAGCTTGGTACTCCATTGTAGGTTCAGTACAAATTAAATAATTAAATATGTTTAAATATTTTATTTTTAATAAAACTTCAAGCCAGCATTAAGAAAAATGGAACTAAAAAATAAGACTAACTAACAAAGAAAAATAGAAGTTAGAACTAATTCATTAAAATGTCTGGTTCAACTAGATGTTAATAAGAAACCTTTTATTGAAAGCTGTTGCTGAAAATCTAATCAGTACACTGTCCTAGTTCAGGGCACGTGCTAATAGTAAGTATAATGAAAATCATTTCATCTTTCCTTGAAGACTATAGATAGCTTTCTAATTTTTCTCCTAGAGAATGAAAACAGAAGAAAACTTCTGGTTGTTTGTGGATTCCAGTAACTGGGTTTTAGTTTTGCCACCCTGCTTTTAAAAATGTAATGGGAATTGATAGACTAGTATAATCCAGAGTAACAACCTGGGAAATAGATGGCTCCAGTGGCAGTAAAATAGTAGCCTGGATCCTGAAAACACCCTAGAAAACTTGCACTCAGATGGAACTGAATCCTGGTTGTCACAGTATCCAAACTTTTGTCCTGCTCCCTTCAGAACTCCTCAGAGACTGCTATCTGATTTGAACTCAGATGGGCCTACTTCAGCTGTTGTCCAGTAAAGAAAAATGCCAACACCACTTTGGATTGCAAGCCGAAACAAGACTTGTCCAGATGAAAAGTCTATCTTCAAGGCTATTCACTCATTCAACAAATATTTATTGAGAATTTATCACGTCGTTGGCAGTGTTCCATGTGCTAAAGATAAAATACTAAAAATGACAGACAAAACTGGGCACAGTGGCTCATGCCTGTAACCCCAGCACTTTGGGAGGCCTAGGCAGGTGGATTGCCTGAGGTTGGGAGTTCAAGACCAGCCTGACCAACATGGAGGAAACCCGTCTCTACAAATTACAGGCATGGTGGTGGTGCATGCCTGTAATCCCAGCTACTTAGGAAGCTGAGGCAGGAGAATTGCTCGAACCCAGGAGGTGAAGGTTGCTGTCAGCCAAGATTGTGCCATTGCACTCCAGCCTGGGCAACAAGAGTGAAACTCCATCTCAAAAAAAAAAAAAAAAAAGTGACAGACAATGGCCAGGCGCAGTGGCTCATGCCTGTAATCCCAGCACTTTGGGAAGCCAAGGCAGGCAAATCACTTGAGGTCAAGAGATTGAGACCAGCCTGGTCAACATGATGAAACCCTGTCGCTATCAAAAATACAAAAATTAGCCAGGTGTGGTGGTGAGCACCTGTAGTCCCAGCTGCTTGGGAGGCTGAAGCAGGAGAATCTCTTGAATCTGAGAGGCAGAGGTTGCAGTGAGCCAAGATGGTGCCATTTCACTCCAGCTTGGGTGACAGAGAGTCCATCTCAAAAAAAAAAAAAAATTATGACAGGCAAGGTCTCTACTCATGAACTTTCCATTCTACTGGGGAAGCAGGACAATTAACGACCGTGATTAGTGCTGTGAAGGAAATATGAAAAGAGTAACTGAAGTGGTGGTAGGAACAGGGGTGGGGCAGCCTCTTTAGGCAGTGGTCAGGGAAGGCCTCATTGAGTGAATGACATTTGAACTGAAACTTGAATGATAGGGAAGACATACGCAGCCAGGCAGGTGAAGAGAAGAGATGAGGGAGTTTTCCAGGCAGAGGAGAGCAAATGCAATGGCCCTGAGGAAGGAATAATAAGGCTAGGGAATAAGGAAGAAGTATGCAATGACGCAGAGATGAGTGGTAGTCAGATTGAGTAAGGATTTATAAGCAATACTAAAGGAATTTAATTTTATTCTATGTGTGAGACAAAGCCAAACATTGCTGGCCAGGTACAGTAGCTCACACCTGTAATCCAGCCCATTGGGAAGCTGAGGCAGATGGATCATGAGGTCAAGAGATCAAGATAATCCTGGCCAACATGGTGAAACCCCGTCTCTACTAAAAATACAAAAATCAGCTGGGCATGGTGGCGTGCACCTGCAGTCCCAGCTACTCGGGAGCTGAGGCAAGAGAATCACTTGAACCCAGGATGTGGAGGTTGCAGTGAGCCAAGACTGTACCACTGCACTCTAGCCTGGATGACAGAGAGAGACTCCTCCCCCTACCCCCCTAAAAAACTGCCAGGCATGCTGGCTCATGTCTATAATCCCAGCACTTTGGGAGGCTGAGGTGGGCAGATCACCTGAGGTCGGGAGTTCAAGACCAGCCTGACCAACATGGAGAAACCCTGTCTCTACTAAAAATACAAAAAATTAGCTGAATGTGGTGGTGCATGCCTATAATCCCAGCTACTCAGGAGGCTGAGGCAGGAGAATCACTTGAACCTAGGAGGCAGAGGTTGTGGTAAGCTGAAATCGCACCATTGCATTCCAGCCTGGGCAAAAAGAATGAAACTCCATCTCAAAAAAAAAAAAAAAAAAAAAAGTGTGTGTTTGCAAGATCAGATATATTTCATGTACTAAATGAGCATTTTGGCTGGGTGCAGTGGCTCCTGCCTGTTATCCCAGCACTTTGAGAAGCTGAGGCAGGTGGATCACTTGAGGGCAGGAGTTTGAGACCAGCCTGGCCAACATGGCAAAATCCTGTCTCTACTAATCAGACAAAAAAAAAAAAAAAAAATTAGCCAGGCATGGTGGCATGTGTCTGTAGCCTCCTGGGAGGCTGAGTCATGAGAATCACTTGAACCTGGGAGGTGGAGGTTGCAGTGAGCTGAGTGTAGCCTGGGCAACAGAATAAAACTGTATCTTAAAAAATAATAAAATAAATGAGTATTTAATCACTTACATGTGCATAATGAATACAAAAAGAAAAGGAAGGGAAAGGTTCTCACAGCTACAAGGCTTACAATCTTACAAGAAACCAATAATTTATAAATAGTGACAACATTAAGTAAGGTAAGAAATGAAGCAAAAATCAAGTGTTAAGTAAAGACTGGGGAGGGAGCCACTTATTCAAGTAGAAGAAATTAGAAAAGGCTTTTTTTATTTATATATTTTTTTAAAAGGTAGCATTTGATTTAGGCTCTTAAGGAAAAGGATTTCAAGAGTGTGGGGAGGGGGAGGAGCATGAGGCTGTGGGAACTCTATGAGCAAAGGCACAGAGGCAGGAAAGAACTGGGCAGGACCAGGAAACAGAATTATTGTAGGATCACAGTACCAGGTGGGTGGGTAGTGTTGTGGGAGATAAGCCTCAAAGAATAGGTTGTCAGAGGAGGGGTGTGGGTGCCTTGAAGAGCATGTCAGAAAGTTAGAACGAATTTACTTATGCATTGTCTCCCCTTAAGTTTATATACAAATCTCTAGAGAGACTTGTTCAAACTTTAGGTTCCCAGGCCCATCCCTCAGATACACTGATCTGCAGTTCTAGGTGGGCCTGAGACTCTACCTTTTTAACCAACACCAGGCAATTCTAACACAGGCAATTAAAAGAACCATATTTTGAAAATCAGTGCTTTTTGTTTGTTTGTTTTTTAATGGCAACTCCGAACTGCAAGGGAAAAACTGAAGCCAACTCTAAAGATTGCTCAAGGACTCTGGAAAAAAAGAAAAAAAAGAAGAGGGAATCTGAATTAGAAGATTGATTAAAGAGCCCTTATCACTGCTGGGGTAAAATCAACCCAACTTGGGGACTGATTAAATGTAGGTGGAGAAAAGTATTAAAGTGGTAAGGACAACCTCAAGCATTCTCCTTAGTGAAACTGGGTGAATGCAGATGCGTGGCGCACAGGGACGATCCACAGAGCCTAACAGGTGGCTGGAAATACAGTTCTGGAGCTCAGATATACAAAGGCATTAAACACATTGGTTTGGTACTCCAAAGTAAGTTCAATACAAATTAAAGAATTAAATATAAAGAGCAAAACAGTACAAATTACAGTAGAAGGAAATGAAAGTGAATATTTAACCAATCTCTGGATGGTTAAATCCTTCTAAACATCACAGCAGCAGAAGAAATCCCAATTTAAAAATCCAGTTTGGGCAAGGTGGCTCATGTCTGTAATCGCAGAACTTTGGAAGAGCAAGGTGGGCAGGTCACCTGAGGTAAGGAGTTTGAGACCAGCCTGGCCAACATGGAGAAATCCCATCTGTACTAAAAATACAAAAATTAGCTGGGCGTGGTGGTGTACGCCTGTAATCCCAGCTACTTGGGAGGCTGAGGCTCAAGAATTGCTTGAACCCAGGAGGCAGAGGCTAGAGTGCGCTGTGATGGTGCTACTGAACTCCAGCCTGGGCAACAGAGTAAGACCCTGTCTCAAAAAAAAAAAAAAAAAAAAATCTATAGGTAAGTAATAATATACTACATATAAAATTAAAAGCCAAGCCAACTGGTTAACTATTTGACCAAAAGACAAAGAATATTCTTAAAATAGAAGAGTTTATACAAGTCACAAAGAAAAATACTAAGCAGACTGGGCTCAAAAAGAAAAAAAAGAAAAGAAAAGAAAAAAAAAACACTAGGAATAGTTCTATATGAAGTAAAAGTTGTTAAATAACTTGCCTTGGAGACATACACCTTCTAGTCCTATAATGAAATTTTTTTCACATATATTGTAGATAATGGAGTTTTGTGGCATAGATCAGCAGGGCTCCTATAATTTTACCTCACTGGTTTCCAAATGTCAGTCTATGGAAATGCCTAAAAAATTACTTGCCTCTTTTTGACTTCCTTGTCTTTTTGACTTTTTTTTTTTCTTTTATTTCCCCAATCCCCACAGCAAGGATCACATTCAATTTTTTTTTTTTTTTACTTCTTTTTTCCTGATAGTTAAAGGGCACAAACAAAGTAAACTGTCCCCGGGCTCCCCTTTGCTACTCTGGTGGAAACTGCCTTTACCACTTCCAGTCTTCCCTCAGGCTCTATAACTCTAAAATAGGTGAAGGGTTAGAGATGAGACGGAAAGTAATTCCAGAATTTCTAGTGAACAGTAGCTCTAAAGACATCCTTTCAGCACAGAGGTTGTCCGGTCTTGGGGATCAAAGGCCAAACCCTCTCATTTTACAGATCAGGCTCTAAGTCAATGAATGAATGACTTGTCCAAGATCACCTAATTGGCTGATGACAACATTAAGTTGGGAATCCTGACTCTCGAACAGCACCCTTTCCATTCTGCAGTAATGCTTCATTGTTCACAAGCCCTGGCCCTTCAAAACAATGGATTTTTATAACACCATAATTCCAACATCTGTATACTTTACACTTTATCACTCCACTCACTCAATTTGGTCTAATAAAAGCCTGTGCTTCCCCACAAAATGCTCCAAATAAAACACCACCAAACAAACAAACAAAATAATTAAAATGTTAACACACAAACAAAAATGGGAATGGAATTAACCCAAAGATAATTCACAGAAGAAATAGACATGGAAATAAATATATGAAAAATGTTCTCTCTCACTAGCAAAGAAATACAAATTAATTCACCTCTGCCTATCAAATTAGTAAAGATTAAAAAATAATATTCAGGCTGGTCGCGGTGGCTCATGCTGTAATCCAAGCACTTTGGGAGACTGAGTTGAGTGGATCTCCTGAGGTCAGGAGTTTGAGATCAGCCTGGCCAACATAGTGGAACACCGTCTCTCTACTAAAAAATATGAAAATTTGCCAGGCGTGTTGGTGGGCGCCAATAATCCCAGCTACTCGAGAGGCTGAGGCAGAAGAATAGCTTGAACCAGGGTGGTGGAGGTTGCAGTGAGCTGAGATAGCGCTACTGCACTCCAAACTGGGCAACAGAGTGAGACTCTATCTCAAAAAATAAAAATAATAATATTCAATGTTACCAAGGCTGCACTAAGATGAGCACTCACAATCACTGCAGTTGAGAATGTTAATTAGTCTAACCTTTACAAAAGGCAATTTGGGAGCAGGTTTAGTATTTTTGAATTTTCATGCCCCTTGATCTAGTAATTCAACTTCTGGGAATCTAACCTACGGAAATAATGAGTGATTTGCACAAAGATTTATGTATACCGTATATTTGTTCTCAATTTTTTCATTTAATGTGAAACCAAAACACAAATTACGCAACCTCAATACAATAAATTATTAAATAAATTACAATGGAGATTAAATAACCATTAAAATGTTTTCAAAAAATTCTGATGCTATGAAAAATAATATAAAGTGAACAAAGCTGACACAAAACTTTATCTACTGCAACATTATGAGCTGAATTACCTTTGCATTTGTGTGATGTGTGTATGTATATATGTGTGTATATCAAAGAAAATTAAAACACTGAAAGGAAATATCTCAAACAGTAGATCTCTCTGGAACAGATTATGGAATATGGGTTATTTTGCGTTCTTTGTAATTTGTTTTATCCACATTTTCTATAATGAACATATATACTTTTTATTTTATAATATAAATATCTATAATTTTTATTTTTAAATGTGTTGGTGCATATGAAAATAAAATAAGAATTATACATACAATATGAAAAATGTTTTTTAAAAAGATAAATTTTCAGGCCATTTACATGGAGATGATAGTGGAAGTCATGGAAAGAAATCAAATTATACAGGGAGAAAGTATAGTGACAACAAAATGCTGTACAGGGCTATGGCAAACCCTGCATTTAAGGGGCAAAAAGACTGAGTTAATGGAGTATGGGAGTAAGTGGTCAGATCAGAAAATGGAGAACCAGATAACAGTCAGGTCAAGAAAAGCAAATAAAAGGAAGGACTAGAGAAGTTGTTCAATTGGTCAATTATTGCCAAGGGGTAAGGAGGAGGACACTGAGGGGCATTAGAGAGAAGCCACTGGATACTATGCGTGGACGGACAGGTTTTCTGTAATGCTGGAAGCCAAATTTTTGCTCAGAAGCCAAATCTGAGCAAATGATAACTGTTCAGTAAACCTGACTATGAAATAAAGAAGTCCTGGAGCATTAGCCTGAATTTCAGTTTATGGAAAAGGAAAAAAGATTGTGGAAATCTAAAACTAAGTAAAATGCATATTAGGACTAATTTATGGATAATGAAATAAAAAGTGCCAATACTCTGTACAAGACAAAACATGTTTGAAGGACTGTAAAGTTTTCCATATCATAAGCTCCGTTAAAGAATAAATAAGGGGGAAAATAGCCCCACACATAACAAGTACAAAAAAGTTGCATCTTTTTTGCCCCTTAAGATGAAAGTTCTTAGTTTCAGGGTAGTATTATTAAGAAATTCTTTAAAAGAAAATCAAAAGAATATAAAATTTTCACTGTGTCATGTTAACTTCTTATGAGTGGACATGTGAAATCGCTAGAAACAGTTTTTACATGTCAAGAAATCATCTGACATGCTAAATAATGGATTGATTGTTGGGTCAAACTCCATCTTTTTTATAAAAATATGTCTTCATTAGCACAATAATTTGACTGAGTCTTAAGGATTCTGCACCCAGCTTCAGAATAAATGCATCAGTATGGTCCTACCAAGAGTACCATTCACCATAGAATCTCAACTCCACAATCATTAAGCAGAAACTATTTCATTTACAAGCACTGGTTTGTCAACAACCTTAAAAGGCTGTGTTAAGTAACCTCACCTGGAAATTACTGCATGCAATCTAAAATGAAGTACCTTAATTTCCTATCAAAAAACATACAGTGAAAGACAACAGCAAACTGAAAAAACAATTGTCTTTTCTAATGGAAATTATTGAATTAGGACTCAGGTTACACATTTTCCTATCTGCAAAAAGGATACAATTCTAACCCAAAAGTCTTCCATCTAGTAGTATATGGAATTAAGAATGCCTGAAACTAGTTTCACTGTCAATTTAAATAATAACAAATTCTTCCAATTTGCAGTTAGGTGGCCTGTTATGGCAAAGATGTCTAATGAACTCCCACTCTCTCAATATGCTTTTGTGTTTGTGTATGTCTTTGAGAAATTTTTTGTTGGTACAGGGCTTTAAGTTAATTGCAGTTGACTAGTGAAAAATACCAGAGAAAATACAAGAATTTGAAACCCAAAGAAAACAGTAGTCAAAATTATATTTAAAAACATTCTTCACCACCCAACTATCTACCCTGTCTTCCCAAGAAAAAAAGAAAGAGAAAACTATTTTGAGGCCACCTTAGCAGTAAAAAGTGTCCCCTATCACCAAGATGTGATTTGTTTTAGCTTCTGAAACTTTCTCTCAGAATTATTAGGTTGAAATTTAGCCCCACCTTCAACCAGAGTCTGGAACAAAGCTTGAGTATACCAAGTTAAACAAAGTTATACAATGAGGTAATTTTTACAAAATGGCACTCCTTTGCTAATGTTGCCAATATACTGTTCTCTTCCCACGGAACCTGATAACAACACTTCCCAGCCCAATACAGAAAAGTGGAAACAGCTCCAACTATTTACTAAATGCCTCATTAAAGACAGGGTCTAATCTCATTTTCCATAGGCCATGGAGTTGGAGGAACACAGGGTAAGAAATACGAACATGACGCAAATACAGCCAGGCACGGTGGCTCACGCCTGTAATCCCAGTACTTTGGGAGGCTGAGGTGGGTGGATCACCTCAGGTCAGGAATTTGAGACCAACCTGGCCAACACAGTGAAACCCATCTCTGCTAAAAATACAAAAATTAGCTGGGCATGGTGGCTGGTGCCTGAGGCAGGAGAATTGCTTGAACCTGAGAGGCGGAAGTTACAGTGAGCCGAGATCGTGCCACTGCACTGCAGCTTGGGCAACAGAGTGAGACTCCATCTCACAGAAAGAAAAAAAAAAAAGAAAAAAATAAAGTGATATAAATACATAGATTGAAGAGAATCACTCATTATTACTCAGAGGTTTTTGTTTTGTTTTTAAGGAAAAGCAGAAGAGAAAATTTAAAAAAAAAAAACAAACAAAAAACCTATTATTCCCTATGCTCCTACCCCTGGGCTGACCTCTAGTATAGAAATGACTTCACTAATACCATGAGTTGTATATGGATCTGCCTAACCCATTTGATTTTAAGTTATTTTAGGGTAAAGATGTTTGGCACTTTGAATCCACTAAACGCACTCAATATTTTGTCCAAAGAATGAAATAAGTTCCTAAACTAATTACCTAGTACATTACATGTTGTTCTATCAATGCAAAACAAGAAAACATATATGCACACTTTTTTTTTTTTTGCCTTCTTTCATGCCAACTCTGTAATTTTTTTGAAGATCTATCTAAAACATCATCATACTGCATCCAGGCCATAACTCTACAAGAATTTAGAACATGTTTATTGGGGATTATGTTCTTTTGTGTCTACATTATACTTCAGAAGGGTTGGTGTTATTTCATGCCTCCTGAAATATTTAGCATTTGTGAATAGTTCTGGTAATTATGCAGATAAAAGGTACTCTGTTAAACCATATATTTATTATTTAGAGACGGAGTCTAGTCTGTGCCCAGGCTGGAGTACGGTGGTGTGATCTCTGCTCACTGCAAACTCCGCCTCCGGGGTTTAAGCAATTCTCCTGCCTCAGCCTCCCAAGCAGCTGGGATTACAGGCGCCCTCCACCACACGCAGCTAGTTTTTGTATTTTTAGTAGAGACAGGGTTTCACTGTGTTGGTCAGGCTGGTCTCGAACTCCTGACCTCGTGTTCCGCACGCCTCAGCCTCCCAAAGCGCTGGGGTAACAAGCATGAACCACCATACCCGGCCTGTTAAATCATTTAAATCAAGAGCAAAAGAAAGAATACTTAATGCAAAAGAAGATCTCTCCACCAAAGGGGCATTGCCTTAAAAACTGACAACGCTGTAAGTAGTACCTCTGACTAACCTGAAAAGTCAAGTCAACTGAACCATCTGGATTAAGCAGACTTTTCTTCTTCTTCTTCTTTTTTCCTTTTGTATTTTTTGTAGAGATACAACTTGCTAAATTGCCTTGGCTGGTCTTGAACACCTAGCCCAAGCGATCCTTCTGCCTCAGTTTCCCACTGTTGGGATTATAGGTGTGAGCCACTGCGCCCGGCCAAGGCAGACTTTTGAAAGCTGGAATTAGGTGCAAGACAACAGTAGTTCAAATATCTCTCACCAGGATCAGCTAAACCATTCTCGCAATCATCAATAAGGAGGCTAGGAAAGGTGCCAGATGGTTCGTTCCTAGCAGTTACAACTTCAAGCTTTAGTATCTGTAGCCAGGGGTGTACAATTACCTTACATTAACACCTACATATGTCGGGGGCAGGTGCCAGCGATATATACACGATAGCGATTCGGGGATGACACATCGGCTGCAAAGACTGTTATATTCTCAACATTCCTCTAAAGGGTGTTTAAGTATCTTAAACAGAGTTTAGCTGGCATAGTGGAAGGGGAGAAAAATCGAAGAGAGGGACTGGATTTAAATGAAGGAAAAAGAGCAGCCGAATGTTAGAGTGTTTCCCTGGAAGAGGGATATTTGGAGTTTTAATGAACTGTCACCTTCCTCCACGACACCAAAAAATATAGAGTTAGAATGGAGTGTTCCCGGTGGGAGAAGAGGGGGTTTTTACGGCTCCCGCCCTAGGCTCAGCCCGACGTAAGTACTCCCCATCCCAGGGCAGGCCCCAAAAGTGAGGAAAGAACCGAGAATCAGCGTCCCGCGACCCCTTATCTCGAGTGGGAGGGACTCACACTTCACGCACTCCCCCGCCCCAGAAGTCTCAGGAGAAAGAGGGTGTGGAGAGAAGCTGGGGTCTCGGCGCACTCTTCGGTTGTGGAGAAAGAAGGCCCTTACCTGGCTAAAAGCCGCCTTTCCTCTGCGCTGCTCCACCCCTGCCACAGGTCCCGGCGCTCTACCTAGCGCACCTGTCGCGACCAAGCTACTACACCTACTGCTCCTGCAACCCCGCCCCGGACCCCGCCCACCGCCGCGGGGGCGCGCACGCCAGCCCGCCTCCCGTGCGGCCTCGGGCTGAGCGTGCGCGCCACCGGCTGCGTGCCCGGCGCTCGCGTCTGCTCCTGTCGCTGTGGCCGCTCAGGGCGCTGTCGTTGGGAGAGGCTGGCTGCTACGCCGGGCCTCGTCCGCCTCGGCACGCCTCTCTCTGAAGAAGACGTGGTGCTCAGTGCGGCTCTGCTTTGGTCTTAACTCCTGTGACTCAAAGTTACCGCAGTGTTGACTCTCGAGCCACTCAGGTTTTTCCTAAGCTCAACTGTAGGCCAGCTAGGTTCCTGGTGCTTTGGGGGTAAGTTCTGTGCAGGGAGAGTGTTTTAGAGGAGGCTGTGTGGTGTAGTGGAAAGAGCTGTACATTAATTCTGGCAGCGGTTTGACAAGGGCAGATGACGTCCAAGTTCTCCAACAGCTGTTTTTACTTCTCCACTCAGAGTAGGAGCTGTGCTTAATGGTTTGGAGACCGTCAAGAGCCCTAGCACTTGGCCATCCTGCCCCCAAGTTCTTGTCTCATTTCCGTGCCAGGTGCATGATGCTTTTTGATATTGTCCTTCTTTCCTGTAGGTCAAGCAGAGTAGGGTTTCAGACCAAAAATTTTCTGAAGCTTTCGGAATTCATGCAGCTTGATGCGTATTGGTAGGGGCTGCTCGTGGGAAAACGCTTGTTTTTACATTTTCTAAAGAAGTTAATGAAAATGTGTAAGGAGAAGAGAGATTTCCAACAGATGTTGAATATGCCAGCCAGTTATTCCCTTCTTCCTTCAAATATCCCCTAGACTGATTTCTGGATAGGTATTGTAGAAAGAAAAACTTTAGACAAAACAAACTTAGATTTTGAATCGGACAGCAGTCAAAACCAGAAGCGGCTCAGACACTCCTGCTCTAGCTGCCTAGGCATCAAGCTTTATAGGCTGAACACGAAAGTAAAGAAATTTGGTTGGCTACAGCTAAGTGTTTGCCTCATTTGGGTATGGTCACTTGGGAGATCCCTAATCATATAACCACTTGGCTGGTTGTCTGTTTGTGATTCGTTGCAGCTCCATTCAAAATCAGGTGCAAGGGGCCAGGCGCGGTGGCTCACACCTGTATTCCCAGCACTTAGGGAGGCTGAGGCAGGTGGATCACCTGACATCAGAAGTTCAAGACCAGCCTGGCCAACATGGTGAAACCCTGTCACCAGTAAAAATACAAAAATTATTCCGGGTGCGGTGGTTCACACCTGTAATCCCGGCACGTTGGGAGGCCAAGGCGGGCATATCACGAGGTCAGGAGTTTGAGACCAGCCTGGTTAATATGGTGAAACCCTGTCTCTACTAAAAATACAAAAATTAGCTGAGCATGGCAGTGCGCGGCTGTAATCCCGAGTACTGGGGAGGCTGAGGCAGAAGAATGGCTTGAACCCAGGAGGCGGAGATTGTAATGAGCTGAGATCGTGCCAATGCACTCCAGCCTTGGTGACAGAGCAAGATTCTGTCTTATAAATAAATATTTTTTAAAATGCAAAAATTAGCCGGACGTGATGGCAAGCGCCTGTAATCCCAGCTACTCGGGAGGCTGAGGTACGAGAGTCGCTTGCAGGAAGCAGAGGTTGCAGTGAGCAGAGATCACGCCACTCTACTCTAGCCTGGGTGACAGAGCAAGACGCCATCTCAGAAAAATCAGGTACAAGGAATAGCTCCAAATTTTGGGTTGCTTTCTGGGCACAAAAAGAACTCCAAACTAATGGCCTGCCACTTATTTTACATTAACAGTATCAAGTATCAAGACCAGCAAAAGTGGCAGGCAGCATGGGAATGTTAAAGAGCATACAATATCCACGTAGGCTAGTACTCCAGAAAATACGTTATCCTTTGTGTGGCATTCCCTCAATAGATGTCTCCCCTTCCCCCAACTTTTTTTTAGTTCTGTGCTTTAGTGGATGCAAATTACTTGCTTTCCCAAAGCCTCCTTTTGAAGATAGAGCTAGCATATACACCGCAGCTGGCTTTTGGCCAGTTTGCAAGGTTGATTGCTAAATTTTCAGGGATTTTATGAGCCAGTTCATAAGGGCAACCATTATTAAAAATCAAATTATGTAAGCTACAATTAAGTTAAAATTGTAATTGTACATTAATCCTGGCAACGGTTTGTTAAAGGGGAATGACATCCAGTTGTGTTGAGTCATGTTTATTAATCTCAGTGCTTTGGGAGGCCAAGGCAGGAAGATGGCTTGAGGCTAGAAGTTTGAGGTTGCGGTGAGCTATCACTCTACTCCAGCCTGGGTGACAGAGTGAGACCCTATTTCTAAAAAATAATTTTTTTTTTTGAGACATCTGGCTCTGTCGCCAAGGCTGGAGTGCAATGGGGTGATCTCAGCTCTCTGCAACCTCTGCCTACTGGGTTCAAGTGATTCTCCTACTTCAGCCTCCTGAGTAACTGGGATTACAGGCACTTGCCACCATGCCTGGCTAATTTTTGTATTTTTAGTAGAGATGGGGTTTTACCATGTTGGCCATGCTGGTCTCAAACTCCTGACCTTGTGATCTGCCCACATTGGCCTCCCAAAGTGCTGGGATTACAGGCGTGAGCCACTGCACCTGGCAAAAATAATTTTTTAAAATAAAGGTAATACTAAAAACTCATCCCTTTGTGGTTTTTTTCTTCATTCTAATTTGAAATTAGGCAGGCATGGTGGCATGGGCCTGTAGTCCCAGCTACTTAGGAGGCTGAGGCAGGAGTTATTTGTTCATTTTATTCCCATGTGGAAATACTACGTATGTTGTATGCATCTCTTTCCAACTCTACTCAGAAATGTCACATTGGTAGTATGAAATTGGCTCTAATGGGAGTATTTACACCATGGAAATTGGCAAATGCAACAAGTCAGGGCTTGATTTACGGTTTTGCTGATTTTTCTAGACCAAATATTAGCAAACTTTTTGTGTAAACAGCCAAATAGTAAATATTTTAGGCTTTGTGGGACTTATAGTCTCTGTCACAGCTACTCAGCTCACATTGTGGTGCCAAATGTGCCAAAGTAGCCATAGACAATACAAAAAGATTGGGCATGGGACAGGTGCAGTGGCTCATGCCTGTAATCCCAGCACTTTCAGAGGCCCAGGCAGGGGTCACTTGAGGCCAGTGATTAAAGGCTAGCCTGACCAATGTGGCAAAACCCCATCTTTACAAAAAAATACAAAAAACAGGAGCCAAGTGTGGTGGTGTGCAATCCCTGCTAACTGGGAGGGTGAGGTGGGAGGATGCCTTGAGCCCAGAAGTGGAAGGTTGCAATGAGCTAAGATCACATCACTGCACTCCAGCCTGGGTGGTAGAACAAGACCCTGTCTCAAAACAAAAAAATAGGCCTTTATCTGATAGGGAGGGGAACAATAGAGTTAAAAGAGAAAAATGGAGAAGATACAAGCAAATGTTTACATACATGATATAGTGCAACAACAACAGCAGAACATACTGCAAAAGAAATTTTTTTTCTTTCCATTTTTTTGGGACAGAGTCTCACTATGTTGCCCAGGCTGGAGTGCAATAATGAGTGCAATAATTCAATCTCATCTCAGCCCACTGCAACCTCTGCCCATCCCCCCCCCCATTCAAGCAATTCTCCTGCCTCAGCCTCCTGAGTAGCTGAGATTACAGGTGCCCGCCACCAAGCCTGGCTAATTTTTATATTTTTTAGTAGAGGAGGGGTTTCACCATCTTGGCCAGGCTGGTCTCAGACTCCTGACCTTCTGATCCTCCCACCTCAGCCTCCCAAAGTGCTGGGATTACAGGCGTAAGCCACCACACCCCGCCACTGCAAAAGAAATTATATCAAAATATTTAAGAATTTTGGAAGAGAATGGCAGATAGCACTAAAATTGATGAGGCATCTACACATAGGAAGAAATTACCTAGAGATTTATCTCCAGTACACAGTTAAATAAGCTTCATACTGGTAAAGGTGTTTATTGCTTTAAAAGAATTGGTGTCAGCTGGGCGAGATGGCTCACGCTTGTAATCCCAGCACTTTGGGAGACTGAGGTAAGTGGATCGAGAGATCAGGAGTTCAAGACCAGCTTGACCAATACTCACCCAGTGCAGTAGTGCAATCTTGGCTCACTGCAACTTCTGCCTCCCAGGTTCAAGCAATTCTCCTGCCTCAGCCTTCCAAGTAGCTGGGATTTTGGTGCCTACCACCATACCTGGCCAATTTTTTGTATTTTTAGTAGAGAAGGGGTTTCACCATGTTGGTCAGGCTAGTCTCAAACTCCTGACCTCAGATGATCTGCCTACCTTGGCTTCCCAAAGTGTGGGATTACAGGTGTGAGCTGCCATGCCCTGCCTTGCCTATCTTTTTGATAAAATCTGTTTTAACTGGGCAAGATGATATCTCATTGTAGTTTTGATTTGCATTTCTCTGATGATCAAAGAATGATGTGAGCATTTGTCCATTTTTGCTGTTGTTGCCTGTACTTGTGGGGTATTACTCGATAAATCTTTGCCTACTTCAGTGTTCTGGAGAGTTTCCCCAGTGTTTTCTTTTAGTAGTTTCATAATTTGAGGTCCTAAATAAACTTAAATCTTTAATCCATTTTTTTTCAATTTTTGCATATGGTGGCTGGTCGTGGTGGCTCACGCCTGTAATCCTAGCACTTTGGGAGGCATAGATGGACGGATCACAAGATCAAGAGATCGAGACCATCTTGGCCAACATGGTGAAACCCTGTCTCTACTAAAATTACAAAAAAATAGCCAGGCATGATGGTGTGTGCCTGTAGTCCCAGCTACTTGGGAGGCTGAGGCAGGAGGATCGCTTGAACCCAGGAGGTGGGGAGGTTGCAGTGAGCCAAGATTGCACCACTGCACTGCAGCCTAGCAACAGGGTGAGACTCTGTCTCAAAAAAAAAAAAAAAACCAGAAAACAAACAAGTTTTGTATATGGTGAGAGGTAGGGTTTAAGTTTCATTCTTCTGCATATTGGATATCCAGTTTTCCCAGCATCATTTATTGAAGAGACTGTCTTTTCATATAGTTTACTATATATGTACAGATTTGTTTCTGGATTCTCTATTTTGTTCCATTGGTCTGTGTGCCTTGCTTTATGCAAGTACCAGCTGTTTTGGTTACTCTAGTTCTGTAGTATAATTAATTCAAGGTCAGGTAATGTGATTCTTCCATGTTTTTTTTTTTTTTTTCTTTTTGCTCAAGATAGCTTTGGCTATTCTGGGTCTTTTGTGGTTCCATATGAATGTCATTGGTATTTTCATATGGATTGAGTCTGTAGGTTGCTTTGGGTAGTATGGACATTTAAACAGTATTGATTCTTCCAATTCATGAACATGGAATATATTTCCTTTTTTTAATATTTATTTCCATTCTTTCATGTTCTCTTCAATTTCTTGCTTCAGTGTTTTATGATTTTCATTATAGAGCTCTTTTAATTCTTTGGTTAAATTAATTCCTGGGTATTTTATTTTATTTGTAGCTATTGTAAATAGGATTACTTTCTTTTCTTTTCTTTTCTTTGGAGACAGAGTCTCACTCTGTGGCCCAGACTGGAGTGCAGTGACGCCATCTTGGCTCATTGCAACCTTTGTCTCCTGGTTGAAGCAATTCTCCTGCCTCAACCTCCCAAGAAGCTGAGATTACAGGCACCCACCACCATGCCCAGCTAACTTTTTTGTATTTTTAGTAGTGGTGGGGTTTCACCATGTTGGCCAGGCTAGTCTCGAACTCCTGACCTCAAGTAATCCACCAGCCTTAGCCTCCCAAAGTGCTGAGATTACAGGCTTGAACCACTGCCCCTGGCAGGATTACTTTATTGATATCTTTTTCAGATTGTTTGCTGTTAGCATATAGAAATGCTACTCATTTTTGTATGTCAATTTTGTTTGTTTTGTTTCTTTTTTTATTTGTCTTAAGGTTATACCTGAATGTATGTTGATTTTGTATCCTATAACTTAGTTTATCACTTTTAATAGGTTTTTAGTGGAGTCCCTGGGTTTTTCCATATGTAAATTCACCTCATCTGCGAATAGTGATAATTGTATTTCTTCCTTTCCATTTTGGATGCCCTTTATTTCTTTCTCTTGTCTGAATGCTCTTACTAGCACTTCTAGTACTATGTTGGATAACAGTCATGACAGCCGGTATCCTTGTCATGTTTTAGATCTTAAAGGAAAGGCTTTCAGTTTTTCCCCATTCAATATGATACTAGCTATGGGCTAGCTATGGCTTTTACTGTGTTAAGGTATGTTCCTTCTATACCCAGTGTTTTTAGGGTTTTTATGATGAACGGATGTTGAATTTTAGCAAATGCTCTTTCAGCATCAATTGAAATAATCATATGGTTTTTGTCCTTCATTCTGTTGATTTTTTAAATATTTAGTAGAATTCAGTGGTGAAGCCATTAGGTCTTGGACTTTTCTTTGATGAGAGACTTGGCTGGGCACAGTGGCTCATGCCTGAAATGCCAGCACTTTGGAAGACCAAGGCGGGGGGATCACCTGAGGTCAGGAGTTCGAGACCAGCCGGCCAACATGGTGAAATCCCATCTCTGTTAAAAATACAAAAATTAGCCGGGCGCAGTGGCTCACGCTTGTAATCCCAGCACTTTGGGAGGCCAAGGCGGGTGGATCACAAGGTCAAGAGATGGAGACCATCCTGGTCAACACGGTGAAACCCCGACTCTACTAAAAATACAAAAAATTAGCTGGACATGGTGGCGCGTGCCTGTAATCCCAGCTACTCAGGAGGCTGAGGCAGGAGAATTGCCTGAACCCAGGAGGCGGAGGTTGCGGTGAGCCGAGATCGTGCCATTGCACTCCAGCCTGGGTAACAAGAGCGAAACTCCGTCTCGGAAAAAAAAAAAAAATACAAAAATTAGCTGGACATGGTGGCACACACCTGTAATCCCAGCTACTCAAGAGACTGAGGCAGGAGAATAGATTGAACCCAGGAGGCAGAGGTTGCAGTGAGCTGAGATTATGCCACTGCACTCCAGCCTAGGTGACAGAGCAAGACTGTCTCAAAAAAAAAATTAGCTGTACGTGGTGGTGCATGCCTATAGTCTCAGCTACTCAGGAGGCTGAAGCGGGAGAATCACTTGTACCTGGGAGGCAGAGGTTGCAGTGAGCTGAGATCAAACCACTGCACTCCTGGGCAACAGAGTGACACTCTGTCTCAAATGAATGAGACTTCTTATTACAGCTTCAATCTGGCTTTGGATTTCTTCATGGTTTAATTTTGGAAGGTTGTTTGTGTCGAGGAACTTACCTATTTCATCTAGATTCTCCAACTTATTGGACATATAATTGCTCATTGTAGCTACTAAGCATCTTTTGAATTTCTGGGATATCAGTTGTCTCCTTTTTAATCTCTGATTTTATCTGAGTCTTCTCCCTTTGTTTCTTAGTCTGCCTAAAGCTTTGTCAGTTTTGTTTATCATTTCAAAAAACCAACTCTTCATTTTGTTGATATTTTTATTGTTTTCTTTGTTTCCATTTTGTTTATTTCTGCTCTGATCTTTATTATTTCTTTTCTTCTTCTAACTTGGAGTTTAATTTGCTCTTGATTTTCTTTTCTTTTCTTGCTGGAGTGCAGTGGAGCAATCTTGGTTCACTGCAACCTCTGCCACCCAGGTTCAAGCCAGTCTCCTGGCTCAGCCTTCCAACTAACTGAGATTATCCGCACCTGCCACCACACCTAACTATCTTTTTGTGTTTTTAGTAGAGAGAAGGTTTCATTATGTTGGCCAGGCTGGTCTCAAACTCCTGACCTCAGGTGATTAGCCTGCTTTGCCTCCCAAAGTATTGGTGAGCTACCATGCCTGGCCCCCTTTTTTTTTTTTTTTTTTGAGACCAGGTCTCACTCTGTCACCCAGGTTGGATTACAGTGGCTTGATTCTGGTTTACTGCAACCTCTGCCTCCTGGGCTCAAACAGTCTTCCCACCTCAGGCCCCTGCCCCCACCTCCCTGCCCCAAGTAGCTGTGACTACAGGCATATGCCACTATGCCTGGCTAATTTTTTTGTGTTTTTGGTAGAGACAGGGTACTGTGTTGTCCAGGCTGGTCTCAAACTATTGTATTCAAGTGATCCGCCCACCTCAGCCTCCTAAAGTGCTGGAGAAAAAAAAGATGTTTCATTAGGTTATTTATTTGAAGTTTTTCTCCTCTTCTTCCTCCTCTTCTTCCTTCTTCCTTCTTCTTCTTCCTTCTTCTTCTTCTTCATTCTTCCTTCTTATTCTTCAATCTTCTTCTTCTTCCTTTGTTCTTCTTCTTTTTAAATTTGAGACAGGGTCTCACTATGTTGCCCAGGCTGGTCTTGAACTCCTACCTGAAGTGATCCTTCCACCTCAGGCTCCGCAAGTGCTAATATTACAGGAGTGAGCCACCATGCCTGGCCTTTTTTTCATAGGTATATATATATATATATATATATATATATATATATACTTGTTTTTAAATTATACTTTAAGTTCTGGGGTACATGTGCAGAATGTGCAGGTTACATAGGTATATACACATGCCATGGTGGTTTGCTGCATCCATCCCCTGTCATCTACATTAGGTATTTCTCCTTATGTTAGCCCTCCCCAATCCTCCCACCCTCTGCTTTCTCTTCCCTAGTCCCCCCACCCCTCAACAGGCCCCAGTGTGTGATGTTTCCCTCCCTGTGTCCATGTGTTCTCGTTCTTCAACACCCACTTATGAGTGAGAACATGCAGTGTTTGGTTTTCTGTTCTTGTGTCAGTTTGCTGAGAATGATGGTTTCCAGCTTCATCCATGTTCCTGCAAAGGACATGAACTCATCCTTTTTTATGGCTGCATAGTATTCCATGGTGTATATGTGCCACATTTTCTTTATCCAGTCTATCATTGATGGGCATTTGGGTTGGTTCCAAGTCTTTGCTATTGTAAACAGTACTGCAATAAACATACATGTGCATGTGTCTTTATAATTGAATGTTTTATAATCCTTTGGGTATATACCCAGTAATGGGATTGCTTGGGTCAAAAATGGTATTTCTAGTTCTAGATCCTTGAGGAATTGCCACGCTGTCTTCCACAATGGTTGAACTAATTTACACTCCCACCAACAGTGTAAAAGCTTTCCTATTTCTCCACGTCCTCTCCAGCATCTGTTGTCTCCTGATTTTTTAATGATCGCCATTCTAAATGGCATGAGTTGGTATCTCAATGTGGTTTTGATTTGCATTTCTCTAATGACCAGTGATGTTAAGCCTTTTTTCACATGTTTGTTGGCTGTATAAATGTCTTCTTTTGAGAAGTGTCTGTTCATATCCTTCACCCACTTTTTGATAGGGTTGTTTGTTTTTTCTTGTAAATTTGTTTAAGTTTTTTGCAGATTCTGCTTATTAGCCCTTTGTCAGATGGGTAGATTTCAAAATTTTTTTCCCATTCTGTTGATTGCTGCTTCACTCTAATGATAGTTTCTTCTGCTATGCAGAAGCTCTTAAGTTTAATTAGATCCCATTGGTCTATTTTGGCTTTTGTTGCCATCACTTTTGGTGTTTTAGTCATGAAGTCCTTGCCTATGCCTATGTCCTGAATGATATTGCCTAGGTTTTCTTCTCGGGTTTTTATGATGTTAGGTCTTATGTTTAAGTCTTTAATCCATCTGGAGTTAATTATCACTTATAGCTATAAAGTTCCCTCTTAATATTACCTTTGCTGTAGCCCACGGATTTTGGTGTGTCGTGTTTCCATTATCATTTGTTAAAATAAATTTTTCAGTTTCCTTCTTGGTTTCTGTATTGACCCAGTGGTCATTTAGGAACATATTGTTTAATTTCCATGTGTTTGTATAGTTTCCAAAATTCCTGTTATTTTGATTTCCAATTTTATTCCATTGTGGTCAAAAAAGATGCTTGATATTCATTTTTTTGGAGTGTTTTAAGATTTGTTTTGTGATCTTGCATATGGCCTTATGTATTGTGGAGAATGTGTATTCTGCAGCTGTTGTATGAAATGTTCTGTAAATATCAGGTCCATTTGGTCTGTTATGCAGACTGTTTGTTGTTTCTTTGTTGATTTTCTTTTCTTTTCTTTTTTAACATTTCATTGAACACTTTTTATTGGCCTTTTGTATAGAAATGGAAATTTATTTGCTAGGAAGGATGATCCCATCATACTTCTGCTGGAACCAGCACATGGCCTCCTCTTTGCTGATTCTGTGTTTGGCCCCAGGCAGCCTGTCCTGTGCTTCTTGTTTGCCATGCTGAAACCTGGCCTACCCAGCACACACAGCAGTCCAGGCTGTAGATACAATGCTTGGGTCGTATTTGATACCCAGATCGACGTGTTCCTGGATCCCAAAACCAAAGTTTCCAGTATCAGAGAAGTTGTTTTTTTTAAAACTCATACTCCCGCACCTTTAGACCCTTCTCCAAGATTTCTTTTGCCTTGGCCCCTCAAACTGTGCAGTGGGCAGCAATCTTTTCATTTCTCCAGATGCCAAAGGATCTGACAGTGTATCTCGCTTTGGAAAATATGGGGGTCTGCCCTGTGCACTGCTCCAACACTTGGCTGCTCGGGTCAGTCTGTCTCCACTCTCCCCAACAGAGATGTTGAGACAGAGCTTGCGGATGCGAAGTTCCCGCATGGAGTTCTCCTTTTCACCTTGATCTGCCATGGTAGAGAACATGAAGAGCTCTTTGTTGATTTTCTATCTGGAAAATTTGTTCTATGCTGTAAGTGGGGTGTTGAAGTCTCCAGCTTTTACTGAATTGGGGTCTTTCTCTTTAGCTCTACTAATATTTGCTTTATATATCTGAGTGTGTATATGTTTACAACTATTATATCCTCTTGTTGACTTTTTTTTTTTTTGTGGCGGTGGCCGGGAAGAACTAGAGATATTCCCGGGGCGGCTGGAGGACTGAGTTGAGCCAGGACCTGACTCCTCCAGTATCCCAGCAGCCACCGCAACTTCTTTTGTTGTTGTTGTTGAGATGGAGTCTTGCTCTGTTGCCCAGGCTGGAGTGCAGTGGCACAGTCTCAGTTCACTGCAACCTCTACCTCCCAGGTTCAAGCGATCCTTCTGCCTCAGTTCCGTAGTAGCTAGGATTACAGGCACGTGCCACCATGCCCAGCTAATTTTTGTATTTTTAGTAGAGACCAGGGTTTCACCACGTTGGCGAGGCTGACCTCAAACTCCTGACCTCAGAAGATCCACCCGCCTCGGGGGTGGATCCAGTCACCACACCCAGCCTGTATTTGATTGGTTCATCTTTTAGTCTTTCTATTTAAGAGAAGGGTGGTTTATACACCACGATTACAATGTTATAATATTCTGTGCTTTTCCGAGTACTTACTATTATCATTGAGTTTTATACCTTCAAGTATAAATCCCAAAATGCTGGGATTACAGGTGTGAACCACTGCGCTGGGCCGCTGAATTGACTTATCGTTATTTAATGACCTTTATCTCCTCTTACAGTTTTGTTTTTCTGGAAATCTCTTTTGTCTAATATAAGTATAGCTACTCCTGCTCTTTTTTGGTTTTCATTGGCATGGAATATCTTTTTCCTTTTTTTTTTTTCTTTTCAGTCTATTTGTGTCTCTATAGGTGAAGTGTGTTTCATGTAGGAAACCGATCATTGTTTTTTTAATCCATGCAGCCACTCTAGGTCTTTTTATTGAGACTTTAGTTCATTTACATTCAATAATGTTAATATGTAAGGACTTATTCCTGCCATTTTGTTATTTGTTTTTTGGCTGTTTGTGGTCTTCTCTCCCTTCCTTCCTTCCTTCCTATCTTCCTTTTAGTGAAGGTGGTTTTCTCTGGTGGTATGATTTAACTTGCTCGTTTTTATTTTTGTGTGTGCGGTTTTTTTTTTTTGAAACAGGATCTTGCTCTGTTGTCCTGCTGGAGTGTGGTGGTGTGATCATGGCTCACTGAAGCCTTGACCTCCTGGGTTCAAGCCATTCTCTCACCTCAGCCTCACAAGTAGCTGGGACTACAGGCACACCGTCATCTTTTTCAATTTGAGGTTACTATGAGGCTTGTAAAATGCTGTCTTATAACCCGTTATTTTAAACTGAAGACAACACTGATTGCATAAAGAAACACGTAAAAGGAAAACTAATAAAAACTCTATAGTTTAACTTCATCCACCCCCCTTTTAAACTTTTTGTTTCTATTTATATCTTATTGTACTGTCTACGTCTTGAAAAGTCATTGTAGAGTATTTATTTATTTATTGAGACAGAGTCTCACTCTGATTCCCAGGCTGGAGTGCAGTGGGACAACTTGGCTCACTGCAACTTCTACCTCTGGGTTCAAGAGATTCTCTTGCCTCAGCCTCCTGAGTAGCTGGAATTATAGGTGTGAGTCACCACACCCAGCCTATATTTGATTGGTTCATCTTTTAGTCTTTCTATTTAAGAGAAGGGTGGTTTATACACCACGATTACAATGTTATAATATTCTGTGCTTTTCTGAGTACTTACTATTATCATTGAGTTTTATACCTTCAAGTGATTTCTTCTTGCTTATTAACACCCTTTGCTTCCTGCCTGAAGAACTCCCTTTAGCATTTCTTTTAGGACAGGTCTAGTGTTGAAAAATTCCTCGGCGGCCGGGCGCGGTGGCTCAAGCCTGTAATCCCAGCACTTTGGGAGGCCGAGGCGGGTGGATCACGAGGTCAAGAGATCGAGACCATCCTGGTCAACATGGTGAAACCCTGTCTCTACTAAAAATACAAAAAATTAGCTGGGCATGGTGGCGCGTGCCTGTAATCCCAGCTACTCAGGAGGCTGAGGCAGGAGAATTGCCTGAGCCCAGGAGGCGGAGGTTGCGGTGAGCCAAGATCGCGCCATTGCACTCCAGCCTGGGTAACAAGAGCGAAACTCCTTCTCAAAAAAAAAAAAAAAAAAAAAAAGAAAAGAAAAGAAAAGAAAAATTCCTCAGCTTTTGTTTGTCTGGGAAAGTCTTATTTCTCCTTCATGTTAGAAGGATGTTTGCCGGACATACTAAGGTAAAAGTTATTTTCCTTCAGTATGTTAAATTTTCATGCCACCTCTCCTGGCCTGTAAGGTTTCCACTGAAAAGTCTGCTGCCAGACATATTGGAGCTCCATTGTATGTTACTTGTTTCTTTTCTCTTGTGGCTTTTAGAATCCTTTCTTTATCCTTGACCTTTGAGGGTTTGGTTATTAAATGCTTTGAGGTAGTCTTATTTGGGTAAAATAAGTGTTCTATTATAGCCTTGTTCTATAATCTTCTTGTACTTATCTTTCCCTAGGTTTGGGAAGTTCTCTATTATAATCTCTTTGAATAAACTTTATCTCCTTCTCTACCTTCTCTTTAAGGCCAATAACTCTTAGATTTACCCTTTTGAGGCTATTTTCTAGATCTTGTAGGCATGCTTTATTTATTTATTTATTTATTTATTGACAGCGTTTTACTCTTGTTGCCCAGGCTGGAGCATAATGGCACAATCTCAGCTCACCGCAACCTCTGCCTGCTGGGTTCAAGCAATTCTCCTGCCTCAGCCTCCCGAATAACTGGGATTACAGGGTACCACCACCACACTTGGCTAATTTTATATTTTTAGTAGAGATGGGGTTTCTCCATTATGGTCAGGCTGGTCTCGAACTCCTGACCTCAGGTGATCCATCCACCTCAGCCTCCCAAAGTACTGGGATTACAGGTGTGAGCCACCATGCCCAGCAGATTATTCTTTTGTTTTTTATTTTGTCTCCTCTGATTGTATATTTACAAATAGCCCGTCTTCAAACTCACTAATTCTTTCTTCTGCTTTATCAGTTCTGCTATTAAGAGACTCTGATCCTTTCTTCAGTATGTCAGTTGCAGAATTCTCAACTCCAGAATTTCTGCTTGATTCTTTTTAATCATTTCAATCTGTGTTAAGTTTATCTGATAGAATTCTGATTCCTTGTCTGTATTATCTTGGAATTCTTTGAGCTTCCTTAAAACAGCTATTTTGAATAATGTCTCTGAAAGACTGCATATCTCTCTGTGTTTTCAGGATTTGTCCCTGGTACCTTATTTAGTTTGGTGAGGTCATGTTTTATTGGATGGTCTCGATGCTTGTGGATGTTCGTTGGTGTCTAGGCATTGAAGAGTTATGTGTTTATTGTAGTCTTCACAGTGTGGGTTTGTTTGTATTCATCTTTTTTGGCAAGGCTCTCCAGGTATTCAAAGGGACTTGAATGCCATGATCTAAGCTATATCTGCATTAAGGACCACCACAAACCTAGTAATGCTATGATTCTTGCAGACTCATAGAGGTACCACCTTGGCGATCTTGGATAAGATCCAAAAGAATTATCTGAATTGCAAGACAGGGACTCTTGTTCTCTTCCCTTAATTTCTCCCAAAGAAATGGAGTCTTTCTGTCTTTGCTGAGGCTGCCTGGAGCTGGGAGTGAGTGACACAAGAACATCTTTTGATGCTTATTCACCATTTGGATTTTCTTTGTTGTAAATCACTTATTCAAATCCACTGCTCATTGTCTTTCTAGTTTGTTTGCTATGGTTGTTTTTCTGTAGTCTTTCCTGGTACTTGTTCATTGGTATACATATTTTCCATAGCATAAGGTCAATTTTTTTTTTTTTTTTTTGTAACAGAGTCACACTCTGTTGCCCAGGCTGGAGTGCAATAGCTCAGTCTTAGCTCACTACAACCTCTGCCTCCCAGGTTCAAGCAATTCTCCTGCCTCAGCCTCCAGAACAGCTGGGATTACAGGCATGCGCTACCATGCCTGGCTAATTTTTGTATTTTTAGTAGAGACAGGGTTCCACCATGATGGCCAGGCTGGAGTAAGTACAGTTTTTAAATTCTGCTTCTCTTACTTCATACTTCTATAAGTAAAAATCATTAATTTTAAAAATACAATAAATATTTATTGAGTACATACAATATGCCGGGTACAGTGCTAAGCAGTGAGGATTCTCTGGAGAACAAGATAGTGATTCAGTGGGATGAATAATTAAATAGGTGGAATACTTTAGATAAGTGTTATGGTAAGGGAAATAGAGGAGGCTAGTAACCCTTAGGAGGGGTACTTAAACTGGAGTTGGGAATCAAGGATGTCTTCACAGTAGAGAATTGATGTCTAAATTGAATGGTAAATAAGTACAATTAATGCAAGACAGAGGTGTGTATCTGTGTTTGTGTGTGTGTGTGTTTGGTTGGCTTCCTGAAAGGGTTAGATGGGATAGGACCAACAGGGGAGAACAAAGCATTATAGGGCTATGTTTACATGAAAAATGGGAAAATAGGTTGGGCACTGTGGCTCACACCTGTAATCCCAGGACTTTGGGAAGCCAAGATGGGCAGATCACAAGGTCAGGAAATCGAGACAATCCTGGCTAACACAGTGAAACCCTATCTCTTCTAAAAATACAAACAGGCCGGGCACAGTGGCTCACACCTTTAATCCCAGGACTTTGGGAGGCCGGTGGGTGGATAGCAAAATCAGGAGTTCAAGACCAGCTTGACCAACATGGTAAAACCCCATCTCTACTAAAAATCCAAAAAAAATTAGCTGGGCATAGCGGTGTGCACCTGTAATCCCAGCTACTCAGGAGGCTGAGGCAGGAGAATTGCTTGAAGCCAGGAGGTAGAGGTTACAGTGAGCCGAGATTGCATCACTACACTCCAGCCCAGCCCTGGTGATGGAGCAGAACTCCTTCACAAAAAAAAAAAAAAAAAAAAAAAAACAAGTTATTCAGGAAGCTGAGGCAGGAGAATTGCTTGAATCTGGGAGGTGGCGAATGCAATGAGCTGAAATCACGCCACTGCACTCCAGCCTAGGCGACAGAGTGACTCTGCAAAAAAAAAAAAAAAAAGAGAGAAAATACAGTATAGCTTAAGTCTAAGGTGTAGGAGGTGGTACTTATGGATGAGGCTGAAAATCTAAGCAGAGGCTGGATCTTACAAGGCATCGAAAGACATGTTAAGGAGTTTGAGCTCTATCCTAGGAGAACTGGGGAGCTCTTAAAACTGCCTTAAAGCTAAAGGCTACCTATATCAGAATCACTTAGAGGTCTCTGTTTTCTGCCCATATCTATTAAATCGGCATCACTGGAGTGAAGTCCCCAAATCTATATTTTTAAACAATGCTCCCAAGTAAATTTTTTTTTAGATTGAATTTTGCTCTTTTCACCCAGGCTGGAGTGCAATGGTGTGATCTTGGCTCACTGCAACCTCTGCCTCCTGGGTTCAAGCGATTCTCCTGACTCAGCCTCCTTAGTAGCTGTGATTATAGGTGTGTGCCACCACACCCAGCTAATTTTTGTATTTTTAGTAGAGATGGGGTTTCACCATGTTGGCCAGACTGGTCTCAAACTCCTTACCTCAGGTGATCCGCCCGCCTCAGCCTCCTATAGTGCTGGGATTATAGCTGTGAGCCACTGAGCCTGGCCCCAGTTAATTTTTTAATTTTTGTAGAGATGGGGTATCAGTATGTTGCCCAGGCCAGTCTTGAATTCCTGGCCTCAAGTGATCCTCCTGCCCTGGCCTCCCAAAGCACTGGGATTATAGGCATGGGCCATAATGCTCAGCCAGTTCATCCTTTTTTAATGCTAAGTAATATATTTCATTGTAGGCACATACCACAATTTATTAATTCACCAGTTGATGGACATTAGAGTTGTTTCTAGTTTGGTCATACTTATTAATAAAGCTGCTGTGAACATTTACATAACAGTCTTCATATGGATGTTTTTTTTGTTGTTGTTGTTTTTTGAGATGGAGTCTCCTCTGTCACCAGGCTGGAGTGCAGTGGCACAATCTCGGCTCACTGCAACCTCTACCTCCCAGGTTCAAGTGATTCTCCTGCCTGTGCCTCCCTAGTAGCTGGGATTACAGTCCTTGCCATCATGCCCAGCTAAGTTTTGTATTTTGTGCACCCAGCAACAGTGTCTTTCAAAAAGCAGAAGTTTAGGCTGGGTGCAGTGGCTCACCCCTGTAATCCCAGCACTTTGGGAGGCCGAGGCGGGCAGACTGCCTGAGGTCAGGAATTCCAGACCAACCTGGCCAACATGGTGAAACCCTGTTTCTACTAAAAAATCAAAAAATTGCCAGGTGCGGTGTCTCATGCCTGTAATCCCAGCACACCTGGGGAGGCCGAGGCAGGCAGATCACAGGGTCAGGAGATTGAGACCATCTGGCTAACACAGTATAACCCCGTCTCTGCTAAAAATAAAAAAAAATAAAAAATTAAAAAAAAAAAGCAGGGCCCGGGTGGCACTCACCTGTAATCCCAGCTACTCGGGAGTCTGAGGCAGGAGGATAGCTTGAACCCAGGGGACAGAGGTTGCAGTGAGCCGAGATCCTGCCGCTGTACTCCAGCCTGGGCAACAGAGCAAAACTCCATCTCAAAAAAAGAAAAAAAAATTAGCCGGGCATGGTGGTGCACTTCTGTAATCCCAGCTACCCAGGAGGCTGAGGCAGGAGAATCGCTTGAACCCAGGAGGCAGAGATTGCAGTGAGCCAAGCTCATGCCACTGCCCTCCAGCCTGAGCAACAGAGTGAGACTCTGTCACAAAAAAAAAAAAAAGAAAAAGCAGTTTAAAATTTTCAAGTACAACTCACTTATTTATATTATGGCTTGTGCTTTTTGCATCCTATCTTATTTTATTTTATTTATTCGATTTTATTTTAAGACACGGTTTCATCCTGTTGCCCAGGCTGGAGTGCAATGGTATGATATGGTTCACTGCAATCTTAACTACCCAGGCTCAAGCACTCCTTCCACCTGAGCCCCTCAAGTAGCTGAGACTCCTGGTGCACACCATCACGCCCAGCTAATTTTTGTATTTTTTGTAGAGCCTCCCAAAGTGCTAGGATTACAGCATCCTACCTAGGAAGTCCCAGATACTCAGGAGGCTGAGGCAGGAGAATCACTTGAACCCAGGAGGCGGAGGTTGCAATGAGCCAAGATTGAACTACTGCACTCCAGCCTGGGTGACAGAGCAAGATTCCATCTCAAAAAAAAGAAAGAAAAATAAATATATTTGTGTGGGTCCATTTTCAGAAATTCTGTTCTATTCCATTTTACTCTATGGTAATCGTTTTAATAAAACAATTATATAACATACTGTTGTTCTTTAGAGAAGAAAAAAAGTAAGAAAACAGTTATTTTACTTTGGTGAAAATAACTCTGAAATTATTCTTAGGTATTATGAAAAATGGCTAAATTTTTTTTTTTTTTTTTTGAGATGGGGTCTCACTCTGTCACCCAGGCTGGAGTGCAATGGCTCGGTCTTGGCTCACTGCAACCTCCGCCTCCCGGGGTCAAGTGATTTTTCTGCCTTAGCCTCCAGGGTAGCTGGGATTACAGGTATGTGCCACCACACCTGACTAATTTTTGTATTTTTTAGTAGAGATGGGGTTTCACCATGTTCTCGATCTCCTGACCTCAGGTGATCTGCCTGCCTTAGCTTCCCAAAGTGCTAGGGTTACAGGATAGAGCCCCAGCGCCCAGCCAGGCTGAATGTTATACATGTGAACAATTTGCATTCTTCCCAACTATCTCTTACTCTAACTGGGAATATATGTGTATCTTAAAGGTATTTCCTGTAACTAATTTCTAGGGTAGTAAGTTATCATTGTATTGAACATGTATTTTTTGTGCATAGGAAGTAATTAGGCGTTCTTTGCTTGTAGCTTCATTGTTCTCCAAATAAAAAAGGGAGTAAAATAAACTCATCATGTGGAAATCTTTAAAATAACCTAAACCAGGTCCTATTAAAGCATAATGGAAAAAAAAAATAGAAAATTTCAAAGGCTAAATCAAAATAAATTCCGTTCTTTGGGAACAACAGCCACTTAAATAACACAAATCAAGGAAGGGGATTTCCTGACTTCTGCTTCCAAGCAATTCCAATAAATGAAGGAGGAAGTGATTTTCCTTTTTAAAAAACTTACTGTTGGCAGGATTAATGTACTTCCTTTCACTCTTTGAGGATGTTAAACACGTGTACACTAATATTCGTGTACTTCATAAACCTTTGGGATTTTGTCAGATTCTAAGTAAAATGCAGGTTTTTAATTTTTATTTCTATTTATTTAATTAATTTATTTATTTTTGAGACAGTGTTTCACTCTTGTTGCCCAGGCTGGAGCATAATGGCACAATCTCAGCTCACTGCAACCTCAACCTATTGGGTTCAAGTGATTCTCCTGCCTCAGCCTCCTAAGTAGCTGGAGGTATGCGCCACCACACCCAGCTAATTTTGTATTTTTAGTAGAGACAGGGTTTCACCTTGTTGGTCAGGCTAGTCTCGAACTCCTGACCTCAGGTGATCCACCCGCCGCAGCCTCCCAAAGTGCTGGGATTACAGGTGTGAACCATGGCACCTAGCTTTATTTGTTTGTTTGTTTGTTTGTTTGTTTTTGAGATGGAGTCTCACTCTGTCACCCAGGCTGGAGTGTAGTGGCATGATCTTGGCTCACAGCAACCTCTGCCTACTGGGTGCAAGCAGTTCTCTGCCTCAGCCTCCCAAGTAGCTGGGATTACCACCACTATGCCCGGCTGATTTTTGTATTTTTAGTAGAGATGGGGTTTTATCATCTTGGCCAGGCTGGTCTTGAACTCCCGACATCAGGTAATTCACTCACCTTGGCCTCCCAAAGCGCTGGGATTACAGGCGTGAGCCACTGGGCCTGGCCTATTTTTATTTTTTATTTGTTGAATGGAGTCTCACTGTCACCCAGGCTGGAGTGCAATGGCTCAATCTCAGCTCACCGCAACCTCTGCCTCAAATTCAGGTGATTCTCCTGCCTCTGCTTCCTGAGTAGCTAGGATTACAGCCATGCACCACCATGCCTGGCTAATTTTTGTATATTTAGTAGAGACAGGGTTTCACATGTTGGTCAGGCTAGTCTCAAACTCCAGCCTCAAGTGAGCCACTGGCCTTATCCTCTCAAAGTGCTGGGATTATAGGCGTGAGCCATGGTGCCAAGCTCAGAATGTTAAATTGTTTCAGTAAAAAGTCATTCTGGGCTGGGCGCGGTGGCTCAGGCCTGTAATCCTAGCACTTTGGGAGGCTGAGGTGGGTGGATCACCTGAGGTCAGGAGTTCAAGACCAGCCTGGCCGTCATGGTGAAACCCCATCTTTAAAAAAAAAAAAAAAGTCTTTCTGTTAGGGAAATGTTATAGACGCATTACTAAAAGCAAGAGAAACATCAAGGCATCAACACTTACTGTCAGGGATCTCTTATCCTGGTGGAATAAACATGAGCTTTGGAGTCAGAATAAATTTGCATTCTCTTTGACTTATTATGAGTCAAGGGGCAAGTTTCTTAGCTTCTCTAAGCCTCAGCTTCTTCCTTTGCAATAATAACACTTGACTGACAGCGTTATGAGGATTAAATTAAAAGACATCTAGTATTCTGCTTGGCCTAGAGTAAACACTCAGTAAATACTTTCTCACTTCTCCCAGACTGAGAAGTTTTCTGGAGGTAAATTGCATAGCCCACAGCAGAAGTTAATCTTTTGGTTCTTCCTCATTCTTTTTTAGTAACAGAATGTTAGAAGTTTGAAAAGTACTGGAGGACAAGAGAATACCTGAGCTCAGGGATCAGACGCTAGGATAAGAAACTAGTTCAGCAGGAAGTGTGCACTGTCAGCCCCTTAAGGATCATATGCTCCAGGTGTCCAATCCCATCGCACATGTTTAATACCTCAAATGTCACTTGATGGTAGAAGACTCTCTAGGGAACTCTTTGAGAACAGTACCCAGCTGTAGTGGAAGGCTCACCTGAGAGCACCTTTTAGTTTTTCTCTGTCCTTCTTTGTCCTCAGTGTAATTTAATTATGTCCTTTCTTGCTGCAGCTTTTAAATTCAGACCCTTGTTATTAGTGTCTGTCACCTTAAATCACCAGATTTGGGCTCTCTTCACCTCCTCCCATCTTTATCCTGCGAAAGCGATAGTGGTACTGCCTAATTTGTTTCTGGTTGTTCCTCCCATCTCTCCAACACACCTGATGTTTAACAATTAATTTTATTCCAAAAAGCAGAAAAAAAAATTTCCCAGTGCCGTGGCTATTTATTAGGGAACTCTCCACATCCATATTAGCAAAAAACAGATTCTCAGTTATGTGTGCAAATATCCTAATGTACTTTAGGGATGATGTAGACTAATTGTGAATTTCTGTTTTCAGAATATTGGCCAAAACATGAAATAGTCTCAATTGGACTGGTCATACTAATTTATATTTATAGCTGTATCACTATTCACATTTTATTGAAGAACAAAATGAAGATTTGACTTTCTATATACCGTTTATGTACTATATACTACTTAATGTCCTCAAAATGTAAAAAGTATAATATTTGGACTTTATGCCTAAGTTTTAAGGAAGGCAAAGTAGTGTTAAAACTTAAAGTTCCTAATTCTGCTTTTTTGCATGTACAAAAATTTTGTCCTATAGTGCATTGGAGCTATCTCAAGCATAAAAATGCACAGAACTCTTTCTCTGATTCTATGTATATAAAATATATTCATATGTATGTATGTACATGCACCTTACACTGTAACACCTAACAGTATTTCATTGGCCAAGTGTGGTGCCTCAAACCTGTAATCCCAGCACTTTGCGAGGCCAAGGTGGGTGGATCACTTGAGGTCAGGAATTGGAGACCAGCCTGGCCAACATGGTAAAACCCCATCTCTACTAAAAGTACAAAAATTAGCCGGGCATGGTGGCATGGGCCTATAATCCCTGCTACTCTGGAGGCTGAGGCAGGAGAATCCCTAGAACCCAGGAGGTGGAGGTTACAATGAGCTGAGACCACGCCAGTGCACTCCAGCCCTAGATGACAGAGTGAGACTCTGTCTCAAAAAAAAAAATCAACAGGCCGGGCGCGGTGGCTCAAGCTTGTAATCCCAGCACTTTGGGAGGCCGAGGCGGGTGGATCACGAGGTCGAGAGATCGAGACCATCCTGGTCAACATGGTGAAACCCCGTCTCTACTAAAAATACAAAAAATTAGCTGGGCATGGTGGCACATGCCTGTAATCCCAGCTACTCAGGAGGCTGAGGCAGGAGAATTGCCTGAACCCAGGAGGCGGAGGTTGCGGTGAGCCGAGATCGCGCCATTGCACTCCAGCCTGGGTAACAAGAGCGAAACTCCGTCTCAAAAAAAAAAAAAAAAAAAAATCAACATACAAGATCAGATACATTTCTTCAGCCACAGATGGTGAGAAAACTTAATTTTAAATGTTATTTAAAATAACATTAAGGCCAGGTGCAGTGTTTTACAATTATAATTCTAGCACTTTGGGAGACTGAGGTGGGCGGATCACTTGAGGCCAGGAATTCAAGACCAGCCTGGCCAACATGGTGAAACCTGGTCTCTACTAAAAATACAAAAAATTAGCCAGGAGTGGAGGTGGGTGCATGTAATTCTAGCTACTTGGGAGGCTGAGGCAGGAGGATTACTTGAACCTGGGAGGCCAAGGTTGCAGTGAGCTAAGATCGTGCCACTGCACTCCAACCTGGTGACACAGCAAGACTCCATCTCAAAAAAAAAAAATGGTGTTGAGAAAATTGGCTATCTGTATGGAAAAATAGGAAATACCATCTCTATCTTACATCAAAATGAATTCCTGATATAGGCCAGGCAGGGTGGCTCACACCTGTAATCTCAGCACTTTGGGAGGCCAAGACAGGCAGATCACTTAAGGTCAGGAGTTTGAAATTAGCCTGGCCAATATGAAACCACGTCTCTACTAAAAATACAAAACACAATTAGCCAGGGATGGTGGCTGCTGCCTGTAATCCCAGCTACTTAGAAGGCTGAGGCAGGAGAACTGCTTGAACCCAGGAGACGGAGGTTGCAGTGAGCCAAGATTGTACCACTACATTCCAGACTGGGTGACAGAGCAAGACTCTGTTTAAAAAAAAAAAAAAAAAAAAAACTCCTGATACAGTAAAGTCCAAATAAACACAGCACCACAAAGAAGTGTATAGAAGGATTTGAAGGTTAAAAAAAATAAAATTATTTTCAAGAGATGGGGCCTTGCTGTGTTCCTAGGCTAGAATATAGTGATTGTTCAAATGCACAATTATAGCTCACTGCAACCTCAAACTCCTGGGCTCAAGCGATCCGCCTGCCTCAGCCTCCTGAGTAGCTGGGATTACAGGCATGTGCTGCTGTGCTCAGCTTCAAATATTAAAAGAATGATTTCTAATGCAAATTCCTCATTCTTTTTCTTTCTTTTAACTGCCCATAAAATAGCTGAATGCATTAGTACAAGGGTCAGCAAATATTTCTGTAAAGGACCAGTTATTAAGTATTTTAGACTCTTACGGCCACATATAGTGTCTGTATGCCCCCTACTCCTTTCTTTTTCTACTCTTATACCTTTTCTTTTCACTTTATAATCCTTTAAAAATATAAAAACTATTTTAGCTTTTGGGCCACACAAAATAGTTCATGGGCCACATTTGCTCACAAGCTACAGGTTGCCAACCCCTGCGCTAGAACATATGCTCTGAGCTCTGTAGATTTTGTTGAAATGAGCTCAGCCAACATTAAATCATTAATTGCTTAATGTAACCTGAGAGTGCAGATTAAATATTACTGTTGCCATTTTAGAAATTGGAAAAATGAAACAAAGAGAATCTAGATGACTTACCTAAGACTATAATCTGTAGTAGACAACAGACTTGTTACTCTTTTATGTATATATATGGACCAATTTAAAACGTGTGCGTGTGTGTGTGTGTGTGTGTATACACACATATGGACCAATTTAAAACATATATGACATAAAAGAAAACATACAAGATCAAATACATTTCTTCAGCTACAAATGGCAAGAAAATTTAATTTTAATTATGAATTAATAGGCCGGGCGCGGTGGCTCAAGCCTGTAATCCCAGCACTTTAGGAGGCCGAGGCGGGTGGATCACGAGGTCAAGAGATCGAGACCATCCTGGTCAACATGGTGAAACCCCGTCTCTACTAAAAATACAAAAAATCAGCTGGGCATGGTGGCGCGTGCCTGTAATCCCAGCTACTCAGGAGGCTGAGGTAGGAGAATTGCCTGAGCCCAGGAGGCGGAGGTTGCGGTGAGCCGAGATCGCGCCATTGCACTCCAGCCTGGGTAACAACAGCGAAACTCCGTCTCAAAAAAAAAAAAAAAAAAAAAAAAAAAAAAAAAAAAAAATTATGAATTAATTATAAATATTTATATATATAATTTTAATTATAAATTTTATATATAAATATATATGGGCCAATTATATATATATATAAATAAATATATATAATATATATAAAAAATATATATATTTTTATATATATTTATATATGAATTTTTATATATTTATACTATATATAAATATATATAGTATATATAAAATATATATATATTATAAAAAAAAATATATATATATATATATATATTTTTTTAAGACAAGACCTTGCTCTGTCACCCAGGCTGGAGTGCTATGGCACAATCATGCACTATCGCAGCCTCAACCTGCTGGGCTCAAGCAATCCTCCCCATTCAGATGCCCAAGTAGCTGGGACTACAGGCATTACCACCATGCTTCAAAGTATTCTATCTTGGTAAAGAAACTGGGAAAAGTAGAGTGAAAACAACTAAAAGTTTTAGTTATTGTGGTTGTCAAAAAAATCGTTAACATTTTCCAGATCCTAACATTAAAAGAACACCAAAGTATTAGGTCCACTGGGTAAGAGGATTGTGTGGAACACTGGACCATTTTAAAGAATTTTGACAGTCAGTTGCAGTGGCTCATGCCTGTAATCCCAGCACTTTGGGAGGCCAAGGCAGGCAGATCACCTGAGGTCAGGAGTTCGAGACCAGCCAAGCCAACATGGTGAAAACCCGTCTCTACCAAAAATACAAAAATTAGCCAGGCATGGTGGCGGGTGCCTGTAATTCCAGCTGCTCAGGAGGCTAAGGCAGGACAATCACCTGAACCCAGGAGGTGGAGGTTGTAGTGAGCCAAGATTAAGACATTGCACTCCAGCCTGGGCAACAAGAGTGAAACTTCATCTCAAAAAAATTTAAAAAAATAAAAAAGAATGTTGGAGTGAATATGTACAATGCCTTCCCAAGGAGTGAGAAAAGGTCAGCAATTTCATCTAGGCCACATCCTTTTGGGAACTCACCTCATCTGGAAAGCAAATTGTTTATTCCAGTCATTTAAATGTGATGGAAGTTCATGATAAATGAGCTCTGGCAGTTGGTTCTAGAAGAGTCATCCATAGATTCTTTACTCTGAAAAGAGTCCCAGATGTGTTCTGTTTCTCTCCTTTCATTGGTATTTTTTTCATTAGATTTATTAGGGAAGTATAGTATTGTGTTTTAGGGTTGCTTGACTTGTTTTGTGTTTATAACTACTAGACAATGTCAGGAGCCACTAAAGCTGGGGTTTTTGTTTTGTTTTGTTTGTTTTTTTGAGAAGGAGTTTCGCTCTTGTTACCCAGGCTGGAGTGCAATGGCACGATCTCAGCTCACCGCAACCTCCGCCTCCTGGGTTCAGGCAATTCTCCTGCCTCAGCCTCCTGAGTAGCTGGGATTACAGGCATGCGCCACCATGCCCAACTAATTTTTTGTATTTTTAGTAGAAATGGGGTTTCACCATGTTGACCAGGATGGTCTCGATCTCTTGACCTCGTGATCCACCCGCCTCAGCCTCCCAAAGTACTGGGATTACAGGCGTGAGCCACCGTGCCCGGCCCTAATTTTTGTATTTTTAGTAGAGACAAGGTTTCACAGTGTTGGCCAGGCTGGTCTCAAACTCCTGACCTCAAGTGATCCACCTGCCTTGGCCTCCTAAAATGTTGGGATTACTGGTGTGCGTCACTGTGCCTGCCCAGGCAGTTCACTTATTGAGCAGCTAAAGTAGATAAAAAAAAGAAAAGACACCATCTTCTATAAGTAGTTTTCATCCTAGTCAGAGATAATCACCACACTCTAGCCTGAGCAACAGAATGAGACCCTGACTTAAAAAAAAAAAAAATTGGCTGGGTGAGGTGGCTCATGCCTGTAATCCCAACACTGCGGGAGGCCGAGGCAATTAGATCACCTGAAATCAGGAGTTCAAGACCACCCTAGCCAACATGATGAAACCCCATCTCTACTAAAAATACAAAAATTAGCTGGGTGTGATGGTACATGCCTGTAATCCCAGCTCTGAGATCATGCCACTGCACCCAGCCTGGGCAATGGAGTGAGACTTCATCTTCCAAAAAAAAAAAATTAGTCAGGCATGGTGGCGTGAACCTGTGGTGCAGCTGCTTGGGAGACTGAGGTAGGAGAATCGCTTCAGCCTGGAAAGTTGAGGTGGCAGTGGGCCATGATTGTGCCACTGCACTGTAACCTGGGTGACAGAGTGAGACCCTGTCTTAAAAAAAATAAAGGACTTAAGAATAATAATTTTCTAGGATATATCTTAGAGTTGACCAATGTAGTTTTATTTAATTTGGTACATGGTTTGCTCTTCCAATATGTAGATTCATGTCTTCTCCCACCTCCACCTGAAGTATTAATTGAATTACAGTTGTAAATATTAATTCTATTCCATTACTTTTGTTTTCTTCTTCATGGCATTCAGAAATATGTATGTTGGATCTGGTTTGATTACTTTATCACTTTGTTTTTAATCTTTTTAATCTCTTTAATTTTTCTTGGGTTTTCTTGTTCCCAACCTCTATATTTCAAATTATATATTTGGTCCTTATGTTCTTTTTTTTTTGTTTTAGGTCACATTCTTTGGGACACAGACTCTAAGAGATGTGTATGTATGAATATTGGTGAGTACCCTTGGGATCAGCAGTTGTGACAAAGCGAAAGGATTGGACAGAGGAGCTGCTGAACTGTAATCAGTGATGTGCTGATAAATAGTTAACGATTGACTGTTGAGAGGGGAAAGTTTTGATTTGTAACATTTGGCAATTTCCAGTGTGTAAATATTTCTTTTTTTCTTTTCTCTTTTTTGAGATGGAGTTTCACTCTTTTGCCTAGGCTACAGTGAAGTGGTGTGATCTCAGCTCACTGCAACCTCTGCCCCCTAGGTTCAAGCAATTCTCCTGCTTCAGCCTCTTGAGTAGCTGAGATTACCAGTGCCCACCACCATGCCCGGCTAATTTTTGTGTGTGTGTTGCTCTGTCCCCCAGGCTGGAGTGCAGTGGTGAGACCTCTGCTCACCGCAATCTCCACCTCCTGGGTTCAAGTGATTTTCCTGCCCTAGCCTCCCAAGTAGTTGAGATTACAGGCACCTGCCACCACGCTCAGCTAATGTTTGTATTTTTTTTTTTTTTTTTTTTTTTTTTTGAGACGGAGTTTCGCTGTTGTTACCCAGGCTGGAGTGCAATGGCGCGATCTCGGCTCACCGCAACCTCCGCCTCCTGGGTTCAGGCAATTCTCCTGTCTCAGCTTCCTGAGTAGCTGGGATTACAGGCACGCGCCACCATGCCCAGCTAATTTTTTGTATTTTTAGTAGAGACGGGGTTTCACCATGTTGACCAGGATGGTCTCGATCTCTCGACAGGGTTTCACCATATTGGCCAGGCTGGTCTCAAACTCCTGTCCTCGTGACCCACCCACCTCGGCCTCCCAAAGTGCTGGGAATACAGGTGTGAGCCACTGCACCCGGCCAGTGTGTAAATATTTCTATCATAGTTAACTGAAAGTTAACATGATGTTACCAAACATGGAGCTGGAAAGAAATGCTTAGTACCTAATCCCAGCACTTTGGGAGGCTTAAGCAGATGGATCAGCTGTGCTCAGGGGTTTCAGACCAGCCTGAGCAACATGTCGAGACACTCTCTCTACAGAAAGGCAAAACATTTGGCCTGGTGTGGTGGCTCACCCCTGTAATCCCAGCACTTGGGGAGGCTGAGGCAGGCAGATCACCTGAGGTCAGCAGTTCAAGACCAGCCCGGCCAACATGCTGAAACGCCATCTCTACTAAAAATAAAAAAATTAGCTGGGTACAATGGTGCATGCCTGTAATCCCAGCTACTTGGGAGGCTGAGGCAGGAGAATCTCTTGAACCTGGGAGGCAGAGGTTGCGGTGAGCCAAGGTCATGTCACTGTACTCCAGGTGGGCATCAGAGTGAGATTCCATCTCAAAAAATAAGTAAATAAATAAAATAATTAGCCAGGCATGGTAGTGCCTGCCTGTAGTCCCAGCTACTCAGGAGCCTGAGGTGGGAGGACCGCTTGAGCCTGGGAAGAGGGGATTGCAGTGAGCCATGATTGTGCTGCTACACTCCATCCTGGGCAGCAATGCAGGAACTCATCTCAAAAAGAAAAAAAAATTCATAATAGCACCTGTTCAGCTACATAATAGACAATCTCTAAAGAATAGATAATAGTATAGTAAAATTAGAAAGTAATGAGTATTAAGTGTTTATTACGTTGGTTTTGAATATAATTTATTTAATTTTAAATATATATAATTTAAGTTTTAATAATGGCTGTGTTTAACAACCTGCTTACAAAATTCCTAAAAATGTAACAGTTGGCTCTCACAGGCCAGTAGGAGCCAGTTCCAGCACACCACTGGCCATGATGCAGTTGCAACAAAGGTCTCAGCCAATCCTATGGGGGAGCTTTCAAGTCAGAATGGCCCTTCAGAGTTGTCTTACCCCAAGGCAAGGGCCTTGGTGTGCACCTGTCACTACAGGAAGGTGGATCTTCAGGAGAGGGTGTTGTCTTGGGTGAAGGGGTTCTCTTTGAGTCCCAGAGAAGGATTCAGCCACTACTTCCAGCAACTTGAAGTATGAGTGCCCCAGTCCTGAAGTGGGTATTTAGGGAACATACCATAGCATCCACTGTACTTATGTATCCTGTAGTTTAGTCTTGGTTCTAAAAAAAATATTATGCTTTGGGATAGTATTTTTTTCCAGTATAGTTTCATCTGTCGAAACTTGTGATTCTTGTTTCTGTGGGGTTTCTTTTTTTATAGTAACTTTGTATGGATACTGAATTTTTGCTTGCTTGTTTGTTTTGAGACAGAGTCTTGCTCTGTCACCCAGGCTGGAATGCAGTGGTGTAATCTCGGCTCACTGCAACCTCTGCCTCCCAGGTTCAAGCGACTCTCCTGCCTTAGCCTCCTGAGTAGCTGGAATTTCAGGTGCACACCACCACATCCAGCTAATTTCTTTTGTATTTTTAGTAGAGATGGGGTTTAACCATGTTGGCCAGGCTGGGCTGGAACTCCTGGTCTCAAGTGATCTTTCTGCCTTGGCCTTCCAAAGTGCTAGGATTACAGGTGTGAGCCACCATGGCTGGCTTCATTTTTAGTATGTTGGGTTTTTCTGGACCAGCTTTTAACAGATGGCTCTTTTGGAGAGAATGTTTTGAGGGTCTTTCTTGGTTTTTCAGCTCAAGAGCTCCCTCTCCTGTTGTTACAGTTTTCTTAATTATAGTGTGCCTTTCTTGTAGTCAAACTTCCTCTGATTTTCCTAGTGTTTTTTTTCAGTGGGATACTTATTACCAGGAACAAGTATTTTATTTTCCAAAGTTCCCCTTTATCCCCAAAGACACAGTTTCTCAAGACTGCCACCATCAATCCTATGAATTCTCCAAGCTCTTCTGACTTCTGTTGCCAGTGCTGATATGCCAGTTTCAGATGAGTTCTCAGCTGTTCTGACTAAAGGTTGGGCACCTTCTTTCTGGGAGTGAACCCCTGTTGATGTTATGATGTTCCATTAATGTTTAAGACACTCCATGTTTCCTATTCTTTCAAGCAGCTTCAGTGATGTCTACACTCTTGTGGGGGTTCTGGCAGGTTTCCAGGGTATTTTTTCCAACTTGTATATAAATTGGATATTGTAGCATTTTTCTGTTGTAGGAAATTTTATTTGCTGTTCTTTTTGCTCTGTGTAGTTTTTAGAAAGGGATTGGGGAGAGTCACAGGAACTCAGAAGGCATATTTATTTATTTATTTTTTGGAGACTGAGTCTTACTCTGTTGCCTAGGCTGAGTACAGTGGCCCAATTTTGGTTCACTGCAGCGTCCCCCTCCCAGATTCAAGTGATTCTCCTACCTCATCCCCCTAAGTAGCTGGAATTACAAATGTGCACCACCACACCTGGCTAATTTTGTGTTTTTAGTAGAATGTGTTTTTGTCATGTTGGCCAGGCTGGTCTTGAACTCCTGACCTCAGGTGATCTGCCCATCTCAGCGTCCCAAAGGCCTGGGATTACAGGTGTGAGTCACCATGCCTGGCCTTTCTTTTTAAACTACATCTGGTTTATTTTTTGATTTTTTGTAGAGACAGGATCTTGCCATGTTATCCATACTGGTCTTGAACTCTTGGACTCAAACAGCCTCCCAAAGTTCTGGGATTACAGGTGTGAAACACCACACCCAGCCTGTTTTCATTTAACATTTGTGTTTATATCTGTGCTCAATATATACACCTAGTTTGTTGCTTTTAGTTCTTACGTTCTTTTTCACAGTTTGCATCTACCTATTTTAGGTACCCATTCCTGTGGTTAAAACACTTGGGCTGGGCCAGGCACGGTGATTCACACCTGGAATCCCAGCACTTTGGGAGGCTGAGGTGGGTGGATCACTTGAGCCCAGGAGTTTGAGATCACCCTGGGCAACATGGTGAAATACCATCTCCACAGAAAATTTAAAAAATTAGCCTGGTGTGCTGGTGCGTGCTTGTAGTCTCAGCTATTTAAGAGGCTGAGGTGGGAGGATCGCCAGGAGGTCAAGGATGCAGTGAGCCAAAATTGTGCTACTGCATTGTAGCCTGGGAGACAGAGGGAGACCCTGTTTCAAAAAACAAACAAACAACACATGGGTTGCTTCCACCTCCCTGCTATCATTGAGAAAGCTGGATAAACACTTGTATGTATTACTGTGGTAAACCACATGACAATTTTTCTTGGACATATACCCAGGAGATGGGCTCTTGAGGTGACAGAGTGCGCACGCACGCGTACACACACACACACACACACACAGTCTCTTAACTTTACCAAGCACATCCAGAGTATTTCCCAGAACAATCAAGACAGTTTACAGTTTCCTCTGCTGTGCACAAGAGGTCAGTCTCCTCCCAAATTCATGCTAAGATTTGATATTAACCACGTCTTAAATTTGCCGTGCTGGTGAATAATTCATTAACTTTCAGCCTTAAATTTTGTATTTTGATACCTTGTTTAAGAAACCTTTCCTCATGCTAAGTCACAAAGATATTCCACTTTTTTTTTTTTTCCTTACCCACTTCCTTACTAGAGTGCAATGGCAAGATCTTGGCTCACTGGAACCTCCACCTCCCAGGTTCAATCGATTCTCCTGCCTCAGCCTCCTGAGTAGATGGGATTATAGGCACCCACCACCATGCCAAGCTAATTTTTTGTATTTTTAGAAGAGACAGGGTTTCATCATGTTGACCAGGTTGGTCTTGAACTCCTTACCTCAGGCGATCCACCTATCTTGGCCTTCCAAAGTGCTGGGATTACAGGCATGAACCACCGCTCCTAGCCTCTGTTTTTGTTGTTGTTGTTGTTGTTGTTGTTGTTGTTAATTTTCTTTTTATTTTTTTTTTAAGATGGGATTTCACCATGTTGGTCAGGCTGGTCTTGAACTCCTGACCTCGTGTGATCCGCCTGCCTCGGCCTCCCAGAGTGCTGGGATTATAGGCTTGGGCCACCACACCCGGCCCATAGCCTCTGTTTTTTATATCTTAAACCCATCTGAAGTTCACCTTCAGTGTAAGGTAAGGATCTAACTTAATTTTCTTTATATCATGAACCAGTTTTATCTACATAATTTTTCTTTTTTTGCAATGGAGTCACGCTTTATCACCTGGGCTGGAGTAAAGTGGCCCAATCTCGGCTCACTGCAACCTCCACCTCCCGGATTCTCCTGCCTCAGCCTCTGGAGTAGCTGTGATAACAGGATTGAGCCACCACACCCAGTTAATTTTTGTGTTTTTAGTGGAAATGGGATTTCACCCTGTTGGCCAGGCTAGTCTTGAACTCCTGACCTCGGTGATCCATCTGCCTTGGGCTCCCAAAGTGCTGGGATTACACAGGTCTGAGCCACTGTGCCCGGCCAAGTTTTGTTTGTTTGTTTTTGTTTTTTTGTATTTTTTTTTAATTGCATTTTAGGTTTTGGGGTACATGTGAAGAACATGAAAGGTTGTTGCATAGGTACACACATGGCAGTGTGATTTGCTGCCTTCCTCCCCATCACCTATCTGGCATTTCTCCCCATGCCATACCCCCCCAACTCCCCACCTCCCACTGTCCCTCCCCTGTTTCCCCCCAACAGACCCCAGTGTGTAGTGCTCCCCTCCCTGTGTCCATGTGTTCTCATTGTTCAACACCTGCCTATGAGTGAGAACATGCAGTGTTTGATTTTCTGCTCCTGTGTCAGTTTGCTGAGAATGATGGCTTCCAGTTTCATCCATGTCCCTACAAAGGACACGAACTCATTGTTTTTGATGGCTGCTTAATATTCCATGGTATATATGTGCGACATTTTCCCTGTCCAGTCTATCATCAATGGGCATTTGGGTTGGTTCCAGATCTTTGCTGTTGTAAACTGTGCTGCAATGAACATTCGTGGGCATGTGTCCTTATAGTAGAATGATTTATAATCCTTTGGATATATATCCAGTAATGGGATTGCTGGGTCAAATGGAATCTCTATTTCTAGGTCCTTGAGGAATCGCCACACTGGCTTCCACAATGGTTGAACTAATTTACACTCCCACCAACAGTGTAAAAGTGTTCCTATTTCTCCACATCCTCTCCAGCATCTGTTGTCTCCAGATTTTTTAATGATCGCCATTCTAACTGGCGTGCGATGGTATCTCAATGTAGTTTTGATTTGCATTTCTCTGATGACCAGTGATGATGAGCATTTTTTCATATGTTTGTTGGCCTCATGTATGTCTTCTTTTGTAAAGTGTCTGTTCATATCCTTTGCCCACTTTTGAATGGGCTTGTTTTTTTCTTGTAAATCTGTTTTAGTTCTTTGTAAATTCTGGATATCAGCCCTTTGTCAAATGGGTAAACTGCAAAAATTTTTTCCCATTCTGTTGGTTGCCGATTCACTCTAATGACTGTTTCTTTTGCTGTGCAGAAACTGTGGAGTTTGATTAGATCCCATTTGTCTATTTTGGCTTTTGTTGCCAATGCTTTTGGTGTTTTTTGTATTTTTAATAGAGATGAGGTTTCACCATGTTGGCCAAGCTGGTCTCGAACTTCTGACCTTAGGTGATCAACGGGCCTTGGCCTCTCAAAGTGCTGGAATTACAGGCATGAGCCACCTCACCTAGACTATTAACATAATTTCTAAATAATGTGTCTTTTCCTTATAAAGATGTTGTTGCCACCTTTATGGTGCCATGTTTTTCATGTCAAGTTCTATGTATCATGGATCTATCCTGAGCTTTCTATCTGTTCCACTGGTTTATTTGTCCTTGTGTCTATCTCACTGGGTTTTAAAAAATTTCTGTAGTGTGTTAGGTCTTAATAATTATTATTACACCCCCCCTTTTTTATTTTTTTACTTCTTGAGACAGAGTTTCATTCTTGTTGCCCAGGCTGGAGTGCAGTGGCACAATCTCGGCGCACTGCAACCTCAGCCTCCCGGGTTCAAGTGATTCTCCTGCCTCAGCCTCCTGAGTAGCGGGATTACAGGTGCGCACCACCACACCCACCCAGCTAATTTTTTGTATTTTTAGCAGAGACAGGGTTTCACTAAGCTGGCCAGGCTGATCTTGAACTCCTGACCTAGTGTGATCAACCCAACTTGGCCTCCCAAAGTGCTGGGATTATAGGCATGAGCCACCATGCAAGGTCATTATTACCTCCCTTTTAACCTCCTTTTTCAAATTTGACTTATCTTTTCATTGACTTTTCCATAATCATTTTAGAAAGAATTTGTCACATTTCTAGAAAAAGTTCCAGCTAACATTTTTAACATTTAAAAACATTTTTTGAGGACGGGTGCGGTGGCTCACGCCTGTAATCTCAGCAATTTGGGAGGCCAAAGCGGGTGGATCATCTGAGGTCAGGAGTTTGAGGCCAGCCTGGCCAACATGGCAAAACCCCATCTCTACTAAAAATATAAAAATTAGCTGGGAATGGTGGAGGTTACCTGGAAGCTGAGGCAGGAGAATCACTTGAACCCAAGAGGCAGAGGTTGTGGTAAGCTGAGATTGAGCCATTGCATTTCAGCCTGGGCAAGAAGAGCAAAACTCCATCTCAAAAGAAAAAATAGGTGAGATGAAAATAATCAAATTACATAATGAAATTAAGAGAACTACTGCAGATACAACAGAAATAGAAAACAATATGATGGTCAATTATAGACTAATACATTAATTGATTTTTTTTTTTTTTTTTTTTTTTTTTTTGAGACGGAGTTTCGCTCTTGTTACCCAGGCTGGAGTGCAATGGCGCGATCTCGGCTCACCGCAACCTCCGCCTCCTGGGCTCAGGCAATTCTCCTGCCTCAGCCTCCTGAGTAGCTGGGATTACAGGCTCGTGCCACCATGCCCAGCTAATTTTTTGTATCTTTAGTAGAGACGGGGTTTCACCATGTTGACCAGGATGGTCTCGATCTCTCGACCTCGTGATCCACCCGCCTCAGCCTCCCAAAGTACTGGGATTACAGGCTTGAGCCACCGCGCCCGGCTTGACTAATACATTAATAATAATAGATGAAGCTGGGCATGGTGGCTCACTTTGTAATCCCAACACTTTGGTAGGCTGAGGTGGGTGGATCATCTAAGGTCAGGAGTTTGAGACAAGCCTGGCCAACAGGGTGAAACCCTGTCTCTACTAAAAATACAAAATTAGCTGGGCGTGGTGGCACATGCCTGTAATCCTAGATACAAAGGAGGCTGAGACAGGAGAATCGCAGGAGAGTACAGTGTCACAATCTTGGCTCACTGCAACCTCTGACTCCCTGGTTCAAGGGATTCTCCTGCCTCAGTCTCCCAAGTAGCTGGTATTATAGGAATGCACCACCACGCTTGTCTAATTTTTGTATTTTTGGTAGAGATGGGGTTTCACCATCTTACCCAGGCTGGTCTCGAACTCTTGACCTCAGGTGATCCACCTGCCTCCACCTCCCAAAGTGCTGGGATTACAGGCATGAGCTGTGGCCTGCAGCCCAACTTTGAATATCTTCATTTGTATTGTTCTCATCAGGGGTCTCTGCTCCTTAAGGAACCTTTCTGTACCTTACTCTAGGCTTTGTTCCTTTCTAAGAATGTATTTATCTAGACCTCTGGCTGAAAAGGAGGCCCAGAAAGGGAAGATAGAATGATACCTTTAGCTGCTTGTTGGTTGAGCCAGGATTTTTTTATTTTTATTTTTGTTTTTGTTTTTTTCATTCTACAACCTAAGAATGTTTCTCTATGAGCCTCTTAGTTTTCCTGTGTTTCGGTTTTGCTGTAGGCCTGATGGAGAAGGCAGTGATCTACAATGGGCAATGTGGAGGATAGAAGAGTCAAAACTTCTCCCATATCTATCCTTGTGGGGGTTAATACTGAGTGTCAACTTGATTGGATTAAAGGATGCAATATTGATCCTGGGTGTGTCTGTGAAGGTGTTGCCAAAGGAGATTAACATTTAAGTCAGTGGGCTGGGGAAAGCAGACCCACCCTTAATTGAGTGGGCACAATCTAATTAGCTCCCAGTGAATATAAAGCAGGTGGAAAAATGTAAAAAGGAGAAATATGGCCTAGCCTTCAAGCCTACATCCTTCTCCCGTGCTGGATGCTTCCTGCTCTTGAACATCAGACTCCAAATTCTTCAGTTTTGGGACTGAGACTGGCTCTCCTTTCTTCTCAACTTGCAGACAGCCTATTGTGGGAGCTTGTGATCATGTATGTTAATACTTAACAAACTCCCCTTTATATATCCTATTAGTTCTGTCCCTCTAAGGGAGCCCTAATACAAATTTTGGTACCAGGAATGATTCTAGAGAAATAGAATATTAAGGATGGAGTTCTTTGTCCTTTTTTCTTTTTTTTTTTTTTCCTCCAAGACACAGTCTTGCTCTGTCACCCAGTCTGGAGTGTAGTGGCATGATCTTAGCTCACTGCAACCTCTGCCTCCCAGGTTCAAGCAATTCTGCCTCGCCTCAGTCTCATGAGTAGCTGGAATTACAGGCACACGCCACCATGCCTGGCTAATTTTTGTATTCTTAGTAGAGATGGGGTTTTACCACGTTGGCCAGGCTGGTGTTGAACTATTGACCTCGTGATTCCCTTGTCTCAGCCTCCCAAGTGCTGGGATTACAGGCATGAACCACAGTGCCCGGCCCAGATGGAGTTCTTTCATTGGTTTTGGGGTTTCTGGAGTTGGCTGTTTATTATGATTAGACCCCAAAATGCTAAAGGCTGTATTCCAATAGTGTGGAGAACACTGATGGTCCTTGGTGTGAACTGTTTAGAGAATTATTCAAAATAAATACATTTAACACTCCTGTTTCACTGCTCATGAGAGGCAAGGAGTTTAGTGACTCTATACATAATACCTTTTATCATATATGGAGAACTAAGGAACATAATGAAGCTGGTTGGTTGCTCCTAAATTCAGTGGACAAAGTGATGAAAAAAAAATCAACTCAGGGATTCCGTCTCCCAACTTCAGAAGCAGATACTGCACCTCAAATCTGCTAAGACTGTCCTTAATGAGAGTCTTGTCTTCTGTAAAGAGCTAAAATTGTGGCAAAACAGACAGAAGCTCTTATCATGCAAGTGGCTAACCTGCAACAAAAGGTGCGTGCACAAGCCTCGCCAGGTGTCTACTGTTAAAGTGAAGGCATTGATTAGAAAAGAATGGGACCCTGCAACTTGGAATAGGAGTGTATGGGAGGACCCTGATGAAGCTGGGGACACTGAGTTTGTAAACTCTGATGAACCTTCTTTGACAGAAGGAACAACTTCTCCATCCACTGTAGTGGCAATATCCCCTCCCTGACCCCTGCTGCTATCAGGCTTTCTATCTTTGTCTGAGGAGATAAACCCTACACTACCTGAGGCAATAATGATGGCTTCCCCTGAGGCCAGGCAAGATAATGTTGATTCTCCTCAGAAGCCACCCCCAACACCCCTGTTTGCTTCTATACCTATAACTAGACTAAAGCCCCGCCTGGCCCCCTGGAGGCGAGGTTGAGGGTGTGACCCATGAGGAGGTGCACTACACTCAGAAAGAACTGTTTGAGTTCTCAAATTGATATAAACAGAAGTCTGGAGAACAGGCGTGGGAATGGATATTAAGGGTATGGGATAATGGTGGAAGGAACATAAGAGTTGGATCTGGCTGAATTTATTGATTTGGGCCCACTAAGCAGGGACTCTGCTTTTAATGTTGCAGCTCAGGGAGTTAAAAAAGGTTCTAATAGTTTGTTTCCTTGGTTAGCTGAAATATGGATTAAAAGGTGGCCCACTGCGATCGAGCTGGGAATACCTGATCTCCCTTGGTTTAATGTAGAGGCAGGGATCCAAAGGCTTAGGGAGATTGGGATGGTGGAATGGATTAGTCACTTTAGACCTGCTCATCCCAGTTGGGAGGGTCCAGAAGATACACCCTTGACCAATGCCTTGTGATATAGATTTGTGAGGGCAGCACCTGCATTTTTGAAGAGACCTGTAATTGCTCTTCTCTGTATGTCAGATCTAACGGTGGGAACCACAGTCACTCAACTACAAAATTTAAATACAATGGGAATAATTGAACCCCAAGGTGACAGGGGCCAAGTGGCAGCACTCAACCATCAAAGGGAAGGTGGGTGTAGCTACCATAATGGACAGCAGAGGCAAAGTGGCAATCAAAATAGTCTGACTCATGTGGAGCTCTGGCATTGGCTAATTAATCAAGGTGTTCCTAGAAGTGAAATTGATAGGAAACCTACTGCATTCCTGCTTAATTTATACAAACAGAAAACTTCTGATTGAATGGACAATGGAATAATTTGAATTATAAAAACAGAATCACAGCCTCTCAATCAATTTCCAGACTTGAGCCAGTTTACAGACCCAGAACCCTTTGAATGAAGGAGCGGCCAGGTCCTCTTGAGGAAGGACCCCACTACATTGCTGACGATTTATGCAGTGAATCTTTCTCCCATCCTTCCCCAAGGAGACTTCTGGCTTTTTACCAGGGTAACTGTGCTTTGGGGAAAGGGAAATGATCAGACATTTTGGGGACTGCTGGACACTGGCTCTGAGCTGACATTGATTCCAGGGGACCCAAAATGTCATTTTGGTCCTCCAGTTAAAGTAGGGGCTTATGGAGGTCAGGTAATTAATGGAGTTATAGCTCAGGTCCAACTTACAATGGGTCCCCAGACTCATCCTGTGGTCATTTCCCCAGTGTCAGAATACATAATTGGCATAAGCATAATTAACAGATGGCAAAACTCCCACATTGGCTCCTTGACTGGTAAGGTGAGGGCTACTATGGTGGAAAAGGCCAAATGGAAGCCATTAGAGCTGCCTCTACCTAGGAAAATAGTAAATCAAAAACAGTATTGCATTCCTGGAGGGATTGTGGAGATGAGTGCCACCATCAAGGACTTGAAAGACACAGGGGTGGTGATTCCTACCACATCCCCATTCAACTCTCCCATTTGGCCTGTGCAGAAAACAGATGGATCATGGAGAATGACAACAGTTGATTATCATAAGCTTAACCAAGTGATGACTCCAGTTGCAGCTGCTGTACCAGATGTGGTTTCATTGCTTGAGCAAGTTAACACATCTCCTGATACCTGGTATACAGCCATTGACTTAGCAAATGCCTTTTTCTCCATTCCTGTCCATAAAGCCCACCAGAAGCAATTTGCCTTCAGCTGGTAAGGCTGACAATATACCTTTACTGTCCAACCTCAGGGGTACATGAACTCTCTGGCTTTGTGTCATAATCTTATTTGGAGAGAGTTTGATCAGTTTTCACTTCTGCAGGATGACATGATGGTCCATTACATTGATGACATTATGCTGATTGGATCTAATGAGCAAGAAGTAGCAAACAAACTGGACTTATTGGTGAGACATTTTCGTGCCAGAGGATAGGAAATAAATCTGACTGAAATTCAGGGAGCTTCTACCTCAGTAAAATTTCTGGGGGTCCAGTGGTGCAGTGGTGTGGGACCTGTTGAGATAGTCTTTTTTTTTTTTTTTTTTTTTGAATGGCTGAAAAGTTTACTTTTGAGTTTTAAACTGCCCTTTGAAAACTATATTGTGCACTGTGCTGGCATGCAGAAAGGCTGGGCTCCCTGAAAACATCCTGTTCCACCACAGGGCAGCTCAAAGCTGAGCCAACCCCCAGGCGACGCAGAGCGGCATCCCACCTGGTGTAATGTGGGTGGAGGCAGAGCCAGGCCAAATTGAGGGACTGTGCTGGGGCCCTACTGGCCCAGACTTCCTACCTGACCCCAGCACAGAAGTGGTCTGTAGGGCTGGCCAAGGACCCTGGTTCACAGAAAGTCCCTATCTGGCAGGAAGTCAGCTCTGTAGGTTCCACCCCAAGGCCACACACAGCCTTCCCCACCTGCAGATTCTGCCAAGCCTCAGTCCGCAGTGGTGACAGGCAACCCCATCAGGACAGGGTGCTTCCAAAGGCCAGTCCGAGTCCACACCAGGTATCCACTAAATCTGCCTCTCCCTCTCCAGCAAGCTGGGTGCAGCCCTCAACCTCTGCAGACATGGGGAGTGGGGTCAGGACCTACTGTAGGCTCGGGAAACACCCTGGTCCTGATTTTCACAGTGGTCTTGAGAAGGCCAGCCCAGCAGACAGGTGGCTGGAGAGGCACATCCTGGGCCCCAACATAGGTCCACCACGCCGACTCCTGCAGTAGCCTCACTGAAGCGGCAGAAACACAGAAGTGCCAAATCCATCACTCTTTTCCTGTAGGAAGTCCCCAGAGGTAGCCCTCAGGAGAATGACCCTGTTGGCTGAAGATAGGACCATAACACCCATGCCTGCCCAGGGCCACCTTCGACTTGGCTACAGGAACTCTGCAGACTGACACCCTGGACACACAAGGAAAAGAAAGTTCCCTCCAAGGGGGTATCTGGCCCAGCCTCGACCCCAGCAAGCGGAGGGCAGCAAAGCCCCCAAATGACTCCGCTATCCCCCACCCACCGTCCCTGCTGGGCAGACAGGCACACCCTGTCCATGGGGGCACCCCCACCCCACAGTGTTCGGCTGCCCTCTCGTCCCCATGTGCACAGTCACCTGCCCACCAGACCCGGGTCACAGGGCCAGGAGGATAGCACTGCTCAGGCACAGAGAGATTGTCTTTCGAAGGTGAAGGATAAGTTGTTGCATTTGGTCTCTCCTACAACCAAGAAAGAACTATAAAACCTAGTTTTGGATTTTGGAGGCAACACATTCCTCATTTGGGTGTGTTACTCTGGGCCATTTATCAAATGACGCAAAAGGCTGCCAGTTTTGAATGGGGTCCAGAACAGGAGAAGGCTCTGCAACAGGTCCAGGCAGCTGTGTAAGCTGCTCTGCCACTTGGGCCATATGACCCGGCAGATCCAATGGTGCCCGAGGTGTCTGTGGCAGATAGGGATGCTGTTTGGAGCCTTTGGCAGGCCCCCATAGGTGAATCACAGAGGAGGCCTTTAGGATTTTGGAGCAAGGTCCTGCCATCTACTGCAGATAACTACTTCCCTTTTGAAAGACAGCCCTTGGCCTGTTACTGGGCTTTGGTGGAAATTGAACGTTTGACTATAGGCCATTAAGTCACCATGCCACCCGAACTGCCTATCATGAACTGGGTGCTTTCTGACCTATCTAGCCTTAAACTGGGTCATGCGCAGCAGCATTCCATTATCAGAGGGAGGAACACTGCCACCAGGAGACACAACAATTCCATTAAACTGGAAGTTAAGATTGCCACCTGGACACTTTGGGCTCCTCCTATCTTTAAGTCAACAGGCTAAGAAGGGAGCTGCAGTGTTGGCTGAGGTGATTGACCCAGACTATCAAGATGAAATCAGTCAACTACTCCACAATGGAGGTAAGGAAGAATATACATGGAATACCGGAGATTCATTAGGGCATCTCTTAGTATTACCATGCCCTGTGATTAAGGTCAGTGGAAAACTACAACAGCCCAATCCATGTAGGACACAAATGGTCTAGACCCTTCAAGAATGAAGATTTGGGTCCTGTACCAGGAAAGAAACCACAGCCTGCTAAGGTGCTTGCTGAAGGCAAAGAGATACAGAATGGGTAGTAGAAGAAGGTAGTCATTAATACCAGCTATGACCACGTGACCAACTGCAGAAACGAGAACTATAATTGTCATGAGTATTTCCTCTTTTTTTTTTTTGAGACGGAGTTTCGCTCTTGTTACCCAGGCTGGAGTGCAATGGCGCGATCTCGGCTCACCGCAACCTCTGCCTCCTGGGTTCAGGCAATTTTCCTGCCTCAGCCTCCTGAGTAGCTGGGATTACAGGCACGCGCCACCACGCCCAGCTAATTTTTTGTATTTTTAGTAGAGACAGGGTTTCATCATGTTGACCAGGATGGTCTCGAGCTCTTGACCTTGTGATCCACCCACCTTGGCCTCCCAAAGTGCTGGGATTACAGGCATGAGCCACCGCACCTGGCCTCCTCCTTCTTTTATTAAAAACATGTTTGTGCATGTGTACACTTGTACTAAGAAAATATCTTCATTTTATTTACTATTCCTTTATCATATGACATAAGATTTATTGACTTCATATCAGCATTTAAGTATCATTAACTTTATATAATAGCATTTGGGTTGGGGATTGATGTGTTTCTGGTTGTACAAAGGATAGTTGTATTATGTTGTAATTATGACATTATTGTTTTTATTTGAAGATTATGTATGATATCAGGAGATGTGTATGGGTTCAAGTTAACAAGGGGTGGACTTGTGGTGGTTAATACTGAGTGTCAACTTGATTGGATTAAAGGATGTCAAGTGCTAATCCTGCATGTGTCTGTGAGGAGATTAACATTTGAGTCAGTGGGCTGAGGAAGGCAAACCCACCCTTAACTACATGGGCAGAATCTAATCAGCTTCCAGTGAATATAAAGCAGGTAAAAAAATGAAAAAAGGAGAGAGATGGGCCTAGCCTCTGAGCCTACATCTTTCTCCTGTGGCGGATGTTTCCTGCCCTTGAACATTGGACCCCAAGTTCTTCAGTTTTGGGACTGAGACTGGCTCTCCTTGCTCCTCAGCTTGCAGACAGCCTATTGTGGGACCTTGTGATCATGTATGTTAATACTTAACAAACTCCCCTTTATATATCCTATTAGTTCTGTCCCTTTAAGAGAACCCTGACTAATACAATCCCCATGATGGAAGCCTGGTCCTCTGTGGTACAGAGTTATTGAAGCAGGAGAATAGGATCTGGAGGCAGCAAACATGAGGCTGCATGCCAACTTCCTAGAACTAAATTGAAAGGAAAACCTAACTTTCCATGCCTAAGTAAGAGAAGGACCAGAGGCTACTCCCTTTGACCTTTTCTGGAAGGATTAGAGGCTACTCCCTTTGATCTTTTCTGTGTGGCAGATGGGAAATTGGCTGTTTGCAAGGAATCAGACTGATTGCAGGCCAGTCTTTGCATAGAATTATAATTTTGTAACTTCACCCTAGCCTCTTATTCGTTGCCCTCTGCAATGTTTGCATAGGAGTGCGATCTTTGTATCTTCACTTCAGCCTCTGGTTGGCTGCTTTCTGCCACCAATCAGACTGATTGCAAGCTACCATTTTATTTACATGAGGTGAACATGAAGTGACCACTGGGAAATTTCTAGGGTGTATTTGGACCCAAGAAGATTCTGTGTCTAGGCTCTTGAGCAGCTGCTCGGGCCACTCCCACACTGTAGAGTGTGCTTTTGTTTTCAATAAATCCTTGCTTTCATTCTTTTGTTGATTCTTTCTTTCTTTGCTGGGCATTTTGCCCTACTCTTTGTTCAAAATGCCAAGAACTTGGACAACTTGCATTCACAGCCCTCAACTGGTAACATTATGATTCCCCTTCTTTACCAATCATAACCACCTTCTAATTCTTCAGGGGTTTCTGCTGGTTTTTAGTTTCCTTCATTATACTAATTTATTTCTTCCTTCTGAGGCATCTTCGGGTTTAGACTGGGGGAGACAGACTGTGCCACTTTGCCATCATGTTAGGGGCCCATAATGATATGCCTTTCATGACTCAGCCTACCCCAGGGATATTGAAGCTTTGTGTCTCCAGTAATCTAGGGCAGAAGATATTCTTTCTTGATTGGTCATGGTAGTAGTCCAGAAATGAAGATGTTCAAGCTGAAGAACTTACAGGCAGAATATAAAAGCAAAGGAAAGACAAAGCAATATATATACATTAAAGAGAACAAAATAGGTGTTTCCTGAAAGATATGTACCTTCAACATGCTTGTATTTAATTTTACAGTGATTTGGGAATCTTCTTAACCCTGGAAATGAGACAAGAAAATTAACCTCATTATAAATTGCTTTAAACACATTTGTGGGAATATAGGTGAGTCATGGGGAAAAGTGCCTCCAGAACTCACAAAGATAAACTAGTAAAATCAGTATGTAGGCCGGGTGCAGTGGCTCACGCCTGTAATCCTAGGACTTTGGGAGGCCGAGGTGGGTGGATCACCTGAGGTCAGGAGTTCAAGACCAGCCTGGCCATCGTGCTGAAACCCCATCCTTTAAAAAAAAAAAAGAAAAAAAAATCAGTACGTCATCCTTCTTTTTTTTTTCTTTTTTTTGAGACAGGGTCTCGTGCTGTCACCTAGGCTGGAATGCAGTGGCACCATCTCAGCTCACTGTAACCTTTGCTCCCCAAGCTCAAGCAGTCTTCCCACCTCAGCCTCCTAAATAGCTGGAATTACAGGTGTGAGCCACTGTGCCTGGCCTATAATCCATATTTATAAAAGTCACATAAAGGTGGCAGAATGTCTTGCAGCCCTAAAATCAGGAAGAAAAGGACTTGGTAACAGCTTATTACTTATTAGACAGTATTCTTTTTTTTTTTTTTTTTTTTGAGACGGGGTTTCGCTCTTGTTACCCAGGCTGGAGTGCAATGGCACGATCTCGGCTCACCGCAACCTCCGCCTCCTGGGTTCAGGCAATTCTCCTGCCTCAGCCTCCCTAGTAGCTGGGACTACAGGCATGTGCCACCATGCCCAGCTAATTTTTGTATTTTTAGTAGATACGGGGTTTCACCATGTTGACCAGGATGGTCTTGATCTCTTGACCTCATGATCCACCCGCCTCGGCCTCCCAAAGTGCTGGGATTACAGGCTTGAGCCACCGCGCCCGGCCTATTAGACAGTATTCTTATACCTAAAGTTAGAACATGGCTTAAATATTGATAATGATTGTTATTTCTGAGGATAGGCCTGTCTGTATTTTTTAAATTTTCAGTGAACATGCATTACGTTTGTAATTGGTAAAACCTGAATATTATTTTAATGGAATTTTTATAGAGAAATAATTATATAAACATACAAAGTATTGTAAAGATACTTGCTGTAGCATTGTCTGCAATGTTGAAAAATATCCAAATTTCTATCAGTAGGAGAACAATTGAATACATTATGATATGTCTATATAATGGGTCAGGTGTCCCTGTAATCCCAGCTACTTGGGAGACTGAAGCAGGAGGATCACTTCACCCCAGAAGTTAGAGGTTACAGTGAGTTATGATTGTGCCACTGTACTCTAGCCTGAATGACAGAGCAAGACCCCATCTCTAAAAACAAACAAAAGGCTGGGCGTGGTGGCTCAAGCCTGTAATCCCAACACTTTGGGAGGCCAAGACAGGTGGATCATGAGGTCAAGAGATCGAGACCATCCTGGTCAACATGGTGAAAACCCATCTCTACTAAAAATACAAAAAATTAGCTGGGCATGGTGGCGCGTACCTGTAATCCCAGCTACTAGGGAGGCTGAGACAGGAGAATTGCCTGAACCCAGGAGGCGGAGGTTGCGGTGAGCCGAGATCGCGCCATTGCACTCCAGCCTGGGTAACAAGAGCGAAACTCCGTCTCAAAAACAAACAAACAAACAAACAAACAAAAAACAAAAAATACGGATATGCAATGAATATCATGCAACCAATAAAATGATGTAGCTCTATATTTATTATAATAGAAAAATTTTGAAGATGTACTATTAAATGTAACACAAAATAGGTTTTTATTTATTTATTTTTTGAGACAGAGTCTTGCCTTGTTGCCCAGGCTGGAGTACAGTGGTGTAATCTCGGCTCACTGCAACCTCTGCCTCCCAGGCTGAAACCATTCTCATTCCTCAGCTTCCTGAGTAGCTGGGACTACAGATGTGTGCCAGCATGCCCAGCTAATTTTTTATATTTTTAGTAGAGACAGGGTTTCAGCATGTTGGCCAGGCTGGTCCTGAACTCCTGGCCTCAGGTGATCCACCTGCCTCAGCCTCTCAAAGTGCTGGATTATAGGCATGAGCCACCACTCCTGGCCTCAAAGTAGATTTTAAAACATGTCCAATATGAGCTTGCTTTTGCAACAAAACAAGCTTGTTTTAAAAGACCCCACCTCTTAAAAAATAATAAAAATAAAACAGTAGGTTGGCCGGGCGCGGTGGCTCAAGCCTGTAATCCCAGCACTTTGGGAGGCCGAGGCGGGTGGATCACGAGGTCGAGAGATCGAGACCATCCTGGTCAACAAGGTGAAACCCCGTCTCTACTAAAAAAAAAAATACAAAAAGTTAGCTGGGCATGGTGGTGCGTGCCTGTAATCCCAGCTAATTAGGAGGCTGAGGCAGGAGAATTGCCTGAGCCCAGGAGGCGGAGGTTGCGGTGAGCTGAGATCGCGCCATTGCACTCCAGCCTGGGTAACAAGAGCGAAACTCCGTCTCAAAAAAAAAAAAAATAAAAAATAAATAAAACAGTAGGGCCTGAGCTAGTGGCTCACACCTGTAATCCCAGCACTTTGGGAAACCAAGGCAGGCTGATCACTTGAGGTCAGGAGTTTGAGACCAGCCTGGCCAACATGGTGAAACCCTGTTTCTTCTAAAAATACAAAAATTAACCTGGTGTCATGGTGGATACCTGTAGTCCCAGCTACTCAGGAAGCTGAGGCAAAAGAATCACTTGAATCCAGGAGATGGAGGTTACAGCGAGCTGAGATCATGCCACTGTACTCCAGAACTGGCGACAGAGGGAGACTCCATCTCAAAAATAAACAGAATTAATTAATTAAAATAAAATAAAACAGGTAACTGGAAATAAGAGTTCAGGGATTTAGCATAAGTAATAAGTGGTTAGGTCAGAAGGATATCTGACACTTGAAGTGAGTAATGGAATGGAGGTAAGGAAAATGAAACTTAAAGAAAAATTTATGTATTTTGTCCCATGGCCCTATAAATAACTAAATTAGAATATTTTCCCTCAAAATAACCTAAATTCATTAATTTAATTGCTGTAAAGTAAAAGGGAAAATGGGAGACCAGAAAAAAATGTTGCTTTGTGATTATAACCTATAATTTATGAATCATGCTTATTCAACTTAATGGCTATATTTGGTTTAATAACTTCTTTCAAAAACACATGGTCATGATATATGACTTTGTGTACACCAAATAGCAACATTTTTGTTATTATTTTGCTGTATTGTAGAATTTTTTTTTTTAATTTTTTATTTATTTTTTTATTTTTTATTTTATTTTATTTTTTTTTGAGACGGAGTTTCGCTCTTGTTACCCAGGCTGGAGTGCAATGGCGCAATCTCGGCTCACCGCAACCTCTGCCTCCTGGGTTCAGGCAATTCTCCTGCCTCAGCCTCCTGAGGAGCTGGGATTACAGGCACGCGCCACCACGCCCAGCTAGTTTTTTGTATTTTTAGTAGAGACGGGGTTTCACCATGTTGACCAGGATGGTCTCGATCTCTCGACCTCGTGATCCACCCGCCTCGGCCTCCCAAAGTGCTGGGATTACAGGCTTGAGCCACCGCACCCGGCTGTATTGTAGAATTTTAAATGTCTTATTTTATGGTGTCTGCCACCTGGACAAATTTGTGAGTTAACACTGCTTTTTTTTCTTTTTCTTTTTCTTTTTGAGACAGAGTCTTACTCTGTCTCCCAGGCTGCTGCACAGTGGCGCAATCTTGGCTCACTGCAACCTCTGCCTCCTGGGTTCAAGCAATTCTGCCTCAGCCTCCGAGTAGCTGGGATTACAGATGTGCACCACCACACCTGGATAATTTTGTATTTTTAGTAGAGACAGGGTTTCACCATGTTGGCCAGGCTGGTCTCGAACTCCCCACCTCACGTGATCCACCTGCCTTGGCCTCCCAAAGTGCTGGGATTACAGACATAAGCCACTGCGCCCGGTCTAACACTACTTCTTCAGGACTTAGATTTCACCAAAATAAATCAGACTACTCCCATGAACTCTTTCAGATTAACAAAAGTTCAATTTTCTAAATTCCTGATTTAGAATATTAAATAATTATTTGTCCTGTTAGAATATTAAATAATTATTTGTCCTGAAAGAGTTAATGCAGACTCCAAAGCCCTTATTTCCACTGGAATAATTTCCAATGGTTTAAGTGAGAATCTGGTTCAACAGATTTTGGAAATGTGGAGTCATCTCTTCAGTGTATCCTAGAAAATAAACATCTAATTTACTCAGATTGGGTCAAGATATGACAACTGCACTTAAGGTTGTGTCACTGAACCATAATATGAAAAAAGCATTCTACAATGGTTTTTCTTTTGCCTTTTTTTTTTTTTTTTTTTTTTTTTTGAGATGGAGTCTCACTCTGTCACCCAGGCTGGAGTATAGTGGTGTAATCTCATCTTACTGAGACCTCTGCCTCCTGAATTCAAGCAATTCTGTCTCAGCCTGGGACTACAGGTACCTACTACCATGCCTGGCTAATTTTTTTGTATTCTTTTTTTTTTTTTTTTTTTGTCTTTTTGTTTTTTTCCTTTTTGTGGAGAACGGGGTCTCGCTATATTGCCCAGGCAGGTCTCGAACTCCTGGGCTCAAGCTATCCTCCCGCCTCTGCCTCCCTAAGAGCTGGGATTACAGGCGTGAGCCACAGCGCCCGGCTTTTTTTGTATTCTTAGTAGAGACAAGGTTTCAGCATATTGGCCAGGCTGGTCTTGAACTCCTGACCTCGTGATCTACTTGCCTCGGCCTCCCAAAGTGCTGGGATTACAGGTGTGAGCCACTGCACCTGGCCCTTTCTGGTACTTCTATTAACAGATTTCTAAGGATGAAATTAAAAGTGGACCTATCTGGTATTATAACTGGTTTTTTGTTTTATGTTATTCAAGGGTGACATCTACAGGCCTATGATGAGAAACACAGACTAATGCTGAATTTACCTGTACTATTTTATGACAGGTGTGAGTCCTAACCTCCTACTGAATATTACTTTTGGTAACTCCTTGGTGCTACAGGAGAAAGTTAAGTTAGGGAAACAAAAAGTATATGATCAAAAGCCCAATTACCAGAGTGCTTCCAGTCCATAACTTACTGTGATTGGAGGGATGCAAGAGATTTTCGTAAGGTAGACTGCACATCTAACTGAAGCAGCCTAGGAATATCTGGGTACCCACCCAGCTGGGCCCAGAGTGAATGCATAGATGTCTTCTCTGCTATTGGGTAGCTTGTAGTGGACAGATCAACATTCCAGATGGCCTCTGTCTGGTCCTCTTGTTGTCTACAGAATCAGAGCATAAATTGGAAGCACCAAATTTTTCTGAGCTCCATAGCCCATTAATATTTATCTTATTCACCCCTCTTCACCACCACCTAGTCCTATAATACCCTCCCCTTGCACTGACCAGCATTAGCTCTGCCCACTTTGACAGACAGATGGATGAAAAAGCAAAACTGGCTGAGTTACCAAAGCTGCATTTTCATTACTTCACCTAGTAATCCATTTTAAAACTACCATTTTAGCTTCATGGCTTATAGAGACCACATAACTTTTCTCCTTCCTTCCTAAAGCTCCTTCCTCCTTAAAAAGAAAGAAAGAAAGAAAGAAAGAAAGAAAATAAAAAGAAAGAAAAGAAAAAGAGAGGATAATGCTTCTAAGTTTATTAAAATAATTTTTTTTAGTAAGAATCAGCTTTATTTTTAGAGGAACTCAAAATCCAATGTTAAATATTTAAGTAGAAATATATGTAAATTAACCTCTTACAAAATTAGCTAAGGGAATTAATACTCCTTTAGACTTTCCATTGTACCATTTGATAATTGTGGGGAAAGGGAAGCTCTTGGGCAGGAAATTAGGTCCCACATATCGTCCAAACAAAGTTTAACATCAGTCTTTTTAGCACATACCTAAATTTCTTGAATATGTCAGAGGTTCTGTCCTCTTCCATTAGTAATTTTAAGAATGGCTTTTGAACAAATATGGTAGAGTCAGGTATCTGCTTTCCTTCGATGATTAAGGGGATAGGTTGACTAAGATTCAATGCATACATCTTTTTGAGCTATAAAAAATTAGATCAGAAAAAGGAAACCGTGAAAAGAGAATCTTTAGAAGGGTCTTCAGAGCTGTCCCTAGACTAAACTGTGACTCCTCCTTTTCCATGGATTTGCATCCTCTCCCTACTCCACCCGCTTCCAACATTCATAATTTCAGAGGTGGCAGCTCTGCTATGTAAAAACCTTAGTCCTACTTAAGCTTGACTCCTGGTTCTCTCATTTTCTTGAGATGTTGGGATAGTTGCTTAATTTATCTGTACTTCTTTCTCCTCATTTCTAAAACAGGGTTAATAACACAGGGTTGTTGGGGGAACTGTAAAACACAGTATACATGGAAGCACTTTACAAATTGTGAAGCAGTATGCAACTGTAATGATAGCCAGCGTTTACTGAATACTTACTGAATGTGAGACACTGAACTAAGTACTTTCCATATATTAGCTGATTTGGTATTTATGACAACCTTATGAGATATGTATTATTATTACCCTTGTCTTATATATGGAGAATCTGAGGCTCAGAAAATGTAAGCAGCTTGCATGAAGTCACTTAGCTAGTATGTAGCTAGGCTGATTTGAACCCCAACAGTCTGGTAGCAGAACTAACCCTCTTGACCACCATGCTGATTCAGTGCAAGGTGTTTATTAATAGATAACCTCTTATCCCTTTTGCTTTGTCTCCTTTCTCTAAGCCTTGATACCCATACCTCATCCTCTGGTTTCTGGCTTCCGTGACCCCAGACCCTTATTCCTCCTCTGAAATGCCCTAGGCATTGTGATTCCTGTTAGATAACCCATGTTGCTGTCCACCCTATCTACATTGGCTATATTTGCCAAATAAAAAAAAAGGGAGCATATTCATTTTTTTGACAAAGAGCTGTAATATTTAAAATATAACTGTTCTGGGCCAGGTGCAGTGGCTCATCCCAGCACTTTGGGAGGCCAAGACGGGTGAATCACTTGAGGTCAGGAGTCCAAGAACAGCCTGGCCAATGTAGTGAAACCCTGTCTTTACTAAAAATACAAAAATTACCTGGGCATGGTGGTAGGCACCTATAACCCAGCTACTCAGGAAGCAGAGGCAGGAGAATCACTTGGACCCAGGAGGCAAAGATTGCAGTGAGCCAAGATCACGCACCTGCACTCCAGCCTGGGTGACAGAGCAAGACCCCATTTCAAAAAAATAAATGAATAAATAAAAAATAAAATATGGCTGGGCGCAGTGGCTCATGCCTGTAATCCAAGCACTTTGGAGGCCAAGGCAGGTGGATCACGAGATTGGGAGTTCAAGACCAGCCTGACCAACATGGTAAAATCCCATCTTTAAAAAAAAATAAATAAATAGGCCGGGCGCATTGGCTCACACCTATAATCTTAGCACTTTGGGAGGCCAAGGCGGGTGGATCACGAGGTCAAGAGATCAAGACCATTCTGGTCAACATGGTGAAACCCTGTCTCTACTAAAAATACAAAAATTAGCTGGGCATGGTGGCGCGCACCTGTAATCCCAGCTACTTGGGAGGCTGAGGCAGGAGAATTGCTTGAACCCAGGAGACAGAGGTTGCAGTGAGCCGAGATTGCACCATTGCACTCCAGTCTGGGTAACAAGAGTGAAACTCGGTCTCAAAAAAAAAATTAAATTAATTAATTAATAAAATAATAAAATATAACGGTTCTGGAAAATTTGCAATATATGTTTGACTTGGATTAGGTTCTGTCTGATGAGAAGTCTCTCTCTACCTTCCAAAGTCGCAAGTAAATTAATCTTATAAATTAATTGATGTCAACTGGGCATGGTGGCTCACGCCTGTAATCCCAGCACTTTGGGAAGCCGAGGCAGGTGGATCATGAGGTCAGGAGTTTGAGACCAGCCTGGCCAATATGGTGAAACCCTGTCTCTACTAAAAATACAAAAATTAGCCAGGCATGGTGGCATGCACCTGTAGTCCCACCTACTTGGGAGGCTGAGGCAGAAGAATCGCTTGAACGCAGGAGGTGGAGGTTGCAGTAAGCTGGGATTGCACCACTGCATTCCAGCCTGGGCAACAGAGCAAGACTCTGTCTCAAAAAAAAAAAAAAAAAAAAAACCTGATGTTAATGAGAGAGAAGGATATATAGTTATAAAATATCTCTAGAACCCCAGCTTGTAACATTCATCATTAGAACTCAGGCCAGGCGTGGTAGCTCATGGCTGTAATCCCAACACTTTGGGAGGCCGAGGCGGGTGGATCACCTGAGGTTAGGAATTCGAAACCAGCCTAGCCAACATGGTGAAACCCCATCTCTACTAAAAATATAAAACTTAGCTGGGTGTGGTGGTGGGCACCTATAATCCCAGCTACTCAGGAGGCAGATTCAGGAGAATTGCTTGAACCCAGGAAGTGGAGGTTACAGTGAGCCGAGATACTGCCACTACACTCCAGCCTGGATGACAGAGCAAGACTCAAAAAGAAAAAAGAAGAAGAAGAAAGCCATTTGAGCTGGGCGTGGTGGCTCAAGTCTGTAATCCCAGCACTTGGGAGGCTGAGGCGGATGGATCACGAGATCAAGAGATTGAGACCATTCTGGTCAACATGGTGAAACCCCGTCTCTACTAAAAATACAAAACATTAGCTGGGCATGGTGGCGCGTGTCTGTAATCCCAGCTACTCAGGAGGTTGAGGCAGGAGAATTGCCTGAACCCAGGAGGCGGAGGTTGCAGTGATCCGAGATTGCGCCATTGCACTCCAGCCTGGGTAACAAGAGTGAAACTCCATCTCAAAATATATAAATAAATAAAAGAAAGCCATTTGAAAGACAGAGGCAGAGATTGGAATTATGTGGCTACCAAAGATTGCCCATAGCCATCGCAATCTAGGACAGAAACGTACAACAGAATGTCCTCTCAGAGCTTCTAGAAGGAACCAACCCGGCAGACACCCTGATTTCACTAATTTCTGGCCTCTAGAACTGTAGGAGACTAAATTTCTGTTGTTTCAAGCTATGAAGTTTGTGGTAATTAGTTACAGCAGCCCTGGAAAGTAATATAGCATGCTGTCTCCAGGTAAATGTCATTTTCGAAGCTTAACCACTTTCATGTTTTTACAACATGCTGGAGAGAGGGAGTGGAAATTAGGTTACCTCGTCAAATACATGTATCATTTTCTTCAAGCACTGATTCCGTTTCTGCCCTAGAGACTTCTGCTTCTCAGTCCAGACCTGCATCACCTTTTTCTGGTAGTCATCAAGTCTGCTCAGCATCACGTAAAGATTCCTGGCCTCATAGCCTTTCCCAGTATTCTGGATGGCTTTTAGTCGTTTCATTATGTTGTTTCTTGAAAAGATAACTAAGAATTAGAATGATGGCTGGGTGTGGTGGCTCATGCCTGTAATCCCAGCACTTTGGGAGGCCAAGGCAGGTGGATAGCCTGAGGTCAGGAGTTGAACCCAGCCTGGCCAACATGGTGAAACCCCATGTCTACTAAAAATACAAAAACTTGGCCAGGCGCAGCGGCTCAGGCCTGTAATCCCAGCTACTCAGGAGACTGACACAGGAGAATTGCTTGAATCCAGGAGGCAGAAGTTGCAGTGAGCCGAGATCGTGTCACTGCACTCCAGCCTGGGCAACAAGAGACAAACTTCATCTCAAAAAAGAAAAAAGAAGGCTGGGCGAGGTGGCTCAAGCCTGTAATCCCAGCACTTTGGGAGGCCGAGGCGGGCGGATCATGAGGTCAGGAGATCAAGACTATCCTGACCAACATGGTGAAACCCTTTCTCTACTAAAAATACCAAAAAATTTAGCTGGGCATGGTGGCGTGCACCTGTAGTCCCAACTACTCGGGAGGCTGAAGCAGGAGAATTGCTTGAACCCGGGAGGCGGAGGTTGCAGTGAGCCGAGATTGCGCCATTGCACTCCAGCCTGGCGCCTGGTGACAGAGCAAGACTCTGCCTCAAAAAAACAAAAACAGGCCGGGCGCGGTGGCTCAAGCCTGTAATCCCAGCACTTTGGGAGGCCGAGGCGGGTGGATCACAAGGTCAAGAGATCGAGACCATCTTGGTCAACATGGTGAAACCTCGTCTCTACTAAAAATACAAAAAAAATAGCTGGGCATGGTGGTGCGTGCCTGTAATCCCAGCTACTCAGGAGGCTGAGGCAGGAGAATTGCCTGAACCCAGGAGGCGGAGGTTGCGGTGAGCCGAGATCGCGCCATTGCACTCCAGCCTGGGTAACAAGAGCGAAACTCCGTCTCAAAAAAAAAAAAAAAAAAAAAAAAAAAAAACAAAAACAGAATGATAACAGTTATGACCCTACTTTATCAAACTTGTCCTCAGTTTCTTTCTTTTTTCTTTTTTTTTTTGGAAACAGAATCTTGCTGTGTTGCCCAGGCTGGAGTGCAGTGGCATGCTCTTGACTCATTGCAATCTCTGCTCCCCGAGTTCAAGCTATTCTTGTACTTCAGCCTCCCAAGTAGCTGAGAATGCAGATGCACACCACCACGCCCAGCTAATTTTTGTATTTTTAGTAGAGATGGTGTTTTGCCATGTTGGCCAGGCTGGTCTCGAACTCCTGACTTCAAGTGATCCTCCCGCCACAGCCTCCTAAAATGTTAGGATTACAGAAGTGAGCCACTAGGCCCCAACTGTCCTCAGTTTCTTTCAATTCTCCCATCATACCCAGTAAGTAGAGAAGGATGGGAACCTTACTTCATCAGATATTAATCCAGTTCCTTTATGAACAAACCTTCAAAAATCTATATGATAACCAAAACTTTCATTAAGTCTTCACAAAGTTTTTAGTGTTAAAATAGTGTTGCTTCTTATCATTTTAATATATTTTAAAAGTTAGGCCAGATAAGGTAGCTCATGTCTGTAATCCCAGCACATTGGGAGGCTGTGGTGGGAAGATTGTTTGAGGCGAGGAGTCTGAGACCAGCCTGGGCAATATAGTAAGACTCCATCTCTACAAAAAAATTAAAATAGCTGGGCATGGCTGGGAGAGGTGGCTCATGCCTGTAATCCCAACACTTTGGGAGGCCAAGGCAGGCAGATCACAAGGTCAGGAGTTTGAGACCAGCCTGACCAATATGGTGAAACCCTGTCTCTACTAAAAATACAAAAATTAGCTGGGTACAGTGGCACATGCCTGTAGTCCCAGCTACTCAGGAGGCTGAGGCAGGAGAATTGCCTGAACTCAGGAGGCAGAGGTTGCGGTGAGCCGGGATTGCGCCATTGCACTCCAGCCTGGGTAACAAGAGCGAAACTCCATCTCAAAAAGAAAAAAAAGAAAAAAAATCCAAAAATTAGCTGGGCTTGGTGGCAGGTGCTTGTTATCCCAGCTACTCAGGAGACTGAGGCAGGAGAATTACTTGAACCTGGGAGACAGAGGTTGCAGTGAGTGAGATAGCACCACTACACTGCAGCCTGGGTGACACAGCAAAAACTCTATCTCTAAATAAATAAATAAATAAAATTTAAAAAGAAACAGAATGGTACTTCCTAGGTTTTCTTCTAGGATTTGTATAGTTTGAGGTCTTACATCTAAATCTTTAATCCATCTTGAGTTAACTTTTGTATATGATGAAAGGTAGGGATGCAATTTTATTCTTCTGCATATGGCAAGCTAGCTGTCCCAGCATCATTTAATGGATAGAGAGTCCTTTCCCCATTGCTTATTTTTGTTGACTTTGTCCATGACTGTCAGATGGTTTGGGCATGGGGCTTTATTTCTGGGTTCTCTATTCTGTTCCATTGGTCTGTGTGTCTGTTTTTGTACCAGTACGATGTTGTTTTGGTTACTGTAGCCTTATAGTATGGTTTGAAGTTGGATAATGTGATGCCTCCAGCTTTGTTGCTTTTGCATAGGATGGCTTTGGCTATTTGGGCTCTTTTTTGGTTCCATATGAATTTTAGAATAGTTTTTTCTCATGTAGTGAAAAATGATGTTGTAGTTTAATAGGAATAGTATTGAATGTGTAGATTGCTTTGAGCAGTGTAATCATTTTAATGATATTGATTCTTCCTATGCACAAGCATGGAATATTTTTTCATTTGTGTCATTTATTATTTTCTTTCAGCAGTGTTTTGTAATTCTCCTTGTAGTGATCTTTCCTCTCTTTGGTTAGAAGTAGTCCTAAACATATTAAATTTTTAGTGAATATTGTAAATGGGATTATGTTCTTTATTTGTCTCTCAGCTTGAACATTATTGATGTATAGAAATGCTATTGATGGCCGGACACAGTGGCTCAGGCCTGTAATCCCAACATTTTGGGAGGCCGAGGCAGGTGGGTCGCCTGAGGTCAGGAGTTTGAGACCAGCCTGACCAACATGGTGAAAACTTGTCTCTACTAAAAATACAAAATTAGCCAGGCGTGGTGGCACATGCCTGTAATCCCAGCTACTCAGAAGGCTGAGGCAAGAGAATCGCTTGAACCCCAGAGCCAGAGGTTGCAGTGAGCCAGGATTATGCCATTGCACTCCAGCCTGAGCAACAAGAGTAAAACTCTGTCAAGAGAGAGAGAGAGAGAGAGAGAAAAGAAAGAAGAGAGAGAGAGAAAAGAAAGAAGAGAGAGAGAGAAAAGAAAGAAGAAAGAAGAGAGAGAGGCCGGGCGCGGTGGCTCAAGCCTGTAATCCCAGCACTTTGGGAGGCCGAGGCGGGTGGATCACGAGGTCGAGAGATCGAGACCATCCTGGTCAACGTGGTGAAACCCCGTCTCTACTAAAAATACAAAAAATTAGCTGGGCATGGTGGTGTGTGCCTGTAATCCCAGCTACTCAGGAGGCTGAGGCAGGAGAATTGCCTGAACCCGGGAGGCGGAGGTTGCGGTGAGCCGAGATTGTGCCATTGCACTCCAGCCTGGGTAACAAGAGCGACACTCTGTCTCAAAAAAAAAAAAAAAAAAAAAAAAAGAAGAGAGAGAGAAAGAGAAAGAAAGGAGAAGGAAGGAAGGAAAGAAGAAAAGGAAGGAAGGAAAGAAAAGGAAGGAAGGAAGGAGAGAGAGAGAGAGAGAGAAAGAAAGAAAAAGAAAGACTACTAAACTTTTGTACATTAATTTGTATTCTGAAACTTTGCCAGGCAGGCAGGCAGGGTGCAGTGGCTCATGCCTGTAATCCTAGCATTTAGGGAGGCTGAGATGGGTAGATCACCTGAGGTCAGGAGTTTGAGACCAGCCTGGCCAACATGGTGAAACCCCATCTACTAAAAATACAAAAATTAGCTGGAAGTGGTGGTGTGAGCCTGTAGTCCCAGCTACTCGGGAGGCTGAGGCAGGAGGATCTCTTGAACCTGGGAGGTGGAATTTGCAGTGAGCCAAGACCACACCATTGCACTCCAGGCTGGGCAACAAGAGCAAAACTCTGCCAAAGAAAGAGACAGAGAGAGAGAGAAAGAAACTTTGTTGAAGTCATTTATCAGTCCTAGGAGCCTTTTCGTGGATGGAGTCTTTAGGGTTTTCTAGGTGTGGAATTTATCAGCAGAGACAGATAATTTGACTTCTTTTCCTGTTTGGATGCCTTCTATTTCTTTCTCTTGGGTGACTAATCTGGCTAGGACTTCCAGTACTATATTAGACAGGAATGGTGAGAGTGGACATCCTTGTCTTATTCCTGTTTTGTTTTGTCTTGGTTTGTTTTTTAAGGTCTTAACTACTTCAGTTTTCTGTGGACTATTCCTGTTCTTTAAGAGAATGCGTCCAGGTTTTGCCTGTTTAGTATGATGTTGGCTGTAGATTTGTCATAAATGTCTGTTATTATTTTGAAGTATGTTCCTCCAATGCCTCATTTGTTGGGGGTTTTTATCATGAAGGGATGTTAGATTTTATTGAAAGTTTTTTCCACATCTATTGAGATGATCATGTGGTTTTTATTTATTTGTTTATGTTTATTTCTTTGAGATGGGAGTTTTGCTCTTGTTGCCCAGGCTGGAGTGCAGTGATGCAATCTCAGCTCACTGCTCCCTCCGCCTGCTGGGTTTAAGCAATTCTCCTGCCTTAGCCTCCCAAGTAGCTGAGACTATAGGTATGTGCCACCACGCCCATCTAATTTTGTGTTTTCAGTAGAGACAGGGTTTCTCCATCTTGATCAGGCTTGAACTCCTGACCTCAGGTGATCCACTCGACTTGGCCTCCCAAAGTACTGGGATTACAGGCATGAGCCACCGCACCTGGCCTATTTTTAATTCAGGTTATGTGGCAAGTCACATGTATTGATTTGTGTATGTTGAGCCATCCTTGCATCCCAGGAATAAACCCTACTTGATTGTGGTGAATTAAGTTTTTGATATGCTCTTGGATTCAATTTGCTAGCATTTTGTTGCGGATTTCTGCATCCCTTTCATTTTTTTTTTTTTTTTTTTTTTTTTTTTTTTTTTTTTTTTTGAGATGGAGTTTCACTCTTGTTGCCAGGTTAGAGTACAATGACTTGGTCTCAGCTCGCTGCAGCCTTCACCTCCCAGGTTCAAGCAATTCTTCCTCAGCTGTCCAAGTAGCTGGGATTATAGGAGTGTGCCACCACACCCAGCTAATGTTTTTTGTATTTTTAGTAGAGACAGAGTTTAACATGTTGGCCAGTCTGGTCTTGAACTCCTGACCTCAGGTGATCTCCCCACCTTGGCGTACCAAAGTGCTGGGATAACAGGCATAAGCCATTGCACTGGGCAGACATCCATTCTTTTTTTTTTTTTCAAGATGGGGTTTCACCATGTTGGTCAGGCTGGTCTTGAACTCCCGACCTCAGGTGATATGCCCACCTTGGCCTCCAAAGTGCTTGGATTACAGGCATGAGCCACCACGCCTGACCAACATCCATTCTTAATTAAAAAAAAAAGAACAAGAACAGATCGATACTTCTTTAATATGATCAAATGTATTTCAACTGGCTGTGCTTGGTTGCTCAGTCCTGTAATTCCGGCACTTTTGGGAGGCCAAGGTGGGAGGACTGCCTCAGCCCAGGAGCTTGATACCAGCCTGGGCAACATAGTGAGGGATCCTGTCTATGAAACAAATAAACAAAAAAACAAACCCAAGAGTGGTGGCTTGCCCTTGTAGTCCTAGCTACTCAGGAAGCTGAGGCAGGAGGATGGCTTAAAACCAGGAGTTTAAGGCTGCAGTAGGTCATGATCGTGCCACTGAACTCCAGCCTGGGTGACAGAGCAAGATCCTGTCACAAAAAAAAACAACAAAAAAGTATTTCTTTTTTTTTTTTTTTTTTGAGACGGAGTTTCGCTCTTGTTACCCAGGCTGGAGTGCAATGGGGCGATCTCGGCTCACCGCAACCTCCGCCTCCTGGGTTCAGGCAATTCTCCTGCCTCAGCCTCCTGAGTAGCTGGGATTACAGGCACGTGCCACCACGCCCAGCTAATTTTTTGTATCTTTAGTAGAGACGGGGTTTCACCATTTTGACCAGGATGGTCTCGATCTCTTGACCTCGTGATCCACCCGCCTCGGCCTCCCAAAGTGCTGGGATTACAGGCTTGAGCCACCGCGCCCGGCCAAAAAAGTATTTCAACCCAAAAGTCAGGATTTTTCTTAAAGACAAGTACTAGAAAGATGTTCACTATCTCTAATACACACATACGTATATATATATATACATATATGTGTGTGTGTGTATGTATATATATATACACACATACACACACACACACACACACACACACACACACACACACATATATATATATATATATATATAGAGAGAGAGAGAGAGAGAGAGAGAGAGAGAGAGAGAAAGACCGAGTCTTGTTCTGTCACCCAAGCTGGAGTGCAATGGTGTTCTTGGCTCACTGCAACCTCTGCCTCCTGGGTTCAAGCAATTCTCCTGCCTCAGCCTCCTTAGTAGCCGAGATTATAGGTGCATACCACCACACCCCGCTAATTTTTGTATTTTTAGTAGAGATGGTGTTTTGCCATGTTGGTGGGGCTGGTCTCAAACTCCTGAACTGAAGTGATCCTCCTGCCTCAGCCTCCCAAAGTGCTGGGATTACAGGCGTGAGCCAATGCACCTGGCCTTTTCACTACTATTTTAAAACCAATTAATAGTTATATTGTAATAATTAGTAATAAAGAACAACTCACATTTTGGCAATTTAAGTTACATAAGACTGGAGGAAATAAAAATATGAAATTAACTAAAACTGAGAATGTTTTGCAGTTTTTCAGAAGTGAGAATATAAATGTAAATGATACTTTAATATCCCCCCCTCCTTTTTTTGTTAAGGGGCAGGGCCTTGCTCTGTTGCCTAAGTGGGAGTGCAGTAGTCAGGTCATAGCTTTTTGTAACCTGGAACTCCTGTCTCCAAGTGATCTTCCTGCCTTGGCTTCCCAAAGTGCTGAGAATACAGGTGTGAGCCACTGCACCCAGCCTCTAAATTACTCTTTTTTTTTTTTTAAAAGACAGAGTAAAATACTCTTAAAGATTAAATTTTCCTAGAAAAAAATACCATGGGGTCATGAAAAGGCATTCCTAGCTGTTCCTCAGAGCAAGTCAAATGAACATAGCCTTATAGTCTTATCCTCGCTATTTTTTGACATTGTTCTGATGGTAGTTACCAATATATAGGCAAGAAACAGAAATCAGATGTTTAAAAATTGAAAAATCTAGGCCAGGTGTGGTGGTTTATGCCTATAATCCCAGCACTTTGGGAGGCCAAGGCAGGTGGATCACTTAAAGTCAGGAGTTCGAGACCAGCCTGGCCAACATGGCAAAACCCCGTCTCTACTAAAAATACAAAAATTAGCCAGGTGGCTTGTGCCTGTAATCCCAGCTACTGGGAGGGTGGGGACTGAGGCAGGAAAATCGCTTGAACCCTGGAGACGGAGGTTGCAGTGAGCCAAGATCATGCCTCTGCAGTCCAGCCTGGGCAACAGAGTGAGACTGTCTTAAAAAAAAAAAAAGTTGGAAAATCTAGATATAAAAAATCATTTGCGGTCAGGTGCGGTGGCTCAAGCCTGTAATCCCAGCACTTTGAGAGGCCGAGGCGGGTGGATCACGAGGTCGAGAGATCGAGACCATCCTGGTCAGCATGGTGAAACCCCGTCTCTACTAAAAATACAAAAAACTAGCTGGGCGTGGTGGCACGTGCCTGTAATCCCAGCTACTCAGGAGGCTGAGGCAGGAGAATTGCCTGAGCCCAGGAGGCGGAGGCTGCGGTGAGCAGAGATCGTGCCATTGCACTCCAGCCTGGGTAACAAGAGCGAAACTCCGTCTCAAAAAAAAAAAAAAAATCATTTGCAAGTAAGATGATTATATATCTGGAAAACTCAAGAAAATCAACTGAAGCTATACATAGTGTTTCACACCTGTAAACCCAGCACTTTGGGAGGTTGAGGTGGGTAAATCACTTGAGCTCAGGAGTTGGAGATCACCCTGGGCAACATGGTGAAACTCTGTCTCTATAAAAAATACAAAAGTTAGCCAGGTATGGTGGCATATGCCTACAGGCCCAGCTCAAAAGGCTGAGGTGGAAGGATTGCTTGAGCCTGGGAGGCAGAGGTTGCAGTGAGCCAAGATTGCACCACTGCATTCCAGCTTGGGTGACAAAGCCAGACCCTGCAAAAGCAAAAAAGAGAGAGCGGGGAGGGGAGGAGAGAGAGAGAAAGAAAGAAGAAAGAAAATGAACAAAAGGTTCACATGCTTTAATACAGCAAGATGGTTGCATACAATATTGAGTCTCCATTTACCATAGCACTAACAACAAAAATAAAAGAAACACTTAGAATATGCAAGAGCTAGATGAAAACTTTAAGATGCTCTTTTTTTTTCTTTTTTTGAGACCGAGTCTTGCTCTGTCATACAGGATGGAGTGCAGTGGTGGCGCAATCTCAGCTCACTGAGATTGAAACGTCTACCTCCTGGGTTTAAGTGATTCTCCTGCCTCCGCTACCTGAGTATCTGGGATTATAGGCAGCTGCCACCATGCCCACCTAATAATTGTAGTTTTAGTAGAGACAGGGTTTCACCATGTTGACCAGGTTGGTCTCGAATTCCTGACCTCAGGTGATCCGCCCACTTCAGCCTCCTAAAGTGCTAGGATTACAGGCATGAGCCACCATGCCTGGACCTGTATCTGTTGTATACATTTGTTTAAACATATAAAAAATTTTGTGCAACACACACACACACACACACACACATACACACACACATAAACCTGAACAAAAAAAAAAGAAATGTATACTTGGCCTGGGTGACAAAGTGAAACTCTGTATCAAAAAAAAAAAAAAAAAAAAAAGGTATACCATATTCTTGGATAGGAAGACTATATTCGTGAAGATAAGCTAGGTTTTACTGTTTTAGCAAAACTCATGAGCCTTGGTGGCTTAAAACAACAAAAAGATTACTTGTTGCTCATACTATGAATCCATCATGGCTTGGCAGGAAGTGAACTTCACTGTGTTCTCTCAGGGACATGTCTAAAGGAACAGCCATCACCTTGAACATTGTGGGTTATTATGCCAGAGGAAAAGTAAACTCTGTAGGTCATCAAACCAGTTGACAAGCTCAGCACAGAAATAACATATCAATTCTGCTCACATCTCATTGACAAATGCTGGCAAACAGCACCAACAATGACCTCAAAGACTCAGCATCATAAAAATAAAACTAAAATAACAGAATGGAAGTGACTTATCAATAGGCAGGTCAATAGAAAATAACAGCCAGGCACGGTGGCTCCCACCTGTAATCCCAGTACTTTGGGAGGCTAAGGCGGGTGGATCACCTGATGTCAGTAGCTCAAGACCAGCCTGGCCAACATGGTGAGACTCCATCTCTACTAAAAATACACAAATTAGCTGGATGTAGTGGCACACATCTGTAATCCCAGCTACTCAGGAAGCTGAAGCCAGGAGAATCGCTTGAACTTGGGAGGTGAAAGTTGCAGTGAGCCAAGATCATGCCACTGCACTCTATGCTGGGCGAAAGAGGGAGACTCCATAAAAAAAAAAAAATCCCCAAAATAATAGGTTGGTAACCTCAAATGCAAATATTAAGAATGGCAGGAAAATTGTCACCTGCCCTAAACCATTTCTGATATTTGCAACTTTTAAAAATCAGGACCAGGGCCTGCTACCTCCAGGTCACCCCAACAGCAAATTTGCTGTGGAAACACCTCCTACATAATCTGCCATCTCCCTTTGTATTTACTTCTTTTTTTTTTTTTTGAAACAAAGGCACAGTCTTGCCTCACTGCAACCTCTGCCTTCTGGGTTCAAGCAATTCTTCTGCCTCAGCCTCCTAAATAGCTAGGAATACAGGTATGCTTCACCATGCCTGGGTGATTTTTTGTACCATGCCTGGGTAATATTTTATATTTTTAAAAATAGAGATGGGGTTTCACCATGTTGGCCTGGGTGGTCTGGAACTTCTGACCTCAAGCGATTCACCCACCTTGGCTTCCCAAAGTGCTGGGATTATAGGCGTGAGCCACCACCCACTGCCTGTATTTACTTTCATTTTTTTCTTTTCTTTTTTTCCTTTTTTTCTGAGACAGAGAATGCTCTGTCACCTAGGTTGAAGTGTAGTGGCTCCATCTCAGCTCACTGCAGCCTCCGCTTCCTGGGTTCAAGCAATTCTCCTGCCTCAATGAGCCTCCTGAGTAGCTGGGATTACAGGTGCCCACCACCAAGCCCGGCTAACTTTTGTATTTTTAGAAGACACGGGGTTTCACCTTGTTAGCCAGCTGGTCTCGAACTCTTGACCTCATGATCCGCCTGCCTCAGCCTCTCAAAGTACTGGGATTATAGGCATGATCCACCTCACCTGGCCTTTTTTTTTTTTTTTTTTTTTCATTAAAAAATATTTTGGGGGGGCATATAGTAGGGGTACATATTTTGGAGATATAGGAGATATTTTGATACAGGCATGCAATGTATAATAATCACATCAGGGTAAATGGGGTATCCATTGCCTCAAGCATTTAACCTTTATGTTACGAACGATCCAATTATACCTTTTTAGATATTTTTTAATGTACAATTACATTATTGACTATAATCACCTTGTTGTGCTTTCAAATGCTAGCTCTTATTCACTCTATTTTTTTGTACCCATTAACCATCCCTATTTTTCCCCCACCCCCACTACCCTTTCTGGTCTCTGGTAACTATCCTTCTCTCTCTCTTTTTTTTTCTTCTGAGACTGGGTCTCTCTCTGTCACCCAGGCTGGAGTGTAGCGGTGTGATCATGGCTTACTACAGCCTCGACCTCCTGGGGTTTGAATGATCCACCAAGCTCATCTTCCTGAATAGCTGGTACTACAGGCATGCACCATCACGCCCAGCTATTTTTTTGGTATTTTTTGTAGAGACAGGGTCTCACTTTGTTGTCCAGGCTGGTCTCACACTCCTGGGCTCAAGTGATCCTCCTTCCTCAGCCTTCCAAAGTGCTGGGAATACAGGCGTGAGTCACGGCACCCATCCTGTCCTTCTACTCTCTATGTCCATGAGTTCAATCATTTTAATTTTTAGCTCCCACAAATAAGTGAGAACATGTGAAGTTTGTCTTTCTGTGCCTGGCTTATTTCACTTAACATAATGACCTCAGTTTTGTCCATGATGTTGCAAATGGCAGGTTCTTATTCTTTTTGTTTGTTTTGAGACAGTCTGACTCCCAAACCCAGGCTGGAGGGCAGGGGTGCACCTCCACATCCAAGGTTTAAGAGATTCTCCTGCCCTAGCCTCCCAAGTAATCCTGGGATCATGCCTGGGTAATTTTTGTATTTTTTTGCAGAGACAGGGTTTCACCATCTTGGCCAGACTGTTCTTGAACTCCTGGCCTCAAGTGATCCACCTGCCTCAGCCTCCCAAAATGCTGGAATTATAGGCATGAGCCACCATGGCTGGTCTCATTCTTTGTTATGCCATCTTCCATTTTGAAAATCATGTATTTCTGGTGAACCAAAAATAATGAAAGAAATTCACAGCCGGGCGCGATGGCTCATGCCTGTAATCCCAGCATTTTGGGAGGTCAAGGTGGGTGGATCACGAGGTCAGGAGTTTGAGACCAGCCTGACCAACATGGTGAAACCCTATCTCTACTAAAGTTACAAAAATTAGCCAGCCATGGTGGCCTGTACCTGTAATCCCAGCTACTCTGGAAACTGAGGCAGGGGAATCGCTTGAACCTGGGAGGCAGAGGTTGCAGTGAGCCAAGATCATGCCATTGTATTCTAGCCTGGGTGACAAGACTCTGTCTCAAAACAAAAAAAAAAAAAAAGAAAAGAAAGAAAGAAAGAAAAAAAGAAATTCAGAATAACTGGAAAGCATCTCTAAATTTTTGAAGTTGATATTTTGGAGACTAACCATGATCCACAAAATACACTTGGCATCTCTGCTGGAGATATATATGAATGAAATGGATTATGTTATATGTCATTTCTTATTTTCTAAAAAATAGATCTTTTGCTATCTTAAACAGGCTTCCATCCCATAGACCTTATATAAGATAGTCTTTTAGAACATATGACAAACATGAGTATACTTCTAGGGCAATGACGGAGAATATTTGAAATCAGAACTAAACCAGAAAACTAGACATATAATAATTAGATCTACCTGGCATACTGGATCAGCCTATAGGCAATGTACTTGTGAAATAGGTATCCCAAATGAACTGTGTCCATATGAAGTATCTCAATTATGAGAGTCCTAGCTGTTGTATGTAGCTGTGAAGGGAATCCACAAGTTTTTATAGCCTGATTTAATAATATCAGGTTCTTCTTCTGAGCCTCCACATCAACAAAATACCTCTTCTCTTCAAGTTCTTTAGGAGAGGAAGGAGGCACCATTATCTTGGGTTTCTTGGTACCTGAAACTGAACTCAGTATCCAGGGCTTATCTATAGGAGGGAATCGGGATTTCTGGTACCATTCAGGAGGTGAAATCTGTGATGTTTTGAGTAGAGTAGTAAGAGAAGATAGTGATATTGTAGGCTTCATGAGAGTGGGAAGGGCCCCTTCGTTAGTGTAAGGGGTTTGAGATCCTGGTGTCCTGTATTTGGTGAGATGGGACTGAAATGTTCTAAATGATTCTATAGCAAACGGATCTTGAAGTATCTGAGTTTCTTCAGAAGTATCAGAGACCTCTGACATTTGGAACTTCTTAGTGGTGAAGGGAACTTGAGATACCTTGAAATCTGGAGCACTAGGATGGATCAGTGCTGATTTAGATTTCAGAGAAGAAATAAATGCCAGTCTCTTCTTAGCAAAAGACGGGGACCAAACTCTCTGGGGCTTTCCAGGTGTTGGGGATGGCCAGAGTGTGGGAGGATGTCTAGGGGTGGGAGGGATCCATAATGAAGAAGCTTGCCCAGGAAGGGTCCATGGTGCCAAATGCTGCCCAAGAGTGGAAGGAGCCTGCAGATAGGGAGATTGCTCAGCAGTGGCAGGAGGCTGGAATTCCTGGAGCTGCTCAGAGAAGGTTAAGGATCCAGATTGCAGGCGGTCCCCATGGATGGAAGAGGCTCCAGGAACTAAGGGCTGCCCAGGAAGGAGAGGAGCCCAGAGACTGGGAATCTGTCCAGAAGCAGGTGGGACTGCAGCTATAAGTTGCTGTCTGGGGGCAAGAGGGGCTTTTGACATTTGAGGTGGTAGAGGAGTCAGAGAGGCCCCAGTTATGAAAAGCTCTCTAGAGCCAAGGGCCTCCTGTTCAAAGGGCTGCCCTGGAGTGGGAGGGGCCCCAGATATTGGGAGCTGCCCAGGAGTGGGAAGGGCCTGTGGTGCTGGTAACTGCCCAGAAGTGGATTGACCTCTGTATACCAGGGTCTGTCCAGAGGAATGAAGAGTCTGTGGTGACCCAAGTATCCCAGCCTCAGGTAGAACCCCCATTTCTAGGGGTTTCCCAGGGGCAAAGGTGCCTTGATTGAGAGGAAGCCTTGACATCTGCAAAGGAGTAGAAGAGACCCCAAATATAGAGGACTTCTTAGCAGTAGGAACAGATGATGCCAGAGACAGCTTCAGGCTTGGAGATAATCTTGATATGATGGATTGCCCAGTGGGGAGAGAAGCCTTCAATTCCTGAAATGGTCTATGGGTAGGAGTAGCCAATATGGCCTGCTGCTTAGGAATGTGAGGCACTCTTGGTGTGACAGAAGCTCTTGGTTTAGGATCATGCTCAGACATGAGAGTAATACGCACAGGCTGGACCTGTCCTGGGGTGAAGGGGAAGCCCAAAGGTTGGACTTGGTTAAGGGTAAGGAGTGATTCCAAGGTATGGGCTTTATCTAAGGTCAGAGGAACCCCTAATTTCAATGACTGTTCTTGAGCCTGTTCTAAGTTGATAGGAGACTCCAAAGCCTGGGTTTTCACAGGGGTAAAGGTGACAGCTGACACCCAGGCATTTGCTGAGGTGATGGGGACTCCCAGTGCCTGGGCCTGCTGAGGGGTGAGAGTGATCCCCTGAGCCTGTGCCTGCTGAGGGGTGAGAGTGATCCCCAGTTCCTGAGCCTGCTGAGGGGTGATAGTGATCCTCAGTTCCTGAGCCTGCTGAGGGGTGAGAGGGATCCCCAATTGCTGGGCCTGCTGAGGGGTGAGAGAGATCCCCAGGGCCTGGGCCTGTTGAGGGGTGAGAGTGATCTTCTGAGCCTGGGCCTGCTGAGAGGTGAGAGGGATCCCTAGCTCCTGGGCCTGCTGAGGGGTGAGAGTGATCCCCTGAGCCTCGGCCTGCTGAGGGGTGAGAGGGATCCCCAGTTCCTGGGCCTGCTGAAGGGTAAGAGGGATCCCCAGTTCCTGGGCCTGCTGAGGGGTGAGAGGGATCCCCAGGGCCTGGGCCTGCTGAGGGGTGAGAGGGATCCCCAATTCCTGGGCCTGCTGAGGGGTGAGAGGGATCCCCAATTCCTGGGCCTGCTGAGGGGTGAGAGGGATCCCCAGGGCCTGGGCCTGCTGAGGGGTGAGAGGGATCCCCTGAGCCTGGGCCTGCTGAGGGGTGAAAGGGATCCCCAGGGCCTGGGCCTGCTGAGGGGTGAGAGGGATCCCCTGAGCCTGGGTCTGCTGAGGGGTGAGAGTGATCCCCAGTTCCTGGGCCTGTTGAGGGGTGAGAGTGATCCCCTGAGCCTGGGCCTGCTGAGGGGTGAGAGTGATCTTCTGAGCCTGGGCCTGCTGAGGGGTGAGAGTGATCCCCAGTTCCTGGGCCTGCTGAGGGGTGAGAGGGATCCCCAGTTCCTGGGCCTGCTGAGGGGTGAGAGGGATCCCCAGTTCCTGGGCCTGCTGAGGGGTGAGAGGGATCCCCAGTTCCTGGGCCTGCTGAGGGGTGAGAGGGATCCCCAGTTCCTGGGCCTGCTGAGGGGTGAGAGTGATCCCCTGAGCCTGGGCCTGCTGAGGGATGAGAGGGATCCCCAGGGCCTGGGCCTGCTGAGGAGTCAGAGGGATCCCCTGAGCCTGGGCCTGCTGAGGAGTGAGAGGGATCCCCAGGGCCTGGGCCTGCTGAGGGGTGAGAGTGATCCCCTGAGCCTGGGCCTGCTGAGGGGTGAGAGTGATCCCCAGTTCCTGGGCCTGTTGAGGGGTGAGAGTGATCCCGTGAGCCTGGGCCTGCTGAGGGGTGAGAGGGATCCCCAGTTCCTGGGCCTGCTGAGGGGTGAGAGTGATCCCCTGAGCCTGGGCCTGCTGAGGGGTGAGAGGGATCCCCAGGGCCTGGGCCTGCTGAGGGGTGAGAGTGATCCCCTGAGCCTGGGCCTGCTGAGGGATGAGAGGGATTCCCAGGGCCTGGGCCTGCTGAGGGGTGAGAGGGATCCCCTGAGCCTGGGCCTGCTGAGGAGTGAGAGGGATCCCCAGGGCCTGGGCCTGCTGAGGGGTGAGAGTGATCCCCTGAGCCTGGGCCTGCTGAGGGGTGAGAGTGATCCCCAGTTCCTGGGCCTGTTGAGGGGTGAGAGTGATCCCGTGAGCCTGGGCCTGCTGAGGGCTGAGAGGGATCCCCAGGGCCTGGGCCAGCTGAGGGGTAAGAGGGATCCCCAGTTCCTGGGCCTGCTGAGGGGTGAGAGGGATCCCCAGTTCCTGGGCCTGCTGAGGGGTGAGAGGGATCCCCAGTTCCTGGGCCTGCTGAGGGGTGAGAGTGATCCCCTGAGCCTGGGCCTGTTGAGGGGTGAGAGGGATCCCCAGGGCCTGGGCCTGCTGAGGGGTGAGAGTGATCCCCTGAGCCTGGGCCTGCTGAGGGATGAGAGGGATTCCCAGGGCCTGGGCCTGCTGAGGGGTGAGAGGGATCCCCTGAGCCTGGGCCTGCTGAGGAGTGAGAGGGATCCCCAGGGCCTGGGCCTGCTGAGGGGTGAGAGTGATCCCCTGAGCCTGGGCCTGCTGAGGGGTGAGAGTGATCCCCAGTTCCTGGGCCTGTTGAGAGGTGAGAGTGATCCCGTGAGCCTGGGCCTGCTGAGGGCTGAGAGGGATCCCCAGGGCCTGGGCCAGCTGAGGGGTAAGAGGGATCCCCAGTTTCTGGGCCTGCTGAGGGGTGAGAGGGATCCCCTGAGCCTGGGCCTGCTGAGGAGTGAGAGGGATCCCCAGGGCCTGGGCCTGCTGAGGGGTGAGAGTGATCCCCTGAGCCTGGGCCTGCTGAGGGGTGAGAGTGATCCCCAGTTCCTGGGCCTGTTGAGGGGTTAGAGTGATCCCGTGAGCCTGGGCCTGCTGAGGGCTGAGAGGGATCCCCAGGGCCTGGGCCTGCTGAGGGGTGAGAGTGATCTTCTGAGCCTGGGCCTGCTGAGGGGTGAGAGTGATCCCCAGTTCCTGGGCCTGCTGAGGGGTGAGAGGGATCCCCAGTTCCTGGGCCTGCTGAGGGGTGAGAGAGATCCCCAGGGCCTGGGCCTGCTGAGGTGTGAGAGTGATCCCCAGGGCCTGGGTCTGCTGAGGGGTGAGAGTGAACCCCAGTTCCTGAGCCTGTTGAGGGGTGAGAGTGATCCCTTGAGCCTGAGCCTGCTGAGGGGTGAGAGGGATCCCCAGGGCCTGAGCCTTCTGAGGGGTGAGAGGGATCCCCTGAGCCTGAGCCTGCTGAGAGGTGAGAGGGATCTCCAGGGTCTGGGCCTGCTGAGGGGTGAGAGGGATCCCCAGTTCCTGGGCCTGCTGAGGGGTGAGAGGGATCTCCAGTTCCTGGGCCTGCTGAGGGGTGAGAGTGATCCCCTGAGCCTGGGCCTGCTGAGGGGTGAGAGGGATCCCCAGGGCCTGGGCCTGCTGAGGGGTGATAGGGATCCCCAGGGCCTGGGCCTGCTGAGGGGTGAGAGGGATCCCCAGGGCCTGGGCCTGCTGAGGGGTGAGAGGGATCCCCAGGGCCTGAGCTTGCTGAGGGGTTAGAGGGATCCCCAGGGCCTGGGCCTGCTGAGGAGTCAGAGGGATCCTCTGAGCCTGGGCCTGCTGAGGGGTGAGAGTGATCCCCAGGGCCTGGGCCTGCTGAGGGGTGAGAGTGATCCCCAGGGCCTGGGCCTGCTGAGGGGTGAGAGTGATCCCCAGGGCTTGGGCCTGCTGAGGGGTAAGAGTGATCCTCTCATCCTGAGCCTGCTGAGGAGTGAGAGGTATCCCCAGTTCCTGAGCCTGCTGAGGGGTGAGAGGTATCTGCCGAGGGGTGAGAGGGATTCCCAGGGCCTGGGTCTGCTGAGGAGTGAGAGTGATCCCCAGTTCCTGAGCTTGTTGAGAGGTGAGAGTGATCCCTTGAGCCTGGGCCTGCTGAGGGGTGAGAGGGATCCCCAGGGCCTGGGCCTGCTGAGGGGTGAGAGTGATCCCCTGAGCCTGGGCCTGCTGAGGGATGAGAGGGATCCCCAGTTCCTGAGGCTGTTGAGAGGTGAGAGTGATCCCTTGATCCTGGGCCTGCTGAGAGGTGACAGGGATCCCCAGGGCCTGAGCCTGCTGAGAGGTGAGAATGATCCCCAATTCCTGGGCCTGCTGAGGGGTGAGAGTGAGCCCCAATTCCTGGACCTGCTGAGGGGTGAGAGGAATCCCCAGGGCCTGGGCCTGCTGAGGGGTGAGAGTGATTTTCTGAGCCTGAGCCTGCTGAGGGGTGAGAGGGATTCCCAGGGCCTGGGCCTGCTGAGGGGTAAGAGGGATCCCTAGTTCCTGGGCCTGCTGAGGGGTGAGGGTGATCCCCACTTGCTGGGCCTGCTGAGGTGTGAGATGAATGTGTTTACTGAGAGGCTGTCCAGAAATAGGAAGAGCTCCAGGTGGGGAGGATTGTGGGGAGGGAGGTGTGACTAGTACGGGCTTCTTTTCATCAGGAAGATTTTCTAATGTCTTCAGAGTCCTGTGAAACTCTTCTCCTTGATATGACTGCTGTACTTCTTTCACTGCGCTCTTCCACCTGGGAGATAATGTCATTGGAGTTTGGATGACCATTTTTTCTAGCTCTTTAGGTTTTGTCTTCTTCGTCTGCATCCGATCCTTTGTTTCGGTCTGCCTTTGCCTTTCAAGGTCCTCTAGCCCTCTCTGTGGCTTCTGCTTTTTCTTCTGTTTCTCCTGTTTTATGATTGGCTCCAGATGTTTCACTTCCTTCTGAATCTGCCTCATCTGTCCATTCTCCTTTTCCAAGAGCAACCCTTGTGCCTTCATTTTTTGTATCCCTTCTTCCAGCCGCTGCAGGCTTGACTCTGGAAGCTCTTCTTCCTCCTCTTGCTCAGTCTGCTTTGGAGTCCTCTGTTTTTGCTCTATCTTCCATATCTCTTCTTCCTGCCACTGTTTCTGTCTCTGTTGTTCTTGCTTTCCCTCCTTCATCTGGTGATATGCCTTTTTCTCTTCCCAATTCTCACTTATCCTCTTATAGTGCTCCTTTAAGAGATTTCCTTCTTCCAGCAACTGCTGTTTGAGACTCATGCCAGACATTTGTTCTTCCTCTTGCAAATATTGCTCCTGCCTTTGTTCTTCCCTCTCCTTGTGGTCTTTCTGTACTGTTGAGACTGTTGAAACATCTCTTTCACTTTCAATTTCAGCCAAGATCATTTGTATTAAATTGTTAATTACTGGATCCGTGCTCTCATGTGAGAGAAAGGTACTGCTTTCAGACTTCTGAAAATGCAATCCTGGCATAAATGAGACTACCTTTTTTTGTTTTTTAGGTTTCCCAACTTGTTCTTCCTTTTTTTTATCTTTGTATTTTCTCAAGATTTTAGTCACAGTTTCAGCCACTTTTTGGAAATATTCCTCCATTTTTGCCTTTATGATTCCTAATTTTTCAGCTTCTGCTCTTTTTAATAACTCCTCTTCCTTCAGAAGAGTCTTTTTGTCAAAAGGCTTTCCGATGTTATCAATTTTCTCTTTTAGGAAAGCCATTATGGCATTCTGAAATTCTTCTAAGTTACTCTGTTCACTTTTGCCATCTGGACTTTCTAGAACTCTGGTAGATTCTGAAATCTCTTTAGCTACCCTTGAGAGTGATTTAACAAGTTGATGAGATTTGACTTGTTTGGTTAACACTTCCTTCTCTTCAGTTTTTTCTTCCTTGCTTGTAGTGGTTCCTAAAGAGATATGGTGTTTTTTTCCTTTTATTTTTTCTTTCGATGGCTCATCAGTATAATCAGATTGGATTGTACTGAGTGGCTCCACTAGGCTTCTGATTTCACCTTTGCTTTCTTTGTGCAGTGCCTCAGTGGTGGGTTCCACTTTAATCTCTGGTGCAGTTGGTCTTCTGTCAAATGGGGACTCACGTTTGACCTTCCTAAATTGCTCCAACATAATACTTGTTCTACTTCTGCCACCTTGGCTCTTTGTTTCAGTGAAAAAGAGATGTTGGCCTTTTGCTTCAGTGGGTGAGTTTGATTTGACTTCAGAAAAGGATTTCTTTTTTCTTTTCTTTTCCAGTAGCTCATAGTAGTGACTAGGTTTGGCCTCTGAGACTTTCTGTCCACCTTTATTATCACTCAGATTTGGTTCAGAGGTCTCATCTACATGTGTGCCTTTTGTATGCTTTTTTTTCCATGCTTGATACTCCTTACCTTTCTTCAGTGGTATGTAATCTTTAGTGCCATCTTCAGAAATATCTTCGGAAGCCACAGGCTGCTGTGGCTGTTCAGTTAAATCTGGAGTTGTTTCAGCTTGGGCTGTATATGAAATGGTGGAGTCCCATTTTATCCCAGAGCCCTTGGTCCCTTTTCTTTGGACTTCATCTACAATATTTTCAAGTTCCTTGTCTAAAATATTGTCCATATTGTCCTCAATATCACCAGCTTTGATAATGGCCCTGGATGACTGCAGAGAAGATCCAGGTAACACTTTCACAGTTGATGATGCAGACAATGTTTTATACACCTGTTCTGTAACAATTTTGGATCGAAGAAGTTGTTCACATTTTTCTTCTGCATCATGAAGTTTCTGCTGAAGCATTTCATTTTCGTTGCTGAGATCTTGTATTATCTTCAGAGAGAGCTCCTTTCCGGCTTCACTTGTTTCACGTTCATATATAGTGGAACTTTGGAAGTTAGTACCTTTTAATTCATCACTTAGCGCACTCAAAGCTTTAGAAAGGTTTGCTATTGTTGATGATATATATTTAATAGCATTGTTTTCCAATGTACTGAACATTGTGGTGGCTATGAGTTCCTGTAGCATACCTTGGATTTCTGAAACCTTTGTATTTGTTGCAAATGGATCACTAATCATCTGATCTGATCTTAAAGCATGGGCTGTTGTAGGTCGTTTCATAACTCTTTCTTTCCAAGATTTCCACAAAGTACCTCTATATACTGAAGAAAAAAACATAAAACTGTGAAATTGCACTTTTTCTTTTGCATTGTGTTTATCTATGTTTAAACCTAAGTAATTTAGCATAGGTTAACTATAACTAATTAACTATAAGATAAAGATTAATCTGAAAACTTTAGCTCTAAAGTAAACAGTATTATTTTTAAAAGAATGACTCTTTTCACATAATCACCTAGAACTTTTTCTTTCTTTTTTGTTGAGAGGGATCTCCCTGTTTCCCAGGCTGGAGTGCAGTGGCATGATCACTACAGCCTCAACTTGGGCTCAAGCAATCCTCCTGCCTCAGCCTCCCTGCCTCTCTGAGTTGCTGGTGTTACAGGTGCAAGCCACAGGACCTGCCAACCACCTAACACTTCTGCTTCCAGAGTTTAGGACATGAACTCAGCTGTGACCTCAACTTAATTTTAGTTACAAGTTTGGGGTTAGATATAATGTAAGACAAGGCCAGGCTTGGTGGCTCACGCCTGTAATCCCAGCACTTTTGGAGGCCAAGGCAGGCAGATCACTTAAGGTCAAGAGTTCAAGACCAGCCTAGCCAACATGGTGAAACCCCATCTCTACTAAAAATACAAAAATTAGCCATGTGTGATGGTGCGCGCCTATAATCCCAGCTGCGCAAGAGGCTGAGGCAGAATTGCTTGAACCCAGGAGGCAGAGGTTGCAGTGAACCAAGATCACGCCACTGCACTCAAGCCTGGATGAGAAAGAGAGACTCCATCTCAAAAAAAAAAAAAAGTAAGACAAAACTTTGCTCTGGCTTTGGTTGTGCTAATACTTTCCATTTTCTTTCTCAGATTCCTGTCTCTCTCTTTTTTTCAGAATCAAAGCTAACCTTAGTTCTCTCAAAAGTGTCATAAATTGACAGATAAAAGACACATTTGGCCGGGCATGGTGGCTCACGCCTGTAATCCCAGCACTTTGGGAGGCTGAGGCAGGTGGATCACTTGAGGTCAGTAGTTCAAGATCAGGCTGGTCAACATGGTGAAACCCTGTCTTTACTAAAAATACAAAAATTAGCTGGGTGTGGTGGCATGAGCCTGTAGTCCTAGGTACTTGGGAGGCTGAGACAGGAGAACAGGTTAAACCCGAGAAGCAGAGGTTGCGGTGAGCCTAGATCACGCCACTGCACTCCAGCCTAGGTGACAGAGTGAGACTCCATCTCAAAAAAAAAAAAAAAAAAAAAAAAAAAAAAAAAAAAAAAGACTCACATTTGAAAAGATTTGCAGAATGGCTGAGTGAAAAAAATCAACAATATTTTTTCCCAAAAGCAAAGATAAAACAGGGCAAAACTATCAAAACAACAATTTTAGGACTTTGAAAATTGACCAAAGGCAACACACTGAGAAGCATTTATTCACAAAAAACTACAGAACCTTAGTAACAAACAGTGAAAATGTGCTAAATTGGAGTTGCGTCCATCCTCAAACCCCTAGATCCATGGCCGGGAACTTCTACCAGAGTGAGACAGGCTGTAAGGATTGACAACTCTACTGTCTATGGGGATGATTTGACTTGGCACAAAGCCTGGAAAAACCCATGCCCAGTGGCGTTGTCAGCTGAGGCAGGAGAATCACTTGAACCCAGGAGGCAGAGGTTGCAGTGAGCCAAGATCATGCCACTACACTCCAGCCTGGGTGACAGAGTGAGACTGTCTCAAAAATAAATAAATAAATAAATAAATGAAAAGAAATCATACAAAGTATGTTTCCCAATTGCAAAAAAATTATATATAATGTTACACTAATTCTGCCTCTCTTATTGAACCCTGAGTGATATGAGTTCTTAGTACAATACTAAAATCATGATTCATTTTAAAAAATTGATAAATTGATTGATTAGATTTCATCAAACTAACACTCTTAGGCTTCAAAACACCACTAAGAAAATGAAGACAAGTCATAGAAAGGGAGAAAATATTTGCAAATCACTTTTCTGATAAAGGACTTATATCCAGCCATGTGTGGTGACTCACACCTATAATCCCAGAACTTTGGGAGGCTGAGGCAGGAGGATCATTTGAGTTCAGGAGTTTGAGGCCAGCCTGAGCAACATGGTGGGACTCTGTCTCTACAAAAAGTTTTCACAAATAAGCTGGGTGTGGTGGCACACACCTGTAGTCCCAATGACTCAGGAGGCTGAGGCAGGAGGATCCTCTGAGCCCAGGAATTCCAGGTGGCAGTGAGATACTATTGCACAAATGCACTGCAGCTCAGACAACAGAGCAAGACCCTATTTTTTAAAAAAAGACCTATATCCAGAAGGTATAAAGAAATGTTAAAACTCAATTTAAAAAATGGACAAATAGGCCGGGTGCGATGGCTCACGCCTGTAATCCCAACACTTTGGGAGGCTGAGGCAGGCAGATCACCTGAGGTCGGGAGTTCGAGGAGAGCCTGACCAACATGGAGAAACTCCATCTCTACTAATAATACAAAATTAGCCGTGCATGGTGGCACATGCCTGTAATCCCAGCTACTCAGGAGGCGGAGGCAGAATTGCCTGAACCCGGGAGGCAGAGGTTGTGGTGAGCCGAGATCGTGCCATTGCTCTCCAGCCTGGGCAACAAGAGCAAAACTGTCTCAAAAAAAAAAAAAAAAAAAAACCAAAAAATTGGGTGAGTGTTTGAATAGATATTTCACTAAAAATATATATATAGAAAGGCTTAATAAGCACATGAAACATGCTTAGCATCATTTGCCTAGAAAAATGCAAATGGGGCCAGACCTGGTGGCTCACGCCTGTAATCCCAACTCTTTGGGAAGCCAAAGCAGGGGTATCACCTGAAGTCAGGAGTTCAAGACCAGCCTGACCAACATAGAGAGACCCCCTCTCTACTAAAAATACAAAATTAGCTGGGCGTGGTGGTACATTCCTGTAATCCCAGTTACTTGGGAGGTTGAGGCAGGAGAATCACTTGAACTCGGGAGGAAGAGGTGGCAGTGAGCCAAGATCGTGCCATTGCACTCCAGCCTGTGCGACAAGAGTGAAACTCTGTCTCAAAAAATAAAAAAAGAAAGAAAAGGAAATGCATGCAAACCGAAACCACAGTGAGATACAACTTCACATATACTAGGGTGGCCATAATAAAAAAAGACAATAACAAGTGTTGTTGAGGAAATGGAGAAATTGGAACCTGCATACATTGCTGATGAGAATGTAAAATGGTACAGTCATTTTGGAAAACAGTTGAGAGTTTCTTTAAAAGTTAAACATAGGCCGGCTGCGGTGGCTTATGCCTATAATTCCAGCACTGTGGGAGGCCAAGGTGGTTGGATCATAAGGTCAGGAGATCGAGACCGTCCTAGCCAATATGGTGAAACCCCATCTCTACTAAAAAAAATACAAAAAATTATCTAGGCATGGTGGCACGTGCTTGTAGTCCAGCTACTCTGGAGGCTGAGCAGGAGAATCGCTTGAACCTGGGAAGCGGAGGTTGTAGTGAGCCGAGATCCTGCCACTGCACTCCAGACTGGTGACAGAGCTAGACTCTGTCTCAAAAAATAAAAAAAAATTAAACATAAACTTACCATATGTCCTAGCAATTCTACTCCTAGCTATCTACCCAAAATAAATGAGTAAATAATGGCACTCCTGGCTATCTACCCAAAAAATGGGTAAATAATGGCATTATTCATAAAAGCCTTGAAGTGGAAACAGTTCAAATGTGTATCAACTGGTGAATGGGTAAACAAAATATGGTATATCTAAACAACTGTGTAAACTAGCAATGAAAAGAAATTACCGAAATATCCTATAACATAACTGAATTTCAAAAACATTGTGCTAGTTGAAAGAAAACAAACAGAAAATACCACATATAATATGATTCTGTTTGTGTGAAATATCCAGAAAAAGCAAATGTAGTGGGAGAGAAAGTACATGAGTGACTGTCTGGCTCTGCTGATGGGTATGAGATTGACTACAAATTAGCATGAGGGATCTTTTTGGGATAATGGAAATGTTCTCAAAGTAGATTGTTGGCCGGGTGCAGTAACTCACACCTGTAATCCTAGCACTTTTCGAGGCCAAGGTTGGCGGATCACTTGTTAGAAACCAGCCTGTCCAACATGACGAAACCCCTGTCTCTACTAAAAATACAAAAAAATTAGCCAGGCATGGTGGCAGGCACCCGTAATCCCAGCTACTCAAGAGGCTGAGGCAAGAGAATTGCTTGAACTCAAGAGGCAGAGGTGGCAGTGGGCCGAAATTGTGCCACTACACTCCAGCGTGGGTGACAGAGTGAGACTCCATCTCAGGAAAAATACAAAATTTAAAAAACAAATTAAAAATAAAATTAAACAGGAGGCTGAGGCAGGAGAATTGCCTGAACCCAGGAGGCGGAGGTTGCGGTGAGCCGAGATGGCGCCATTGCACTCCAGCCTGGGTAACAAGAGCGAAACTCTGTCTCAAAAAAAAATAAAAATAAAAATAAAAAATAAAAATAAAATTAAATTGTGATAATTGCACAACTCTGTAAATATACAGAAAATCACATAACTGTACACTTCACATGCATGCAAATTATATCTCAATAAAGCTGTCTTTTTGGCCAGGCATGGTGGCTTGCGCCTGTAATCAATGTGGATCACTTGAGGTCAGGAGATTGAGACCAGCCTGGCCAATACGGTGAAACCCTGTCTCTACTAAAAATACAAAAATTAGCCTGGCGTGGTGATACATATTTGTAGTTCCAGCTACTCTGAAGGCTGAGGCAGGAGAATCACTTGAGCCCTGGAGGCGGAGGTTGCTGTGAGCTGAGATCAGGCCACTGCATTCCAGCCTGGGTAATAGAGTGAGACTGTCTCAAAATAAAAAAAAAAAAAAAGAAAAGAAAAAGAAGCTGTTTCTTTATGAAAAAGTCAAACTCCATCTTCAAAAGCATAAAGCACCCTTACATATTTTTTTCTTTTGTTTCTTCTTTTCGTCGAGGAAAAATGTGCTAAATCTGCTTAGTATCTTGACATTGTTGTCAATAGCTTTTAATGTTTCTGGTAACATCTCCATTTGTGCTATCCAGTGGTGGTGTTCATCAACATCCATTAGAGTCATCTCAGACAAAATGGCATCTTGAAGAGAGAGAAAAAAAATCATTTTTGTGCAGCAAAATAAATATATATAAGCTTATAATATTGGGTAACTACTCAATATAGTTGTATTGGGCAATATAGGTATCCCACATTTATTGCCTTTCTGAAGCTTTTTCTCAATGAAGAAATTAAAAAGAAAGAAACTGGCTGGGTGCAGTGGCTTACACCTGTAATCCCAGCACTTTGGGAGGCCAAGGCGGGCAGATCATGAGGTCAGGAATTTGAGACCAGCCTGACCAACATGGTGAAGCCTCGTCTCTACTAAAAATACAAAAATTAGCCGGGCGTGGTGGCAGGTGCCTGTAGTCTCAGCTACTTCGGAGGCTGAGGCAGGAAAATCGTTTGAACCTGGGAGGTAGAGGTTGCAGTGAGCTGAGATTGAGCCACTGCACTCCAGCCTGGGTGACAGAGCGAGACTGTCTCAAAAATAAATAAATAAATAAGAAATAAATAAAAAGGAAGAGACTTAGAAGGCTAAACAGTAAGTCTTAGACATGAAGACATGAATCAGGTTAAAAAGTGTCTGTTTGGTTTGGTGCCTAAAATGTGTGTGTGTGTTTTAATATTGGAGATCTAAGCCCCAATTAACTCGTTTGGCAAGTTATCCGTTATATTTTTTTGTTTTTGTTTTTGTTTTTGAGAACAAGTCTTGCTCTGTTACCCAGGCTGGAGTGTAGTGGTGCCATCTCAGCTTAATACAACCTCCACCTCCCAGGTTAAAGCGATTCTCCTGCCTCAGCCTCCCGAGTAGCTGGGTCCACAGGTGCATGCCACCACACCTTGCTAATTTTTGTATTTTTAGTAGAGACAGGGTTTCACCATGTGTTGGCCGGGCTGGTCTCGAACTCCTGACCTCAGGTGATCTACCTGCCTCAGCCTTCCAAAATGGTGGGATTACAGGTATGAGCCACCATGCCCAGCCGTTATCCAGTATGTATAACCCTCGCTGCATGAAATTTCTAGCAACAAAATAAAATTCCACTTTTTGGTATTCTTAACTTATTCCTTCTTTCATTCCACCAGTGCCTACTCTGACTTGTGCTATTGTAGATGCTGTGAATGCAACATTAAGTAAAACAAGTTCCCTGACTTCATACTGCTTACCTTCTGGTGAAAGGAGAGAGAGAAAAAGTTAATTATATAGGAAGTCAGATACTAATGCTATAGACAAAAATAAAGGTAGGCCTGGTGCAGTAGCTCATGCCTGTAATCCCAGCACTTTGGGAGGCTGAGGCAGGTGGATCATTTGTGGTCAGGAGTTCAAGACCAGCCTGGCCAACATGGTGCAACCCTGTCTCCACTAAAAATACAAAAGTTACCTGGGTGGTAGTGGTGCACGCCTGTAGTCCCCAACTACTTGGGAGGCTGAGGCAGGAGAATCACTTGAGCCTGGGAGGCAGGGGTTACAGTGAGCCGAGATCGCACCACAGCACTCCTGTCTGGGTGACACAGTGAGACCCTGTCTCAAAAAAAAAAAAAAAAAAAATGCCAGGTGTGGTGGCTCACGCCTGTAATCCCAGCACTTTGGGAAGCCAAAGTGGGTGGATCACGAGGTCAGGAGTTCAAAACCAGCCTGGCCAACATAGTGAAACCCCATCTCTACTAAAAAATACAAAAAAATTAGCCAGGCATGGTGGCCCATGCCTGTAGTCCCAGCTACTTGGGAGGCTGAGGCAGGAGAATCACTTGAACCCGGGAGGTGGAGGTTGCATTGAGCCAAGATTGTGCCATTGCACTCCAGCTTGGGCAACAGAGTGAGACTTCATCTAAACAAACAACCAAAAAAAAGGGTAAAGTGTAAAGAAAAGTGCCAAGTGGTAGAGAATGGGGATGGTCAGAGAACATCTCATTTTAAAGTGGAATTTAAGCAGGGAATGAGCCATGTGTCCATCTGGTGGAAGATGCTCCAGATAAGGAATAGTAGGCATAAAGACACTGCTGGCATGCTTTTAAAAAAAGCAAGGAGGCCAGCAGAGCTAGTACTAAGTGAATAAGCCTATATTTTTCCTATTTTATTCCTACTGGAAGAGAGAATAACTATTCTCTGAATAACTTCCTTAGTCTTTTCTTCTTTAGTCTAATTAATCCTTCAAAATTTACTTCTATATTCTCTTCTCTATCTTTTTCATTAACTTTGTGGTTTTCCTCTGAACTACTTCTGTAAACTTACTCCATTCTTCCAACCAGACCAGAATGTTGACAAGAGTCTTTTCTTTAATTTCAGCAGTCTTAGCGTAAGTAGCCATTTTCTCAAGAAAACTAGTTCTCTGTTTTCTCTTATGTTCTGCAAGGGCAACATTCCTTTCAGAGGGCGAGTTAAAAACAAGACTATAGCGAGTCATTATTCGATGCACATTGTTCATTATTTCACTCAGCTGCATATCAATGTCCTGTAAGAATAAGAAGGGGGAATGTATTAATCTTCAGTTTGAAAAGAAGCTTTGGTCACCTTTCTGCTCAGAATGTCAGTGACAGTTAATTTAAAGTTATCTGATTAAAGTCTTGCTAATTCTAGCTTTATTGTGAGTCTTAAATTTTTCCTATTAAAAAAATTCTTTTTTCTGCCTTCATCATCCTAGCAATGCTATGATATAATGGAAAGAGCATTGGGTTTGAACCCATACCTGGATCTTAACTCTAGGTCTTTCATTATCATAACTTTTTTTTTTTTTTTTAAGATGGAGTTTTGCTCTTGTTACCCAGGCTGGAGTGCAATTGCGTGATCTCGGCTCACCACAACCTCCGCCTCCTGGGTTCAGGCAATTCTCCTGCCTCAGCCTCCCGAGTAGCTGGGATTACAGGCACCCGCCACCATGCCCAGCTAATGTTTTGTATTTTTAGTAGAGATGGGGTTTCACCATGTTGACCAGAATGGTTTTGATCTGTTGACCTCGTGATCCACCCGCCTCGGCCTCCCAAAGTGCTGGGATTACAGGCTTGAGCCACCGTGCCCGGCCTTTTTTTTTTTTTGAGACAGAGTCTTGCTCTGTTTTGAGGCGCCAGGCTGGAGTGCAGTGGCACAATCTCAGCTCACTGCAATCTCCGCCTCCTGGGTTCAAGCAATTCTCCTGTTTCAGTCTCCCAAGTAGCTGGGACTACAGGCATACGCCACCACGCCCAGCTAATTTTTGTATTTTTTGTTAGAGACGGAGTTTCGCCATGTTAGCCAGGATGGTCTCGATCTCTTGACCTCGTGATCCACCCGCCTCGGCCTCCTAAAGTGCTGGGATTACAGGCATGAGCCACTGCGCCCAGCCTATCATAACTTTTTAACTTTTTTTTTTGAGACAAAGTCTTGCTCTTGTCCCCCAGGCTGGAGTGCAATGGCGCTATATTGGCTTACTGCAACCTCTGCCTCCTGGGTTCAAGCAATTCTCCTGCCTCAGCCTCCTGAGTAGCTGAGATTACAGGCGCCTGCCACCACACCTGGCTAATTTTTATATTTTTAGTAGAGATGGAGTTTCACCATGTTGACCAGGCTGGTCTGGAACTCCTCACCTCAGGTGATCCACCTGCCTCTGCCTCCCAAAGTGCTGGGATTACAGGCATGAGCCACCTCATCCGACCTAAAATGACTTTTAATGAATCACAGTATTTCTGAGCTCCCTCTGCAGGCTCTGTAAAATGATGGAGATACTAGGCCGGGCGTGGTGGCTCAAGCCTGTAATCCCAGCACTTTGGGAGGCCAAGGCGGGTGGATCACGAGGTCAACAGATCAAAACCATCCTGGTCAACATGGTGAAACCCCGTCTCTACTAAAAATACAAAACATTAGCTGGGCATGGTGGTGCATGCCTGTAATCCCAGCTACTCAGGAGGCTGAGGCAGGAGAATTGCCTGAACCCAGGAGGCGGAGGTTGCGGTGAGCCGAGATCGCGCCATTGCACTCCAGCCTAGGTAATAAGAGTGAAACTCTGTCTCAAAAAAAAAAAAAAAAGATGGAGATACTAATTTCATAGTTGATGTCAAGTGTATAACATTTGTGAATATGCTTTATAAGCTATAGCTACTAACAAAACAGACAAACGAATAAACCACGGTGGCTCACCTTGTAATATCAGCACTTTGGGAGGCCAAGGCAGGCAGATCACAAGGTCAGGAGTTCAAGACCAGCCTGGCCAACATGGTGAAATCCTATCTCTACTAAAAATACAACAACAAAAAAATTAGCCTGGTGTGGTGTCAGGCACCTGTAATCCCAGCTACTTGGGAGGCTGAAGCAGGAGAATTGCTTGAACCCGGGAGGCAGAGGTTGCAGTGAGCCAAGATTGCACCACTGCACTCGAGCCTGGGTGACAGAGCAAGACTCTGTCCCAAAAAAATTAAAAAAAGAGAAAAGAAAAAAATGCAAGTTGCTTCTTTTTTGCTTTTTTACGTGGAAAGCAGTTATCAGAATATTCCTCAAACATACTTTTCTTTTATTTTTTATTTATTTATTTATTTTTTAAAGATAGGGTTTCACCATATTGGTCAGGCTGGTCTCGAACTCCTGACCTCAGGTGATCCGCCCACCTCAGCCTACCGAAGTGCTGGGATTACAGGCATGAGCTACCGCCCTGCCAAACATACTTTTCTTTCATTGTCTCCTTTGCTTATCACTTAATCAGCTTAGTACATTGAGTATGTAGGGAAGAAAAAGAATCTTATCAGCAAATCTCTTTTCTTCATCACTCTAACCTAGAAATTTTTTATGGATAATTACTACCTTATATATGGCATTTGGAAATCTGTGAAATCATTTTTGGTTGTCATAATAATTGTGAGGGTAGAATACTGCCATTTAGTAAAGGATACTAAGAATGCTAGTCCATCCTACAGTGCAGTGGACAGTATCCACAATGAAGAATTGTCTCAAATCCTGTGTGAATTTCAAAGTCTCATAGGGCATTGATACAGGTTTAAAAAAAAAAATCTATTTATACGTATCTAAGCCTAAAACCAAACTCTTTTTAAAAATATGAACAGGCCAGGTGTGGTGGCTCACGCCTGTAATCCAAGCACTTTGGAGGCCAAGGTGGGTGGATCACCTGAGGTTGGGAGTTCAAGACCAGCCTGGCCAACATGGTGAAACCCTGTCTCTAGTAAAAACACACAAAAAAATTTGCTGGGCATGGTGGTGGATGCCTGCTATTCCAGCTACTCAAGAGGCTGAGGCAGGAGAATCTCTTGAACCCGGGAGGCAGAGGTTGCAGTGAGTCAAGATAACACCATTGCACTCCAGCCTGGGCAACGAGAGTGAAACTCCCATCTCAAAAAAAAAAAAATTTTTTTTAATTCAACGTGTTTTTTTTTTTTTTTAGAAAGAGTTTCGCTCTTGTTACCCAGGCTGGAGTGCAATGGCGCGATCTCAGCTCACTGCAACCTCCACCTCCTGGGTTCAAGCAGTTCTCCTGCCTCAGCCTCCTGAGTAGCTGGGATTACGGGCACGCACCACCATGCCCAGCTGATGTTTTGTATTTTTAGTAGAGACGGGGTTTCACCATGTTGACCAGGATGGTCTCGATCTCTCGACCTCATGATCCACCCACCTCGGCCTCCCAAAGTGCTGGGATTACAGGCTTGAGCCACCGTGCCCGGCCCAAAGTGGTTTTTGCCCAATTTAATGATACACTACAATTTCCAGGAATACAAATAATATATAAATCAAGAAAAAAAGTTCTTTAAAATTTCTCCAAGAAATTAGTGTTAATAGTATTTAGTGCAGTACAATAAAGCTGAATTTGTATCAGCCTCCATTTGTATCTTTCTTATTTATTTATTTTGAGATGGAGTCTTGCTGTCATTTAGGCGGGAGAGCAGTGGCATGATCTTGGCTCACTGCAGTCTCTGCCTTCCGGCTTCTTGAAATTCTCATGCCTCAGCCTCCCCAGTAGCTGGGATTACAGGCTTCTGCCACCGTCTGACTAATTTTTGGATTTTTAGTAGAGACAGAATTTCACCATTTTGGGCAGGCTTATCTCAAATTCCCGACCCTAAGTGATCCACTCACCTCAGCCTCCCAAAGTGCTGGGACTACAGGCATGAGCCACCATGCCTGGCCCAGATTTATTTTAATTCTACATATAGATGCAAGCCTCTGTCTACTTCTAGGGAAGTTCAACCTATGACTTACACACTGAAATGCGTGTTATTATAAATTGCTTTACTTTTACTTATTCTCACATTTATATTTTTTAAGTATAGGTAGTGTTTTGTTTTGTTTTGTTTTTTATAGAGACAGGTTTTCACCTTGTTGGTCAGGGTGGTCTTGAACTCCTGACCTCAGGTGATCCACCCACCTCAGCCTCCCAAAATGTTGGGATTACAGGCATGAGCCACCACGCCTGACCAAAGTATACGTAGTGTATCTATGAATATCATTTTAGAGGAATAAAGGGAATGTTAAAAATATTTTTAGAGGCACAGTATATCTGACAGTTAAGAACCACTTCCAACTTTTTTATTCTTTCATTTTGTCTTCAGAAAAACCAAACTCTCTGCATTCTTTATAATAAGAGTAAGATTTGGATTTTGCCAACCAAATCATCATACAAAATAAGTATTCTGATGTTACGTGTATTTGCTCTTACAGCAAATAATAACTTAAGTCAGGAACACAGAAGAGTCAAGGCAAAGTTTGCTAGGCCAAGTGATGAAAAATAACATTACAAGCTAACACACAGCACAGTGATCAAAGAAAAAATGCTACCAACTCCTCATAAAGTCTGCTAGAAAAGTGAAGAGGAAAAAATACTTCCCAACTCATCTTTTGAGGCCAACATATATCAAAGCCAGACAAAAGCACTACAAAATAAGAAAACTAAATACAAACATGCCTGATGAATATTGATACAGAAAACCTTAGCAAAATACTAGTGAACAGCATTCAACAGCACATTCAAAGGATTATACACCATGATCAAGTGAGATTTATTTCTAGAATCCAAGGATGGTTAAATATATATAAATCAATCAATGCAATGCACGAAATTAACAGAATGACAGGAAAAAACCACATGTGGTCATCTCAATTGATGCAGAAAAAGCATTTGACAAAATGTAACACACTTTCATAATAAAAAATACACAAGAACCTGGGCACAGTAGTTCATGCCTGTAATCCCAGCACTTTGAGAGGCCAAGGCAGAAGGATCACTTGAGTCCAGAAGTTCAAGACCAGCCTGAGCAACATGGTGAAACCCTGTCTCTACAAAAAATAAAAAATATCGGCCGGGCGCGGTGGCTCAAGCCCGTAATCCTAGCACTTTGGGAGGCCGAGGCGGGTGGATCACGAGGTCAAGAGATCGAGACCATCCTGGTCAACATGGTGAAACCCCGTCTCTACTAAAAATACAAAAAAAAAAAAAAAAAAAAAACTAGCTGGGCGTGGTGGCGCGTGCCTGTAATCCCAGCTACTCAGGAGGCTGAGGCAGGAGAATTTCCTGAACCCAGGAGACGGAGGTTGCGGTGAGCCGAGATGGCGCCATTGCACTCCAGCCTGAGTAACAAGAGCAAAACTCCGTCTCAAAAAAATAAATAAATAAAATAAATAAAAAATAAAAAATATCAGCCAGGTATGGTAGCATGTGCTTATAGTTCCAGCTAGTCAGGAGGCTGAGGTAGGAGGATTGCTTGAACCCAGGAGGTCGAAGCTACAGTGAGCCATGATTGTGCCACTGCCCTCCAGCCTTGGCGACAGAGTGAGCCCCTGTCTTAACACAAACAAAAAATACACACAAAAGAAACTAGAGGTCAGGCGCGGTGGCTCAAGCCTGTAATCCCAGCACTTTGGGAGGCTGAGGCGGGTGGATCACGAGGTCAAGAGATCGAGACCATCCTGGTCAACATGGTGAAACCCCGTCTCTACTAAAAATACAAATAATTAGCTGGGCATGGTGGCGCGTGCCTGTAATCCCAGCTACTCAGGAGGCTGAGGCAGGAGAATTTCCTGAACCCAGGAGGCGGAGGTTGCGGTGAGCCGAGATCGTGCCATTGCACTCCAGCCTGGGTAACAAGAGCAAAACTCCATCTCAAAAAAAAAAAAAGAAACTAGAAATAGAAGAAAACTTCAACATAATAAAGGCCACATATGAAAAGCCCACAGATAGTAATATACTCAATAGTGAAAGACTGAAAGCTTTTCCTCCAAGATTAGGAACAAGTCAAGGATGCCCACTTTCACCATCTGTCTAACCTATTACTGAAAGTTCTAGACACCAGAATTAGGCAAGAAAAAGAAATAAAAGGCACACAATTTGGAAAGGAAAAACTAAAATTATCTCTGTTCACAGATAACATGATCTTAAATTGTGGAAACCCTATATATGAAGAAAACTCTATATATGTAGAAAACCCTAAGGATTACGCCTGCATACACAGACACGTACACACACAAACACACACACACACACACACACACACACACACACACACACACACAATCTCTCTATCTCTCTCTCTCTCTCTCTTTCTCTCTTAGAATAAATTTAGCAAATTTGCAGGGTAAAAAATATATACAAATCAGTCACATTGCTATGCACTAACACTGAGCAATCTGAGAAAGCAATTAAGAAAATAATGCCATTTATAATAGCATCAAAAATAATAATATATTTAAGTATTGCTGGGTGCAGTGGCTCAAGCCTATAATCTCAGCACTTTGGGAGGCCAAGGTGGGTGGATCACCTGAGGTCAGAAATTTAAGACCACCTTGGCCAACATGGTGAAACTCATCTCTACAAAAATACAAAAATTAGCCAGGCATGATGGTGGGTGCCTGTAATCCCAGCTACTCTGGAGGCTGAGGCAGAAGAATCACTTGAACCTGGGAGGCAGGAGTTACAGTGAGCTGAGATCACACCATTGCACTCCAGCCTGGATGACAGAGACTCTGTCTCAAAAATAATAATAATAATATTGGGAGGCCAAGACAGGCAGATCACTTGAGGTCAGGATCGTGATCAGCCTGGCTAACATGGTGAAATCCCATCTCTACTAAAAATACAAAAATTAGCCTGGCATGGTGGCAGACACCTAGAATCCCAGCTATTCAGGAGGCTGAGGCAGGAGAACTGCTTAAACTCAGGAGGTAGAGGTTGCAGTGAGCCAAGATCACACCACTGCACTTCAGCCTGGGCAACAGAGCAAGACTCTGTCTCAAAAATTAAAAAAAATTAGGCCGGGCGCGGTGGCTCAAGCCTGTAATCCCAGCACTTTGGGAGCCTGAGGCGGGTGGATCATGAGGTCAAGAGATCGAGACCATCCTGGTCAACATGGTGAAACCCCGTCTCTACTAAAAATACAAATAATTAGCTGGGCATGGTGGCGTGTGCCTGTAATCCCAGCTACTCAGGAGGCTGAGGCAGGAGAATTTCCTGAACCCAGGAGGCAGAGGTTGCGGTGAGCCGAGATCGCGCTCCAACCTGGGATTGCACTCCAGCCTGGGTAACAAGAGCGAAACTCCGTCTCAAAAAAATAAATAAATAAATAAAAATTAAAAAAAATTAAAAATAGTAAGGTATATAGGAATAAACTTATCCAAGAAGGCAAAAGACTTGTATGCTTGTCATTTTCACTACAGAATGTTACTGAGAGAAATTGAAGAAAACATAAGCAACTGGAGAGATATTACATGTTTATAGATTGGAGTATTTAATATTGTTAAGATGTTAATACTACTCAAAATGATCTACTAATTAATGCAATCTCTATCAAAATACCAATGGCACTTTTTTTTCAGCAATAGAAAAATTCATCCTAAAATTACATGGACTCTCAAGGGACCCTGAATGGCTGACGCAATCTTGAAAAGGAATAAGAAAGTTGGAGATCCCACATTTTCTAATTTCAAACTTATTCCAAAGTTACATTAATTAAAATAACATGGTACAGTTCTAAAGACAGACATGTAAACTGATGGAACAGAATAGAGAGCCCATAAATAATCACCAAGTTAACAGTATGTATATTGTATAGTATATTCATAGCATAAAGTCAAATTATTCTCTGGAAGGATGCTAAGGCCATCCAATAAGGAAAGAACAAGTCTTTAAAAAAAAAAATGGTGGGAAAACTGAGCATCTACACATGAAAGAGTAAAGTTGGATTCTTGTTTTTTTTGTTTTTTGTTTTTTTTTTGAGACGGAATTTCGCTCTTGTTACCCAGGCTGGAGTGCAATGGCGCGATCTCGGCTCACCGCAACCTCCGCCTCCTGGGTTCAGGCAATTCTCCTGCCTCAGCCTCCTGAGTAGCTGGGATTACAGGCACGTGCCACCATGCCCAGCTAATTTTTTGTATTTTTAGTAGAGACGGGGTTTCACCAGGTTGACCAGGATGGTCTTGATCTCTCGACCTCGTGATCCACCTGCCTCGGCCTCCCAAAGTGCTGGGATTACAGGCTTGAGCCACCGCGCCTGGCCTAAAGTTGGATTCTTATATAAAGTTTAACTCAAAATAGATCAAATACCTAACTCTTAAGACCTAACACTACAAAACACTTAGAAGAAAACATAGGAGAAAGGCTTCATGGGCATTGGACTTGGCAGTGATTTCTTGGACATGGCAAAAATCACATGCAACAAAAGTAAAAATAGATAAATAGACTATATCAAAGTTAAAAATATTTGCTATCAAAGGACGAAATCAACAGATTGAAAAATCAACCTAGGAAATGGGAGAAAATATTTGCAAATTGTATATCCAGTAAGGGTTAATATCCATAATATATAAATAACTTGCACAAACTCATTGTCAAAAAAAAAAAAAAAAAAGTTTAAAAAATAGGCTGGGCCACTGGTGGCTCACCCCTGTAATCCCAGGACTTTGGGAGGTTGAGGTGGGCAGATCAGTTGAGGTCAGGAGTTTGAGACTAGTCTGACCAACATGGTGAAACCCCATCTCTATTAAAAATACAAAAATTAGCCAGGCATGGTGGCACATGCCTTTAATCACAGCTACTCAGGAGGCTGAGACACAGGAATCAGTTGAGCCTGGGAGATAGAGGTTGCAATGAGCCAAGATTACACCACTGCACTCCAGCCTAGGCAACAGAACAAGACTCCATACCCCCCAAAAATGAAATAAACCAATAAACCCAAATAAACCAATTTTAAAATGGGCAAAGGATTCAAAAAAGATATACAAATGACCCCAAAATATATGAAAATATATTCAACATAACTAGTCATCAGGAAAATGTAAATCAAAACCACAGTGGTATACTACTTCATACCCATTAAGATGGTACTATGAAAAAAACAGAAACTAACAAGTGTGGGTGAGGCTGTGCAAAACTGGAACCCTGTGCACTGTTGTTAGGAATGTAATATTGTGCAGCTGCTGTGGAAAAAGGATGACTGTTCCTCCAGAAATTAAAAATAGAATCACTATATGATCCAGCAATTGTTCTCTATGTATATATCCAAAAGAACTATAAGCAAGTTCCCTAAGAAATATTTGTACACTCACGCTCATAGTGTTGTTATTTAGGATAACCAAGAGGTAGAATTAACCCAAGTGTTCATTGACAGATAAATGGATAACAAATGTGGTATATATTGATATATATATGCACAATGGAATCTAGACACGGTGGCTCACGCCTGTAATTCCAGCACTTTGGGAGGCCGAGGCGGGCAGATCATTTGAGATCAAGAGTTTGAGACCACCCCGGCCAACATGGTGAAATCTCATGTTGCACTAAAAAATACAAAAGTTAGCCAGGCATGTTGGCAGGTGCCTGTAATCCCAGCTACTCGGGAGGCTGAAGCAGGAGAATCGCTTGAACCCGGGAGAAGGAAGTTGCAATGAGCCAAGATCGCACCACTGCACTCCAGGCTGGGTGATAGAGTGAGACTTTGTCTCAAAAAAATAAAATTTAATTCAATTTTTAAATATACAAAATGGAATGTTATCTTAAAATTGAAAGATATTTTGACATGCATTACAATATGGATGAACCTTGAATATATTAGGCTAAGTGAATAAGCCAGTCATAAAAAGACAAATACTTTATGATTCCACTTAAATGAGGTGTCTAGAATAGTTGAATTCATAGAAACAAAATACAGTACAGTGCCTGTAATCCAGCTACTCGGGAGGCTGAGGCAGGAGAATCGCTTGAACTGGTTAGGCGGAGGTTGCAGTGAGCTGAGATCACACTACTGCACTCCTGCCTGGGTGACAGAGTAAGACTGTCGCAAAAAAAAAAAAAAAAAAAAAAAAATGAAATAGTTCTGGACGTTGGTTGCAAAATAATGTATAGCAATGTATATTCATGCTTAAAACTATTGAAAACTATTGTACTAATACTTAAAAATAAGATGGTAAATTTTATGTATATTTTACCACAATTTTTTTAATTTAAAAAGGAATGATTAAATAAGTGATAGAAATAATGCAATCAGAAAAAGAGATTATGCAGTTGTAGCAAATCTAACCTGAGTCAAAAACACAGGAGACTGGAGACAACGTTGGCCAAGCCAAGTGATAAAGAGTAACTCAGAACTGACATGTAGTATGGTGGTTAAGAAAGAAAGAATACTATTGCTCACAAACTTTTCCAAAAAGTTGAAGAGGAAGGAAAAATTCCTCACTCATTCTTTGATGTCAGCATTACCCTAATATCAAAATCAGACAGATAGAAGAAAACTATAAACCATTATCCCTCACCTCTTGAAAATAGTCACAAAAAATGCTTCATACGATTTTCAGAAATTCTAGAACAGATAGGTAACCAAGAAAATAAAATAGAAAATAAAATCAAACAATATTTTTAAAAAAAAAGGATCCTGAACAAGTGGGATTTACCCTGGTATGCAAAGCTAGTTCAAAATTTGATAATTTCTAAATGTAATTCACTATGTCAGTTGATTAAAGGAAAACCATGTATTGCCTCAGCAGATACAGAAAAAGCAGTTGACGAAATTCAATATTCATTCATGATTTCTTTTTTTTTTTAATTATTTTTTAATTTTTTTAGGCCCTGGGTTAGAGATTTTTTTTTCTTTCTTTCTTTTTTCTAATGAAAAGTGACTTTTTAATTTTTTTAATTTTTTTTCCTAATGAAAAGTGATGGGTTTTTTTGTTTTTTTGTTTTTTGTTTGAAATGGAGTTTCGTGCTTGTTGCCCAGGCTGGAGTGCAATGGCAGGACCTTAGCTCACCACCACCTCCACCTCCAGGTTCAAGTGATTCTCCTGCCTCAGCTTCCCAAATAGCTGGGATTACAGGCATTCACCATCATGCCCGGCTAATTTTGTATTTTTAGTAGAGATGGGGTTTCTCCATGTTGGTCAGGCTGAGCTTGAACTCTCAACCTCAGGTGATCCCCACCCCTCCACCCTTGGCCTCCCAATGTGCTGGGATTACAGGTGAGAGCCACCACACCAGACCTCATTCATGATTTCTAAAAGAAACTCAATAAACTAGGAATAGAGGGTAATTTCCTCAACTTGATAAAGAGCATTTACAAAACATTTATAGCTAGCATCATACTTAATGGTGAAAGTCTAAAGTGCTCTAAAGGTTGTTGTAATCACTTCTTTTTTTTTTTCTTTTTTTTTTTTTTTTTTTTTTTTTTTGAGACGGAGTTTCCCTCTTATTACCCAGGCTGGAGTGCAATGGCGCGATCTCGGCTCACCGCAACCTCCGCCTCCTGGGCTCAGGCAATTCTCCTGCCTCAGCCTCCTAAGTAGCTGGGATTACAGGCACGCACCACCACGCCCAGCTAACTTTTTGTATTTTTAGTAGAGACGGGGTTTCACCTTGTTGACCAGGATGGTCTCGATCTCTCGACCTCGTGATCCACCCGCCTCGGCCTCCCAAAGTGCTGGGATTACAGGCTTGAGCCACCGCGCCCGGCTGTTGTAATCACTTCTACTCAACATTGTACAAATGTCCTAACCAATTCATTAAGGTCACAAAAAGAAATACAAGAAAATGGATTGGAAAGAGAGAAGTAACATGGTTTCTGTTTACAGACAAAAGTTTGTCCATATAAAAACTCCCAAAGAATTTACCAAAGAGGCCGGGTGCAGTGTCTCACACCTGTAATCCCAGCACTTTGGGAGGCCAAGGCTGGCAGATGACTTGAGACCAGGAGTTCAGGACCATCCTGGCCAACATGACGAAACTCCATTTCTACCAAAAATACAAAAATTAGCTAGGCATGGGGGCATGTGCCTGTAATCCCATCTACTTGGGAGGCTGAGGCAGGAGAATCGCTTGGACCGAGAAGGTGAAGGATGCAGTGAGCCAAGATTGAACCACTGCACTTCAGCTTGGGTGACAGAGCGAGACTCCATCTCAAAAATAAATAAATACATAGGGGGGAAGAATGGAAAAAATAAAAGTAAAAAATAAATACATACATACAAATAAAACAAACCAAAAACCATTTATTTACACTAGCAATATACAATTAGAAGTTGAAATTTGGCTGAGCGCAATGGCTTATGCCTGTAATCCCAGCATTTTGGGAAGCCGAGGCAGGTGGATCACCTGAGGTCAGGAGTTTGACACAAACCAGGCTGACATGGTGAAACCCCATCTCTAGTAAAAATATAAAATTAGGCCGGGTGCAATGGCTCATGACTGTAATCCCAGCACTTCAGGAGGTACAGGCGGGTAGATCACCTGAGGTCAGAAATTCAAGACCAGCCTGGCTAATGTGGTAAAAACCTGTCTCTACTAAAAATACAAAAAATTAGCTGGGCGTGGTGGTGCACGCCTGTAGTCCCAGCTATCCAGGAGGCTGAGGCAGGAGAATCACTTGAACCCAGGAGGCGGAGGTTGCAGTGACCCGAGATCACACCATTGCACTCCAGCCTGGGCAACAGAGCAAGATTCTGTCTCAAAAAAAAAAAAAGAAATTTAAATTTAATAAAACAGGGTCTAGGATTTTTTGGGTGTCACTTTGCCAACCAGTAACCTCTGTGGCCACTGATGCCTCTGCTTGAGTTTTGCTCCTGCCCACTGGGCTCATTCCATCTACTAGGCCCAGGAGGCTGCCCTCAGATCATGATATTGGCCCAGATCCCATGCCTTCCAAGGATGAGCCAGGCATGGAGCAGCAAGGGGTGTGTGAGCAAGCAAGTCCAGGGTCTGCCCGCTGCAGCATCAAAACAGGTGACTGGACCAGACATACTGCAAGCAGCGTCTGCTTCAGGCACCAGTGTCTGGATGAGGGAAACTCAGTGGTACCCAAAAGCTTAGAGGTCTGGACCTTGGAAGGATCACCACTCTTCATTCGCACAGTCCAGGATCATGTCACAACCCACAGCTCAGTGCGCCAGCTGGGGATGTGTTACAGCTCTTTTAGCTCCCACCGATCAGTCCTGAGTTCCTGCCCCATGTCCAGGAATAATGAGGTTACATAAACAACTAAGCGGTAAGCAAGGTGGAAAGGAGCTTTTACTGACCAACAGAACAGCTCTCAGCAGAGAGGATACCTGAAGTGGGTAGCTCCTATCCACAGGCAAGTCATCCCAACAAGTGTAGAGGAGACTTGAAGTGGGTCCTGCTATCCAAAGGCAGGTAGTCCTGATGAATGTAGGCCACTCAAAGTGGATAGCTCCTGTCTGCAGGCAGGTAGTCCCTAGGAGTCTCTGAGTCGAGTTCAGTCTGGGGTTTTTATGGGCTCAAAAGGGAGGAAATCCATGCTGATTATGGGCAGTCATGAGTTGGCCTAGAAAAAGTACCATATCATTGTCTGAAAGGCATCAAGGAAGTTCTCACTCTAGTCCCAGACTCCACCCTAAACTGGCAGCCAGGAAGCAGTGGCCCAGCCCTGCCCCTGTTTCCTATTGTGTGGGTGACCACCTGGTGCTGGCGAAGCGCAGGAGGGCTGTAGAGTTACAGCAGCTCTGGCTCAGGGAATCCCAGTCCCCAGGCTTCAGGCCTCCCTGGCTTGAAGGTGGAGTTTCACTGGGGACCTGCCATTTACAGCTTAGGAGCAAGTCTGCCTCCTGCTGCCATCAACATGCTGTCCACGGCAACCTGTCTGTCCAGCTGAGGGCGCCTTCAGGCCTCTAAGGAGGGGCATTCAGCCCCCTGGCCTCCCTCCCATGCTCATTGATGACCAAAGTTCAGAGGGACTGAGGCAGCAGGGGACAGGTGTGTCAGTGCCTGAAACACCATGCACACCTGACCCGGTTGTGACAGTGCCTGGGCTTGGCCACAGCTTTGCTCTGCACTGTAGCAGGCACTGGGGGCAGGGAGAGGACAGGGAGCGGGATCAGGCACATCTCTGGGGGCGCAGGGATGCCTCAGTCCAGAGCTGTGGCTGGGTGGCTGCTGCTGCTCTCGGGAGTGTGGGGCTCCTCCTGGACAACTCGGTAGGGTGCAGGGCTCCAACTGGGATCACTTGTCCCCAGACCCTGCTTGGGTCCACAGAGCGAAAAGCCCAGCTGCACCTCTTTCGCTGAAACTGGTATCCTCACAGCCACCATCAACAGGATTTGCAATAACACTAAAAACATGAAATAGGTATAAATCTAGTAAAATAGGTACAAGATCTTTACATTGAAAAATACAAAATACTAAGATCTGAGAGCTATAGTCTAGTAATAAAAAAACAGAAAAATATAAAATATTAGTTTAAAAAATCAAAGAGCTAAATAAATGGAGAGATATACCTATGGATTGAAAGACCCAGTATTGGCCAGGCACAGTGGCTCATGCTGAAAGCCCAGCACTTTGGGAGGCCAAGTCAGGAGGATCATTTGAGGTCAGAGGCTCGCGACCAGTTTGAGCAACATGGTGAAATGTTGTCTGTACTAAAATTACAAAAATTAGGTAGGTGTCTGTAATCCCAGCTGCTCAGGAGGCTGAGTCAGGAGAATCACTTGAACCGGGACGCAGAGATTGCAGTGAGTTAAAATCACACACTGAATGCCAGCCTGGGTAACAGAGTGAGACTCTGTCTCAAAAAAAAAAAAAAAAAAAAAAAAAAGACCCAACATTAAAAGCCAATTGATACGTTAGGTCACAAATCTATTAATTTATCAATATCACATATTAGAAATCATGTATCTGATAAAGAGCTAGTATCCAGGCGGAGCGGAGTGGCTCACGCCTGTAATCTCAGTACTTTGGGAGGCCATAGTAGGTGGATCACAAGGTCAGGAGTTCAACACTATCCTAGCCAAACCCATCTCTACTAAAAATACAGAAAATTGCCGGGCGCGGTGGCTCATGCCTGTAATCCCAGCACTTTGGGAGGCTGAGGCAGGTGGAGCACGAGGTCAAGAGATCGAGACCATCCTAGTCAATATGGTGAAACCCCGTCTCTACTAAAAGTACAAAAAAAAAAATCAGCTGGGCATGGTGGCTCGTGCCTGTAATCCCAGCTACTCAGGAGGCTGAGGCAGGAGAATTGCCTGAACCCAGGAGGCGGAGGTTGCGGTGAGCCGAGATCACGCCATTGCACTCCAGCCTGGGTAACAAGAGCGAAACTCCATCTCAAAAAAAAAAAAAATACAAAAAATTAGTCAAGCATGGTGGCACATGCCTGTAATCCCAGCTACTCAAGAGGCTGAGGCAGGAGAATCTCTTGAACCCAGGAGGCGGAGGTTGCAGAGCCAAGATTGGGCCATTGCACTCCAGCCTGGGTGGCAGAGCAAGACTCTGTCTCAAAAAAAAAAAAAAGAGCTCATATCCAGTATTTAGGATATACAAAGAACTCCCAAAATTCAGTAATAAGGCAATACCCAATTTTCTTAATGGATAAAATATTTGGACAGTTCACCAAAGAAGGCAAACAAATGGCAAACAAGCAAACAAAAAGATGTCAACATAATTAATCATTAGGGAAATGTAAATTAAAACCACAATGAGACACACACAGCCATAAGGATGTCTAAAATTAAAAAGCCTGATCATATCAAATGTTGGCAAACAAAGTAGAGCAACTGGAATTTTCATGCACTGCTGGTGTCAATGTAAAATAGTACAATCCCTTTCAAAAACAGTTGACAGGACAGGCACAGTGGCTCCTTCCTGTAATCCCAGCACTTTGGGAGGCCAAGGTGGGCGGATCACTTGAGGTCAGGAGTTCAAGACCAGTCCGAACAACATGTGAAACCTTGTCTCTACTAAAAAGACACAAATTAACCGAGCATGGTGGTAGGTACCTGTAATCCTAGCTACTTGGGAGGCTGAGGCAGGAGAATTGCTTAGGTGGAGGTTGTAGTGAACTGAGATCACACCACTGAACTCCAGCCTGAGCAACAGAGTGAGACTCTGTCTCAAAAAAAAAAAAAAAAAAAAAAAAAAGCAGTTGACAACTTTTTAAAAAGTTGAATATGCACCTACCATATGATCCAGCCATTCTTCATTTAGTATTCACCCAAGAGAAATGAGGGCATATGTCCATACAAAGACTTTATATCGAAAGCAATCTTGAGTAAAAAGACCAAAGCAGGAGGCATCACAGTTACCTGATTTCAAAATCTAGTACAAAGCCGTAGTAATCAAGACAGCATGGTAGTAGCATAAAAAACATGTTAGACCAATGGAACAGAGTAGAGGGCACAGAAATAAATCTATACATTTCACAGTCGATTGATTTTTCAGCAAAGATGGCAAAAACAATGTGGAATGGAGAGTCTCTTCAATGAATGATATTAGAAAAACTGGATATCCACATACAGAAGAATGAAATTAGACTTATCAGCTTACACCATATGCAAAAATCAACTCAAAATGGACTAGTTTTTTTTTTGAGACTGAGTCTCACTCTATTGCCCAGGCTGGAGTGCATTGGCACCATGTCGGCTCACTACAATCTCCGCCTCCTGGGTTCAAGCAATTCTCCTGCCTCAGCCTCCCAAGTAGCTGGGATTACAGGTGCCCACCACCATGCCCAGTTAATTTTTGTATTTTTAGTAGAAACAGGGTTTCACCATGTTGGCTGGGCTGGTCTCGAACTCCTGACCTCAGGTGATCAACCTACCTTGGCTTCCCAAAGTGCTGGGATTACAGGCATGAGCCACCATGCCGGGCCTGGTTTAGGTTTAAACATAAAACCTAAAATTATAAAATTACTAGAAGAAAACATAGGGGAAAAGGTTCATGATATTCTTCTAGACAATAATTTTTATATATGATTCCAAAAGTACAGGCAACAAAAACAAAAATAGACAAATGGTATTATATCAAACTAAAAGACTTCTTCATGATTTCACTCATACGTGGAATCCAAAGAAGTCAAACTCATAGATGCAGAGAGTGTAGAATGGTGGTTAGTAGAGGCTGGGGATGGGTGGATTGGGGAGCTATTGGTCAAAGAATACAATTTTTCAGTTAGACAGGAGAAATAAGTTCAAGAGCTCTATTATACATCATGATGACTATAATTAATAACACATTATATACTTAAAGATTGCTGAGAGCAGACTTTAAGTGTTCTCACCACAAAAAAAAAAAAAAAAGATATATGAGGTGGCTGGGCACAGCCACTCACGCCTGTAATCCCAGCACTTTGGAGGCTGTTGGAAATGGGTTTATAACATCGGGAAAAATGCACGCCGAGACAATGGGTCGCTCAGCAAGGCTAGCTTACTTCCTGCAGGAAGGGTGCAACTCGGCAGCAGTCTTGCCACGAGAACACACCTGAACAAAGGAGACAGGGACATTTATAACTTTCATAACCTGGTGTAATTGCCCTACTGCTGTGTCCAGTCTCCATTGGCCGGAACAGGACCTCACATTCAAGCTTGACCTGATTGGCTAAAAACTTGGAAATGTTCTAAAGAGGTAAAGGCAGAGGAGAGCAAAGGAAAAGAGGAAGTAACTCGAGGAATGCTTAGAGAAGCAATAATATTTCCAAATACTGAATGGGAATAAGGTATGACCTAAGACTTGCCTGGACTTGTCCAGGAATGTCAGAGTAACTATCTAGGTTAAAGTGTAAGGTCTAAGAACACAGATGCATTTGTTTCTTTATAATGACCAGCAGCTACTGAGATTATTAGCAAAAGCTTTAAAGTAAATTAACCTTTGAAGAAACTATTATTTATTCATAATGAACTAAACTAAAAGCTTTAAAAAGGAAACTTTTATTTATTCTTATTTCCTACAGAGGCCACAGTGGGTGGATCACCTGAGGTCAGGAGTTCAAGATCAGCTACTAAGAAGAACTGAGGCAGGAAAATTGCTTGACACCTGGGAGGTGAGGTTGCAGTGAGCCAAGATCATGCACTGTACTCCAGCCTGAGAGAGTGAGACCATTACAAAAATATATGTGTGTGTGTGTGTGTGTGTGTGTGTGTGTAAATGCATGCTTTAATTAGTTGGATCTAGCCATCCACAATGTATAAATATATCAAAACATCATGTTGTACACCACACATGTACAGTTTTGGTCAACTCAATGCTATAAGTAGAATTTTCAATGCTGCAAAAGAAGTAGCACACGAATATAAATTTCTTCAGCAAGGCAATTTACTTCTATAGAAGGTTGCGGCTCACAGATGGAACAATGGCAAGCACACACCTGGACAAGGAGGGGAAGGGGTACTTATGCCTGACAGGGGTCGCCCCTACTACTGTGTCATTCCCCTATTGGCTAGGGTTAGACAGCACAAGCTAGACTAATCCTGATTGGCTACTTTCGAGAGAGCAGGGGTCAGAGCTGAAGTGGCAGGGTGAGTGGTTTGGTGAGAAGGACAGTTATGAGCAGGTCAGAGCAGGTAGCCAGGGGTGACCTAGGTCAAAGAAGGTGACCAGAGCAGGTGACTGGAGCAGGTGACCAGAGCAGGTGACTGGGATGAGTCAGGATGGAGCTGGGGGCTGGGGGAACAGATATGAACTACTGATTAGAACCAGTGGAGAAAGTTGTTTACTGGAACTACAAGGAGATTAAACTTTAAAATAAAAAATTAAAAAATATAACTCAGAAGCAAAGAATAGGCATATGAAAAAAAAAGAAAAAATTAAAGAATAAGAGAGCTGAACATACTGACATAGTGATTCTTTGAAGATAAACTTAGGGTTCACTATATCTAATATCGATTAAGAAAAAGAGCATTCGGCCGGGCACGGTGGCTCACGCCTGTAATCCCAGCACTCTGAGGGGCCGAGGCGGGTGGATCACGAGGTCAAGAGATCGAGACCATCCTGGTCAACATGGTGAAAGCCCGTCTCTACTAAAAATACAAAAAAATCAGCTGGGCATGGTGGCACGTGCCTGTAATCCCAGATACTCAGGAGGCTGAGGCAGGAGAATTGCTTGAACCCAGGAGGCGGAGGTTGCGGTGAGCCGAGATCGCGCCATTGCACTCCAGCCTGGGTAACAAGAGTGAAACTCCGTCTCAAAAAAAAAAAAAAAAAAAAAAAGAGATCGAGACCATCCTGGTCAACATGGTGAAAGCCCGTCTCTACTAAAAATACAAAAAATCAGCTGGGCATGGTGGCACGTGCCTGTAATCCCAGCTACTCAGGAGGCTGAGGCAGGAGAATTGCTGGAACCCAGGAGGTGGAGGTTGTGATAAGCCGAGATCGCGCCATTGTACTCCAGCCTGGGTAACAAGAGCGAAACTCCATCTCAAAAAAAAAAAAAAAATTAATTAAAAAAAATAAGACCATGGCGGGTGGATCAAGAGGTCAGGAGTTTGAGACTAGTCTGGCCAACATAGTGAAACCCCATCTCTACTAAAAATAAAAAAATTAGCCGGGCACGGTGGCATGCACCTATAGTCCCAGCTACTCGGGAGGCTGAGGCAAGAGAATTGAACCTGGGAGGCAGAGGTTGCAGTGAGCTGAGACTGTGCCACTGGACTCCAGCCTGGGTGACAGAGTGAGACTCTGTCTCAATAATAACAATAATAAGCTGGGTGTGGTGATTCGTGTTTGTAGTTCCAACTACTTGGGATGTTGAGGCAGAAGGATTGCTTAAGGCCAGGAGATCGAGGCTGCAAATGAGCTATAATCGCACCATTGCATTCTAGACCTGGGTGACAGAATGAGATTCTGACTCAAAAAAAAAAAAGAAAAATCTTTTTTTTTTTTTTTTTTTGAGATGGAGTTTCGCTCTTGTTACCCAGGCTGGAGTGCAATGGCGCGATCTCGGCTCACCGCAACCTCCGCCTCCTGGGTTCAGGCAATTCTCCTGCCTTAGCCTCCTGAGCAGCTGGGATTATAGGCACGCGCCACCATGCCCAGCTAATTTTTTGTATTTTTAGTAGAGACGGGGTTTCACCATGTTGACCAGGATGGTCTCGATCTCTTGACCTCATGATCCACCCGCTTTGGCCTCCCAAAGTGCTGGGATTACAGGCTTGAGCCACCCCGCCCGGCAGAAAGAAAAATCTTAAATCAACAACCTAGCTTTGCAACTTGAGGAACTTGAAAAAGAATAAACTATATCCAGCCGGGTGCAGTGGCTCACGTGTGTAATCCAAGCACTTTGGGAGGCCAAGGTGGGTGGATCACCTGAGGTCAGAAGTTCAAGATCAGCCTGACCAACACAGAGAAACCCTGTCTCTACTAAAAATACCAAATTACCCGGGCATGGTGACACATGCCTGTAATCCCAGCTACTCAGGAGGCTGAGGCAGGAGAATCATTTGAACCTGGGAGGCGGAGGTTTTGGTGAGCCAAAGTTATGCCACTGCACTCCAGCCCCGGTAACAGGAGTGAAACTCCCTCTCAAAAACAGAGAATAGGCTGGGCACAGTGGCTCATGCCTGTAATCCCAGCATTTTGGGAAGCCAAGGTGGGCAGATCACGAGCTCAGGAGTTCGAGACCAGCCTAACCATCATGGTGAAATGCTATCTCTACTAAAAATACCCAAATTAGGCAGGCATGGTGGCACTTGCCTGTAGTCCCAGCTACTTGGGAGGCTGAGACAGGAGATTCACTGGAACCAGGGAGGCAGAGGTTGCAGTGAGCTGAAATCACGCCACTGCACTCCAGCGTGGGGGACAGAGTGAGATTTTTGTCTCAAAAAAAAAAAAGATTAGAGCAGGCTGGGTGCAGTGGCTCATGCCTATACTCCCAGCACTTTGGGAGGTTGAGGAGGGAGGACTGTTTTGAGCCCAGGAGTTTGAGACCAGCCTGGGCAACAAAGTGAGACCCTGTCTCTACAAAAAATAAAAAAAAATTATCCGAACGTGATGGTGTGCGCTTTTAGTCCTCAGCTATTCAGGAGGCTGAGGCAGGCGGATCCCTCGAGCCACGGAGGTTGAACAATGATAGTGCCATGACACTCTAGCCTGAGCAACAGAGCAAGACATTCTCTCAAAAAAAAAAAAAAAAAAAAGACATAAGAAAAATAAGTAGGGGGCAGGGTGGCAGAAAAAAAAAAAAGAAAAAAAGAAGTAAATAAGTAAAATAGAGCAAATAAATAGAGCAAATCACCAAAACAAAAAATTGGTTCTTCAAAAAAAGTCAAATTAGCAAACCTTTCCCCAGATTGACTAAGAAAACAAAGAGAAGACTCAAATCTCTAACATCAGAAATAAAAGGGAGGGCATCACTGCCAATTCTACAGAAATAAAAAAGAGTGTAAGAGGGTGTTCTGAGAGCCAGGCACAGTGGTTCACGCCTGTAATCCTAGCACTTTGGGAGGCTGAGGTGGGTGGATCACCTGAGGTCAGGAGTTCAAGACCAGCCTGGCCATCATGGTGAAACCCCATCTTAAAAAAAAAAAAAGAGGCCGGGTGCGGTGGCTCAAGCCTGTAATCCCAGCACTTTGGGAGGCCGAGGCGGGTGGATCACGAGGTCAACAGATCGAGACCATCCTGGTCAACACGGTGAAACCCCGTCTCTACTAAAAATACAAAAAATTAGCTGGGCATGGTGGCGCGTGCCTATAATCCCAGCTACTCAGGAGGCTGAGGCAGGAGAATTGCCTGAACTCAGGAGGCGGAGGTTGCGGTGAGCCGAGATCGCGCCATTGCACTCCAGCCTGGGTAACAAGAGCGAAACTCCATCTCAAAAAAAAAAAAAAAAAAAAAAAGGCCGGCGCAGTGGCTCAAGCCTGTAATCTCAGCACTTTGGGAGGCCGAGGCGGGTGGATCACGAGATCAAGAGATCGAGACCATCCCGGTCAACATGGTGAAACCCCGTCTCTACTAAAAAAAATACAAAAAATTAGCTGGGTATGGTGGTGCGTGCCTGTAATCCCAGCTACTCAGGAGGCTGAGGCAGGAGAATTGCCTGAACCCAGGAGGCAGAGGTTGCGGTGAGCCGAGATCGCGCCATTGCACTCCAGCCTGGGTAACAAGAGCGAAACTCCGTCTCAAAAAAAAAAAAAAAAAAAAAAAAAGTGGGGGGGCGGGGGTGGTGGCTCAAGCCTGTAATCCCAGCACTTTGGGAGGCCGAGGTGGGTGGATCATGAGGTCAAGAGATCGAGACCATCCTGGTCAACATAGTGAAACCCCATCTCTACTAAAAATACAAAAAATTAGCTGGGCATGGTGGCACATGCCTGTAATCCCAGCTACTCAGGAGGCTGAGGCAGGAGAATTGCTTGAACCCAAGAGGCGGAGGTTGTGGTGAGCCGAGATCGCGCCATTGCACTCCAGCCTGGGTAACGAGCGAAACTCCGCCTCAAAAAAAAAAAAAAAAAGAAGGTATTCTGAATTATATGCCACCAAATTGGATAAGCTAGATGAGATGGAAAGTCATAGAAACACAAAAGCTACTAAGACCAAATCACAAATAAATGGAAAATCTGAATAGACCCTACCTAGTAAGCAGAATGAATCAATAATAAAAATCCCAGCTGGACATGGTGGCTCACACCTATAATCCCAGCACTTTGGGAGGCCAAGGCGGGCGGATCACCTACAGTCATGAGTCCAAGACCAGCCTGGCCAACATGTGAAACCCTATCTCTGCTAAAAATACAAAATTAGCCGAGAATGGTGGTGCAAACCTGTAATCCCAGCTACTTGGGAAGCTGAGGCAGGAGAATGGCTTGAACCCGAGAAGGCAGAGGTTACAGTGAGCCAAGACGGCACTACTGCGCTCCAGCCTGGGCAACAAGAGTGAAACTCCATCTCAAAAAAAGAAACTTCCTTGGGCCAGGTGGTTTTGCAGGTAAATTCTACCAAAACTGGAGAGCTGATATACTCCTAAGAGAGGAGTGAAGCTATCTTGCTGGCCTTGCCAGCCAGAAGCAAACTACTTCTGGGGGGCCTTATTGACAGGTTTGAAGAAATAATCATTTGCCAGATCATAGCGGCATTCCAAGAACCAGGGGATGTGTTAATTTGATCAAGCAATAAAACCACATCTGGTACAGAAGCTGTGATTGGAGTTAGTACCTAGTTAAGCTTACAATAATCTACTGTCATTCTCCAAAATTCGTCTGTATTGTTCACAGGCCAAACAGGCAAGTTGAATGAGGATATGCTTGAAATCAGCACCACGGCATCTTTGAAGTACTTGATGATGGCGTTAATTCCTCCAAGAATGGGATATTTGGTTTTTACTATTTTCCTAGATAGAGGCAGTAGTGGCCCCTATTTGGCCTTTCCCATCATAGTATCCCTCACTCCACAGGTCAGGGAGCCAGTGTGGGGATTCTTCCAGCTGCTGAGTATGTATATTCCAATTATACGTTTTGGAACTTGTGAAATAGCCACAGGATGGGTTTCAGGACACGCTGGGTTCACTGTGAGATGGGCCTGAGCTAAAGCTTTTTTCATTAATGGGTAGACCACAATAATGTTTTTGGTCTCCTGGAATTAATGTCAGCTCAGAGCCAGTGTCCAGCAGTCCCCTAAAGGTCTGATTATTTTCTTTATTCCAGTGCAGTTACTCTGGTACAAGGTCATAGATCACCTTGGGGAAGGTCAGGAAGAAAGGTAATAGTATAAATGTAGACCAGGCACGGTGGCTCACACCTGTAATCCTAGCACTTTGGGAGGCTGAGGTGGGCGGATCACCTGAGATTAGGAGTTTGAGACCAGCCACGGTCAACATGGTGAAACCCTGTCTCTACTACAAATACAATAAATTAGCTAGACCTGGTGGCAGGTGCCTGTAATCCCAGCTACTCAGGAGGCTGAGGCAGGAGAATCGCCTGAATGTAGGCGCTAGAGGTTGCAGTGAGCCAAGTTCATGCCACTGCAATCCATCTTGGGTGACAGAGCAAGACTTGTCTAAAAAAAAAAAAAAAAAAAAAAAATGGATCGTAGACCTGAATGTTAAGTCTAAAACTCCTATAAAAACACATAAGAGGCCGGGCGCGGTGGCTCAAGCCTGTAATCCCAGCACTTTGGGAGGCCGAGGCGGGTGGATCACGAGGTCAAGAGATCGAGACCATCCTGGTCAACATGGTGAAACCCCGTCTCTACTAAAAATACAAAACATTAGCTGGGCATGGTGGCGCGTGCCTGTAATCCCAGCTACTCAGGAGGCTGAGACAGGAGAATTGCTTGAACCCAGGAGGCGGAGGTTGCGGTGAGCCGAAATCGCGCCATTGCACTCCAACCTGGGTAACAAGAGCGAAACTCTGTCTCAAAAAAAAAAAAAAAAAAACACACATAAGAGGCCAGGCTCGGTGGCTCAAGCCTGTAATCCCAGCACTTTGGGAGGCCAAGGTGGGTGGATCATGAGGTCAAGAGATCGAGACCATCCTGATCAACATGGTGAAACCCCGTCTCTACTAAAAATACAAAAAAATTAGCTGGGCATGGTGGCGTGTGCCTGTAATCACAGCTACTCAGGAGGCTGAGGCAGGAGAATTGCCTAAACCCAGGAGGTGGAGGTTGCAGTGAGCTGAGATCGCACCATTGCACTCCAGCCTGGGTAACGAGCGAAACTCCGTCTCAAAAAAATAAAATAAAATAAATAAAGAACACATAAGAGAAAAGAAAAAGAAAAAAATGAATAAAAAAGAAAAATAATACATAGAAAAAAATGTTTATGACCTAAGGATAGACAGTTTGCTTATACATGACACCAAAAGCACAATTCACAAAAGAAAATAGTAAATTGGACTTAGAACTTCTGTTCTTTGAAAGACATTATCAGTAGAAGAAAAATACAAGCTATAGAATGGAAGAATATTCTTGCAAATCACTTTTCATAAATTTGTATTCAGCGTATAGAAGAATACTCACAACTGAATAATGAGAAAATGTAACACTCAATTTAAAACATATAGATAGGCCAGGAGCAGTGGCTAATGCCTATAATCCTAGCACTTTGGGAGGCTGAGGCGAATGGATCATGTGAGGTCAGGAGTTCAAGACCAGCATGGCCAATATGATGAAACCCCATCTCTACTAAAAATACAAAATTAGCCGGGCGTGGTGACACATGCCTATAATTCCAGCTGCTATGAAGCTGAGGCAAGAGAATCACTTGAACCCAGGAGGTGGAGGTTGCAGTGAGACAAGATCTCACCACCGCGCTCCAGCCTGAGCAACACAGCAAGACTCTGTCTCAAAAAAAAAAAAAAGTAAAAATAAAAATCAATGAATATCTACTCCAATAGTGCTTCTAGCTGTACAGAAATAAATAAATAAAATAGAACATATGGGCAAATGATCTGAACCACAATGTCATATCAGTGCAATTATTTTCCCCTTATGCTATCTAGTTGATTTGTTTTGTTTTTGTTTTTTGAGACGAAATCTTGCTCTGTCACTTAGGTTGGAGTGCCATGGTGTGATCTTGGCTCACTGCAACCTCTGCCTTCCAGTTCAAGCAATTCTTCTGCCTCAGCCTCCCAAGTAGCTGGGACTACAGGTGCGCACCACCATGCCCAGCTAATTTTTGTATTTTGTATCTTTCACCATATTGGCCAGGCTGGTCGTGAACTCCTGACCTCGTGATCCACCCACCTTAGCCTCTCAAAGTGCTGGGATTAACAGGCATGAGCCACGGCGCCTAGCCTTAATTGACTTTTTTTTTTTTTTTTTTTTTTTTTTTTTAGACAAAGTCTCACTCTGCTGCCCAGGCTAGAGTGCAGTGGCAGAATCATGGATCACTACAGCCTCCAACACCAAGGCTCAAGCCTCACCTAATCCTCTCCCCTCACCCTCCCAAGTAGCTAGAATTACAGGCTCATGCCACCATGCCCAGCTAATTAATTTTTTTTGTTTGGTCAGGTTGCCTAGGCTGGTCTTGAACTCCTGGGCTCAAGTGATTTGCCATCCACAGCCTCCAAAGGTGCTGTGATTCCAGATGTGAACCACTTTCCCTGGCAGATCAGTGCAAATTAACCCATGAAAAGATGTTCAAAATCATTAGTCATTATGAAAGTGCAAACCACAATGAGATTGTTGCATACTTTTTGGAATGGCTAAAATTTAAATGATTGAGTACATCAAATGTTGATAAAGATTCAGGGTAACTGAAAGTCTCATATCCTGCTTTCGGGAATGTAAGATAGTATACCCACTTCCGGGGAGAGAGATCCAAGATGGCTGACCACTAGCAGCTCGGGATTGTAGCTCCCAGTGAAAGCACAAAGAACGAGAGGACGCCACACCTTCACATGAATTCTTGTTGCCCACGCACCAGGAGATTCCCAGCGGAGGAGCCCCACAGGTCGCCAGCACGACTCTTATGACCGGCGAGGCCGTTTTGCCGGTGCTTCGGAGCGACGGTTCTTGGTGCAGAGTCAGAAAAGCACCATCAATCTTAACGCTGCTGATTTAGTCGGCACAGTGGGTTGCTCAGATTTCGGCGCTGAGAATCAGTAATTCGGACGTGCACTCAGAAACCCAATTACAAAGACGGTAAATACAAAGACCAAAGATGGATAAATTTATAACGAAGGGAAGAAAACAGCCAAAAAAGGCCTAGAATACCCAAGATCAGAACGCCTCTCCCTCAGCAGGGGATCACAGTTCCTCATCAGCAACGGAACAAGGCTTGATGGAGAACGAGTGTGTTCCAATTACAGAAGCAGGCTTCAAAGTGTGGATAATGAGAAACTTCTGTGAATTAAAAGAACTTGTTTTAACCCAATCCAAAGAAACTAAGAACTTTGAAAAAAGATGTGACAAAATGTTAACAAGAATACACAATTTAGAGAGGAATATAAGTGAATTGATGGAGCTGAAAAACACAATACGAGAATTTCGTGAGGTATGCACAAGTTTTAACAGCCGAATTGATCAAGCAGAAGAAAGGATATCAGAGATTGAAGACCAACTCAATGAAATAAAACCAGAAGACAAGATTAGAGAAAAAAGAATATAAAGGAACAAGCAAAGTCTCCAAGAAATATGGGACTATGTGACAAGACCTAATCTACGCTTGATAGGTGTACCTGAATGTGACAAAGAAAATGAATCCAAGCTGGAAAATACGCTTCAGGACATTATTCAGGAAAATTTTCCCAACCTAGTAAGGCAGGATAATATTCAACTCCAGGTAATACAGAGAACACCACAGAGATATTCCTCAAGAAGAGCAACTCCAAGAGACATAATCGTCAGATTCACCAGGGTTAAAATGAAGGAGAAAATACTAAGGGCAGCCAGAGAGAAAGGTCAGGTTACCCACAAAGGGAAGCCTATCAGACTTACGGCAGATGTCTCAGCAGAAACCCTGCAAGCCAGAAGAGAGTGGGGACCAATATTCAACATCCTTAAAGAAAAGAACTTTCAACCCAGAATTTCACATCCAGCCAAACTAAGCTTCATAAGTGAAGGAAAAATAAAGTTTTTTGTGAACAAGCAAGCACTCAGAGATTTCATCACCACCAGGCCTGCTTTACAAGAGCTTCTGAAAGAACCACTACACATAGAAAGGAACAAACAGTATCAGCCTTTCTAAAAAATTACCAAGAATTTACATCAACTAATGGGCAAAATAGCCAGCTAATATTAAACGGCAGTATTAAACTCACAGATATTATTATTAATTCTAAATTTAAATTGACTAAATCCCCCAATCCAAAGACAGACAGGCAATCTGAATAAAAAACTAAAACCCATCAGTATGCTGCATCCAGACCCATCTCACATTCAAGGATACACGAAGACTCAAAACAAGGGATGGAGAAGGATTTACCAACCAAACAGAGCGCTAAAATAAATAAATAAAAAGTAGAAGTTACAATTAAGCAACAAAGATTGAAAGCAAAGAAGGACATTATATAATGATAAAAGGATCAATGCAACAACAAGGAGAGCTAAAGATCCTAAATATATACGCACCCAATACAGGAATATGCAAACATACAAGACTTATAAAGAGACTTAGACTCCCACATAATAATAGTGGGAGACTTCAACATTAATATTAGACAGATCAATGAGACAGAAAATTAATAACGATATCCAGGACTTGAACTCAGACCTGGAACAAGTAAATGTAATTAACATTTATAGAACTCTCCACTTTAAATATACAAAATATACACTCTTATCAGTACCACATCATATCAACTTAGAAGTTTAAACAAAATGTTGGCTCCTTGTTTGTTATTCTCTTCCCTCATTTTCTTTTATATCTTCATTATTAAGGACAATTATAGGCATACTTATATTTAGATTGCATTCTAGCCCGGGCAATAAAGCAATACCCCCATCCTCTCTCCCTCTTCCTATTTCTCTTTCTTCCTCTTCTTTATTCTTTTTCTTATATAAAAATAAGAGATTTTATTATAAATGTGTATTAAAGCTTATCAATTGATGTATCACATCTTTTGAGAAGATCATCTACTTTTTCTCCTTTGTAAAAAAAAAAAAAAAAAAAAAAGATAGTATACCCACTTCCAAAAACAGTTTGGTATTTTATTTTATTTTTTTGAGACCGAGTTTCACTCTTGTTGCCCAGGCTAGAGTACAATGCTGCGATCGTGGCTCATAGCAACCTCTCCGTCCCGGGTTCAAGCAATTCTCATGCCTCAGCCTCCCAAGTAGCTGGGATTACAGGTATGGGCCACCATGCCCGGCTAATATTGTAGTTTTAGTAGAGACAGGGTTTCTCCATGTTGGTCAGGCTGGTCTTGAACTCCCGACCTCAGGTGATCTGCCACCTCGGCCTCCCAAAGTGCTGGGGTTACAGGCGTGAGCCACCGCACCCAGCCTGGTAGTTTATTTTTTAAATTGAACATTTACTACCTTTAGACTTAGCCATTCCAAACTTAGGTATTTTTTCCAGAGAAATGAAAGCATATGTCTGTATAATAACTTGTGCATGAATGTTTATAGCAGCTTTATTTGTAATAACCCAAAACCAGAAATGGTCCATGCCATGTCATGGAAAAACAATGATAAAAAAGCATCGACTATTTATATATGCAAAAGTGTGGATGAATCTCAAAACAGTCATGCTAAGTGAAAGATGTGAGGCAGAAGAAAGTAGATGCTGTTGGCTCTGCTTATATAAAATCTAAAATACGCAAATTAACATACAGTGACAGAAGCAGATTGGTGGTTAGTGGGGATTGAGGTGGGTCATGGAACAGCATGTGGGAGGGATTATAAAGCCACATGAAGAAACTTTCTGAGGCGGGGAAGTGGGTAAATTCATTATGTTGAAGCGGTGAAGGTTTCACACGTATTTATCGATACTTATATACTTATAAACTGTACATTTTAGGCCGAGCACGGTGGCTCACGCCTGAAATCCCAACACTTTGGGAGGCTGATGCAAGGTGCATCATGAGATCAGGAGACTGAGACCATCCTGGCCAACATGGTGAAGCCCCTTCTCTACTAAAAATTTTTTTTAAATTGGCTGGGTGTGGTGGCATATGCCTGTAGTCCCAGCTACTTGGGAGGTTGAGGCAGAATAGCTTGACCCTAGAAGGCAGAGGTTGCAGTGAGCTGAGATTGTGCCACTGCACCCCAGCCTGGTGACAAAGCAAGACTCCCATTTCAAAAAACAAATAAAATAAAATAAAATAAAACAAATACAATAAAATGTACATTTTAGGACAGGTGTGGTGGCTCCAGCCTGTAATCTTAGCCCTCTGGGAGGCTGCGGAGTCCAAGACCAGCCAGGGCAACATGGTGAAACCCCATCTCTAAGAAAAATGCAAAAATTAGCCAGCAATGGTGGTGTGCGTGCCTGTAGTCTCAGCTACTTGGAAGACTGAGATGGGAGGATGGCTTGAGCCCGGGAGGCAGAGGTTGCATACATTTTATTGTATGCTAACTATGCTTCAATAAAGCTGTTCAAAGCAAACACTGTGGGTCGGGTGCCGGTGGCTCACGCCTGTAATCCTAGCACTTTGAGAGGCTAAGGCGAGCAGATCACGAGGTCAGGAGTTCAAAACCAGCCTGCTTGAGACATGATCACAAGGTCAGGAGTTTGAGACCAATGGTGAAACACCATCTGTACTGAAAAATACAAGAATAGCTGGGCGCGGTGGCTCAAGCCTGTAATCCCAGCACTTTGGGAGGCCGAGGCGGGTGGATCACAAGGTCAAGAGATCGAGACCATCCTGGCAAACATGGTGAAACCCCGTCTCTAATAAAAATACAAAAAAAACTAGCTGGGCATGGTGGCGCGTGCCTGTAATCCCAGCTACTCAGGAGGCTGAGGCAGGAGAATTGCCTGAACCCAGGAGGCAGAGGTTGCGGTGAGCTGAGATTGGGCCATTGCACTCCAGCCTGAGTAACAAGAGCGAAACTCCGTCTCAAAAAAAAAAAAAAAAAAAAAAATACAAGAATAAGGCTGGGTGGGGCCTTATATACATATTTTATATATATAATTATTCATATATAAAAACATATATAAAATTCTCATATATATGTATATATATACATACACATATATATGTATATATGTATGTGTATGTATATATATGTATATATGTGTATATATATATGTATATATACGTATCTATATATGGAGAGAGAGACTGGAGTCTCAGCATGTTGTCCGGACTGGTCTTGAACTCCTGGGCTCAAGTGACCTTCCTGTGTTGGCCTCCCAAAGTGCTGGGATTACAGGAGTGAGCCACTGTGTGTGGCTAGCATTCTTTTTGTTTTTTTAGACAGTCTCCTCTGTCACCAGGCTGGAATGCAGTGGCACAATCCATAGCTCACTGTAACCTCGAACTCCTAGTCTCAAGGGACTCTCCCGAGTAGCTGGGACTAAAAGCACATATCACCACTCCCCGGCTATTTTGTAGAGACAGGGTCTTGCTTTGTTGCCTGGGCTGGTCTCAAACTCTTGGGCTCAAGTGAGCCTCTCACCTTCGCCTCCCAAATTGCTAGGATTACAGATGTGAGCCATTGTGACCAGTGTAGCTTTCCTTACACATAGGAAAGCTCTCCCCCTTAATCAATTTTGTCTAACATGATTGATTTTTTTTTAAGACAGGGTCTTCCTCTGTCACCCATGCTGGGTGGGGTGCAGTAGTGCAAGCTTGGTGCTCACTGCAGTCTCCTGGGTTCAAGGGATCCTCTGTAGCTGGGACTACAGGCTTGAGCTCCCACGCATGGCTAATTTTTTTATTTTTAGTAGACAGGAGGTCTCCTTATGTTGGCCAAGCTAGTCTGGAACTCCTCACCTCAAGAGATCCTCCTGCCTTGGCCTCCCAAAGCACTGGGATTACAAGCATGAGTCACTGTGCCTGGCCTGATTTTGTATTTTGAGAGAATAAAATGCAGTATAACTGTAATTGTTTGGGGTCTCTTTGATTCTTACGTTATTTATTTATTTATTTATTTCATTTTCTGAAAATATAGAGATGGGGTCTCACTATGTTGATCAGGCTGGTCTCTAACTCCTGGCTTCAAGAGATCCTCCCATCTCAGCCTCCCAAAGTATGGGAATTACAGACATGAGCCACCACACCAGGCCAATGTTATTTAAACACTCTACTTAATGTCCTTCAGTTTCTCTTAGACTATTTCTCCCTTGAAATGTACAGGGAAAATGAAAGGAACTAGAATTCAAAGCAATCTAAATTCCATCTGGTTAATAGCTATTTGATAAAAGTTCCATAGGGAACAAATGAAAACTATTGGCTGAAATTAGATATTGGTAGTAGCTATAAATTTAAAACTGTTTTTCTATCCCAATCATTTGGTAGCACATGATTTCTCTCTCTCTCTCTCTCTCTCTCTCTCTCTCTGTCTCTCTCTCTCTCTCTCTCTCTCTCTCCGAGTCTCACTCTTGTTGTCCAGGGTGGAGTGCACTGGCACTATCTTAGCTCACAGCAACCTCTGCCTCTGAAGTTCAAGCGATTCTTCTGCCTCAGTCTCCTGATTAACTGGGATTACAGGTGCCCACCACTGGCTAATTTTTGTATTTTTAGTAGAGACAGGGTTTCACCAGGTTGGCCAGGCTGGTCTCAAACTCCTGACCTCAGGTAATCCACCCATCTCAGTCTCCCAAAGTGCTGGGATTACAGATGTGAGCCACCAGGCATGGCCTTGATTTATTTCTTAAATGGCTTTATTAATCCTGATATAAAGATATTAATGTCAAATTGGAGCTTGCTATATCCACAGTCAGTGTCAGGTGAAATTGTGATTTGAAGTCAAAGCTACCTTAAATACAGTCAAATATTGTGAAAATGATTTCTAACAACAAGCAAAAATGTACTTGGTCACAGAAAGTTTAAAAAGAAAATTGCAGCCTCTGGACCTACCTGTCTGGCTCGATGGAGCTGTGCTTGCTCAATCCTGGAGATGATATCCTTTACTGAGAATGGGATCTCAAGTTTAGGGAGCACCGAAGGACCAAGAACATTTTGGGGATCTCTTCTCATGATGGTGGAATCCTTGATGTATTTTTCTGATTCACTGTCACGGTCTATCTCATTTTGCATTTTGATAAACATTTTGAAAATGTGGGTGATTTCCTTTTATTTCTTCTTTTTCACAGAATCTAGGAAAATGGGAATAAAGATATTCAGTAGGAAGCTAAGAGAGGTCTTTTCTGCTCCCAGAAGCTGTGGCATACTCAGCTACTAATTGATGGCTACCATGGTATTCCAGTCCTGTTGATGTCACAATAGATCCGTTGTGACATTATCATTGATCAAACATGTAAAGAGTGCTTACTACATGCAGAGAAGTGGGCATTCTATATGCTGCCATGGTAGAATGGTGAAGGGGGGCAGAGGGTAGGAAATAACAAGAACACTTAAATAAATAGAAGATATAGCCCTGCTTAAATTAGCTCAAAATCTTGATGTGTCAAATGTAAAAATGTAATTCCTGGTTCTTCTCTCTTCCTGGGCTTTTGCTTAGGCTTTTTTTTTTTTTTTTTTTTTGAGATGGAATTTTACTCTTGTCGCCCAGGCTGGAGTGCAATGGCCTGATCTCAGCTCACTGCAACCTCCCACTCTTGGGTTCAAGCAATTCTCCTGCCTCAGCCTCCCAAATAACTGGGTTACAGGCGTGTACCACCTAATTTTTGTATTATTCGTAGAGATGGGGTCTCACCATGTCAGTCAGGCTGGTCTCGAACTCCTGAGCTCAGGTGATCTACCCATCTCAGCCTTCCAAGGTACTGGGATTACAGGCGTGAGCCATCACACCTGGCTACTTAAGTATTTTTAAACCTGTAATGGAATACGGGCTTACAACTACTTCCTTAGGTGCCCCTTAACTTTTCCTAGACATGTAGTAACTTGGATGATATCATTGGGATGTAGATCATACTCTGCACTGCTTACTCTTTTTTCTTTTCTTTCTTTTTTTTTTTCAAAGACAGATTCTCACTCTGTCACCAGGCTGGAATGCAGTGGTGCAATCTCAGCTCACTGCAACCTCTGCCTCCTGGGTTCAAGTGATTCTCCTGCCTCAGCCTCTCAAGTACCTGGGAATACAGGCATGCACCACCACGCCCAGCTAATTTTTTGTATCTTTAGTAGAGACAGGGTTTCACCGTGTTAGCCAGGATGGTCTCCATCTCCTGACCTTGTGATCCACCTGCCTCAGCCTCCCAAATAATTTTGGTTTTTTTTGAGATGGTATCTTGCTCTGTCGTCCAGGCTGGAGTGAAGTGGCACAATCTCAGCTCACCGCAACCTCTGCCTCCTGGGTTAAAGCAATTCTCCTGCCTCAGCCTCCTGAGTAGCTGGGATTACAGGAGCACACCACTATGCCCAGATAATTTTTGTATTTTTAGTAGAGACGGGGTTTCACCATGTTGGTCAGGCTGGTCTCAAACTCCTGCCTCGGCCTCCCAAAGTGCTGGGATTACAGGTGTGAGCCACCTTGCCCAGCCTAATTTTTGTATTTTTAGTAGAGACAGTGTTTTACCATGTTGGCCAGGCTGGTCTTGAACTCCCGACCTCAGGTGATCCACCCATCTCAGTCTCCCAAAGTGCTGGGATTACAGGTGTGAGCCACGCACCAGGCCAGGTGTATGTATTATTAATAATAAGCTATATAATATAATTTTATAGCTTTTACATTCTATATAAATTATGGATGCAATTTATTTGTTTATTTATTTATTTATTTATTTATTTAAAATGGGGTTTCACCATGATGGCCAGGCTGGTCTTGAACGCCCGACCTCAGGTTATACACCCACCTCAGCCTCCCAAACTGCTAGGAGTACAGGCGTGAGCCAGCACGCCCGGCCTGCAATTTCTTTATGTCTCTGCAAGAACTTCCTATGTTGAGTCCTTGTAAACTTATTAGTCCTATGTTAAGTTCTTTTTGTAAACTTGTAAAATGAAACAATTTATGTGTTTCAGTCCTACAGAGAAAGGGAGACTAGGGATCATTAAGTAGTAGTCTTTTTTTTTTTTTTTTCCCATTTTTATTTTTTAGACGGTGTCTCGCTCTGTTGCCCAGGTTGGAGTGCAGTGGTGGAATCTCAGCTCACTGCAACCTCCACCTTCCAAGTTCAAGCAGTTCTCCTATCTCAGCCTCCCAAGTAGCTGGGATTACAGGCGTCTGCCACCACACCTGGCTAATTATTTTGTAGTTTTAGTAGAGACAGGGTTTCACTACATTGGCCAGGCTGGTCTCAAACTCCTAACCTCAAGTGATTCACCTACCTTGGCCTCCCAAACTGATGGGATTACCGGTGTGAGCCACTGCACCCAGGCAAAGTAGTGTTTTTTTTGTTTTGTTTTGTTTTTTTGAGATGGACTTTCACTCTTGTTGCCCAGGCTGGAGTGCTGTGGCAGAATCTCAGCTCACTGTAACCTCTGCCTCCTGGGTTCTAGCGATTCTCCTTCCTCAGACTCCCGAGTAACTGGGATTACAGGCATCCATCACAACGCCAGGCTAATTTTTGTATTTTTAGTAGAGATGGGGTTTCACCATGTTGGACAGGCTGGTCTGAAACTCCTGACCTCAGGAGTTTCACCTGCCTTGGCTTCCCAAAGTGCTGGGATTACAGGCATAGCATGTTGTCTTTTAAAGATATCAGTCAATAAACAGAAAGCTAATTAAATATTTTTTCTTCTCTTTAAGATCTCATTGACTAAATTGCTGCCACCGCATGTTCTCAAATTACTTTTTGAACTTTCTATTATAGTATTTGCTTCACTGAGATATAACTGTAACTATTATTGGTCTCTATCCAGTAGTTCCTGAATATCTTTTTTTTTTCCCCCTAGACTGCTCAGCAGGAAGTTCGTGAATATCTTTTTTTTTTTTTTGAGACAGAGTTTTGCTCTTGTTACCCAGACTGGAGTGCAATGGCGCGATCTCAGCTCACCGCAACCTCTGCCTCCTGGGTTCAGGCAATTCTTCTGCCTCAGCCTCCTGAGTAGCTGGGATTACAGGCACGCGCCACCATGCCCAGCTGATTTTTGTATTTTTAGTAGAGACGGGGTTTCACCATGTTGACCAGGATGGTCTCGATCTCTTGACCTCGTGATCCACCTGCCTTGGCCTCCCAAAATGCTGGGATTACAGGCATGAGCCACTGCATCCAGCCCAGTTCGTGAATATCTTAACCACATGCTGTGCTTTAATTTTGTTTTTCTCACATTTGGCATGTTCTTCATTAGTTCTTCCACAGAAACTGTCTACAGCTTGAACATCCATTATAGTTTCTAGTTTCTGCTGTCTCTTCTAATGAAAACTTTTCTTTTCTTTTTCTTTTCCTTTTTTTTTTTTTGAGATGGAGTCTTGCTGTGTCACTCAGGCTAGAGTGCATTTGCACAATCTCAGCTCACTGAAACCTCTGCCTCCTGGGTTCAAGCAATTCTGCTGCCTCAGACTCCAGAGTAGCTGGGATCACAGGCACCTGCCACCACACTTGGCTAATTTTTGTATTTTTAGTAGAGATGGGGTTTCACCATGTTGGCCAGGCTAGTCTCAAACTCCCAACTTCAGGTGATTCGCCCGCCTCAGCATCCCAAAGTGCTGGGATTACAGGCGTGAGCCACTGTGCCTGGCATACTTGGCTAATTATTTATATTTTTGGTAGATATGGGTGTTCACTGTGTTGGCCAGGCTGGTCTCGAACTACTGACCTTAAGTGAGCCACCTGCCTCGGCCTCCCAAAGTGCTGGGATTACAGGCGTGAGCCACCATGCCCAGGTATAATGTTAGAATGTGACATCATTAAATAAATTTTATGGCCGAGTGGGGTGGCTCATGCCTGTAATCCCAGCACTTTGGAAGGCAGAGGCAGGTGGATTACTTGAGGTCAGGAGTTCAAGACCAGCCTGACCAACATGGTGAAACCCTGTCTCTACTAAAAATACAAAAAATTAGCTGGGCATGGTGGTGGGCACTTGTGGTCCCAGCTACTTGGGAGGCTGAGGCAGGAGAATCGCTTGAACCTAGAAGGTGGAGGGTGCAGTGAGCTGAGATCATGCCACTGCACTCCAGCCTGAGTGACAAGAGGAACTCCATCTCAAAAATAAATATTTTTTTTATTATTTATTTTGTTTAAAGTAAATAATTTTATCTGTCATGCATTGCTTACCCCAGTGGGCATTCACAAAGTAGCCTAAATGCTTGTTAACTACACTAACTGTGTGTTATTTCTCTCTCTCTCTCACTTGCGTCTTTTATGCAGCATGGAATTCATCAATCAGCAATTGGACATGAAGGCATCTTAAAGTCAGTTTTTAAGTCCTACTTCCCTTTCAATCTGAGAAATATTTGTTGAAACACTATGCAGCTGCCATTATCCTAAACTGAAGAATAGAAACAAAAACAAAAACAAAAAACAGAAAAAGAAAAAAATTTAAGGTAAAATATAACAATCAAGTGCTAACAAGGGACACGAAGAAATCTGTAGGAAGCAGAGTCTGTGAAAAACCTTATGGAGAGAGAAGGTTGATTGACAAATGGAGGCAATACAGATAGGGAAGATACCTTGAGCCATGGCTTTGGAGGTGAGTGTTAATGAGTTTGTATCTTGGGCGGAAAGTAAGGAGATTGGTTTAATCACTTAGATAACCTAACCAGAGTTTATCTGAGGACCAGATTAGGTGGGTCTGAGATAGATTTCAGCAGTTTGGTGGTGGAATGAACTTCCGTTTGCAGCAAAGCAAGGAAGATTACATGAGATCAGAATGGCAAGTCTTGAAATCAAGCAACAGCTGTTTTGTGAAAATGGAACCTTCACTTTAGGAAGATTTTTTAAATAATAGAATAGAAAAATCTATTGGAAAAATCAAGACATGGTTATTTATTTATTCTTATTTGTTTTTGAGACGAGTTTCGCTCCTGTTACCCAGATTGGAGTGCAGTGGTGCAATCTCAGCTCACTGCAACCTCTGCCTCCCAGGTTCAAGTGATTCTCCTGCCTTAGCCTCCTGAGTAGCTGGGATTATAGTCATACACCACCATACCCAGCTAATTTTGTATTTTTATTAGAGACGGGGTTTCTCCATTTTGGTCAGGCTGGATTGAACTCTTGACCTGAGGTGATCTGCCCGCCCTTGGCCTCCCAAAGTGCTAGGATTACAGGCGTGAGCCACTGAGAGCAGCCTATTTATTTATTTTTTAGAGACAGAGTCTTGCTCTGTCGCTCAGGTTGGAGTGTAGTGGCAGGATCTCGGCTCACTGCAACTTCTGCCTCCCAGGTTCAAGCGAATCTCTTGCCTCAGCCTCCTGTGTAGCTGAGACAAAGGTGCACTCTGCCATGCCCTGCTGATTTTTTTTGTATTTTAGTAGAGACAGCGTTTAACCATGTTGCTCAGGCTGCTTTCAAACTCCTGAGCTCAGGCAATCCACCCACCTTGCCCTCCCAAAGTGCTAAGATTACAAGCATGAGCCACAACTCCTGGCCAATTTTTATTTTTTTATTATTATTATTATTATTATTATTATTATTATTAGAGACAGAGTCTCACTCTATTGCCTGGGCTGGAATGCAGTGGCATGATGTTGGTTCACTGCAATCCCTGCCTCCCTGGTCAAGCGATTCTCCTGCCTCAGCTTCCCAAGTAGCGGGGATTACAGGTGTGCACCACCACATCCAGCTAATTTTGTATTTTTAGTAGAGATGGGGTTTTACCATGTTGGCCAGGCCGATCTTGAACAACTGACCTCAAGTGATCGGCTTGCCTCAGCCTACCAAAGTGCTGCGATTATAGGCATGAGCCACCCCTCCCTGCCAAGACATGATTATTTCAAAAGATGAGTGTTTGAACTAGGAGGTAGAAGTGGGAGTATTAAGGGAGGGATAGATGCTACTATATATTGCGAAAGATAATAAGGAATTTGGACCATCCTATAAAAAATTATAGCTGGATGTGGTGGCTCACGCCTGTAATCCAAGCATTTTGGAGGACAAGGCAGGCGGATCACATGAGATCAGGAGTTCAAGACCAGCCTGACCAATATGGTGAAACCCCATCTTTATAAAAAAAATTTTTTTTAATTATAAAGATAATTTTAAAAATTAATTTTGTTTTTGTTGTATTTCATTTGAATTAACGGCAGAACATTAATGAAGAGACTATCCAGACTAAGTGTTACTACTAGTAGCATATACATATATATAGATATACATATCTATATATATATATTTTTTGGAGACGGAGTCTTGCTCTGTCACCCAGGCTGGAGTGCAGTGGCTAGATCTCTGCTCACTGCAACGTCTGCCTACCGGGTTCAAGCAATTCTCTGCCTCAGCCTCCCGAAGAGCTGGAATTACAGGCACACGCCACCATGCCCAGCTAATTTTTGTATTTTCAGTAGAGACAGGGGTTTCATGATCTTGGCCAGGCTGGTTTTGAACTCCTGACCTCGTGATCCACCCACCTTGGTCTTCAGCCACAGCGCTGGGTCTATTACCAGTATATTAAGCGGAGATATGAGTAACTAATTCAAGTGAGCCCGGGGCAAAGTTCTTTAAAGGTGTACTTAAGGGGGCCAGGCGGGGTGGCTCACGCCTATAATCCCAGCACTTTGGGAGGCCTACGCGGGCGGATCACGAGGTCAGGAGATCAGGACCATCCAGGGCAACACGGTGATACTCTGTCTTTAAAGAAAAAAAAGTTAAAAAAAAAGGTGTGCTTAAGGGAAACCCAACCTCCTAGAGGGCTCCTTCAACTGTGAAATGGGAATGAATGATAATAGTATTTATTGCATAAGATTGTTTTAGGATTAATTAACATAAAATGCTTAGCATAGTGCCAAACGCAATGTGAGCATTTAATATACAGCAATACAGTAGAGGCTATTAATATATTTACTACTCTCACAGTTTTTTTTTTTCCTTGTCGACTTTTTTTCTGTGAGCCACTACGTTTTCAGCAGGGTTGGACGTTTGTTCAGTGCACTTTGACAAGGTCGTATTTTAAAATCAAATCTATATTTTGAACTATGAAAACCGCGGAATTATGAGTGCTGTGTAGCTACCTGGCAAGTGATAAAATGTATCGTTAAGATTTTTACACATCCCCGTGCCACAGAATGGCGTCTCCTTCTAATCGTCCCCGACCCCGGACAGATGATGTACATCCCACACTGCTGCTGGAAAACACAGTGCAAAAGTAGAGCGCGCCGAGAGATCTCTTTTCTCCCGGAAACAATTTTTCCCTAGACCCGGAAGCAGTTGTTGTTTTAAGGGAGGTGGAACTGGGCGGGTCAGGCCGCAGCTGCTGACGGCGGGGGAGGAGCCGGGTCCACTGCCGGGTGGAGGGGCAAGGCGAGTGTGTGTCCTTATCCTAGCAATTGGGGCGCGGGCCTGTGAGCCAGTTGGAGTTGCGGCGGCGGGAACAATTTGGCCGAGCGGAGGACGACATGTTGCTTTTCGTGGAGGTGAGTGGGTTTGCTAGTCTCGTCCTGCTCTTAGGAGAGCAGGAGTGTGGAGGCGCCGGCCGGTCCCACCGCCATGTGACTTTCCGGGCCGTACACGCCGCGGAACCGGCAGACAGGCTGACACAGCACCTGGGCCGAGCAGGCCTGCAGCTCCCCTCTGCGCGCTCACCACACTCTAGGAAGCTGTGGGAGGTGAGGCCCGTCGTGGAGGAGAATTGCAGGAGAAGAACGGAGGGCTGGTTTGGTGTGGCGTGAGGATCAGAGGAAGGGGAAAGTGTCCCATATGGATCTCCTAAAGGAGGCAGCACAGGGGGGTTGGGGGCGGAGTCTGAGGGAGGAGAGGGTAATCAGGTGGGCACGTTCCGGGGGCCGAGTGCGGCCTCGCGGGGCCCTCTGGGAGGGAGGCGAGCAACATGTGGGAACGCGGAGGGAGGAAGGTGAAATGCGGTGTTTTGAAAATAAAATTGAAAACTTCCTTTGAGCCACCTCCACCAAATTCTGTCCGGGTCAGGTCCCTAAGTCTCTGGAACGTTCTATGGGTTGAAAGCGAGTTACTTTGAATCGAGGAAAAGCCCGTAGGGTTTAGAAGCCTTGAAAGGCACCGCTTTGACCTTTTGTAAAAGTTCTCAAGCAGCAGCTGCGTGATGAGGGGTTGGTTCTGTGAGCCGATTAAAAGCCCTTTACAGGGAAAATTGCAAGAATGAGAGAAATTTCTTCCGGGAAAAGCCGTTTTTGTAATATTATTTGAACAACGAGATACTTTTATTACTTTAACTAGAACGTCTGCTGTTGGCCTATTTTAGTTTTCAGGATAGAGTTGGATACCTGTCTTAGAGAAATACGAAATTTAATTTTCCTTAATTCTGTCCTCTTGTGTGCAGTGAGCGTCAGCTGACTGCCTGGCTAATGCTTTGAGTAGATTCCAGATCATATTGTTCTCATATTGTGAAAACGTCAAACCAGCAAAGCTGCAACTTCGCAACTTGGCATTCGTTAACTGTGCCCATAAAAAGAATATTTTCAATGATGGAAGAAATTTACAGGTTGTATAATGGATCTAGGAGCCGGGGCCAGCTTATGTCAGACTTTTTTTTTTTTTTTTTTTTTTTCCGGGTTGTGGGAAAATTTTACTTCGTAATATTTCAACATAAAGTTAAGTAAATGATTTTACGTTTTTTTTCTTTAACTTTGTGTCGTCAATAAGTTTGAGATATTTAAATTAGTTTTTAAAAAGACTACTACCTTAGAGTATATCTAACATTTATAACATTCGTTGGAACATTCCAGGGAAATCATAAAAAGATGTAAAATTACTGAATTCATTCTGTTTACTGTTTTTTATCCTCATTGTTGTTTTCCTTAGGCAGAATAAGAAATCAGGTAAGATTTTTAGCCATGCCAGCCAGTTTGTTTTAGGAATGTTATGCCACGCACATACCACTGGTATTTGTTTATGAGTTTTGCTGGGCAGAGGAAAGATTGTGAAGTTTATGTAGACAGGAATTCCACAACAAAGTTGTGGGGTTTTTTTGTTTTTTTTTTTTTGAGACAGAGTTTTGCTCTTGTTACCCAGGCTGGAGTGCAATGGTGCGATCTCTGGCTCACCGCAACCTCCACCTCCTGGGTTCAGGCAATTCTCCTACCTCAGCCTCCTGAGTAGCTGGGATTACAGGCAGGCGCCACCATGCCCAGCTGATTTTTTGTATTTTTAGTAGAGACGGGGTTTCACCATGTTGACCAGGATGGTCTCGATCTTTTGACCTCGTGATCCACCTGCCTCGGCCTCCCAAAGTGCTGGGATTACAGGCGTGAGCCACCGCGCCCGGCAACAAACTTTTGACTTACAAATTGATTCCTTTGGCTTTATTAAAATGTAGGTTTTAATAACAGCTCCATTTATTGTTTAAGCTAGGTCCTGTCCTGTCTCTAAAACAATACTTACAATGTTTTAGAGATGACAAAACTAAGGCCCAGAGGTTAAAGTAACTTTACTTAGTAAAAGTAAAGTACTGTAACTGGGATTTAAATAGATCCAGGCCATGCTGATGTCAAATCATGGACAGGCTGTTAGCAATTCAGGCCTGTCCAACTCCCCAGTTTAGACAAACTATACCCTATGTCTTGCCAAACTATTATTTAAAGTTTTATCTCTATTAATCATTTTCTTTGTGAATCATCATGTCATTCTTATATGAGTTTTATTGAAAATTAACTGTCTTTAAATATTTGGGGCTGAATATGTGGTATTAAAATCAGTCAAAAACAGCATGTTGGTCATTTGGCGTTAACTAATATTTGATCTCTATAACCTCATGATAGAGGAATTGTTCTCAGTGAGAGAACGAAAGCTCAGAAGTTAGATGCCTAAGGTCATTCAAGTGTAAATAATGCAGGAACTAAAGTCTGAAGTCTGGCTTCTAGTACATAAATTTCTGGCTCCAAAATTATTTTTGCATTTTCCTGTAAGTCAAAGTTTCTTTTTTTTTTTTTTTTTTGAGACGGAGTTTCGCTCTTGTTACCCAGGCTGGAGTGCAATGGCGCGATCTCGGCTCACTGCAACCTCCGCCTCCTGGGTTCAGGCAATTCTCCTACCTCAGCCTCCTGAGTAGCTGGGATTACAGGCACGCACCACCATGCCCAGCTAATTTTTTGTATTTTAGTAGAGACGGAGTTTCACCATGTTGACCTGGATGGTCTCGATCTCTTGACCTCGTGATCCACCCGCCTTGGCCTCCCAATGTGCTGGGATTACAGACTTGAGCCACCACGCCTGGCTCAAAGGTTCTTAATCTAGGTTTTTGGATAGAATTGAGGAAGTAAGTACCTGAGCTTGGTTGAGGGAAATATTTGCCTATTTTCACTAGTTTCCAACTGAAACCTAAATGGAAACAGTGAAAATTCTTTAAATATCAATGGCAGCAACAGTGTCTGTGACATTGTCACCAGGATAAATCACTTTTTTTCATATATTACAGTTTTTGCAGATGTCTTGAAATATCCATGCTCATTACTTGCTATATGTAAAAATATTTACTGTATTGCTATATTAGACATTTAAAAATATTTTGGCAACTGTGTTTCAATATAATTTGCTTACTTCATCATTCTATATTTTAGAAATTTTTAAAAACGCTGAGAAAAGATCCATAGATTAATTGGACTACTAAAGAGTTCTGTGTCATAAAAGAGGTTAAGAGCGGTTTTACTAAACCAAGTTGCTTATGGATCATCTTTGCCAGGGTTAATCTGAGATCTGTGGATCCTCTGCAGTTGTGTTCAATACCTTTTACTTATGTGCATTTTTCTGGAGAGATTGCAGCTTAACTTCCTACTAGAATCAGTAGAATAGATAATAACAATATAACAATAATACTAGTATTATGTGCTTATATGGTACTTTATGTCAGGAATGTTAGATGTTTTTGCATATCTAGGTATCTGTACATTTAAGTCTCAATGTCTCTATAAGGTGTTAGTATCCCCATTTTAGTGATAAACTAAGGCAGCCAGGTGTGTTGGCTCATGCCTGTAATCCCAGCACTTTGGGAAGCCAAGGCTGGCGGTGGATCACTTGAGGTCAGGTGTTTGAGACCAGCCTGGCCAATATGGCAAAACTCTATCTTTACTAAAAATACAAAAATTAGTCAGATGTGGTGGCACACACCTATAATCCCAGCTATTCGGGAGGCCGAGGTAGGAGAATCACTTGAACCTGGGAGGCAGAGGTTGCAGTGAGCTGAGATTGTGCCTCTACACTGCAGCCTGGACATCCAGACTGAGACTCTGTCTCAAAAACAAACTAAACCACAGAGAATTTAAACTTGCTTAAGTTTATACAGTTAGTGAATGTGGAAGCTTGTTTAGAACTCGTCAGCCACCTAGTTGTGTTGGAGTAGAATATATTGCAGACAAGGAATCCTATGTAAATAATACTTAGATGCAATTTTTAAAACCCAAGGGTCCAGTGTGGTGGCATACGCCTGTAGTCCCAGCTGCCAGGGAGGCTGAGGCAGGAGTTTCACTTGAGTATGGGAGGTCAAGGCTGCAATGAGCAGCGATTATGCCACTGTATTCCAGGCTGGGTGACAAAGCAAGACCCACTGTATTGACTTCAGTAGATTGTTGGTTCTCCCCCTCTCTCCCCGCAGACAGATTCTCACTTTGTCACCCAGGCTAGAGAATGGCTCCATTTCAGCTCACTGCAGCCTCTGCCTCCCAGGTTCAACCAATTCTTCTGCCTGAGCCTCCTGAGTAGCTGGGACTTCAGGCGTGTGCCACCATGCCTGGCTAGTTTGTGTGTGTGTGTGTGTGTGTGTGTGTGTGTGTAATTTTAGTAGGCATGGGTTTCACCATGTTGGCCAGGCTGATCTTGAACTCCAGACGTCAAGTGTTCCACCTGCCTCGGCCTCCCAAAGCACTGGGATTACAGGCCTGAGACACCATACCTAGCCGACTATTTTTTTTTTTTTTTAATCACCTCTGTTCTGAAGGAGAAACAAACAGTGTCCCTCTCTGTGAAGAGATAGAAATTTGGATGATTCACAAGTCATCAATTATGACCTGCCTGAAATTCTTTTACAACACATTTTTTGTAAGTTTGAAACTGCAGTGTGCTACCTTCATCTGAATGCTGTCAAATTACTTAAAACTTTTCAGCCCTGAGGAGGCAGATGGTAATTTTTTAATTTTTTCATTTTTCTCTCTTATTCAGAATTTTTATTTTTATTTTTTATTATTATTTTTTAATTTTTATTTATTTATTTATTTTTTGAGATGGAGTTTCGCTCTTGTTACCCAGGCTGGAGTGCAATGGTGTGATCTCGGCTCACCACAGCCTCCATCTCCTGGGTTCAAGCAGTTCTCCTGCCTCAGCCTCCCGAGTAGCTGGGACTACAGGCGTGAGCCACCATGCCCAGCTAATTTTTGTATTTTTTTAGTAGAGACGGGGTTTCACCATGTTGACCAGGATGGTCTCGATCTCTTGACCTCGTGATCCACCCGCCTCCCAAAGTGCTGGGATTATAGGCATGAGCCACCGCACCCGGCCAATTTTTGTTCATTTTTTAAAATTAAGAATGGGTTTCACCATGTTGGTCAGGCTGATCTTGAACTCCTGACCTCAGGTGATCCGCCCGTCTTGGCCTCCAAAGTGCTTGGATTATAGGCGTGAACCACCATGCCCGGCCAATTTTTATTTTTATTTTGAGACAGAGTCTTGCTTGCTGCAGCCTCCCAGCTCAAGTGATCCTCCTGCCTCAGCTTCAAAGGAGCTGGGACTGTAGGCGCACACCACCATGCCTGGTTATTTTTTTAATCTTTTTTTTTTTTTAGACAGGGTTTCACCATGTTGGCCGGGCTGGTCTCGAACTCCTGACCTCAGGTGATCCGCCTGCCTCGGCCTCCCGAAGTGCTGGGATTACAAGTGTGAGCCACTGTGCCCGGCCTAATTTTTTTTTTTCCCCCTTTTTTTGTAGCGACAGGGTTTTACTCTTTTGCTCAGGCCGAAAATTTTTTTAAATTAAAAAAATTAAAACTAGAGGCCAGGAAGGGTGGGTGTGGAGTGACTATTAAAACTGAGTGTCTGTCTTTGAGTTTTTTCCTGAAAATGAAGACAGTTGTCCTGCGGTATCTGTTGAGGGTTTGGTTCCAGGACCCTCAGTAGATACCAGAAACCATGGTTGCTCAAGTCTTATATAAAAAAGCTTAGTATTTGCATGTAACCTATGCCCATCTTCCTGTATATGTTAAATCATCTCTAGATTATTTATAAAACCTAATACAATGTAAATGCTATATAAATAGTTGGTAATACTGTATTATTTTCAGAGTGATAAGAAAAGTATCTACATGATCAGTACAGATGCAATGATTCTTTTTTTCCTGAATTTTATTTTATTTTTTATTATTTTTTATTATTTATTTATTTTTGAGACACAGTCTCACTGTTACCCAGGCTGGAGTGCAGTGGTAAGATCTTGGCTCACTGCAACCTCTGCCTCCTGGGTTCAGGGGATTCTCCTGCCTCAGCCTTCCGAGTAGCTGGGACTACAGGCGTACTCTATCACACCCAGCTAAATTTTTTGTATTTTTAGCAGAGACAGGATTTCACCATGTTGGTAAGGCTGGTCTCAAACTTCTGAACTTGTGATCTGCCCACTTCGGCTTCCGAAAGTGCTGAGATACAGGTGTGAGCCACCACACGAGGCCTTTTTTTTTTTTTTTTTTTTAAAGAGAGAGGGTTTCTTTTCTTTTTTTTTTTTTAAGTAGAAAACCTGGTTTCTCCGTATTGGTCAGGCTGGTCTTGAACTCCTGACCTCAGGTGCTCCACCCACCTCAGCCTCCCAAAGTGCTGGGATTACAGGCGTGAGCCACTTTGCCTGACCTTTCAATATTTTTAATCTGTGATTGATTGCTCCACGATACAGAACCTGTAGATATGGAATCCATGGATATGGAGGGCCAACTGTACTTACAGCTACTTAGGCAGCAGTAAGTTTCATATACTCTAGGATGCTTTAATAACTCTTAAATAATTAAAACATGTTTTAAGTTGGATAACGTGGCTCATACCTGTAATCTCAACACTGTGGGAGGATAGCTTGAGCCTAGTAGTTCAAGACCAGCCTGGGCAACAAAGTGAGACCCCCCCGCCACCCCCCTGCAACCTCTACAAAAAAAATTTAAAAATTAGCCAGGTCTGGTGGCATGTGCTGTGGTCCCAGCTACACTGACGGTTGAGGTGGGAGGATTGCTTAAGCCAGCAGATTGAGGCCGCGGTGAGTCATGTTCGTGCCCCAGACTGGGTGATAGAGCGAGACCCTGTCTCAAAAAAAATTTTTTTTAATTGTTATTTTTTTTAGAGACAGAATCTCGCTATGTTGTCCAGGCTGGAGTACAGTGACTATACACAGATACAATCATGGCACACCACAGCCTCAAATTCCTGGGCTCAAGCAATCCTGCCTCAGCCTCTTAAGTAGCTAGGACAACAGGCTCATGCCACCAATTTAAAATTTTATTTTTTATTGTTGAGATGAAGTCTTGCTTCATCACCCAGCCTGGAGTGCAGTGGCAGGATCTGGGCTCACTGCAACCTCCACCTCCCAGGTTCTAGCAATTCTCTTGCCTCAGCCTCCTGAGTAGTTGGGATTACAGGTACACGCTACCACGCCCAGCTAATTTTTGTATTTTTAATAGAGATGGGGTGTCACTGTGTTGGTGAGACTGGTCTCGAACTCCTGACCTTGCAACCGACCTTTAAAAACTATTTTTAATTGTGAAATACGTATAACAAAAAGAAAGAAACAAAGAAATACATATAACATAAAAAGCATCATCTAACAGTTTTTTTGTGATGGTTTTTTTTGTTTTGTTTTGTTTTGTTTTGAGGGGGAGTCTGCTCTGTTGCCCAGGCTGGAGTACAGTTGCACGATCTCAGCTCACTGCAGTCTGTTCCTCCTGAGTTCAAGCTATTCTCTCACCTCAGCCTCTCTAGTAGCTGGGATTACAGGCCTGCGCCACTATGCCCGGCTAATTTTTGTGTTTTTTTTTTTTTTTTTTTTTTTTTGAGACAGAGTTTCGCTCTTGTTACCCAGGCTGGAGTGCAGTGCAATGGTGCAATCTTGGCTCACTGCAACCTCCACCTCCTGGGTTCAGGCAATTCTCCTGCCTCAGCATCCTGAGTAGCTGGGATTACAGGCACGTGCCACCATGCCCAGCTAATTTTTTGTATTTTTAGTAGAGACGGGGTTTCACCATGTTGACCAGGATGGTCTCGATCTCTTGACCTCGTGATCCACCCGCCTCGGCCTCCCAAAGTGCTGGGATTACAGGCTTGAGCCACCGTGCCCGGCAATTTTTGTGTTTTTAATAGAGATGGTGTTTCACCATGTTAGCCAGGATGGTCTTGAACTCCTGACTTCAGGTGATCTGCCCTCAGCCTCCCAAAGTTCTGGGATTATGGACGTGAGCTACTGCATGCAGCCTTCCATTAATTTTATAGTCATTATTAGGTAGTGTTGTTCCTTTCATTCCAACTACAGTACTACTCAGTTTTTCCTCAGTTTGAAGAATCATTTATAATTATTAGATATCACTGACTGAAAGTGGATTTTTAAAACGGAATGATGTAGAGGCTGGTCACAGTGGCTCACATCTGTAATCCCAACACTTAGGGAGGCAGAGGCAGACGGATCACCTGATGTCAGGAGTTGAGACCAGCCTGACCAAGATGGAGAAACCCTGTCTACTAAAAATACAAAAAATTAGCTGGGTGTGGTGGCACACGCCTGTAATCTCAGCTACTTGGGAGAATCACTGGAACCCAGGAGGCAAAGGTTGCATTGAGCCTAGATCACGCCATTGGACTCCAGCCTGGTCAACAAGAGCGAAACTCTGGTCTAAACAAACAAACAAAAATGATTCGGAAGAAAAAGGTACATAAACAAATTGTGAAATGATTGCCAAGAAAAATTATGAATGAGTGAATAGCTGAGTGGTTTTTGAATGGTTTGATTTTGGAATACTTATTGGTGCTTGATACAGAATTTGAAAATCAATAAAAGTGTTGCCAAATGATAGATACAATGGACTGCAAATGGAGTAGGAAAAGAGGGTGAAAAGTGGAATAAAATGCATAGAAGTTAACATAAAGATGTAAAAGCACCCCCACAATACTTCATATTACAGTGTATAAAATCCTAGTAGCTAGAAATACTTACAGTGGACTATTTTGTATTTTGATCAATTTTGGTTTGTTTGAGCTATCTGCCATCTCCTTATTACTTCCTAGCTAGTGGAAGTAATTCTTGGTATTAGACACGAACATTTCAAATCTATGTTTGGTCTTCTACGCTAGAGCTTAAAACAAGATTTCGATGCTGTAGTTTGAATCTGTATTGCAGGGTAGTAGAAAGTAGAGAAAGTTGAGAAACTCATTAATCCAGCTATCATTGTGAAGTTACAAAAAAGATTTCTAACCTTCTCTTTGAATATCCTTTTGAAAATGAAAAATGACCCTTTGGCTCTGGTAGTGTTCATTGCATTTTGATTTGTCATTCCTATAGTCTTTGGTTTGCTGAAGCTTCGTTTTCTTTAAGGCTTAATATTTGAGATAGGTTTCCAATCTTGAAAACATTGTAAATGTTTTGTATTATAAACCATGATTTTCTATAATGGTTTTAGAATATTGAGTTCAAACCTATGACCTGAGGCAGGTAACATAACTTCTCTGAACCTGAAGTTCTTATTTGTAATTTGAGAATAATGATGTCTTCTGACAGGTTGTATTAGGTAATGGCTTGGCATACTATCATTTAATCCTCAAAACCAACTATATTTTGATATAAAGGTATTGGTGCCTTCCAAAAACCTCCAAAATTTGTACTTTATATAGTAAATATTTCTGGAAAGCTTACTGAACTACGTGATCATAGCACTGATAATTGTAAAAATTACTGTGAGATAGCACTAATTAAGAGATGTATAACTTCTAAATTTTCATCTCAGCCTTCTTACTAATTTAATCTGATTTAGGGCAAACCAGTTTAATTATTATTTTTTCTTTTTTTTAAAAGCCAGTCAAATTCAGCAGTAGGGAGTCCTATACCAACTTTAGTGACACTAATGTTAATAAGTTCTGATAACCCACTACCATCGGACCAGCCCAGTTTAATTATTTAAAGTTTTCTTTAATAGTTGGAAAGTATACTTTTGGTTGGGCAAATAAAAGTTTTAAAAGAAGAATGAAGGTGGCAGTATGTTAAAATACACATTTATATGTGAAGTTTAAAGGAATACAGCTGGGCGTGGTGACTCACATCTGTAATCCCAGAACTTTGGGAGACCGACGCAAGTGGATCACTTGAGGCGTGTGCCTGTAGTTCCAGCTACTGGAGATTGAGACAGACCCTGACGCAGAGGTTGCAGAGAGCCAAGATCATGTTACTGTATTTCAGCCTGGGTGACAGTAAGACTGTGTCAAAAAAATGAAGATTAATTAAAGGAATACAAATGTTAAAATGCAAATAAGCACTTTACATTTACTCTTTTGAAAAAAATTCTAATGTAAAAGTGTAAATGTAAGAAAGAGAAATGTTTAAATGTGTACTCATCTTTCCTGTCTTACCTGTGTCCTTGTCCGACCACTTGAACCAATCTTTGGTTCACAGAGTATCTCTACTGTTTTTAAATGACTGGCTCTAAACCAAAGATAGAAGAGTACTATAGATGAATATTATTAGGGATGGCATGTGAACTGTATTCGTAAGTCAAACTCCAGAGGTGAGGAGTTTAGTTCTTTTTTTTTTTTTGAGGCGGAGTTTCACTCTTGTTACCCAGGCTGGAGTGCAATGGCGCGATCTCGGCTCACCGCAACCTCCGCCTCCTGGGTTCAGGCAATTCTCCTGCCTCAGCCTCCTGAGTAGCTGGGATTACAGGCACACACCACCATGCCCAGCTAATTTTTTGTATTTTAGTAGAGACGGGGTTTCACCATGTTGACCAGGATGGTCTTGATCTCTTGACCTCGTGATCCACCCACCTTGGCCTCCCAAAGTGCTGGGATTACAGGCTTGAGCCACCGCGCCTGGCCTTTTTTTTTTTTTTTTTTTTTTTTTTTTTTAAAGGAGTTTAGTTCTATTGGGTTTGTATGTTATTGAGATAAAAGAAGATTTTCTTGTCAGGGTGGAAAAGTCAGCAGTGATGCAGGGTTTGTGTAGCAAATAGTTGGATCGTATTTCATACTGCTACCTAACAGGTAAGATGACCATATCTGCCATTGTGCCCTGGAGGGTCACAGCATACACCTATTTTCTGGGACAGATGTTTTACCCGTTTTCCTTCTCAAAAGTATTTGGGTTTGTATAATAACTTGTAAATTTTCAGAAGAGGGTAGAGGTTTACTGTGTGCTTATTGGTAAGACTTTTTTCCTTCCATATTAATAAAGTAACAATGCACATAAGTGGCACTAAAAAATATGTTACATTGGCTGTGGCAGGCCAGGTGGGATGGCTCATACCTGTAATTCCAGCACTTTGGGAGGCTGAGGTGGGAGGATTGCTTGAGTCCAGGAGTTCGAGACCAGTCAGGGCAACATAGTGACATCCCATGTCTTAAAAATTGAAAGAAAACATACATATATATATATATTAGCTATGGGAAATGTAAGTTTATAGGGCACAAAGTTGCAGTTGAGCAAGATGATGAAAATAGGATCATTTTTGCCTTTTAACTTGGAGGAAGAAAAAATAGGAGGGCAATGACTGAGTAAAATTAAGATACATTTGTATACAAGGTTGCATCAAAGATTCTTTTTTTTTCTTTAACCAACAGGCAAGAAAAGAATGTCTAAAAATAGGCCGGGCGCGGTGGCTCAAGCCTGTAATCCCAGCACTTTGGGAGGCCGAGGTGGGTGGATCACGAGGTCAAGAGATCGAGACCATCCTGGTCAACATGGTGAAACCCTGTCTCTACTAAAAAAATACTAAAAATTAGCTGGGCATGGTGGCGTGTGCCTGTAATCCCAGCTACTCAGGAGGCTGAGGTAGGAGAATTGCCTGAACCCAGGAGGCAGAGGTTGCGGTGAGCCGAGATCGTGCCATTGCACTCCAGCCTGGGTAACAAGAGCGAAACTCCGTCTCAAAAAAAAAAAAAAAAAAAAAGAATGTCTAAAAATATGGACTCTTCTGCCAGCCTGCCAGGGTCTAAATCTCTCCTGAGACTGAGCCACTTTTTGGTTGTATTGACCTTGGGCAAGTTGTAACGTCTTTCTCAGTTTCCTTAGCTATAAATTGAGGACAATAACATAGGAGGGTAGGCCCAGCATGGTGGCTCACCCCTGTAATCCCAGCACTTTGGAAGGCGGAGGTGGGTGGATCACCTGAGGTTAGGAGTTCCAGATCAGCCTAACCAACGAGAAGGAACCCCATCTCTACTAAAAACACAAAATTATCCAGACATGGTGGCACATACCTGTAATCCCAGCCTCTCAGGAGTCTGTGGCAGGAGAATCACTTGAACCCAGGATGCGAAGGTTGTGGTGAGCTGAGATTGCGCCGTTGCACTCCAGCCTGGGCAATAAGAGTGAAACTCTGTCCTAAGGAAAAAAAATATATATATAGGAGGATAATATTAATATCTATCTCATAGGGGTGTTAAGCGAATTGACAGAATAAAACACTTAGAGTTGTAGGCTGGGCATAGTGGCTCACACCTGTAATCCTAGCACTTGGGAGGTAGGCAGGAGGATGGCTTGACGCCAGGAGTTCAAGACCCAACCAGGGCCAGGTGCAGTGGCTCCCACCTGTCGTCCCAGCACTTTGGGAGGCCGAGGCAGGTGGATCACTTGAGGTCAGGAGTTTGAGACCAGCCTAGCCAACATAGTGAAACCCCATCTCTACTAAAATAAATGAATAAATAAAAATTAGTGGGTGTGGTGGCACATGCCTGTAATCGCAGCTGCTTAGGAGGCTGAGGCAGGAGAATTGCTGGAACCTAGGAGGTGGAGGTTGCAGTGAGCTGAGATTGCACTGCTGCACTTCAGCCTGGGTGACAGAGCAAGACTCTGTCTCAGAAAAAAAAAAGACCCAAACAGGTTAACATAGGAAGATCCCTTTGTTATATAAAAAATTAAAATTGAGTAAGGTGTAATGGCTCATACCTGTAATCCCAGAACTTTGGGAGGCCGAGGTGGGAGGATCCTTTGAACCCAGAAGTTCAAGACCAACCTGGGCAACATGGGAAAACTCACTTTTACAAAAAATATGAGAAGTAGCCAGATTTAGTGGCACATACCTGTGGTCTCAGCTACTTGGGAGGTTGAGGTGGGAAAATCGCATGAACCTGGGAGGTGGGAGGTGGAGGTAGAGGCTACAGTGAGCCAAGATTGCCTCCTGGGCAAAAATAAAATAATTTTCTTTTCTTTCTTTCTTTTCTTTGTTTTCTTTCTTTTCTTTCTTTCTTTTTTTTGACTGAGTTTCACTGTTGTTGCCTAGGCTGGAGTGCAGTGGCTCGATCTCAACTCACTGCAACTTCCACCTCCCAGGTTCAAGCAATTCTCCTGCTTTAGCCTCCGAAGTAGCTGGGATTACAGGCATGTGCCACCATGCCTGGCTAATTTTGTATTTTTAGTAGAGATAAGGTTTCACCATGTTGGCCAGAGTGGTCTTGAACTGACCTCAAGTGATCTGCCTGCCTCAGCCTCACAAAGTACTGGGATGACAGGCGTGAATTTTTAAAAAGTTTTATGGCTAAGAAAAGAAAGAAAAATAAATAAAATGAACACTTAGAATTATATCTCTTACCAGGCTGGGTGCAGTGGTTCATGCCTGTAATCCTAACACTTTGGGAAGCCGATGCGGGTGGATCACCTGAGGTCGGGAGTTTGAGACAGCCTGACCAACATGGTGAAACCCCTTCTCTACTAAAAATAACAAAAATTAGCTAGGCGTGGCAGCATACGCCTGCAATCCCAGCTACTCAGTAGGCTGAGGCAGGAGAATTGCTGGAACTGGGGAGGCAGAGGTTGCAGTGAGCTGAGATTGCACCACTGCACTCCAGCCTGGGCAACAGAGCAAGACTGTCTCAAAACAAAAATTATCTTGATATTTGAGATTGAGGTATGTTTAAGTTCTTTTGAAGTAATGGGTGAATATTTTGAGGATTAAATACTAAATGTTAGATATCTTTTTAAAATAGAAATGGGGGTCTTACTATGTTGGCTAGGCTGATTTTGAACTCTTGGCCTCCCAACTTGCTAGGATTACAGGTGTGAGCCACAGCACCCAGTCAGTTAGATACCTACTAATAGAGGTGGTTTTTTTTTTTTTTTTTTTTTGAGACAAAGTCTCACTTTTGTCCCCCAGGCTGGAGTGCAATGGCAAGGTACGCTCACTGCAATCTCTGCCTCCTGGGTTCAAGCAGTTCTCCTTCCTCAGCCTCCCAAGTAGCTGGGATTACAGGTGCCTGCCACCACACCTGGCTAATTATTGTATTTTTAGTAGAGATGGGGTTTCATGATGTTGACCAGGCTGGTCCTGAACTCCAGACCTCAGGCGATCCGCTCTCCCTGGGCCTCCCAAAGTGCTGGGATTACAGATGTGAGCCCCCAAGCCTGGCCGAGAATTCTTTATCATTAATGCAAGGATTAATGAATCTTATGTTGAACTTTCTAGGGAGAAATTTGTAACTTTGATCATATTTTCACATTAATTGGTGACACCAAAAGGTTAAGTGCCACTAATCTATGGTGGTGTCAGGTTCTTTTGATGAGTGACAGATGCCATCTGATTAAGATGGTGGGAATTTTAGGATATAAGTCCTGTCTTTTCCACTGGTACTAGAGTACCGGCAATAATACTGATCATAACATTAATGAATCAACTTCAGATTTTCTTCCACAATAGAGGGCAAGTGAATTCTGATTTTTGACAACCTGGAGAGGTTGATGGAAACAACTTAGGGTGGGTCCAGTTTTCTTGCTCTTCAGTGTTATCCATAGATAGCAGCAAACTCCTTATGTTACTATTACTTTAAAAAAAAAAAAATAGCAAGCTCATTTAACCCAGGGGCTGGCTAGAAGAAAAATTCCGATTTATTACAATAGAAACTCTACCCCTGAATTACTGAATCGGAGTCTGGATTTTATCAAGATTCCTAGGTGATTTTTATTTTTATATTTTTATGTTTTTTATTTTTTTGAGACGGAGTTTCGCTCTTGTTACCCAGGCTGGAATGCAATGGCGCGATCTCAGCTCACCGCAATCTCCGCCTCCTGGGTTCAGGGAATTCTCCTGCCTCAGCCTCCTGAGTAGCTGGGATTACAGGCACACGCCACCATGCCCAGCTAATTTTTTGTATTTTTATTAGAGACGGGGTTTCACCATGTTGTCCAGGATGGTCTCGATTTCTTGACCTCGTTATCCACCCGCCTTGGCCTCCCAAAGTGCTGGGATTACAGACGTGAGCCACCATGCCCGGCAATTTTTTTTTTTTTTTTTTTAAAAAGACCGTGACTTGTTCTGTCCTCAATGCAGTGGCGCGATCTTGGCTCACTGCAATTTCTGCCTCCCAGGTTCTAGCTACCCTCCATTGCCTCCCGAGTAGCTGGGATTACAGACGTGCACCATCACACCCATCTAATTTTTGTACTTTGGGTAGAGATGGGTTTCATCATGTTGGCCAGGCTGGTCTTGAACGCCTAAGCTCAGGTGATTCGACTGCCTCAGCCTCACATAGTGCTGGAATTGCAGACATGAACCACCAAGCCTGGTCTGGGACCCTTGTTCTCATCTGGCGGCTATTTTCTGTATTCATTTCTTTTGGATCCTTAGTCACTCTAGGCAAAACTGGGTTCAGGGGCCATTTGGCCTAAAGAGGAAATTATAATGTTCCTTATGTAGTATATATAACTCTTAAAGTTTTTTCTAAGGCAGCTGTACTGCAGTGGCTTAGAACATATACTCTCTAGACTCCTTTTTCTTTTCCTTGTTTTTTTGAGATGGAGTCTTACTCTTTTGCCTAGGCTGGAGTATGGTGACACCATCTCAGCTGACTGCTACCTCTGCCTTCTGGATTCAAGCAATTCTTCTGCCTCAGCTTCCTGAGTAACTGGGATTACGGGCGCCCACCACCACACCTGGCTGGTTTTTGTATTTTTTGTAGAGCCAGGGTTTCCATGTTGGCCGGGCTGGTCTTGAACGCCTGACCTCAAGTGATCCACTGGCCTCGTCCTCCCAAACTGCTGGGAGGCGTGAGCCACTGCACCCAGCCCCTAGATTCCTTAGATTTAAATCCTGATTTTGTCTTAATAGCTATGTAACTGTGGGCAGGTTACTTTACCTTGAAGTAAAGTAACTTTTTCCTTGTCTGTAAAAAAACAAAAGTGGTTGATGATAGGACTTAACTGAGATTGTTAAGAAGATGAATTAAGTGTTCCATAAATGTTACTTCTATTCTCTGAATGAGTGAAGTTTTCATTTTTACTTTTTGTAAAATAGCCCTATGCATCTTCTGGTAGGATTCTGAAGTTATAAGGGAAGAAATGACAGGGTTCCCCACCCCCCCAAGTACTTGTAACTTAGTAGTAGCCCTCTCAGTGTGGGAGATGTGAAATTGAACCTGGATGATTGATCTGCCATGGGGCAAAATACATTTAATCAATTTATACATTTTATTTCTGTTTTACAGCATTTATGGGGTTAAGTGGCATGGGATTTCTGTTTCTGATAGTAAATAGGTAAGTAAAACAAAAGGTTATGTATGTCCAAAGAGATGGTTGTACCATCCATATTTACGGTGATTTTTTTCCTAACTGTTGGTTCTGTTTGTTTAGCTCTATAGCATTTTAGGACAGGAAGATATCATTTTTACAAGAATTTGATGGTTCTCTTTTTTTCTTTCTTTTTTTTTTTTTTTTTTTTTTTTGAGATGGAGTTTTGCTCTTGTTACCCAGGCTGGAGTGCAATGGCGCGATCTCGGCTCACCACAACCTCCGCCCACTGGGTTCAGGCAATTCTCCTGCCTCAGCCTCCGGAGTAGCTGGGATTACAGGCACGCGCCACCATGCCCAGCTAATTTTTTGCACCTTTAGTAGAGACGGGGTTTCACCATGTTGACCAGGATGGTCTCGATCTCTTGACCTCGTGATCCACCCGCCTCGGCCTCCCAAAGTGCTGGGATTACAGGCTTGAGCCACCACGCCCGGCTTTTTTCCTTTCATTTTTATCCCTGAAAGTAGAATTTAGCATTAAATGGGCCAATAATCAGGACTGCCTTTGGCTTATTTGGGGATGACATATTGCTTAGAAATAAGGGTGTTGATTGAACTGTCAGTTTTACAGATAGTTTGGATAATTTTGTTGTGTATCCATGTGCTTAAGTACTATGTATATGTTGGCAGATAGTTTAGCATGCATTTTGACAATTTACATTGTTTAGTAGATACTTTTTGCAACTATGTAAACTCATGGGCATTTGTGGAAGTGATCAAGATTTTGATGGCAACTATGGTGAGAAGATGAATAAAACTTGGCTGTCATCTGGGCACAGTGGCTCACGCCTGTAATCTCATCACTTTAGAGGCAGAAGTGGGCAGATCACGAGGTCAGGAGTTCGAGACCAGCCTGACCAACATGGTGAAAACTCGTCTCTACTAAAAATACAAAAATTAGCCAGGTGTGGTGGTGGGCGCCTGCAATCCCAACTACTCAGGAGGCTGAAGTAGGAGAATCGCTTGAACCCGGGAGGCGGAAGTTGCAGTGAGACGAGATCATGCCACTGTACTCCAGCCTGGGTGACAGAGTGAGACTTCATCTCAGAAACAAAACAAACAAACAAAACCAACTTGGCTATCTAGAATTGAAATGAAAAGATAGATTTTATTTTAGTTAAACTGACTTAGAGGCTACCAGCCATTGGTTAACTCAGTAGCATACAAAAGCACATTACTTTGGAGATGGTAAGGATTTTTGTTGTATATGGATACTATCATATACAACTAAAACATATATTTTACAGTATTACAGTGAACATTTCCCATGCTTTCTGGATTTTTTTCTGCATTTTTCAAAACTTTTAAAATTCAATTTTGCCTTGGTCAGGGATACATCCTGAGGGATGTGTCATGGATTTTATTATGTGAACATCAGAAAATATTTTTACAAATCTAGATGGTATAGCCTTCTACACACTAGGCTATATGATATTGCCATTATAATCTTATGGGACCACTGTTGTACATGTAGTTTGTCCTTGATTAAAATATTATTAACGCGGCACATCCTGGATTCAAGCAATTCTCCTGTCTCAGCCTCATGAGTAGCTGGTATTACAGGCACCTGCCATTATGCCTGGCTAATTTTTGTATTTTAGTAGAGATGGTATTTCACCATGTTGGCCAGGCTGGCTGGTCTTGAATTCCTGACTTCAGGTGATCTGCCCACCTCAGCCTCCCGAACTGGTAGGATTGCAGGTGTGAGCCACTGTGCCTGGACTGATTTTTCCTTTTTTTTTTGAGACGGAGTTTCGCTCTTGTTACCCAGGCTGGAGTGCAATGGCGCGATCTCAGCTTACCGCAACCTCCGCCTCCTGGGTTCAGGCAGTTCTCCTGCCTCAGCCTCCTGAGTAAGTGGGATTACAGGCACGAGCCACCATGCCCAGCTAATTTTTTGTATTTTTAGTAGAGACGGGGTTTCACCATGTTGACCAGGATGGTCTCGATCTCTCTACCTCGTGATCCACCCGCCTCGGCCTCCCAAAGTGCTGGGATTACAGGCTTGAGCCACTGCGCCTGGCCCTGATTTTTCCTTTTTATGCTTATCAAAGTAGTCTTGAATCTGGGCTGTTCAATAGGGTAAAAATGATATCTTATCATAAACTATTTCAGTCTGTCCTTTGCATAGTTTTCATGGTCAGCAAACAATTTTAGTAATTTGTAATTCTGTTGTTAATAGTACTGTAACCTTTCAGGTCTTCTCTGAGTTTGTTGTTGTTGTGATGGTGGGGTTTTATTTTGTTGAGACAGACTCTTGTTCTGTCATCCAGGCTGGAGTGCAGTCTCTGCTTATTGCAGTCTCCTCCCATGCTCAAGCCATCCTCTCAACTCAGCCTCTCAAGTACCTGGGACTAAGAGGTGCATGCCACCATGCCTGGCTAATGTGTGTGATTTTGTAGAGACAGGGTTTCACTGTGTTGCCCAGGCTGATCTTGAATTCCTGGGGTCAAGCAATCTGCTAGCCTCAGCCCTCAGAAGCTCTGGGATTACAGACATGCACCACCGTGCGTAACCTATATCTATATATTTATCTGTACAGTGATTCTGTTTGTTTATAGAAATGATAATATAAAGTGCTTATTGTTTTACAGCTTGACTTTTTGCACTGAACAATATGCATTGGAACAATTTCCGTATTAGTAAATGGCCCAGGATACACCATAATTAACTATTCACCAATAGGTGGACATTTAGGTAGTTTTCAGTTTTTTACTTGTGGTTTCAGTACTTCACTATACAGTCTTTTATATGTCTTCTTGCATGCATCAATGGCTTTTAAAATGTGTAGTCTTGGCCGGGAGCAATGGCTCATGCCTGTAATCCCAGCACTTTGGAAGGCTGAGGCAGGCGGATCATGAGGTCAGGAGTTCAAGACCAGCCTAGCCAACATGGTGAAACACTATCTCTATTAAAAATACAAAAATTAGCTGGGTGTGGTGGCGTACGCATGTAATCCTACCTACTCAGGAGGCTGAGGTAGGAAAATCGCTTGAACCTGGGAGGTGGAGGTTGTAGTAAGCCAAGATTGCACCACTGCACTCCAGCCTGAGCGACAGAGTCAGACTCCATCTCAAAAATAAATAAAATAAAAAATATATAGGCTGGGCCGGGCGCGGTGGCTCAAGCCTGTAATCCCAGCACCTTAGGAGGCCGAGGCGGGTGGATCACGAGGTCAAGAGATCGAGACCATCCTGGTCAACATGGTGAAACCCCGTCTCTACTAAAAATACAAAAAATTAGGTGGGCATGGTGGCTCGTGCCTGTAATCCCAGCTACTCAGGAGGCTGAGGCAGGAGAATTGCCTGAACCCAGGAGGCGGAGGTTGCGGTGAGCCGAGATGGCGCCATTGCACTCCAGCCTGGGTAACAAGAGTGAAACTCCATCTCAAAAAAAAAAATATATATATATATATATAAATATATATATAGGCTGATGAAAAAGATTAATATGCCCAGAAGTACTGCTTGTCTGTATGCCATACACCTTACACTTTGAGTATTCTTAGCACCATTAATCATCAGGGACACATCAGATTTTAGGGTAGTATACTGCTGAAGGGAATATATTTATTAATTATTTTGACCAGTTATTGAATATTTAATGAAATAGTATACCCCATCAGGAGAAAATGTTTTTGAGCATAATCCTCCAACTCTGGTTGTTAAATATTATGGTGACTATTTGTCGTATCTGAAGCCTTCCAATTTTTGGTTGAATGTCTATATTTGCAAATTTGCGCATGTTATGGGCCAGGCCTCCTCAGTATGTGTATTAGTGAAGACTCAAATTCCCAGCTCCTCTCTGTCTCTCTCTCTTTTTTTTTTTTTTTTTTTTTTTTGAGACAGACACTTTGTCACCCATGCTGGAGTGCAGTGGCACGATCTCAGCTTACTGCAGCCTCCACCTCCCAGGTTCAAGTGGTCTTCTTGTCTCAGCCCTCCCAAGTACCTGGCACTACAGGCATGAGCCATCATGCCCAGCTAATTCTTGTTTTTTTGTTTGTTTGTTTGTTTTGTTTTTTTTCTGTAGTGATAGGGTTTTGCCATGTGGCCCAGGCTGGTCTCAAATGCCTAATCTCAAGTGATCCACTCGCCTTGGACTTCCAAAGTGTTAAGATTATTATAGGCATGAGCCACAGCCTGTGTCCTCCATGTTCTCTTGGATGCAGGCATGTGACCTACAGACACACTCAGATGACTTGTCTTTGAAAGTACACAATATAAGGAAGTGAAGTTTCTATTTATAACTTCCATTTTGCAGTTAGGAATGGCAGCAGGGTTGTTCGGTTTTAAGTGGAGGTAATAGTTGCAAAATGAGTTTCCAATAGAGAGATGTGGCTTTGGTGCTGGCAGTAGTAAAGGTTATAATGGATTTGAATCTTGTTATTTAGTGCCTGGTGGTGACAGGGGTAGTGATTTCCTCACCAGATCACTTGTGCAACATTATTTTGGGTGATATTATCTTTGCATCTATTTTTTTAGCCCTCCCAGTGACAATAGTAGTGATACTCTTCTTTAATAATTACCTTTGAGGGCCAGGCACAGTGGCTCACACCTGTAATCCCAGCATGTTGGGAGGCTGAGGCAGGTGGATGGCGAGGTCAAGAGATCAAGACCATCCTAGCCAACATGGTGAAACCCTGTCTCTACTAAAAATACAAACAAATCAGCTGGGCGTGGTTGTGCGTGCCTGTAGTCTGGCTACTTGGGAGGCTGAGGCAGAGAATTGCTTGAATCTGGAAAACGGAAGTTGCAGTGAGCCGGGATCATGCCCCACTGCACTCCAGCCTGGTGATAGAGTGAGACTCTGTCTCAAAAAAAAAAAAAGAAAAAAAAAAAAAACTTTCAGGTGAACTGGGTTCAGTAACTCAGCACCTGTAATACCAGCATTTTGTTTGGGAGGCTAAGGTGGGTGAATCGCTTGAGCTCGAGAGTTTGAGACCAGCCTGGGCCACATAGTGAAACTCTGTCTGTACCGAAAAAACAGAAAAATTACCTGGGCATGGTGGCACATGCCTGTGGTCCTAGCTACTCAAGACACTGAGGTGGGAGGATCCCTTAGAGCCTGGGAGGCAGAGGTTGCAGTGGGCCAAGGTCGCACCACTGCAATCCAGCTTAGGCAATGGAGTGAGACCCTCTCTCAAAAAATAATTACCTTTCAGGCTGGGCATGCTGGCACATACCTGTAATCCCAGAACTTTGGTAGTCTAAGGTGGGCTGATAGATTGAAATCAGGAGTTCAAGACCAGCCTGCACTACATGATGAAATCCTGTCTCTACAAAAAGTATAAAAATTAGCCAGGTGTGGTGGCATGTGCCTAAAGTCCCAGCTACTTGGGAGGCTGAGGTGGGAGTATTGCTTGATCCCGGGAGGTTGAAGCTGCAGTGAGCTTAAGTGGTGCTACTGCTACAGCGTGGACAAAAGAGTGAGACCCTGTCTCACAAAAACAAAACAAAACAAAACTCTTCTGCTTGATTTAGCCAGAGTGGATTTGAATAGTGATTGTTTAAAAATTGTTATAAGATACTTTTCGTACAACGAGCACTTTTTGCATTTCTATATAGTGGCAAATATGAAAGTGTGTTGGTTTTGAAAATTGCTACTTATAAATTCTTTTTTTTTTTTTTTTTTTTTTGTTTTTTGAGACGGAGTTTCGCTCTTGTTACCCAGGCTGGAGTGCAATGGCGCGATCTCGGCTCACCGCAACCTCCGCCTCCTGGGTTCAGGCAATTCTCCTGCCTCAGCCTCCCGAGTAGCTGGGATTACAGGCACGCACCACCATGCCCAGCTATTTTTTTTGTATTTTTAGTAGAGACGGGGTTTCACCATGTTGACCAGGATGGTCTCGATCTCTCGACCTTGTGATCCACCCGCCTCGGCCTCCCAAAGTGCTGGGATTACAGGCTTGAGCCACCGCGCCCGGCCTTTTTTTTTTTTTTTTGAGACGGAGTTTCGCTCTTGTTACCCAGGCTGGAGTGCAATGGCGCGATCTCGGCTCACCGCAACCTCTGCCTCCTGGGTTCAGGCAATTCTCCTGCCTCAGCCTCCTGAGTAGCTGGGATTACAGGCACGCACCACCATGCCCAGCTAATTTTTTGTATTTTTAGTAGAGACAGGGTTTCACCATGTTGACCAGGTTGGTCTCGATCTCTCGACCTTGTGATCCACCCGCCTCGGCCTCCCAAAGTGCTGGGATTACAGGCTGGAGCCACCGTGCCCGGCCTATAAATTCTTAAATAATACCTTATTACCTCTCTTGGTGGGGCTGTTTGAAAACTAATTGGTTTCCTCCCTGAGCTAATTAAGATATGAGGAAGCTGTGGATTAACATCTGTAATGTGAGATGTTGCTATAGTTATTCATGGTGCTCCTGTAAAGATGCTTTAGCTCCCTGTGTAAGGGATATTTTGTTACTGGTTTTGCTATTACTGTAAAAGCTTCTAGCAGCTTGAAACTAGAAGCCAAGAAGCACTACAAAATAAAAGACTTCTATTTTTAATTAATTAATTAATTAATTAATTTTTTGAGACGGAATCTCACTCTATTACCCAGGCTGGAGTGCAGTGGCACAGTCTTGGCTCACAGTAGACTGCCTCCCAGGTTTAAGTGATTTTCCTGCCTCAGCCTCTCAAATGGTTGGGACTACAGCTACATGCCAACACGCCTTGCTAATTTTTGTTTTTTTAGTAGAGATGGTGTTTCACCATATTGGCCAGGCTGGTCTTAAACTCCAGCCTGGGCGACAGAGGAGACCTTGTCTCTGGAAATAATAAGAATAAAAATAAGGATGTTTTACCTCAATTTACAGTAACAAAAGTTGAGACTCAGAAGAGTAAAGAAATTTTGCCAAGATCACACAATAATAAAAAATTTATATTAGAACCGGGCGCGGTGGCTCAAGCCTGTAATCCCAGCACTTTGGGAGGCCGAGGCGGGTGGATCACGAGGTCAACAGATCGAGACCATCCTGGTCAACATGGTGAAACCCCGTCTCTACTAAAGGTGCAAAAAATTAGCTGGGCATGGTGGCGCGTGCCTGTAATCCCAGCTACTCCGGAGGCTGAGGCAGGAGAATTGCCTGAACCCAGTGGGCGGAGGTTGTGGTGAGCCGAGATCGCGCCATTGCACTCCAGCTTGGGTAACAAGAGCGAAACTCCGTCTCAAAAAAAAAAAAAAAAAAAAAAAAAAAAAAAAAAAAAAAGTATTAGAGCTGTTTCTGGATTCAGGAGTGATTCCGGCATCTCAATCATTGTGTGTTTAGACAGTGATTATTAAACTGCCTTGAAATGATTATTTTGCTTTACTTAATCCACACACTACTCTGCATAGCAATTCCATGATTTAGGGGTATTTCTAATAGGTATATGGTTTTTTCACTGCATCTTTTTCATGTACAGATCTTATTTACTAAATGAATATTGTACTTTTTGTATTTATCGGTATTCAAAAGTTTGATCTCTGTGTCTGAGAGCTGTACCTTTACCATCTGCCATCTTCTTGGTAGGCACATATTTGGTATTCTCAGAATGGAGGAAAGAAGAAGAATAAGTATGTAAATACATGCATTTTCTCCTATTGAAAAACAATTAACGTCAAATATTGTGGACATGGCAGGAGAGCTGGGCTATCACAAGCTCCTCAGAGTTCTATTTTGCTATCAGTCAAAAATTATGCTGTACCCCAAGAGTTTGAATTGATCACCCTTAGGGGTGGGCTTTGGCATCTTCATCATCTCTCTTATTGTCACCTACAGCATCAGTGCAAAAGCTCACTTGGAGCCAGGAGCTGGGTCTTACTGAGGTGGACCCCAGCTTTTTCTGCCAGCTCTGCAATTCACTTCCTAGATTATTTGTACCCTCTGGGACACAAACTACCAGTTTGTCCCTGGAAATTCTCTGGTCCTGTCTCAGACTGGGATTAACATAAAGGAGTGGAACTTTTCAGAAGAGGCAGGGAGAAATAAGTAAGTTGCCTCCTCCTCAGCTTCTCCTTCCCACCTCCCCTTGTCTGTTTCCTCCTTCTTCCCCTGCAGGATTCCAGGGTTACAAATAGAGGCTTCTTTCTTCTGTTTAATTCCATAGTTACCCACCCTAGTTTGCCCTTCTCTAGAATCTCTCTACTCGAATATTGCACCCCGTTCTGTACCTCCTCCTCCCCGCCTCCACCCACTGTACCCAACCATCTTCCTGACCAGGAAGGAGGACATGAAGGGTTGAATGTCAGGATCAAACTACATTGAACCCCTGAGGGAGGTGGATAGGATGATCTCTGGACTGAGACTGCTGTCTCCTTCCTCACTGCCCTTTCTGCAGGTCCTCAGATGGCATGTTAGGGTAGGCTTGCTGGGCAGGTATCCCACCTCCAGTCCACAGTGCTTAGTTGTACTTGTTATGCTGTAATGATTAGTTTTTAGGGCATACATACGAGTAGCAAATTTCATTAAAATAGATTATCCCCTTCTCAACATGCAAATTATGTGGTACCTAAATTCCAGCATCACATTCACCAGTCAGCACAGCTTCAAATCAGTGGCTACCAAAGGTAGAGGGGTGGGAGAGTACTGCCCTCCTGTGAGTAGAAAACAGATGTATTTTCTGTAGGGAATTTTGAGACAATAATAAAAATGATTAAAAGGTCTATACTTACTGTCTTACACTTGGAAATTCTAGGTGACAAAATATTCCTCTCTACTACCACCATTTTGAGGCTCCACCCTTGTTCCCAAGATGTGAATGAACCTAGACATGGAACAGGGCATTATATTTGTTTTGTGTGTGTTTTTTTGTTTTGAGAGACAGAGTCTCACTCTGTCTCCCAGGCTGGAATACAGTGATGCAAACTTGGCTCATGCCACCTCTGTGTCCCAGGCTCAAGCCATCTTTCCACCTCAGCCTCCCAAGTAGCTGGGACTACAGGCGCCTACCATCATGTGCACTAATTTTGTATTTTTTGTAGAGACAGGGTTTCACCATGTTGCTCAGGTTGGTCTTGACCTCATGAGCTCAAGCGATCCGCCTGCCTTGGCCTCCCGAAGTTCTGGGATTATAGAAATGAGCCATTGCACCCTGCCTCAAGAGATTACTTTAAATGGTACTATTTAAAATAGTTACACTATGGATATTAAGAACATACACTTTCAGGACAGATGGGGAAAAAAAATCCAGTATAAAGCACATCACTGCTTTTAACTTGGGATAAAATTTCCAGTGATAGAATTGTTCAGACTCTGAAGTCTATGTCACAGCTTAGATAGCAATAAAAATTCATAATATTCCAGAAAATTACTGTAAAAAAATTTGCTGTAGATGCACAAATACACAGGTGTCCCAGAAGTTATGTAAATAGTTTAAATTTTGTGACACTTGTAAGTAGGTTGGGGTAAAGCAGTATTTCTATTTTACTTCTTTTTCTGAGACAGGATCTCCCTCTGTCTCCTAGGCTGGAGTGTGATGGTGTGTTTATAGCTGACTGCAGCCTTGAACTTTCTGGGCTCATGCTATTCTCCTGGCTTAGCCTCTCAAAGTGGTGGGATTACGGGCATGAGCCGTTGAACCTGGGCAGTGTTTCTATTTTAAAATTTAATGAGATACATATTTTTTATTATATAGGAAGCTAAATTTTAAATAGCTATTTCAAACTTTCAAGTTGATCAAAAACATTAATATTATTTGCTATTTGTTAAATAGAATTATTGGGTTTCTCCCTCACTTTTAAGTAATGGAAAAGCAATTTTATCTAAATTTATAATTTTCATGCTCTAATTTTTAAAATTTACAAATAGATCCTTCGATTATTTAGCAGGTAACATCTAAAGGAACTGGTTTAAATCCTAACGCCAAAGTATGGCAAGAAATTGCTCCTGGAAATACTGATGCCACCCCAGTAACTCATGGAGCTGGAAATTGTTGGCATGAAACAGCAGCTACATCAGGTGCTCATCCTGAGGGTAAGTCTTAAATGTTTGATCATAAAAATCACAGTTTGGTTAAACGTATGGCCAAGCAAGTTTACTGAACTTGAGATATAGCCTCTCTGCTTTTTTTTTTTTTTTTTTTTTTTTTTTTTTTTTGAGATGGAGCCTTGCTCTGTCACCCAGGCTGGAGAACAGTGGGGAGATGATTGCTCACTGCAACTTCTGCCTCGCAGGTTCAAGCGATTCTCCTGCCTCAACCTCCCAATTAGCTGGGATTACAGGTGCCCGCCACCATGCCAGGTAATTTTTGTGTTTTTAGTAGAGACAGGGTTTCACGATGTTGTCTGGACTGGTGATCCACCCGCCTTGGCCTTCTAAAGTGCTGAGATACAGGCATGAGCCACTGCAGGCAGCTAAACTTTTGTATTTTTAGTAGAGATAGGGTTTTACCACACTGGCCAGGCTGGTCTTGAACTCCTTACCTCAAATGATTCACCAGCCTTGGCCTCCCAAAGTGCTGGGATTACAAATGTGAGCCACTGTACCTGGCCAGGATACATCCTTTGATTGTTTGATGAAGTATATTCATAAAATTTTTTTCCCTTAAACATATTGCATCCAGCATTTATAAATGTTTAACATGTAGTTTGTATAAAATTCTCATTTATATCTAACATGAATAGATTGCCACTAATTTCAAGTAGTATCTGTGTCTTTGAGTTCACTATGCAGCCCATCTGTAATAGTGATAATTATAAATTAGCTTTTATCTACCGTCATTGACTGTGACATTTACTCACTGCTCGTCCTTGGGCAAATAACTTAATTTCTCTGTGCTTGTTGCCTTCATCTTTAAAACAAACAATAATAATTACAGCATAGGATTTTCTGAGAATTAAATGAATAAAGTGCATGGAGTAGTCTGATACATGGATAATGCTGTATACATTTTAGCAATTGTTAATCATTTTAGTTTATCGGTAAATGTCAAAACTTAACTCCCTTGGAATTAACTCTTAACTCTCTTGCTTAAAACCATGTGAACAGCTGGGCTTGGTGGTTCATGTCTGTAATCCCAGCACTTTGGGAGGCCAAGGCAGGTGGATCACGAGGTCAGGAGTTCAAGACCAGCCTGGCCAAATGGTGAGACCCCCGTCTCTACTAAAAATAGAAAAATTAGCCGGGCATGATGGTGGGTGCCTGTAATCCCAGGTACTAAGGAGGCTGAGGCAGGAGAATTGCTTGAACCTGGGAGGTGGAATTTTCAGTGAGCTGAGATCATCCCACTGCACTCCAGCCTAGGTGACAGAGCAAGACTCTGTCTTGGAAAAACAAACAAACAAAAACCATTCAAACATATTCCCAACTGGTAGAATTCCTTAGAATCTTTTTATAGGTGAGTTACTGCCCACAGTTCGTGAAAATGGAATTTAAAGAATTCGAATTCCTATTTACTTTCAGTGTCTGTCTTTAATACAGGTAATGCAGAGCTCTCAGAAGACATATATAAAGAATATGAAGTAATGTATTCTTCATCTTGTGAAACCACGAGAAATACCACAGGCATTGAAGAGTCAACTGATGGGATGATTTTAGGACCAGAAGATCTGAGTTACCAAATATATGATGTTTCTGGTAAACTTGATGGTTTTATTGTTAAAATGAGAGAGTACAGCATATCCCCCACATGCACGGTCTCTATATCCTTGTTCTGATAAACCTATGGCATTATTTTTTTATTTGAAAAGAAGGTTATTTTATTTATTTTTTGAGATGAAGTCTTACTCAAGTATAGATCACTTGAGGTCAGGAGTTCAAGACCAGCCTGGTCAACATGGTGAAACATTGTATCATACTGGGGGAAAAAAAGGGGCGGTGTGGTGGCATGCTCCTATAATCCTGAGATAGCGCCACTGCACTCCATCCTGGGTGACAGAGTGAAACTGTGTCTGAAAAAAAAAAAATTACGTGTATATATATGTGTGTGTGTATGTATACCTAACACCTGCCAACTTTGAACATAGAGTTGAAGTGAGATGGCAAGCAGTTGGTGTTTTAATGAGTTTTCTATAAATGACGTTGGAATGTTAAATGAATTTGATTGCTTATTTAGCATTTAGGTGGATGAGTTTTGTTTGTTTGTTTTGAGACGGAGTCTTGCTCTGTTTCCCAAGCTGGAGTACAGTGGCATGATCTTGGCTCACTGCATCCTCTGCCTTCCAGGTTCAAGCAATTCTCCTGCCTTAGCCTCCTGAGTAGCTGGGATTACAAGCAACGAGCCACTCTGCTAATTTTTATATTTTTAGTAGAGACGGGCTTTCACCATGTTGGCCAGGATGGTTTCAATCTCTTGACCTTGTGATCTACCCGCCTCAGCCTCTCAAAGTGCTGGGATTCCAGGCAGGAGCCACTGCGCCCAGCCAAAAATAACTCTTAAACTAATATGAAATGTATCTGATGAAAGAATATCTAGGTTGAGAGAAATTAGATTTTGAACTGTCCAAATAATAAATACAGTTTGGGCCAGATACAGTGGCTTACACCTGTGGTAGGAGGCCAAGGTGGGAGATTTGCTTGAGCTCAGGAGTTTGGCAACAGTCTGAACAACATAATGAGAGCCTGTCTCTACACAAAAATAAAAATTTAGCTGGGTGTGGTGGCACAAGTTTGTCTTAGCTACTCAAGAAGCCGAGGTGGGAGGACCATTTGAACCCAGGAAGTTGAGGCTGTATCGAGCCATGATCACACCACTATACTCCTTAGAGAAAAGGAAGACCCTATTTCTCTCTCTCTCAAAAAATATTTTTGTTGTAAATTTTGATTGTAGACTTTATGGCTTTTGAGTACAACAATATGACAGATTTATCACTTCAGATAACATGCTATTAATTTTTTTCCTCTTCTTTTCTACCATCAGGAGAAAGCAATTCAGCAATTTCTACAGAAGACCTAAAAGAATGTCTGAAGAAACAATTAGAATTATGTTTTTCACGGTACTTCATTTTATATTGCTATTTCTTCTTTATTGAATTTGATTAGTAGATGTAAAATATGTGTGAAATAGAGTGCAAGGAGAGTGATTATTTTCTTTTAATGATGTGTTTCATATTATTGATTTTTTTTTTTTTTTTTGAAACACAGTCTTGCACTGTCGCCTGAACTGGAGTACAGTGGTGCAATCTCAGCTCATTGTAACTTCCCCCTCCTGGCTTCAAGAGATTCTCATGCCTCAGCCTCCCAAGTAGCTGGAATTATAGGCGTGCAGCCTCCATGCCTGGCTAATTTTTGTATTTTTAGTAGAGATGGAGTTTCACCATGTTGGCCAGGCTGGTTTCAAATTCACAACCTCCAGTGACCCACACTCCTCTGCCTTCCAGAATGTTGGGATTACCGGCATGAGCCACCACACTTGGCCTCTTAACTAGATTTAAAAGTGTACTCTTCAGGCCGGGCACGGTGGCTCAAGCCTGCAATCCCAGCACTTTGGGAGACCGAGGCGGGCAGATCACGAGGTCCAGAGTTCAAGACCAGACTGACCAATATGGTGAAATCCCGTCTCTACTGAAAAATACAAAAATTATCTGGGCATGGTAGCTCGTACCTGTAATCCCAGCTACTTGGGAGGCTGAGGTAGGAGAATTGCTTGAACTGGGACCAGGAGGCAGAGGTTGCAGTGAGCCGAGATGGCGCTACTGCACTCCAGCCTGGGTTACAGAGCGAGACTCCCATCTCAAAAATAAATAAATAAATAAATAAATAAATAAGGCCGGGCGCGGTGGCTCAAGCCTGTAATCCCAGCACTTTGGGAGGCCGAGGGGGTTGGATCACGAGGTCGAGAGATTGAGACCAACCTGGTCAACATGGTGAAACTCCGTCTCTACTAAAAATACAAAAAATTAGCTGGGCATGGTGGTGCGTGCCTATAATCCCAGCTACTCAGGAGGCTGAGGCAGGAGAATTGCCTGAACCCAGGAGGCGGAGGTTGCGGTGAGCCGAGATCGCGCCATTGAACTCCAGCCTGGGTAACAAGAGCAAAACTCCGTCTCAAAAAAAAATAAAAAATAAAATAAAATAAAATAAAATAAATAAAAAGTGCAGTCTTCAATTTGATATGCAGAGGATCTATTCTTTATATAAAGATAATGAAATTTCCATTGGATGTTTTTTCTGTGAACATTATCATTCTTGAAGTTGTCAGAAAAAAGCAGCTATTTCTTAATTTATGTTTTAATAGTTGATTCTTACAATGTTACTCATAGAGTTATTTTTGGCAAAATAGTAAGGAGTTGGACAGAGAATTTATATTGCCAATATCTTCTATTAAATAAGAAGTCGGTTCAGGCAAACATTTGGAGAAGACTTTTTTTGTTGTTTTTTTTTTTTTTTTGAGACAAGAGTCTTGCTCTGTTGCCAGGTTTAGGCTGTAGTGCAGTGGCTGATTTCGGCTCACTGCAACCTCTGCCTCCTGGGTTCAAGTAATTCTCCTGCCTCAGCCTCCCGAGTAGCTGGGACTACAGGCATGCGCCACCATGCCCAGCTAATTTTTCTATTTTAGTAGAGACAGGGTTTCACTGTGTTGGCCAGGATGGTCTTGATCTCTTGACCTTGTGATCCTCCCCCCTCAGCCTCCAAAAGCGCTGGCATTTCAGATGTGAGTCACTGCACCCGGCTTGGAGAAGTCTTATTTACGGTTAAGAGTTATTGGGAAGGGGGCAAAAAAAAAAAAAAAAAAAAAAATTATTGGCTGGGTACAGTGGCTCATGCTTATAATCCCAGCACTTTGGGCCTGTGAGGTAGGCGGATAACTGGAGGTCAGTAGTTTGAGACCAGCCTGGCCAAAATGGTGAATCTGTCTCTACTAAAAATACAAAATTAGCCCGGTGTGGTGATGGGCGCCTGTAATCCCAGGTACTCAGCAGGCTGAGGCAGAAGAATCACTTGAACCGGGGAGGCAGAAGTTGCAGTGAGTTGAGATCATGGCTGGCCTCCAGCCTGGGCAACAAGAGTGAGACTCCATCTCAAAAAAAAAAAAAGGTAATAGTTACTTTAGCCTATACTTTGGGAGGCCAAGGTGTGTGGATCATCTGAGGTCAGGAATCCGAGACCAGTCTGGCCACGATAGCAAAACCCCATCTCTACTAAAAATACAAAACTAGCTTGGTGTGGTAGCAGGTGCCTGTAATCCCAGCTACTTGGGAGGCTGAGGCAGGAGAATCACTTGAACTCAGGAGGTGGAGGTTGCAGTGACCTGAGTTAACAGCTAGCCTCTAGCCTGGGCGACAAGAGTGAGACTCCATCTAAAAAACAAAACAAACAAAAAAAAACAGTAACAATAAAATATATGTAATAGTTACTTTAGCCTGTACTTTGGGAGGCCAAGGTGGGTGGATCACCTGAAGTCAGGAGTCCAACACCAGCCTGGCTAAAACTTCCTCTCTACTAAAAATACAAAAATTAGCTGGGTATGGTGGCGTGCACCTGTAATTCCAGCTACTGGGAGGCTGAGGTGGGAGAATTGCTTCACCTCATCAGGTGGAGTTTTCAGTAAGCTGAAATCACACCACTGCACTCCACCCTGGGTGAATTTTACACCTACTAACTGGATCATTTATGGGTCTGCTTGTATTGTCAGTGTTTCTTCTCTTGAATTATCTGTCATAATTTACTGCCTTTTTGTATGTCTTGTAAATTTTGATTGTATGCTGTACATTACATACAGAAGAAACATAGAAGCTGCAGGTGATAAAACTAGACAGTTTGAGCATTTTTTCTGTTAGGTAGAGGGTGAAATGTTGATTGCTTGAATCCAGTGAGGAATTGAGCTAGATCAGGGCTGAGCAACCATTTTAATTAGACTCAATTCACCTTTGATTTAGCTCTATTCCTTCTACATGGCCCTTTCTCTCAGGCTTTTGATTTAGAGCTTGGCAGTCAACCTCATCTTACAAAATAAAGGAGATTTAGATCTCTAATATAGAGGTTTGAGATTTAGATGTTTTAACTTCTTACCCCATACTACTTGAAAATTGGCAATGTCTTTTTTTTTTTTTTTTTTTTTTTTTTTGAGACAGAGTTTCGCTCTTGTTACCAGGCTGGAGTGCAATGGCGCGATCTCGGCTCACCGCAACCTCCGCCTCCCGGGTTCAGGCAATTCTCCTGCCTCAGCCTCCTAAGTAGCTGGGATTACAGGCACGCGCCACCACGCCCAGCTAATTTTTTGTATTTTTAGTAGAGACGGGGTTTCACCATGTTGACCAGGATGGTCTCGATCTGTCGACCTCGTGATCCACCTGCCTCGGCCTCCCAAAGTGCTGGGATTACAGGCTTGAGCCACCGCGCCCGGCAGAAAATTGGCAATGTCTTAAGGGGGAGACTGCGTTTGCAGCATTTTTGCTTGCATCTTTTCAGCCTATCTCCCATCTTTCCCCTTAAAACTCAGGGAACATCGTATTGGGAAAATCAGCTGTGTTGGTGGCTCCCATAATTTTAATTCATAATTTTAGTTCTGTGCCCATTACAAATACCACATATTTACACACAACTGCATAGAGATCTGCTGGTTTCTCTATTGTCCAGTAGAGTCTGAGTTAAGATCTGCAAATGCTCTTGGGAAAGAAAGATCTTTTTGGGCATTTTAGTCCTTCTGTGATTGAAGCTTCCACAGTTCTTCCACATCTCCAGACACATGATTTTTTGTAGTTTATCCAAGCTTTTTTAGTTGTTGCAGTGGGAGTTCCTGCTGATCGTGATCCATCACATCCTACTCAGGACTGTGGTCTGGTTTGAACCAGTTGGATAATTGACATTTGTAGCTCAGCAAAATTGCCTTTAATACATATCAGGTATTAATTTAAAAAAAAAATAATGTAATGTAATTTTAAAAAGCAAACAAAATACACATCAGGTATTATTCATGAATAGTCCAATCTTAGATGTTATGTCCATTAATTTGATTTATTTCTGACAAGGTACAGTTTCTTTAGCTAAGAGTTTTGAATCACCGTATAAGAATAGACCTGCTAAATTTCAGAGTTCATTTAGGCTATAGCTTTTTAGTTTTGTAAAGATCGTATCTATAGTTGTCTTATTTTCAAATTCTTTTCTTTTTTGGCTCGCTGCAACCTCCACCTCCAGGGCTGAAATGATTCTCCTGCCTCAGCCTCCCAAGTAGCTGGGCTTACAGGCACCTGCCATGACACCCAGCTAATTTTTTGTATTTTTAGTAGAGACAGGTTTTACCATGTTGGCAAGGCCGGTCTTGAACTCCTGACCTCAGGTGATCCGCCCGCCTCTGCCTCCCAGAGTGCTGGGATTACAGGCATGAGCCATAGTGTCTGGCCAACACATATTGATGGAACAACGTCAAACAAAGATCCTCCATGGTACCTATATTGTGACTGGGGGAACACAAAACAAACATAATAAATAAACAACTCAGAAGTATGTTAGGTGATAAGTGCTATGGAAAAAAATTAAATGCAAGTACGGAAATCAGGAGTGCCTGGGTGGTTGCAGTTTTAAATAAAACTTCTCTTTGAGAAGGGGGCTTATGAGCAAAAACTTCCAGCTATTTATAGCCGGGCTGCTTCAAAGGATATTTGATGTGAATAGCAAGGTGTGAATTTGATTTTACTTAAGTTTATTAAACAAGATTTTGTGTGTAAGATGCAAGTGTTTGCATCTTTTTAAAAAATGTACCTTAAAGAATCTTTTGTGTTAATATTAAATATGTATTTTTTTATTTTTATTTTTTGAGGTGGAGTTTCACAGTGGCATGATCTTGGCTCACTGCAACCTCTGACTCCCCAGTTCAAGTGATTATCCTGCCTTAGCCTCCTGAGTAGCTGTGATTACAGGCCCCTGCCACCAAGCCCAACTAATTTTTTTTGTTGAGGCAGAGTCTTTGTCGCCCAGGCTGGAGTGCAGTGCCTCCATCTTGGTTCACTGCAACCTCTGCCTCCTGGATTCAAGCAGTTTTCCTGCCTCAGCCTCCAAGTTGCCGGGATTACATGTGTGCGCCATCATGCCCAGCTAATTTTTGTATTTTTAGTAGAGATAGGATTTTGCCAAGTTGGCCAGGCTGATCTCAAACTGACCTCTAGTGATCCGCCCACCTAGGCCTCCCAAGGTGCTGGATTACAGGCCTGAGCCACCGTACTTGGCCAATTTTTTGTATTGTTAGTAGAGGTGAGGGGTTTCACCGTGGTGGCCAGGTTGGTCTTGAATTCTTGACCTCAAATTATCCACTCACCTCAGCCTCCCAAAGTGCTGGGATTACAGACCTGAGCCACGTCGCCCAGCCAATGTGTGCATTTTTATAAGCGTGTTTGACTTAACGTATTTTTTTTTTCAGAGTCCATGAAGCATTTTATTTGTAAATATATGTATTACATCCCTAGAAGAAGAATCCCAGGATTTTCCCTCTTGTGTGTTTTCATCTTGCTTCGTCGTGGTCTGTGATGCCCGCTGAGGTTGTCAGTACAATGAAACCAAACTAGCGGGATGGAAGCAGATTATTCTGCCATTTTTCTAGGTCTTTGAGTTGTACATCAAATCTGGGATGATCACTCCACACTTGTTTAGCCTGTGTGTGAGGTTCACAATGATTTTCTCAGCTCTGTGATTATCAGTGATTTCAAATTCGCCAATGTAACCATGTTTCATCATCACAGTGAGAAACCGGATGATGACTTCGGAGCATGGCCTAATAAGCACCTGGCGTTTGCTTTTCTTTTCGGCATTGTTGATGTTCTTGAGAGCATGAGCGAGGACATTCATGTGCACCATTGTGGCGGCGCATGAGGACTTAAATAATTTAAAATATATATTTTGGCCAGGCGCAGTGGCTCATACCTATAATGCCAGAACTTTGGGAGGCTGAGACAGGTGGATCACCTGCGGTCAGGAGTTTGAGACCAGCCTGGCCAAGATGGGATACCCTTTCTCTACTAAATACAAAAAATTAGCTGGGCTTGGTAGTGCATACCTATAATCCCAGCTATTTGGGAGGCTGAGGGAAGAGAATTGCTTGACTGCAGGAGGCAGAGGTTGCAATGAGCTAAGATAGCGCTATTGCACCTCCAGCCTGAGCAACAAAAGAAACTCTATTTAAAAAAAAAAAATGCATACACTAAGAAATAGAAAATCTGACCGAGTGCAGTGACTCACTCTTGTAATCCCAGCACTTTTGGAGGCTGAGGCCTGCGGATCATGAGGTCAGGAGTTTGAGACCAGCGTGACCAACATGGAGAAACTCCGTCTCTGCTAATACTACAAAAGTTAGCTGGGCGTGGTGGCGCGTGCCTGTAATCCCAGCTACTCAGGAGGCTGAGGCAAGAAAATTTCTTGAACCCAGGAGGTGGAGGTTGCAGTGAGCCGAGATCATGCCATTGCACTCCAGCCTGAGCGACAGCAAGACTCTGTCTCAAAAAAAAAGAAGAATAAATAGAAAATCCTTCATGAGTTAGTTCATAGTTGAGCTACAGTTTTTATCATGCATATTCTAATATCACTGATGAAGTATTTATAAGATGGGAGTATGCTATATATAATGTTTTGTTAAAATGCTGATTGTAATGTTAAGCCTGTTCATATAGCAATATAATTAATTGTCTGCTGTTGTGCTGAATGTGTTTGGGAATTTAGGTACTGTAAAAGTTGTATTAACTAATGTACATATATTACATGAGTGTCTTTTGAACTTTTAACAACTTTTGTGAGTTCACTGAAAAGTTTAGTGTTATTAATCTTATTTCCATGCATTTAAAAAGTAAGAAAAAGTGAGTAAGATGCCTCTTCTCATTAGGTGCTTTTTAATAATTGCTTGTTTTATAGGACTATTGCTTTTGTTTATTCTTTTCAGAGAAAATTTGTCAAAGAATCTTTACTTGATATCTCAAATGGATAGTGATCAGTTCATCCCAATTTGGACAGTTGCCAACATGGAAGAAATAAAGAAGTTGACTACAGATCCTGATCTAATTCTTGAAGTGTTAAGATGTATGTAAAAATACCTTTTAGCTTTTTTTTTTATTTTACACATTACATTTTATTTTGACTTCTGATCATATAGAGAATTGTTTTTTACTGCCCTCAACCCGTTTATTTTGTTGTTTTGTTCCAGATTCTCTTTTTTTTATTTTTGGGTGTAGGACAGGGTCTTGCTCTGTCACTCAGGTGGCAGTATTGTGGTGCAAATCGCAGCTCACAACAGCCTTGAACTCCTGGGCTCAAGCCATCCTTCTACCTTTTTTTTTTTTTTTTGGAGACAGAGTCTTGCACTGTGGCCTGGGCTGGAGTGCAGTGGTGTAGTCTCAGCTCACTGCAGCCTCTGCCTCCTGGGTTCAAGCAATTCTCCTGCCTCAGCCTCCCAAAGAGCTGGGATTACAAGCACCTGTCACCACGCCCAGCTAATTTTTTTCTATTTTTTAGTAGAGAGGAGGTTTCACTTTGTTGTTCAGGCTGGTCTCGAACACCTGACCTCATGATCCACCTGCTTCGGCTTCCCAAAGTGCTGGTATTACAGGCATGAGCCACTATACCCAGCCTTTATACAGCTTCTGTTGCAATTCTGCACCTTGGTTGTTCAGCATCATGCTTGCTTAAGAATTAGCCAGGACCTGTAATCCCAGCTACTTGGGAGGCTGAGGCAGGAGAATCACTAGAACCCAGGAGACAAAGATTGCAGTTAGCCGAGATGGTGCCACTGCATTCCAGCCTGGGCGACAGAGCCACCCCATCTCAAAAAAAAGAAAATTTTTTTTTCAATTAAATTTAATTTAAATTAAATCTCATTTTTCTGGACTATTAGATATTGTTATCACACAACCTTTAAAAATGTGTTTCAAGCTTTTGAACCCAAATAAGAGGTGCATTTTATGTCATATCCCCAATACACACCATATACCTACCCCCAACTAAAAATATTTGTAACAGACATGTTGATTTTACAACCTACTAATGAGTTGCAATGGGCAGTTTGACAAATACTGCTCTGAAGTTTGGTAATGAATTTTTATTTTTTTGCGACAGAGTTTCGCTCTTCCTACCCAGGCTGGAGTGCAATGGCGCAATCTTGGGTCACCGCAACCTCCACCTTCTGGGTTCAGGCATTTCTCCTGCCTCAGCCTCCTGAGTAGCTGGGATTACAGGCACGTGCCACCATGCCCAGCTAATTTTTTTTTTTGGGGGGAGGTTTGCTTGTCTGTGTGTGTGTGTGTGTGTGTGTGTGTTTTAGTAGAGACGGGGTTTCACCATGTTGACCAGGAGGGTCTCGATCTCTTGACCTCGTGATCCACCCTCCTCGGCCTCCCAAAGTGCTGGGATTACAGGCTTGAGCCACCGCGCCTGGCCTCCGAATTTTTATTTCTTGATTGAAGCTTTAAGAATTTTTGCTGGATTTTATGTATTGTATCTAGTATTTCTTGATACTAGGTGGGTTTTGTTAATTATTTGAGGGAGTAAAGGCAGATCTTCACCCTTTTTTGTGAGAAGGAGTTTCGCTCTTGTTGCCCAGGTTGGAGATCTCAGTTCAGCGCAATCTGTGCCTCCCAGGTTTAAGGAATTGTGCCACAGCCTCCTGAGTAGCTGAGATTACAGACATGTGCCACCATGTCTGGCTAATTTTTGTATTTTTAGTATAGCTGGGTTTTCTTCAGGTTGGTCAGGCTGGTCTTGAACTCCTCACCTCAGGTGATCTGCCTGCCTTGGCCTCCCAAAGTGCTGGAATTACAGGTGGGAGCCAGCACACCCCACCAGATTTTCACTTTTATATGAGATGTGTTGAAAATGTTTAAAAGTTTACAAGACACAAAAATGTTTAAAATAGCAAGTCTGATAATAGACTTACATGGGAATAGATTTCCATTCCCAGAGGATTACAAACATTTATGGAATCTCTCATTGGTTTGTAAAGACATTTCTTAAAATGGCACAGTCTGTCTACATAAAAATTGACAAAGAGAGACAGAATTCCTACCTGTTCAGGCTGGAACCTGGCTTTTATACCCATGCCATCACACTTGCTTCTTTTATTGTATGTACTTACCTACTCAGGGAGATCTGGTATATTACCTCCATGAAGAGACTAGAAATAAATGTTTTGGCCATTTGGTACTGTAGTATAATAATTCCGTATGATCAGCATTTAAAAGATGGCTTTTGAGTCTGTGTAGTATGCAAGATTAAGTTGAAATCAAGACTGGCTTATAATTTGTATGTAGTTCTTGGTTTAAGGACTTCTTGAACTTTAATCTTAGGAAGAAATTCTTCATATCAGATCTTACTACATTCCTTAGAGTAGTGTTTTGCTAATGAAAATATGATAATTTCTGTTAACATCCAGTTATCTATCCAATCGTTATCTCAATGAAGAATTTGGTTATTGTATAAAAGAAATTTGCCTTATTAGATACATGTTTTATGCTCCCTGAAGGCAGTGTCAAAGTTAAAGTACTCTGAATATTTTTTCAGTGAATAACATTTGATAGTGTTCTTTTTACATATAAATCTCAAAAAAATTGTCATACCTATAATCTTTGATTCTACAATTTAGTTTCTTTAGAATATTAACACAACATCTGCAAATTTACTCAGTTGGAAAGTAAATTGGAAAGTAAATTGATTAGTTTTTTAATGAAATTAATAATATCACTACTTGTCACTTTTTTTCTTTTTTCTCTTTTTTTTTTTTTTCCAGTAATGGCTATAAGCAATACTTGTCACTTTTGAATGATACGCTTTCTTTTAAATTTCAGCTTCTCCCATGGTACAAGTTGATGAGAAGGGTGAGAAAGTGAGACCAAGTCATAAGCGTTGTATTGTAATTCTTAGAGAGATTCCTGAAACTACACCAATAGAGGTAAATTATTAATCATTGTTAACACTAAAAGTTCTCTGTTTAAATTGGAAGAGGTTTCTCCTGCCTTTTGTGGGAAAGAAAAACAAATTAGAAGAGGTACATAAGCAAAATGTAAGCCAGTGCCTTCATCAATTGCTGTGTGTTAATTTGTTTCATTAATCCCGAAGTACGAGAATGGTATAGAGGAACGAAAAGATATAATTCTGTTTTCTTAGAAGGGTAGACTAAATATTGCAGTGAAACTAATTCTGAATTTGCTAGATTGATTTCATGGCAACTAGTATATAAATAGACTATTTTGGGATCTTGAGAATTCATCTGTAAGAATGAATGAAAAACGAGATTTTGATTAAGGTTTAAGGAAGCAGGACTAACCCTGTTCAGCAAAATGTTATATAAAGCGGCCGGGCGCGGTGGCTCAAGCCTATAATCCGAGCACTTTGGGAGGCCGAGGCGGGTGGATCACGAGGTCAAGAGATCGAGACCATCCTGGTCAACATGGTGAAACCCCGTCTCTACTAAAAATACTAAAAATTAGCTGGGCATGGTGGCGCACGCCTGTAATCCCAGCTACTCAGGAGGCTGAGGTAGGAGAATCGCCTGAACCGAGGAGGTGGAGGTTGCGGTGAGCCGAGATCGCGCCATTGCACTCCAGCCTGGGTAACAAGAGCGAAACTCCGTCTCAAAAAAAAAAATATATATATATATATATTATATAAAGCAAATTTGGCAGTCATAAAGACGGTGTGGTACAGGTACCAGAATAAAATAATATTTGAATGAAACACAATAAATTTGACTATTAGGCTCTACTAGCTATTATGTACTTCACAGTTATTTAAAGCCAAAGGCTTTTTTATCTGTTTTACTGATGAAGTAACTGATTGTTAGGATGGTTAAGTAGCTTGCTCAAGGATACATGGGCTCTTAAATGATAGGAGTTTGAGTGTGAACATGATCGCTCTGATCTGTATCCCATGTCATAATCACTTGCCGCAGAGCTTCATATTAAGTTCCCATGATATACATTAAAGAGGATGAGGATTAACTAGTAACTGACATTGTACTTTATTAGCCATTGAGAATAGAATTTTATTTTACTTTTTTGTGACAGGGTCTTAGTCTGTCACCTGGGGTAGAGTGCAGTGGCACAGTCGTGGCTTACTATATAGCCTTGACCTTATGGGCTCAAGTGATCCTTGCACCTCAACCTCCTGAGTAGTTGGAACTACTGACACATGCCACCATGCCTGGCTAATTTTTGTACTTTTTTGTAGAGATGGGGTTTTGCCATGTTGCCCAGGCTGTTCTCAAGCTCCTGGGCTCAAGTGATCTGTGCACCTCAGCCTCCCAAAGTGCTGGCATTACAGGCACAAGCCACTGTGCCCACTTCACTATCGTTTTTATAGTTATGATAATTCATATTCTGAATACGTAAAGAGTGCATACACATAAAAACAGATAAAGCTGGGCATGGTGGCTCACGCCTGTAATCCCAGCACTTTGGGAGACTGAGGCGGGTAGATCACCAAGTCAGTAGATCAAGACCACCTTGGCCAACATGGTGAAACCCTGTCTTTAAAAAAAAAAAAAAGTTTAAAAAAAAAAAAAAGGCATCAAATGTTTTGTTGGGTTTTCAAGGGGTTTTTGGTTTTTGCTTCTTTTAAATTTTTTTATGTTAAAAAAAATTTTTTTTCCTCAATCAATGGTTTTCTGAGACAGGGCCTTGCTGTGTTGCTGAGGATGGAATACAGTGGTAGAATCGTAGCTCATTGCAGCCTCAAACTCCTTTGCTCAAGCCATCCTCCCACCTCAGCGTCCAGAGTAGCTGTGGCTACAGGTACCCACCACTACACCCAGCCAACTTTTAATTTTTTTTTGTAAAGATGTGTCTGGCTGTGTTGTCCAGGCTTGTCCTGAACTCAAGCAATTCTCCTGCCTCAGTCTCCCAAAGTTCTGGGATTTATAGGAGTGAGCCACTGAGCTCCCAGGCTGCATTTTACTTTTGCTATTTCAGTAGATATTTTCTTTCCTTCTTTTACTTTTTTTTTTTTTTTTTTTTGAGCCTGAGTCTCACTCTGTCACCCAGACTGGAGTACAGTTGTGTGAACTAAGCTCACTGCAACCTCCGCCTCCTGGGTTCAGGCAATTCTCTTGCCTCAGCCTCCCAAGTAGCTGGGATTACAGGTGCCTGCCACCGCACTTGGCTAATTTTTTTTGTGTGTGTGTATTTTTAGTAGAGACAAGGTTACACCTTGTTAGCCAAGATGGTCTCGATCTCCTGACCTTGTCATCCTCCTGCCTCAGCCTCCCAAAGTGCTGGTATTACAGGTGTGAGCCACTGGCACCCGGCTCCTCCTTTTACTTCTTAAGGATACTTAATGTTCACTATCTTGCTTATCTATCTATATCTATATAGATATAGATATAAATAATTTGTTTTGTTTTGTTTTGTTTTGTTTTGAGAGGGAGTCTAGCTCTGTTGCCCAGGCTGGAATGCAGTGGTGCCATCTAGGCTTACTGCAACCCCCACCTCCTGGGTTCAAGCATTTCTCCTGCCTCAGCCTCCTGGCTGGGATTACAGGTGCACGCCACCATGCCTGGCTAATTTTTGTATTTTTAGTAGAGATAGGGTTTTACCATGTTGGTCAGGCTAAGTCTTGAATGCCTGACCTCATGATCCACCTGCCTCCCAAAGTGTTGGGATTATAGGCTTGAGCCACTGCACCTGGACTTTTTTTTTTTTTTTTAAGTATCTTTCAATCCATTAACTGTTTTACCATCTTGAGTTTTAGTAGTCGCCCTTTTTCTGAGTCCATATAGCTGTTGGAATTTCTGTTTACATTTATACTGATTATGGAAAAGAAGATATATTTGCACAGATCTATATTTGTGTATGTTGTGTATTTGTGTATGTTGTTAGCAAAGCATCTGGCTTAAATGAGAATGCATGAAAATTTTTATTGCCTAGAAAATGTTTTTTTTTTTTTTTTTTTTTTTTTTGAGACGGAGTTTCGCTCTTGTTACCCAGGCTGGAGTGCAATGGCACGATCTCGGCTCACCGCAACCTCCGCCTCCTGGGTTCAGGCAATTCTCCTGCCTCAGCCTCCTGAGTAGCTGGGATTACAGGCACACGCCACCATGCCCAGCTAATTTTTTGTATTTTTAGTAGAGACGGGGTTTCACCATATTGACCAGGATGGTCTCGATCTCTTGACCTCGTGATCCACCCGCCTCAGCCTCCCAAAGTGCTGGGATTACAGGCTTGAGCCACCGCGCCCGGCTTAGAAAATGTTAATGAAGAATATCACTTGTCCTGTGGCAGGCCAGGCAGAAAAAGGACTGGGGAGATTTCACTATGAGGAGTATTTAGCTTGCCACTGGAAGTAAAATACTTACGCTTTGCTGTTTGTAAAATAAATCATTTCAAAGTCATGTACAAAATGCATCTCCTGGCCAAGTGGGTTGGCTTATGCCTAGAATCTCAGCACTTTGGGATGCTCAGGCAGAAGGATCGCTTGCATCCAGAAGTTTGAGACCAGACTCAAATATATCTCCTATTAACTCCGTATTTGTTTTGAAACACAGTCTATCCGCAATAGAAAAATGGGCAAAAGTTAACAAGTGGAGTGATAGGAAAGATCAAAGACATGAAGAGATGCTCAACATTACTAGTAAACAAACAAAAAATGCCAATTATTGATGTATTTTTTAGAGTTAACTGTTTTTTTTTTTTAGGAAGTGAAAGCTTTGTTCAAAAGTGAAAACTGCCCCAAAGTGATAAGCTGTGAGTTTGCACACAATAGCAACTGGTATATCACTTTCCAGTCAGACATAGATGCACAACAGGTAAGAAGAAAACGTTTTTCTGATACAAGTCTATCCCAGTAGCAAAATAAGTAGTGATATATTTTGATTGAGAATATGTGTCTTTACACTGATGTTTATCAAGACTAGTGAGTACCTTGGTTACCCTTTTGCTTTTGCTCAGTTGGTTTCCTTGTTGATGATCTTCCTAAAGTTTTTCAGTTTTGATTTAGAAAGTTTGTTTTCTGTTGATAAGAATATTGACATAACAGTTTTAAAATTAACATAGGGATTGAGAACCATGAACTTAGTAGTATTTTTAGTATGTAGTGGGTCAAAAAATTCTTGGAATTTTGACTTGATGGTTTTATTCTTGTTAACGTGTCTTAAAGAGAAATGATAGTCCTTTGAAACAAAAATATACCAATGATAGGAGTGTTGGCCAGGCAAGGTGGCCCACACCTGTAAATCCAGCACTTTGGGGAGGCTTAGGCAGGCAGATCAAGGTCAGGAGATCGAAACCATCCTGGCCAACATGGTGAAATCACATCTCTACTAAAAATACAAAAAAAAAAAATTAGCTGGGCATGGTGGTGCACACCTATAGTCCCAGCTACTTGGGAGGCTTGGGGCAGGAGAATTGTCCCACCAGGGGCAGAGATTGCAGTGAGCTGAGATATCGCCACTGCACCAGTGCAAGACTTTGTCTCAAAAATTTAAAAAGTGTTTAAAATCACTCATGGATTTTTTTTTTCTTTTCTTTCTTTCTTTCTTTCTTTCTTTCTTTCTTTTTTTTTTTTTTTGACCAACCCTCAATTATAGATAGACCAGGAAGATTTTTATTTAAAAAAAAAAATGTATTTCTTTTTTTCTTTTCTTTTTTTTTTTTTTTTTGTAGGGGGACAGAGTCTCGCACTGTTGCCCAGGCTGAAGTGCAGTGGTGTGTTCTCAGTTCACTGCAGCCTCCGCCTCCCAGGTTCAAGCAGTTCTCTGCCTCAGCCTCCGAAGTAGCTGGGATTAGAGGCTCATGCCACCACACCCAGCTAATTTTTGTATTTTTAGTAGAGACGGGGTTTTACCATCTTGGCCAGGCTGATCCTTGAACTCCTGACCTCATGATCCACCTGCCTCGCTCTCCCAAAGTGCTGGGATTACAGGCGTGACCCACTGCGCCCATCTGATTGATTATTTTCAAATTGGTTTCTAGGGATATTTTGGGTCTGTTTTCAGTTTTAATGCATTCTGTCTGCAGTAATCCATGGGGGCTTTTCTATAATAAAGATGAACCATAGTTGAAAAGGCCTAAAATTTTTACTTTTTCAATCTCTATTCACCTGCACAGTGGAATTACCTGCATAATTTTTTTTTATAGTTTAATACTGAACTCTCTTAATAAAGATGACTTTACTGAAATGTTTGGATGCTAATGAAAGTTTTTTTGTGCTTTGTTAACAGGCTTTTAAATACTTAAGAGAAGAAGTTAAAACATTTCAGGGCAAGCCAATTATGGTAAGAAATATAGGAGAGCAGTGTGAAACCAGAACAGGTTTTGGTTTGTCTGTATAAGAATTTTAAAACTACAGACAGAAAATATTTTATGAAAACCTATAGTGACTTTCAAAAAATTTCTGGCTTGGGCCGGGCGTGGTGCCTCACGCCTGTAATCCCAGCACTTTGGGAGTCCAAGGCAGGTGGATCATTTGACATCAGGAGTTCAAGACCAGCCGTGCTAATATGATGAAACCCTGTCTCTACTAAAAATAGAAAAAATTAGCCAGGCGTGGTGGCACATGGCCTGTAATTCCAGCTACTCAAGAGACTGAGGCAGGAGAATTGCTTCAACCTGGGAGGCGTAGGTTGCAGTGAGCAGAGATTGCACCGCTGCTCTCCAATCTGGGCGACAGAGCGAAACCTTGTCTCAAAAACAAAACAAAAACAAATTTTTGATTTGTATTATGTGTTACTTCAGAAAATTCTCTGATAAGGCATGAAAATACTTTGCATACAGCATTTCTTTACAAAGGGGTAACTCCAAATAGCATGCTGACGAGATAATTCCAGATCTCAAAATGAGCAATAGGAATAATTTTTAGTAACAGAAATAAAAAATATTCACAGTACTTTCAACCTCATCTCAATTAATTGCATCACTACATTAACATACAACCATTTGGGAACCTAGGCATTGTTATTGATGACACTTGTTCCTATCTTTACATGTCTAATCTGTTCTGAGGTTCTGTGAAAATACTTTCTAAAAATCTCCCACTGTTTAAGCTTGAACACTTGGAATAGCCTCCTAACTGCTGTGTTATCAGCCTTTTACCCCCTTAACAGTCTGTTCTTTGCTATCAGAGCTAGTGTTCTAAATTATGATCCAGTAACATACATTTAGTTTGACTTGGTCCTCATTCCCCAAGTGCTGTAATTCTTCTTCTTCTTTGTAAATGTAATACATTCTTACTAATTCCTCTGTGTTGAACTCTTACCGTGTATCACTTTGTTTTAAGCACTTTACTTGTATTGACTCATTTAATCCTTACAAGAAAGAACCAGGCCGGGCGCGGTGGCTCAAGCCTGTAATCCCAGCACTTTGGGAGGCCAAGGCGGGTGGATCACAAGGTCAAGAGATCGAGACCATCCTGGTCAACATGGTGAAACCCCGTCTCTACTAAAAATACAAAAATTAGCTGGGCATAGTGGTGCGTGCCTGCAATCCCAGCTACTCAGGAGGCTGAGGCAGGAGAATTGCCTGAACCCAGGAGGCGGAGGTTGCGGTGAGCCAAGATCGCGCCATTGCACTCCAGCCTGGGTAACAAGAGCAAAACTCCGTCTCAAGAAAAAAAAAAAAAGAAAGAACCTAATGAGGTAGTACTTTTGTTTTCTTCACTTTACTATCGAGGATAAGGCATGAGAGTAATACATAACCAGTAAGTGGAAGAACTAGGGTAAAAGTGGCTACATTTATTAAGCTTCTGTGAACTTAACCATATTTAAATCTCATCAATGTTGTGATATAAGTGGGATTATTAGTTTCTGTATTACAGACGAGGCTATTTTCTAGCTGTCATTCTACTGTGATGTTCTTCTCCCTGTTATCTTTCCCTGCTTTGAGGCTTTTATATTCTCCTGAGTCTTCTTAATAGCTTTAACGTTTTCTTGTATTTCAGATGTAGATCTTTTGTATATCTGTAATTAATTTGATATATAGTGTAAGATAGGGATCTAGTTCTATTTTTTCCCCATATTTAGAAAGACATTTATCTCAACTCTTAATTTATTGTTTCATAAATTTTATAAATATAAAAACTCCTCAAACTAGATCCAAGAGATCTAGTTTCAACAAAACAGATTCTCTGTTTTCTTTGAGTTCTGCTTCCCTGAACCAATATGGCTGTTTTGTTTTGTTTTTGAGATTGGGTTTTTTCTTTCTGTCACCCAGGCTCGAGTGCAGTGGCATGATCACGGCTCACTTCTGCCTTGACCTCTTGGGGTCAAGTGATCCTCCTTCCTCAGCCTCCCAAGTAGCTGGGACCACAGGTGCACACCATCATGCCTGGCTAATTTTTAAATTTTTGTAGAGTTGGGGTCTTACTGTGTTGCCCAAGCTGGTATCAAACTCCTGAACTCAAACAATTCTGCCATCTCAGCCTCCCAAAGTGCTGGGATTACAAACGTGAGCCACCACACCGTGATTGCATTCCTGGATATCACTGTTTTATTTTATTCTATTTTATTTTATTTTATTTTTTGAGATGGAGTCTCATGTGTTGGCAGGCTGGAGTGCAGTGGCATGATCTCAGCTCGCTGCAACCTCTACCTCCTGGGTTCAAACGAGTCTCCTGCCTCAACCTCCGGAATAGCTGGGATTACAGGCGCCTGCCACCATACCCAGCTAATTTTTGTATTTTTAGTAGACAGGGTTTCACCATATTAGCCAAGCTGCTGTCGAACTCCTGACCTAAGGTTATCCACCCACCTCAGCCTCCCAAAGTGCTGAGATAACAGGCATGAGCCACCACACCTGGCAAGATGTCACTGTTTTAATTATTGTCGTTTTACAGTATCCTTATTTACTTCTGCTGGTTCTTTGTCCTGGATCTTATTTTTCAGAATTGTCTTGGCTATTCTTAGATCATTACATTTTCACACAAATTTTAGAATATTTGTCTAGTTTCAACAACCAACCAAACAAAATCTGTAATGGAATTAATGGAATTGTGTTTAATTTATTGGTTAAATTGGGGATAGCTGGCTGTTTTAGCCTACGTTATACACTATTGTGGTAACTATTAGGTATTTCAGTGTTAAGTCTGAAATTACTGCTTTAAAATAATTTTGGTTGCTTTTTCTTCTTCTTGGTATCTTACTGATTTTTTTTTTTTTTTTAATGTTTTAGTGTCTGCAGCAACCTTGCTGAGCTTGTTTTTGGTGGGTCTTTTGGATTATCAGCCTAAGAGATCATATATCTATGGATAATCACTATTTTGATTATATCTCCCATTTCTTATTTCTATTGCTTTTGCTGGAAGTCTCAAGTATAGTAGTAAAAACATAAATATTTTATTATAAGTAATGTTTTTCTCTGCCATTTTAGTTTTTCTTGATGCTTCTTTTGATTAACCATCACATAGCAATATAAGTTTCAAGGAAATTCACATTAACTGTATACCATTTATTAAAATCAAATGACCTAACACCTGGAAAGACAGGTACAGAAGCAAGAAATAGCTATACTCCAATCCTGGAGGTGCCTTCTGCCACCAGCTATTTTATCTTGAGTGTGTCATGCCAACCTGTAAGGTTCTAGTTTGCTTCTTTGTAGTGTGCATGCTTCTCATTTTCAAAGTTCTGTGATTCAGAAGTGATTACATTGGAGGAAAGGGGCATTAAGTGGATAAGGTTTATCCATCTGTTTCCTAATTTATTGATGATTTCATTAAGAGGCAGTGCTTCATTCTGTTTTAATTGTGATTTCTGTGCCTGGCAATAACTGTTATCAGTTCCCTTCAGCCTAAGGAACTTCCATTAGTGTTTCTTAACAGTACCCATGAGCAATGAATTCTTAGATTTTCCTTAACTAAAAATGTCTGATATTTCACACGCCTTTATTTTATTTATTTGTTTGTTGTTGTTGAGACAGGGTCTTGCTCTGACCCAGGCTGGAATGCAATCTTAGTTCACTGCAACCTGGCCTCAAGCAATCCTCCCACCTTGGTGCCCACGCCACCCCCACCCCCCTATCCTAATTAGCTGGGACAACAGGTGCATGCCACCATGCCCAGCTAATTTTTCTATTTTTGGTAGAGGCAGAGTTTTGCTACATTGTCCAGGTTGGTCTCAAACTCCTGAGTGCAAGCGATCCCCCTACTTTGACCTCCCAAACTGCTGGGACTATAGACAGTGAGCCACTGTGCCCAGCATTTTTGATGGGTATTTTCCATGGAAACAATTCAGGGATGACAGCTAAATTTATTTTCCATCCTTTCAAGATATCATTCTGGGCTGGACTAGGGGACTCATTCCTATAATCCCAGTACTTTGGGAGGCTTCAGCGGGTGGGTCATTTGAGGTCAGGAGTTCAAGACCAGCAAGGTCAGGAGTTCAAGACCAGCCTGGCCAGCATAGTGAACCCCATCTCTACTAAAAATACACAGATTAGCCGGGCATGGTGGCAGGTGCCTGTAATCCCAACTACTTGGGAAGCTGAGGCAGGAGAATTGCTTGAACCTGGGAGGTGGAGGTTGCAGTGATCTGAGATTGCTGTGCCATTGCACTCCAGCTTGGGCAACAGAGACAGACTGTGTCTCAAAAAAAAAAAAAAAAAAAGGAGCCGGGTGCGGTGGCTCAAGCCTGTAATCCCAGCACTTTGGGAGGCTGAGGCGGGTAGATCACAAGGTCAAGAGATTGAGACCATCCTAGTCAACATGGTGAGACCCCGTCTCTACTAAAAATACAAAAAATTAGCTGGGCATGGTGGCGCGTGCCTGTAATCCCAGCTACTCAGGAGGCTGAGGCAGGAGAATTGCCTGAACCCAGGATGCGGAGGTTGCAGTGAGCCGAGATCGCGCCATTGCACTCCAGCCTGGGTAACAAGAGCGAAACTCAGTCTCAAAAAAAAAAAAGATAAATCATTCTGGACTCTTGTTTCTGATGAGATATTCATCATCATTTACATGGCTATTCCCATGTATATGATGTGTCCTTTTTCTTTGCCTGCTGTCAAAATATTTTATTTTTTGTTTTTAGTAGGTTGGCTATGGTGTATCTAGTATGGTTTTTTTTTTACTCATCATACTTGGCAAATACTAAACTTCTTGGCTCTGTAGGTTGATGCTTTTCACTGCATTTGGGAAGTTTCCAAATACTTGCCAAATCTTTTCTCTGCCCTCCCTTCTTCTTTCTTTTTATGGGACTCCAATTTTTTTATGTTGGACTGATTGATATCAGTGAGATTCTATTCATTTTTCTTAAACCTATTTTTATTGTTGTGTTCTCCAGGTTGGATAATTTCTGTGGATTTGGGTTCATCTTCAAGTTCACTGCTTTTCTTTTGCTATCCCCAATGTAGTAAGACTCTCCAGTGAAATTTTTTACATGCTGTATTTTAGAGTTTCCGTTTTTAAAAGCATTTCTTTTCTCTCTGCTCTGATTTCCCCTTAATTTCAATTAATTAGAAAAATAATTATTATCTATGAATATATTTACTTGTGAAAGCTGGATTGAAACCTTAGTCTGCAGTCTAACATCTGGGTCATCTTGGAGTCCTTTTTTCCCCTCTTTTTTTTTTTTTGATTCTTTTTCATTTGCAGTTCCATGCCCTGAAAAGTTTCTTTCATTGCTGTTTTCTTGACTAGCGGACTTTTTTTTTTTTTTTCCTTTTTTTTGAGACGGGGTCTCGCTCTGTTGTCCATGTTGTAGTGCAGTGGCACTATTTTAGCTCACCACAACCTCCACCTCCTGGGTTCAAGAGATTCTCCTGCCTCAGCCTCTGGAGTAGCTGGGGCTGCTGGTACGTGCCTCCATGACTGGCTAATATTTGTATTTTTAGTAGAGACAGGGTTTCACTCTGTTGGCCAGACTGGTCTCAAACTTGTGACCTCATGATGTGGCTGCCTCAGCCTCCCAAAGTGTTGGGATTATAGGTGTGAGCCACTGCGCCCAGCCTAGTGGACTATATTTTTAAAATAATGATGTTTACTTGATTTTAGTTCCTTAGGGAACATTTTAACATTAAAGTATACTATAATGTATGACATTACGTTAGTAAAAGCAATAGCCATAATTATTTTTGAGGTTAAAGTCCGTTTGTCAAGTTTGGCCATAATTCATTTCCTATTGTTTGGTTGCAGTATTAAGAGTGGAGGAGGGTTCCTGCCCTGTCGCTGTAAGGATCGTAAAACATAGCTTTCATACATTCATTCAAGTGGTAGTTTTATGCTTTCACATGTGTTTTTTCATTTGATATTCCTAGTAACTTGGTGTGCCTTGTGCTTCTAATCTAACCTTTACATATCTTCGTATTATATATCTTGAGCATCCCAAATCGTAAATTTGAATTGCTCCAAAGTTTGTTTTTGAGTGCTAACATGCTGCTCGGTGGAAATGCTCATTAGAGCATTTTGGATTTTTGGATTTCGGATGCTCAACTGGAAAATACAATGGGAATATTCCAAAATACAAAAAAACTGGTACCAAGCATTTTGGGTAAGGTATAGTCAACCTTTGGTTTTATTAAAAGGGTCAGCAAACTTTTTCTTTAAAGAGCCAAACAGTGAATATTATAGATGTTGCTGGCCATGTGATTCCTGTTGCAGCAACTTGTAGGGCAAAAGCAGCCACAAGCAATGTGTAAAATGGTCGGCTTTATAAATTTACCAAGCGTTAGAGCATTTTTTTCCCTTTTTAAACTTAATATAAGAATTTGAAGCATATAAATTGATAAAATGGCATAATTACTGTTTACCCATTATCCAATTGTTTCCCCAATTTATTTTACTTTATTTTATTTTATTTTATTTTTTTTTTTTTTTTTTTTGTTTGTTTGTTTGTTTGTTTGTTTTTTGAGATGGAGTTTCGCTCTTGTTACCCAGGCTGGAGTGCAATGGTGCGATCTTGGCTCACCACAACCTCCGCCTCCTGGGTTCAGGCAATTCTCCTGCCTCAGCCTCCTGAGTAGCTGGGATTACAGGCACGCGCCACCATGCCCAGCTAATTTTTTGTATTTTTAGTAGAGACGGGGTTTCACCATGTTGACCAGGTTGGTCTCGATCTCTCGACCTTGTGATCCACCCACCTTGGCCTCCCAAAGTGCTGGGATTACAGGCTTGAGCCACCGCGCCCGGCCTTTATTTTATTTTTTAAAGAGATAGGGTCTCACTTTGTTGCCCAGGCTGGAGTACAGTGTTGTGTGATCATAGCGCACTACCAGTTTGAACTCCTGGGCTCAAGGGATCCTTGTGCCTTCATAGTAGCTGACTCAGCTAATTATTTTGTTTGTTTTTGTGGAGATCGGGTCTTGCTGTCTTGCACAGGCTGGTCTCAAACCCCTGACAAGTGATTTCCCCGCATTGGCCTCCCAAAGTGGTGGTGTGATTACAGGCCTGAGCCACTGTGCCCAGCCTCCCATCCTCCCCCCCTTTTTTGAGAAAGAGTCTCGCTCTGTCTCCCAGTCTAGAGTGTAGTGGCATGATCTCGGCTCACTGCAACCTCCACCTCCCTGCTTCAAGCAATTCTCTGCCTCAGCCTCTCAAGTAGTCTCAAATAGCTGGGATTACAGGCTAATTTTTATATTTCTAGTAGAGACAGGGTTTGACGATCTTGGCCAAGCTGGTCTTGAACTCCTGACCTCGTGATCCACCTGCCTCAGCCTCCCAAAGTGCTGGGATTATAGGTGTGAGCCACCACACCCCATCCCATCCCACAATTTTTAAATTTTGGCAAAATACACACAAAATTTATCATCTTAACTGTTCTTATTTTTTTCTTTTATCTTTTTCCCCCATCTTAACTCTTTTTAAGTGTACAGTTTAGTGGTATTAAATACATTGATAATGATTTGCAGCCATCACTGCCATTTATCTCCCGAACTCTTTATCTTGTGAAACTGAAACTCTATACTTGTTACCCAATTTTAACAGTTAGTAGAAAATGACCATTCTTGTTTTCTCTATGTTCCCACTCATTTCTCTACAACTTCCATCATCTTGAAGCAAATCTCAACCTTAATTTCAAATTTCATTCATAAATAAATTAGAATTTGTATCTCTAACAAGAGGGATTCTTTCCTTTTTTTTTTCTTTGTATTTGTTTAGGCCGTGTCTTGCTCTTTTGCCCAGGCTGGAGTGAAGTGGTGCAGTCTCAACTCATTGCTACCTCCACCTCTCTGGGTTCAAGTAGTTCTCCTGCCTCAGTCTCTCTAGTAGCTGGGATTACAGACATCCATCACCATGCCTTGCTAAGTTCTGTATTTTTTCATAGAGACAGGATTTCACCATGTTGGCCAGGCTGGTCTCAAACTCCTGATCTCAAGTGATCCGGCCACTTCGGCCTCCCAAAATGCTGGGATTAGAGGCATGAGCCACTGCACCTGGCCAGGATTCTTTCTTATGACATGGTGACAGTATCATCATCAGACTTTTAAAAAATGAACAATGTCTTGAACATTATCGAATATCTAGTCACTGTTCATATTTTCTTGATTTCCCTTCTTTCTTTCCTTTTTTTCTCTTTAAAAATCTGGGCCGGGCATGGTGGCTTATGCCTGTAATCCCAGTACTTTGGCTGGCCCAAGGCAGTTGGATCACATGAGGCCAAGAGTTCCAGACCAGCTCGCCCAACACTGTGAAACCCTGTCTCTACTAAAAACACAAAAATATTTAGCCAGGAATTGTGGCTTATCCCTGTAATCCCAGTTACTTGGGAGGCTGAGGCTCGAGAATCATTTGATCCTTGGAGGTGGAGGTTGCAGTGAATTGAGATCGCAGCACTGCACCCTGTCCTTGGCAGTAGCGTGAAACTGTCTCAAAAAAGAAAGTAAAATAAAAATCTGTAGTTTTTTTCTTATACCTTTGTATTTTTTCTTTAGAAAGTTAATGGGTAAGATAGTAATAATCTGTCTTGCAAAGTTTCTTGGAATATAGATTTTGCTACCTTTATTCTTTTTTGTTTGGTTGATTTTTTTTTTTTCATAAGAGTTGTCAGATCAGAGCTACCTTTATTCTTGAGTGTAGTTTAACATGATCCTCTGTCCCCTCTCCTGTTTTTCCTGCAAGTTGATAGCTAGATCTTATTTTTCTTTCTTCCTTTTTTTTTGTTTTGTTTTTTGAGACATGGCCGTCATGGACGGTAACTATATATTGATCTGTCTCCTATATTTCATGCATATTGGTAGCAAGAGGCATGATCAGAATTGGGTTTGATTTTGGGACAACAGGGAGTCTACAAAAGCTAGCCGCTATGTTCATTGATTTGTTAATTCATCAGAGATTGTAAAAATGGTAGTATTGCTCTTACCTGTTTTTCATTTATTAGAAACTCATATTCATCTTCATTACCCTGAGTTACAGGTTTATGTGAAATCCATGTTACATGCTTGAGTCTAGCTTTTATTACCAGTTTTTAAAAAAACTGTTTATTGATTTTTTTTAAGCAGATTTTTAACTCTGTTTTCGGTTTTGAATATTTAAATATATTTGGGGTATTTACTGTTGATGTTGATTTTGGCCTCTTTGAATTGACTCCTGAGACCTTTTGTTACAGCCGTAGCACTCTTTACTAGTTCCCTTGCTGTGCACTTTGTCAAGATATTCCAGGCTTTTAAACATTTCATATCAAAGACCTGAAGTCAACCAATTCTTTTACGTCCTACTTTATGGGTAAATGGTATTTTGTGGACCACTGCCTAGATGCAAGTATTTGTGTCTACTGGTTTCTTCATTGTTTCTGGTTCAAGGGATTCTCCTGCCTTGGCTTCCCGAGTAGCTGGGATTTATAGGTACATCCCAAGTGGGATGACACCACACTTGGCTTTTTTTTTTTTTTTTTTTCTTTTTTTTGTAGAAATGGGGTTTCACTGTGTTGGCCAGGCTGGTCCCAAACTCCTGACCTCAGGTGATCCATCCGTCTCGGCCTCCCAAAGTGCTGGGATTACAGGCAGGAGTCAGTGCGCCCAGCCGCCTTGTCTCTTGTTAAATTTTTTTTTCGCAATGTATTCTGAAGTCACTCCATAATAGTATTTAGAGCATTTTTTCAATTATTTTTTACATTCATGATACTCAGTTGTTTGGATGTACATGTTTTATTCAGCGGTTGATGGACTGTTGGGTTGCTTCTGGGCCTCATGGGTTTCCTTGCCTTTTACAATTGGTGTTAGCAAATAGTCATGTGCTTATATTTCTTTCTCACAGCTTTATTAAGGTATTATGTAATAGGCAAATAAAATTGTATACATGGTTTTTGGTGTTGCAGACATTTAAAGTCAGCAATTTTGCATTATATAATACGTTATTATTAACTATCATCACACTGCTGTACAACGGCTCCCCAGAATTTATTCTAACTGAAACTTTATACCCTGTGATCAACATTTCCCCAGTCTGTCCCTCCCACAGTCCCTCCTTCCCCCTGTCCTTAGCTTATGATAACCACCATTATACCCGCTCTCTCTATGAGTTCAGCCTTGTTAGATTTCGCATACAAGTGAGATCATGCAGTGTTTGTCTTTATGTGCCTGCCCCTATTTCGCTTAGCATAATGTCTTCTTGGTTCATTCAGGTTTTCACAAATGACAGGATTTTCTTTTTTAAGACTGAATGCATCTGGGCACAGTGGCTCACGCCTGTAATCCCAGCACTTGGGGAGGCCAGGGGAGGCCGAGGCGGGTGGATCACCTGAGGTCAGGAATTCAAGACCAGCCTGGCTAACATGGTGAAACCTCGTCTCTAGTGGAAATACATAATCAGCTGGGTGTGGTGGCAGGCGCCTGTAATCCCAGCTACTCAAGAGGCTGAAGCAGGAGAATTGCTTGAACCCAGGAGGCAGACATTGCAAGCCAAGATCGCACCGCTGTACTCTAGCCTGGGTGACAGAGAAAGACTCTGTCTCAACAACAACAACAAAAAGAATGGTGTTCCAGTGTGTGTGTACACCACATATTCTCCGTCTATTCATTTGCTGTGGACCCTAGGTTGTTTCCATATGTTAGCCGATACAAATAATGCTACAACACATGTAATAGTACAGATACCCTTCAGCATACTAATTTCATTTCCTTTGGATATACATAGGATTGCTGAGTCATAGGGTAGTTCTATTAAATTTTTAACTTTTTTGAGGCAGAGCCTCACTCTGTTCCCCAGACTGGAGTGCAGTGGCACAGTTTCAGCTCAACGCAATCTCAGCCTCCCAAGTAGCTGGATTACAGGCATGCACCACCACACCCAGCTAATTTTTGTATTTTTAGTAGAGACGGGGTTTCACCATATTGGCCAAACTGGTCTGGAACTCCTGACCTCAGATGATGTGCACTCTCTGGCCTCCCAAAGTGCTGGGAATACAGGCATGAGCCATTGCATCTGGCCGATTTTTAACTTCTTTGAGGAATCTTCATGCTAGTTTCCATAATGGCTGGACTAATTTACCTTCCCACCAACAGTATACAGAAGTTCCTTTTCTCTATGTCTTCTCTAACACTTACTGTTATTTTTTTGTTACACTAATTTAAAAGAGATGTGACATGCTGTCTATGATTTCAGTTTACATTTCTTTGATGATTGGTGATTCTGAGTACTTTTACATACGCCTGCATTTACTTTATGAGTGAGTTTAGCATCTATTTCATATGTGAAAGAGCCATTTGCCCTTTTTTTGTTCTGTGAACTCTGTTCATTTCTGTAACCCAGTTATATATAGCATTTTTGGGCCTTTTCATGTCTGTTTTTACAATTTGTGTATTAAAGATACTGGTGCCCCTGCCTGTAATGAGCTCCAGTTATTTGGCTGGGCATGGTGGCTCATGCCTGTAATCAAAGCACTTTGGGAGGTGGGCGGATCACAACCTCAGGAGTTCCTGACCAATCTGGGCAACAATGTCTCTACTAAAAATACAACAACAACAAAAATTAGTTGGGTGTGGTGGTGTGTGCCTGTAATCCCAGGTGGCTACTCAGGAGGCTGAGGCAGGAGAATCATGTGAACCCGGGAGGCAGAAGTTGCAGCTAGCTGAGATCACGCCATTGCACTCCAGCCTAGGAGACAGTTAGAGACTCAGTCTCAAAAAAGAGCTACCAGTTACTTTTACTATTTTGACTTAGTCTTCTGGGAGATTTTACTCTGCTTGTTGTTTAGAGACAGTGTGTTGCTCTAATGCCCAGGCTGGAGTGTGGTGGGGCACATAGCTCCCTACAGCTTACAACTCCTGGGCTCAAGCAGTCCTCCCCACTCTGCCTCCCAAGTAGCTAGGACTACAGGTTGTGTGCCACCATGCCCAGATTTTTTTTGTGGTTTTCGGTAAGAGATACCTCTCACTGTGGTATCCAGACTGGCCTCAAACTCCTGGGCTCATGCGAGTCTGCCCGCTTTGCTTCTCAAAGTGCTAGGATTACAGGTGTGAGCCAGTATACCTGGTGGTTTTGACGTGTGTGTGTGTGTGTGTGTGTGTGTGTGTGTGTGTTTACCGTGTTTACTGTGGTTTTTATACCATGAAAACATTTTTATTATTAAGTTGTCATTTTCTTTTGTTCTACTGATTCTACCTTAGGCAGAAGTAGTATAGTCATGTAAAATATATGTTAAAATGTAAATTAAATGTTTTAAAAATATACACTTAATTCTTTGTTGCTATAATGTGTTCCTCTTCTAGGCAAGGATAAAAGCCATCAATACATTTTTTGCTAAGAATGGTTATCGATTAATGGATTCTAGTATCTATAGTCAGCCCATTCAAACTCAAGTACAGTATGCCTCCCCAGTCTTTATGCAGCCTGTATATAATCCTCACCAACAGTACTCGGTCTATAGTATTGTGCCTCAGTCTTGGTCTCCAAATCCTACACCTTACTTTGAAACACCGCTGGTAAGTGAGTTCCTTATAATAAAATATAACAATATTTTTAATTTGAGCTGACATTTTGATTAAATCAGTTGGAGTGGGATTTCATTTGTGTTTACACTGGTTACTTTTGGGCTTCTATTTTATTTTTTGTACTTTTCATAGAGATGGAGTTTTGCCGTGTGTTGCCCAGGCTGGTCTCAAACTCCTGTGCTCAGGCAGTCCACCCGCCTCGGCCTCCCAAAGTGCTAGGATTATAGGCATGAGCCACAATGCCCAGCCACTTTTTGGCTTTTAAACAGTGATATGGATATCTAATAGTCCGTACCAAATATATGTATATGACTAACAGTTGAACTATTAGAGTGTGTAATTTTATTCCATAAAATTTGCTGAGTGAATTGAAAGAACAGACTGGTTGAGTTTTGCGTGATTTTCAGTGCATCTTAGTGTTGTGAAATGTCAGACCAGAACATTCTTTATTAAATTATGAACTATTTATTGTTCATAAATCTAGCAGTACTTCAAGTGAATATTGCAGAAGTGAATCAGTAAAATGTTTTAAGATATTTCTGGCTTGTAAAAGATAAATTGATAAGTTCATTAAGGTTCTTGTGACCCCCACACCAGATTTTGCCTGTACCATTAATATTGTTTAAACATAATTTTCTTCTAGGCTCCCTTTCCCAATGGTAGTTTTGTGAATGGCTTTAATTCGCCAGGATCTTATAAAACAAATGCTGCTGCTATGAATATGGGTCGACCATTCCAAAAAAATCGGTAAGATAAAAACCATAGCTGGCATGTATTTTAAGCAATTCCTAATGGATCTTAAGGCATTAATAGCAGTGCTTGTTGTCCAGCTCAGTAAAAAGGTTTGGTGGGTTTTTTTGCTTGTCTGTTTTGTTTTTACCAAATTTATGTGAACGGTTTAATCCACAATTCAAAAAAGCACTTTGACCTTAGAGTTGGTAATGCATATAACAGAGTTAGGACTCAGATTTTTTTTTTTTTTTAAACAGTAAAGATAATAGAAAAAATTATTTTATGGCAGCATTCTCTGACAAATCTGGTGACTAATTGCTGATTAGTATGTTAAATGGGTAGCATTTTAGAGAATGAATTCTTTGAAGATATAAATGTTGTTAACCGAATTGTATAATAAATGTTGGGGTGTATGTTACTTAGGTTTTTAAAGGGTTTTTGAAATGACTTCCAAGAACTACAGTGTACAACAGAAGAGTAGCTAACATTTATTGCACACTTAATATCACAAATCGTGTTCCTAAGGGCTTTACATATGTTATCAGTTACTTTTCAGAACCTGTATAGGTACACTTATATCTACTTTACACATAAGAAAATTGAGACATATCATGTCTGAGAACACACAGCTAGTAATTGGTAGATCTAAGATTTGAACCTAGGCAGTTTGACTCCAAAGCCTGCACTTAAAGCACTATGTTCAGAGTGAATTATTAAGAATCATAGAAACGCTATCATAATGAAGATTAACATTTATGCCTCAGGTATTTTTCTTTATGTAGACATCAACAGATAATCTAAATATTAGGTGTATGTTACGGCTTTTTGTTGTTCTTTTTTTTTTTTTTTTTTTTTTGAGACGGAGTTTCGCTCTTGTTACCCAGGCTGGAGTGCAATGGCGCGATCTCGGCTCACCGCAACCTCCGCCTCCTGGGTTCAGGCAATTCTCCTGCCTCAGCCTCCTGAGTAGCTGGGATTACAGGCATGCGCCACCATGCCCAGCTAATTTTTTTTTTTTTTTATTTTTAGTAGAGATGGGGTTTCACCATGTTGACCAGGATGGTCTCGATCTTTTGACCTTGTGATCCACCCGCCTCGGCCTCCCAAAGTGCTGGGATTACAGGCTTGAGCCACCGCGCCCGGCCGGCTTTTTGTTGTTCTTGTTGTTGTTTTGGGGATAGAGACTGGGTCTGCTTGTGTTGCCTAGGACTGGTCCTGAACTCCTGGGCTCAAGCAGCCCTCCCATCTTGGCCTCCCAGAGTGCTAGAATTACATGATACTATGGCTTTTAATAGAGTGTAAGTAACCAAAGAATAAAGGACTGATATATAGTCATTTCTATTTATTTATTTATTTATTTATTTAATTTATTTATTTATTTGAGACAATCTTGCTCTGTCACCCAGGCTAGTGCAGTGGCACGATCTCAGCTCACTGCAACCTCTAACTCCTGGGTTCAAGCAGTTCTCCTGCCTCAGCCTCTGGAGTAGCTGGGATTATAGGTGCATGCTACCATACCCGGCTAATTTTTGTATTTTTAGTAGAGACAGGGTTTCACCATGTTGGCCAGGATGGTCTCAAAATCCTAATCTTGTGATTTGTCCGCCTCAGCCTCCCAAAGTGCTGGGATTATAGGCATGAGCCACCGCACCCAGCCCATTTTGATTTATTCAATAGTTACCATTTATTATTTCTTGTTTACTGTTTTTGTGAGACTCTTGGTCTTTAAGGGTTTTTCCTAATGATTTATTTTCAGTCTTTTGCCAGCTCTGATTCTCTCAATTATTTCTTTTTGGAAAGGAGACCATCTGGAGTATGGTTTTCCACGATAAGTTCTAGGAACTTAGCCCTTTTTTGACAGGTTTTTCCTTTTTTTTGACTTGTTATGTTAGAGAAATGAGCCCCAACAGAATGAAAAAATACTATTCTCACTGGAAACATTATGTACTACCCTATCGCGTTTTTGGACTACTCTTGACAGGCACAATTGGTTCAAGCAGTTGAAGATCATTTTCAAGTATTAGAAAAATTTTAATACTAAGAATAAACACAGGCCGAGGTAGGTGGATTACCTGAGCCCCAGGAGTTCAAGAGCAGCCTGGGCTACATTACGAAACCCTATCTTCTACCAAAAGTGCAAAAATTAGCTGGGCGTGGTGGTGTAGTGCAAGCCTGAAGTCCCAGCTATTCAGAATGCTGAGGAATGAGAATCACTTGAGCCTGGGCTTGACCCTGCCCCAAAAAGGTATTGATATTTGCAGTTGCTTGACCTAAAAGACTTTATATGGGTCCATGGTTATTTCTTTATTATTACCTTTTTTTTTTTTTTTTTTTTTGAGACGGAGTTTCGCTCTTGTTACCCAGGCTGGAGTGCAATGGCGCGATCTCGGCTCACCGCAACCTCCGCCTCCTGGGTTCAGGCAATTCTCCTGTCTCAGCCTCCTGAGTAGCTGGGATTACAGGCACGCACAACCATGCCCAGCTAATTTTTTGTATTTTTTTAGTAGAGACGGGGTTTCACCTTGTTGACCAGGATGGTCTCGATCTCTTGACCTCGTGATCCACCCGCCTCGGCCTCCCAAAGTGCTGGGATTACAGGCTTGAGCCACCGCGCCCGGCCTATTATTACCTTTTATCTGTTGCACCTTTTTGGTGACAGGAATGAAATTATAGTAAGAAAGCCAGGAATGACAGTAAAGTTCTCTTTACTTTTAAGGAAGTATACCTATGGTTTGAAAATACAAGGTGTATTCAGTACATTTTTGTATGTTACTTTTTTTTTTTTGAGATGGAGTCTTGCTCTGTCGCCCAGGCTGGACTGCAGTGGTATGATCTCAGCTTACTGCAACCTCCGCCTCCTGTGTTCAAATGATTCTCCTGCCTCAGCCTCCAGAATAGCTGGGATTACAGGCACCCACGAGCATGCTTGGCTGATTTTTGTAGTTTTATTAGAGACGGGATTTCACCATATTGGCCATGCTGGTCTTGAACTCCTGACTTTGTAATCCGCCCACCTGGGCCTCCCAAAGTGCTGGGATTACAGGCGTGAGCCACCTCGCCTGGCCAGGTTGTTAATTTTTAATTACAGAAATAATAAGTGAATACTTTCTTTTTCTAAAAATCCAGATAATGACCTTCTGGACCATCAACCCAAATCCTTGTCTCCTTGCTTTTAAAAAAGCGACTATAGGCCGGGCATGGTGGCTCACGTCTGTAATCCTGGCAATTTGAGAAGCCGAGGCAGGTGGATCACGAGGTCAAGAGATTGAGACCATCCTGGTCAACATGGTGAAACCCCGTCTCTACTAAAAATACAAAAAATTAGCTGGGCATGGTGGCACATGCCTGTAATCCCAGCTACTCAGGAGGCTGAGGCAGGAGAATTGCCTGAACCCAGGAGGTGGAGGTTGCGGTGAGCCGAGATTGCACCATTGCACTCCAGCCTGGGTAACAAGAGCGAAACTCCATCTCAAAAAAAAAAAAAAAAAAAAAAGCGACTACTGCCAGGCCTTTATTATTATTAATGTCAACAGCCAAGGACAAAGTCAGTTTATGAGAGCCTTTTGCAATTTTTGTGTTAACTTGTGACGGCCCAGTGATGATCACTATTCCTACTTAGAGAGAATAGGACTAACTTTCAGAAATCCAGGCATTTTTCTACCTTTCATACTTTATCTTTCTTTTCCTTTACTTCTCATTTCTGTCTTTTATCACTTCTTTCTTTCTTCATTCTTTCTCTCTTTTGCCTGGATTGAGATTGTAAGTCCCTCTCAGTGAAGGGTAAGATTATGAGATCTGAGGGCTGTATAAATCTTATAACTTGTTCCTTAAGCATGTTGAAATGCAGTGTGAAAATTGGATGAATGACATTTTCCAAGCATATGTAAATAGCATATCTATCATATAAGGTCATTTTCAGATGTAATGGATAGTAGAAAATTATTATTATTATTATTATTATTGAGATGGAGTCTTGCTCTGTCACCAGGCTAGAGTACAGTGGTGCAATCTCAGCTCACTGCAACGTCCGTCTCCAGAGTTCAAGCGATTCTTCTGCCTCAGCCTTCCGAGTAGCTGGTACTGCAGGCATCTGCAACCACAACTGGATTTTTTTGTTTGTTTTTTTAAGCACAAACCAGGTTTCACCATGTTAGCCAGGCTGGTCTCCAACTGCTGACCTCAGGTGATTCACCTGTCTCAGCCTCCCAAAGTGCTGGGATTACAGGCGTGAGCTACTATGCCTGACCTAAGTATTTTTTAAATTACTTTTTGTAGCCAGTGGTGGCTAATGCCTGTATTCCCCACACATTGAGAAGCTAAGGCGGGCAGATTGCTTGACCTCATGAGTTTGAGACCAACCTGTGTAACAGTGTGAAACCTGTCTCTACTGAAAATATAAAAATTAGCCAGGCATAGTGGTGTGCACCTGTAGTCCCTGCTATTCAGGAGGCTAAGGTAGGAGGATAGCTTGAGCCCAGGAGGTGGAGCCAGGCCTTTCTCAAAAATAAATAAATAAATACATACATACATACTTTTCGTTAGGGGACATACTATTTTTATTGCTATTTAAGAAATCCAGTTTGTAATATAAAGTAATTCTCTGCAAAACTGTCACTTTATGTGAAACTCAACCTTTTTTTTTTTTTTTTTAAAGACAATATTTTGCCCTGTCACCCAGGCTGTAGTGCAGTGACATAATCATGGCCCACTGTAGTTTTGACCTTCCAGTTCAATTGATCCTACACCTCAGCCTACCTAGCAGCTGGGTCTACAGTTGCATACTACCATGCCCAGCTAAGTTTTTGTTTTGTTTTGTTTTGTTTTTTAGAGACAGGGTTTTGCCATGTTACTTAGGTTGGTCTCAAAATTCCTGGGGCTCAAATGATCCTCCCATCTCAGCCTCTTAAAGTGCTGGGGTTACAGGTATGAGCCACTATACCCAGCCTGATAATTTTATCTTTAAGTTTTAATAATAGTCCCATCGGTATGCTGCATCCAGACACATCTCACATGCAAGGATACACAAAGACTCAAAACAAAGGGATGGAGAAAGATTTACCAACCAAATGGAGAGCAAAAATAAATAAATAAATAAAAGCAGGAGTTGCAGTTTTTGCCTCTGATAAAATAGACTTTAAAGCAACAAAGATCAAAAGAAGCAAAGAAGGACATTATATAATGATAAAAGGATCAATGCAACAAGAAGAGCTAAAGATCCTAAATATATACACACCCAATACAGGAATACCCAGATACATAAGACTTACAAAGAGACTTAGACTCCCACATAATAATACTGGGAGACTTCAACATCAATATTAGACAGATCAATGAGACAGAAAATTAACAACGATATCCAGGACTTGAACTCAGATCCCGAACAAGTAAACTAAATTAACATTTATAGAACTCTCCACTTTAAATAAACAAAATACACATTCTTTTTTTTTTTTTCTTTTGTTTACAAAATACACATTCTTATCAGTACCACATCACACCGACTTACAGGTTTAAATGAAATATTAGTTGGCTGCTTGTTTGTTATTTTCTTCCCTCATTTTTTTCATGTCTCCATTATTAAGCACAATTATAGGCATACCCATTTTTAGACTGCATTATAGCCCGGGCAATAAAGCAACACCCCTTTTCTTTCTCCCTCTTCCTCTTCCTCTTTCTTCCTCTCCTTCACTCTTTTTTTATTATTATTATTTTTCCTTTCTTTTTTTTTTAAAAAAAAGTTTTAATAATAGCAATTTTCTATGGTTCGTAAAAAATAGGACAGCTAGAGATGCTGCAGGAATTCACGTTTACTTGGTGAGTTTATAATCAAGAGGTTTTAAATCCCTATTCCTAAAGTCAGGAATTGGCAACATGTGATTAATATTGTTGGTTTATGGGCCGGGCGCGGTGGCTCACACCTGTAATCCCAGCAGTTTGGGAGGCTGAGGCGGGTGGATCACGAGGTCAAGAGATCAAGACCATCCCAGTCAACATGGTGAAACCCTGTCTCTACTAAAAATACAAAAAATTAGCTGGGCGTGGTGGCGCGTGCCTGTAATCCCAGCTACTCAGGAGGCTGAGGCAGGAGAATTGCCTGAACCCAGGAGGCGGAAGTTGCAGTGAGGCGAGATCGCGCCATTGCACTCCAGCCTGGGTAACAAGAGCGAAACTCTGTCTCAAAAAAAAAAAAAAAATATATATATATATATATAGTTGGTTTATAACTATGAAAATAGATTATAAAAACTGGGATATAGAAACTGCAAATAATGGGCCAAACATAAATCTCACTCTTAATCTGTAGAGCCGAGATCCTCAGTTGTTTGAGTTTTTAGGTGTTTTTGTCACTGATTAAACTGCATTTTTTCTGTTAGTCGACCTTAGCTTCACCTGCTTGTATGTTTTTAGGAAGTTGGGTGCTTATACCCATCATCCAAGATAAAAACTGCTTTTGTTAGAAGCAGATTGGTTTGTTTAACCACATTGCATTCCTTAATTCCTGAAGTCGTGCTGTGCTGGGTGCATTGCTGTATTTTCCTACTTTGCAGTCTTTCATGTGAATCTTTCAACAAATTTTATTTGGTGATGGATGCTTAGTAAGAGACTAGAATTTTTTTTTTTTTTAATGAATCTATACAATGCATTTGTGTTTGTGTGTGTGTGTGTGTGTGTGTGTGTGTGATGGAATTTTGCTCTTGTTGCCCAGGCTGGAGTACAATGACATGATCTTTGCTCACTGCCACCTCCGCCTCCCAGGTTCAAGTGATTCTCCTGTCTTAGCCTCCTGAATGGCTGGGATTACAGGCACGTGCCACCACACCCGGCTAATTTTTGTATTTTTACTAGAGATGGAGTTTCACAATGTTGGCCAGGCCTCAGGTGATCTACCCACCTTGCCCTCCCAAAGTGCTGAGATTACAAACGTGAGCCACTGCGCCAGACTGAAGCTAGGATTTTAGTTACATAGTTATATTCAGTATTTCTTACTCTCTTCATTGTTACTCACCCAAACAGTCTTTTCAGCCATTTTCCTTCTAATTTCATCCTGTGAAAATTTAATACTACAGATTATTATATATCTGTATGTATGTAATGTATATATCTGTGCTTTATACATAAAATGATTACTTTTTGCCCTCCCCTTTCTCCCTCCATTTTTAGTCCCTTTAGCATGGGGTTTTGCTTCCATTAAGAATGCATGGCATAGGCTGGGCATGATAGCTCATGCCTGTAATCCCAGCACTTTGGGAGTCTGAGGTCGGTGGTCAGGAGTTCAAGACCAGCCTGGCCAACATGGCAAAACCCTGTCTCTACTGAAAATTCAAAAATTAGCCAGGCATGGTGCATCATGCCTGTAGTCCCAGATTTTTCGGAAGCTGAGGCAAAAGAATTGCTTGCACCTGGGAGGTGGAGGTTGCAGTGAGCCGAGATTGCACCACTGCACTCCAGCCTGGGTGACAGAGTAAGACTCCATCTCAAAAAAAAAAAAAAAAAAAAAAAATGCATTGCATAGACTCATGATAAGCTTAAAACTTGGCTGATTTAAACATATTGAGGGTACAGCCAATGACAGCTACTTCTGAGACACTGGAGAGATGGTGGCGTAAGAGCAAAGAAAAATCCCTTTGTTTCCAGAAAATCTCCTGAAAAAGAGGAAAGCTTATCAAGCCCTCAAAACCTCGCAGGCAAAGCAGGCACTTTTGACAAAGAAGGAACAGAGGAAAGGAAGGCAAAGGGCCCAGGTTTAAGCGACTGGAATCATTCCTACAGATTCCTGGCAGCAGAAATGTGACAAGGTGTGTGTCAGACTAGAAGTGAAACCTCACACCTTGGAATTGCCAGATGAACATTCCTTGGCCTTTGTTGTACACATCTAAAGGATTGATGGTGTGAGTTTACTGGTACAGAGAACCATTGCAAGACTTTGCTAAAGAAAATTTTTAGTGGTGTCTTTGTAAAAGTCACCCCCCAGAACCTAAAAATGCTGCGTATAGTGGAACCTTATGTGACCTGAGGATTTCCAAATCTGAAATCTCTCCGGAAACTCATTTTGAAACGTGGACAAGCCAAGGTCAAGAATAAGACCATTCCTCTGACAAACAACACAGTGACTGAGGAGCACCTGGGGAAGTTTGGTGTCATTTGATTGGAAGACCTCATTTATGAAATTGCCTTCCCAGGGAGGCGTTTCCAGGGGATCTCATGGTTCTTGCACCCTTTCCACCTCTCAGTGGCCCGTCATGCTACCAAAACTAGAGTGGGCTTCCTCAAGGAGATGGGCACACCTGGCTATCAGGGTGAATGCATTAATCAGCTTATTTGCCCGCTGAACTAGACCCATATGCCAAACTGCAGTAAATTTTTATCAGTGAAGTGGATGCCTGTGTTTTTGTGTTTTTGTGTTTTGGAGATTTTTTTTTTTTTTTTGACAGTGTTTTCGCCCTTGTTGCCTAAGCTGGAGTGTGGTGGCATGGTCTCCGCTCACTGCAACCTCTGCTTCCTGTGTTCAGGCGATTCTCCTGCCTCCTGAGTGGCTGGGATTGCAGGTACCTGCCACTATACTTGGCTAGTTTTTTATATTTAGTAGAGATGGGGTTCTGCCACATTGGTCAGGCTGTTCTTGAGTTCCCGACCTTGGGTGATCCACCCACCTCAGCTTCCCAAAGTGTTGGGATTACAGGTATGAGCTCCTGCGCCTGGAATTTTTATCAAGTATCTTCAGAGAAGATTATTTCCTGCTTTATCTTCAGAAACTGGAAAAGAAGTGTCAAAGAAAAGATAGTAGCTGGCCAGGAGGGGTGGCTCACACCTGTAATCCTACCACTCTGAGAGGCTGCTGCAGTGGGCTGATCACCTGAGGTCCAGAGTTTGAGACCAGTCTGGCCAATGTGGCGAATCCCCATCTCCACTAAAAATGCAAGAATTAGCTGGGTGTGGTGGTGTGTGCCTGTGGTCCCAGCTGCTCAGGAGGCTAAGGCGGGAGAATCACTTGAACCCTGGAGGCAGAGGTTGCGGTAAGCTGAGTTCACTCCATTATACTGTAGCCTGGGCAACAAGAGTGAAACTCGTCTCAAAAGAAAAAAGAAAAAAAAATGAAGGCCGGGCGCGGTGGCTCAAGCCTGTAAATCCCAGCACTTTGGGAGGCCGAGGCGGGTGGATCACGAGGTCGAGAGATCGAGACCATCCTGGTCAACATGGTGAAACCCCGTCTCTACTAAAAATACAAAAAACTAGCTGGGCGTGGTGGCGCGTGCCTGTAATCCCAGCTACTCAGGAGGCTGAGGCAGGAGAATTGCCTGAGCCCAGGCGGAGGTTGCGGTGAGCCAAGATCGCGCCATTGCACTCCAGCCTGGGTAACAAGAGCGAAACTCCATCTCAGAAAAAAATGTAGTTTTTGGCAAGCACCATGTTCATGGCAAGCACCTTTCGTCACAGTCCAGTTCCAAGGATAAATTCCGGCATTTTCTACATTAGCTGCTGCCACATCTGAAATCAGCACATTCCATGGAGGAAGGAGTCCTGCTTTGTTGCATCTTCTTTCCTAGGGTTTCATGTTGGTAAATGAGTAACTCTAGCACTTATACAAGACTCCCTAAGACTCCTGCAGCAGTAGACCAAGCCAAGAGACATAATTGAATCTGGAGATTCCTGGGGCCTTGTTGTTAAAAAAGACTTGAAATACACATGGCAAGAAAGGTACAAAAATAAATGTTCACTTGTCTCTGCAAAAATAAATAAATAAATAAATAAATAAATAAATAAATAAATAAAATAAAATCCTAATTCTGAGTATTGAAGTAGAAGTAACTTTCTTTCAAAGAATTTCGGATTTCCCCCAATCTCTCCAAACACAACTTTAAAAATATATATATATTTAGTATTTTAGAGATAGGGTTTTCTCTGTTGCCTGTGCATGAATGCAGTGATACAATCATAGCTTGTTGCAGCCTCAAACTCCTGGACCTAAGCAGACTTCCACCTCAGTCTTCCAAGTTGCTAGGAGTACTATAGGTACATACCACCGCACTTGACAAATGTTTTAATTTTTTTTTTTTTTCAGTGATAGGATATTGTTGTGTTGCCCCAGTTGGTGTTGAACCCTTTAGCCCAAACAATCCTCCTACCCCAGCCTCCCAAGGTGCTGAGATTATAGGCATGAGCCACTGCATCTAGCCCACAGCAATTTTTTAATGTAAAATTTACTTCACTTTTTAAAATAATGTCTGGGATATAAAAGGGGCTACACTTTTAGAACATAATGCTTTTATGTTTAACTTAATTTTTCGAAAACCCCAGTACAGCAGAAGCCAATTTTTTTTACGTGAAGAAAGATGCTCTTTGTCTCAATTTACTGCTTTATATGTATTATTTGGTATTTCCTATAGCATGAAGCCTCCTTTTAGGTCATCCAGTGGTTCAGAACACTCAACAGAGAGCTCTGTATCGTTGGGGGATGGACAATTGAACAGATCTAGTTCAAGAAACTTTCCAACTGAACGGCATAACCCTACAATAACTGGGCATCAGGAGCAAACATATCTTCAAAAGGAGACTTTCACTTTGCAGGTGGAACAGAATGGGGACTATGGTAGGGGCAGGTAAGGAAATATGGTACCTGAAAATCTTTGATAGTAATATGATCATCCTGAATAGTTGACGAACATGATCTGGCAGCTGGTTTTGTTTCGTTTTAATTTAATTATTGGTATATGGTTATATTAAATACATTATTTTTAGAACACGAATCTGTTTTTTATAATTAAGAAATAGAGTACTCATATAGGATATAGCTATGAATCAGAGGTTTATAAAGCTATTCTGAAGTTCTTTTTAGTTCATATAGGAAAGAATAGCTCAGAAAAATAACATACCCATCTGCCTTATGGTTTTAATTTCTTCCAATTCTAAAGTATAAAAGTGGCTGGGCACGGTGGCTCACGCCTGTAATCCCAACACTTTGGGAGGCTGAGGTGAGTGGATCATTTGAGGTCAGTAGTTTAAGACCAGCCTGGCGAACATGATGAAATGCTGTCTCTATGAAAAAATGGAAAAATTAGCCAGGTGTGGTGGCAGGCATCTGTAATCCCAGCTACTCGAGAGGCTGAGGCAGAATCACTTGAACCTGGGAGGCAGAGGTTGCCGTGAGCCAAGATCGTGCCACTGCACTCCAGACTGGGTGACAGCGAGACTCCATCTCAAAATAAATACATAAACTATAGGGGTGAGGTTATATATTGCCGATTAAACCAGAGTATGTTTCTTGTTTGAAGGGAGTGCTACTAACAAATGGATTCAACTAACTTGATGGTGTGCTAGTAGGTAAAGTTTTTGGCAAATTGGCTCAAGATCCCTCAGAATAACATATTGTCTTTTAGTAATAGAGAAGACTAACCCCAAATGTAGACATATACTTAAAATAGAAATGTATACAGCTTTGATAGAATGTGTATATCTGAAGAAACTTATGAGTTGTCCCCACCCCCCTCCTTTTTTGTTATTAAAAGGAGATCTCTTTTCAGAGGTCGAAGACGACGAGAAGATGACAGGATCTCGGTAAGTTTTTTAAAACTTTTAATTATATTGAGACTTTTTTTGTCTTCTGTGGTTTACTGGAATTGGCTTATGGTCTTTCCTTTTTTGGGTTTTTGTTTTATTTGATTCTAGCCTTCAGCAAAGGCCTCAGCCTCCCAAAGTGCTGGGATTACAGGTGTGTGCCACTGCATCCAGCCCAACAAATCTTTTTTAGCATTTCATTGTAGCATTCCATATGACTTCTCAAGTGGCCCTCAACAGTTTGGAATAAGAGATTAGGCTGGGTGTGGTGGCTCACACCTGTAATCCCAGCATTTTAGTTTAAGACCATTCTGGCCAACATGGTGAAACCTCATCTCTACTAAAAATACAAAAATTAGCTGGGCATGGTGGCTCACGCCTGTAGTCCCAACTACTCAGGAGGCTGAGTTAGGAGAGTCACTTGAACCTGGGAAGCTGAGGTTGCAGTGAGCTGAGATCGTACCACTGCACTCCAGCCTGAGCGACAAGAGCAAGACTCTGTCTCAAAAAACAAAAATAGATACTAGATTTGGGGTGTATTCAATATGTTGTAAATGTCATGATTGATCACTGAACATTGGGGTGAAAGAAAAGAAAAACAGGTATGCCTTCCAGTAGGTAGGTCATAGTAGAGGATCTCTTATGCAGGAGGGAGATTTTAGCTGGGAATAAAATTTTGGATTTGTAAGTCTTCACATAGTAATTGGAGTGATAATCTCATGCTGGGTACTCTCCATAGAGTGATGAAAGTGGTCTAATATGAAACTTTGGGGTTGAAAATGAGTATTCAGCATGCTGGGGGTTTTTTTGTTGTTGTTTGTTTGTTTTGAGATGAAGTCTTGCTCCATGGCCCAGGCTGGAGTAGTGGTGTGATCTGAAACCCTGTGTCTACTCAAAATACAAAATTTATCTGGGCATAGTGGCACATGCCTGTATTCCCAGCTACTCGGGAGGCTGAGGCAGAAGAATCGCTTGAACCCAGGAGGCAGAGGTTGCAGTGAGCTGAGGTTGTGCCACTCCACTCCAGTCTGGCAACAGAGTGAAACTCTGTTTCAAAAAAAAAAGAAGAAAAATTAGTTCCCAAGGAAAGAATGATTAACACATCAAATGCTATAGTGAGGTCAGGAAAAAGAGTCTGTCAGATATGCATTGTTGAAAGCATTGGTGACACCTAAAATAATTTTAGTGGAGTGATGACAAAGTGGAGGAAATAGAACAAGTAAGAGTGAATATAGGGTGATAGACAGGAGGGAAGCATGAGATTTTTTAAACATGTTATATAGAGGAAGGATATTTTTCTCTCAAGATACATAGATGGAGAAAGTTGGTGATGGTTGGATGCAGGGGTTTAATCTTGTAATCCCAGCACTTTGGGAGGCCAAGGGGAGAAGATCACTTAAGCTCAAGAGTTCAAGACCAGCCTGGATAACTTAGTGAACCCTTGTCACTACTAAAAAATAAAAATTTAACCAGGTGTGGTGGCACGCACAGCTACTCCAGATGCATAAAAGGCCAGGAGAATTACTTGAACGCAGGCAGTCAAAGTTGTAGTCAGCTATGGTTGTGTCATTGCATTTCAGCCTGGGAAACAGACCAAGACCCTGTCTCAAAAAAAAGAGGGCTCATAGCAAATTTAGGTAGAGTGGGTGTTTTTGTTAAGAAGATATAGCAAATTATGAAATGAATAGTGGAGACTGATTAGAAGGTTTAAGGAGTTTGGCAAAGTTTACAGAAGAAGCAGGTGAGAGAACTGACTAAAGAAAAGTAGAACTGATAAAGACTGATGAGAGTTCAAGGGAGATGCAAAACCAAGAATTTATATAGGTATACAGTCCTGTGCATTATAGAGGTTTTGTTTGCTTCTTTTCTTGCAGCTTTAAGCTCTGTGGCACAGGATTTGAGAATGAGATAGCCATGTTACCTATTTTATTATTTGTTCATTTTAGAGATCTCATCCTTCAACAGCTGAATCAAAGGCTCCAACACCAAAGTTTGACCTGCTAGCCTCAAATTTTCCACCTTTACCTGGAAGTTCATCAAGAATGCCAGGGGAACTCGTTTTGGAAAATAGGATGTCTGATGTTGTTAAAGGTGTCTACAAAGAAAAGGTAAACACCCACAATCTAATATGAGTCTTAACTTATGAGACCATATTTAGGCTTTATTTGCACTGTTATTATTTAAAATTTTATGGCCGGGCGCGGTGGCTCAAGCCTGTAATCCCAGCACTTTGGGAGGCCGAGGCGGGTGGATCACGAGGTCAAGAGATCGAGACCATCCTGGTCAACATGGTGAAACCCCGTCTCTACTAAAAATACTAAAAAAAATTAGCTGGGCATGGTGGCGTGTGCCTGTAATCCCAGCTACTCAGGAGGCTGAGACAGGAGAATTGCCTGAACCCAGGAGGCGGAGGTTGCAGTGAGCCGAGATCACGCCATTGCACTCCAGCCTGGGCAACAAGAGCGAAACTCCATCTCATAAAAAAAAAGATTTAGCTTTCTTAAACCAACATACTCATGCTTTCCCCATCCTCCTGATACATTGTACTTCATTATATCTAAGATATCCTCAATTACAAATCACCCATTATTTTAGTATCTCTAAGAAAGTAAAAGATGTTGCTAGTTATGTTAGGATACACCGTCCTTTGTAAGTCACATATCAGTATTACATATTTTTTTCACGGCTGATACTCAAACAAAATATACTATGATTGTTTTTTGTACACTCTCAGTGCCCTACTGCATAGCTGTGTTCCTGGGCCTTGTCTTTACCATCACCCTGGGAATTTTCCTTACTCTTCCTTTATCATATCCCCATTTTTTCCTCACTCTTGTTTGACTCTCTTATATTAGGGTGGTTATCACCTTCCACAGTCATGAAGTATAAATTTCTCGCATTCTGAAAATGTTTTTCTGCTCTCAAATTAATCAGTAATTCATTTCTATATTGGAATCTCCATTAGAAATCATTTTCCCTTGGAATTTTGAAGGTATTATTCCACTGTCTTCTTTCTTTAAAAAAATATTGTGACATGTAGTACTTACTTCATAAATTCTTGGGAGGCTGAGGACAGGCAGATACCAGTGGTCAGGAGTTTGAGACCAGCCTGACTAACATGGCAAAACACTGGCTGTACTAAGAATACAAAAAAAATTAGCCGGGCGTGGTTGTGGGTGCCTGTAATCCCAGCACTTGGGAGGCTGAGGCAGGAGAATTGCCTGAACCCAGGAGACAGAGGTTGCAGTGAACTGAGCAGAGGTAATAATAATAATAATTTAAAAAATAATAGCCGGGCGCGGTGGCTCAAGCCTGTAATCCCAGCACTTTGGGAGGCCGAGGCGGGTGGATCACGAGGTCAAGAGATCGAGACCATCCTGGTCAACAAGGTGAAACCCCGTCTCTACTAAAAATACAAAAAGTTAGCTGGGCATGGTAGCACATGCCCGTAATCCCAGCTACTCAGGAGGCTGAGACAGGAGAATTGCCTGAACCCAGGAGGCGGAGTTTGCGGTGAGCCGAGATTGCACCATTGCACTCCAGCCTGGGTAACAAGAGCGAAACTCCGTCTCCAAAATAAAAAAAAAATAAATAAAAATAAAATAAAATAAAAAAATAATAACTTACAAACCATGATTAGCTTGTAAGCGATAACAAAACAAGTTGAAGGCTAGATTTGGCCTTGCAGGTCTTAGTTTGCCAACCCCTCCCCTAAGTGATAAAACAGTGTGCCTGTTTTTGAACACATTATAAATGGAATTGTACAATATGTATTATTCTGTTACTTCTTTCATTCTGTGTGAAATGAAACGATTCATCACTGTTGATACAGATTATTGTTGTTCATTTTGAACTATTGTATAATATTCTATTATTGGAAATAAAACATTTATTCATTGTACTGTTAATGGACATTTTGCCATTATAAATCTTCAAGTGAGGAAGAACCTTTCTAGGATATATACATCGGCTCGTGTTCTTTTAAAAAAATTTTTTTTCTCCCTAGACTGCTCAGCAGGATCTTTTAAAATTTTAAAGTCTTTCAAGTATTTTTTGAGATGGAGGCTTGCTTTGTTGCCCAGGCTGGAATGCAGTGGCATGAACTCCACTTAATGCGATGCAACCTCTGCTTCCCAGGTTCAAGTGATTCTCGTGCCTCAGCCTCTCGAGTGGCTTGGGACTATAGGCGCCACCATGCCCAGCTAATTTTTGTATTTTTAATAGAGACAAGTTTTCACCATGTTGGCCAGGCTGGTCTCAAACTCCTGACCTCAGATGATCCACCCACCTCAGCCTCCCAAAGTGCTAGAATTACAGGCATGAGCCACTATGCCTGGTCAGTCTTTCAGGTTTTTAAGAAACAGATTCATATGTTTTTTACATATTCTGCATACTAATCCTTTGTCACATATAGTTACATATAGTACAAATAATCTTTGACTTGGGTGGTTTCTTTTCTACCTGTAGGTGGAAACAACTTCTTAATTTTAATATGGTACTATTAGTCTTTTCTTTATAGTTTGCTATTTTTATTTCATGCTTAGGAAATGATCTGGCTTCCATAGACTCTTTTGAGAACCCTAAGGGTGCTGATTCCTGATCTCTGACATGATTTTTTTTCCCTTGTCTGGAGGTTTTTAGGGTCTTTTATTGATCCTTGGTTTCTGCAAAATTTTTGATGATGTGTTTTGGAATGGCTTTTTTTTTTTTTTTTTTTTTTTTTTTTTTTGAGATAGAGTCTGTCTCCGTTGCTCAAGCTAGAGTATAATGGCATGATCTTGGCTCACTGCAACCTCCACCTCCTGGGTTCAAGCAATTCTCTCGCCTCAGCCTCCATAGTAGCTGGGGTTACAGACACACACTACCGCACTTGGTTAATTTTTTTGTATTTTCAGGAGAGATGGGGTTTTGTTATGTTGCCCAAGCTCATCTCGAACTCCTGGCCTCCAGTGATCTGCCAGCCTTGGCCTCCCAAAGTGCTTGCGTTACAGACGTTAGCCCAGCCCCAGCCTGTTTTTCACAAATTAACCTTAGCAGCTTAATGGCTCTTAATCATTTCAGCGAATGCTTGGTAGACCGTTTCAGTCAGGAAATGCAAGTCTTTCTCTGCTGGGAAATTTTTTGGTATAATCTCTTTGATAAATTCTCACCTGTTTTCTCTCTTGAAATCTTAATTTGGTATTGAACTTTATAGGTCACTTTCGTTTTTTTGTTTTTTTTTCGATTGAGATGAAGTCTTGCTCTATCTCCCAGGCAGGAGTGCAGTGGTGCAATCTTGACTCACTGCAACCACAGCCTCCCCAGTACGTGGAACTATAGGTGCATGCCACCATGCCCAACTAATTTTCGTATTTTTGGTAGGAGAGTTTCACCATGTTGGCCAGGCTGGTCTCAAACTCCTGACCTCAGGCAATCCACCCACCTTGGCCTCCCAAAGTGTTTGGATTACAGGCGTGAGCCACCGCCACCAGACCTTACTTAAGTTTAACTCTTTTTGAGACGGGGTCTCTGTCACCCAGGGTAGAGAACAGTGGCATGATCTTGGCTTCTTGCTGGCTTGATCTCTAGGTTCAAGCAGTCCTTCTGCCTCACCTCCCAAGTAGCAGGGGTTAGGTAGAGGTGCAGGCCACCATGCTGGCCTAATTTTTGTAGAGATAGGGCTTTTCCACGTTGCCCAGGCTGGTCTTGAACTTCTGGGCTCAAGTGGTCTGCCCACCTTGGCCTCTCAAAGTGCCAGGATTACAGGGATGAGCCACTGCACCTGGCCTTTCTTAAAACCTTTTTTTGTTTGTTTTTTAGATGGAATTTTGCTTCGTTGCCCAGGCTGGAGTGCAGTGGTGTGATCTCAGCTCACTGCAATCACTGCCTCCTGGGTTCAAACGATTGTCTTGCCTCAGCCTTCCAAGTAGCTGGGACTACAGACGTGGTGGCACACACCCAGCTACTTTTTTTGTATTTTTAGTAGAGACAGGGTTTCACCATGTTGGCCAAGCTGGTGTCAAACTCCTATTCTCAAGTGATCTGCCTGCCTCGGCCTCCCAAAGTCCTGGGATTACAGGCATCAGCTACCATGTCTGGCCTATACCTCTGTTTTTATCTTTGTTCTTATTTATATTTTCTGCAAAGTTTTTCTGAACATTATCTTCTAATCCTATTGAACATTTTATTTCATCCATCAGTTTTAATTTCTAGGGCTCTTTTCTAGATTCTTTTTTTTTTTTTTTTTTTTTTTTTTTTGAGACGGAGTTTCGCTCTTGTTACCCAGGCTGGAGTGCAATGGCGCAATCTTGGCTCACCACAACCTCCGCCTCCTGGGTTCAGGCAATTCTCCTGCCTCAGCCTCCTGAGTAGCTGGGATTACAGGCACGTGCCACCATGCCCAGCTAATTTTTTGTATTTTTAGTAGAGACGGAGTTTCACTATGTTGACTGGGATGGTCTCGATCTCTTGACTTTGTGATCCACCCGCCTCGGCCTCCCAAAGTGCTGGGATTACAGGCTTGAGCCACCGCGCCCGGCCTCTTTTCTAGATTCTATGCCTGCAGTATAAATATACATAACAGCGTTTACCACCTTTTTTTGAAATATACCATCTTAACCATTTTAAGTGTGTACAGTTTAGTAGTATTAAGTACATTCACATGGTTGTGCAGCTAACTCTAGAACTCTTTTATCTTGCAAAATTAAAACTCTATACCCATTAAACCATTCCCTCTTCCTCCCTTCTCCTATCCTTTAGCAACCACCATTCTACTTTGTGTCTCTGAATTGACCACCTTAGTAATTCATATAAGTAGAATCATATAGTATTTGTCTTTCTATGACTGGTTTATTTTACTTAACATCCTCAAGATTCATTCATGTTTAGCGTTAATCAAGATTTCATTTATTTTTTTAATGCAGCATACAAACATTGGTTTTCTTTTCTTTTCCTTATTTTTTTGAGACAGTCTGACTCTGTTCCCAGTAGGGAGTCAGTGGCGCTATCCTATCATGGCTCACTGCAGCAGCCTCAACCTCCTAGGCTCACGTGATCCTCTCAAGTAGCAGGGACACTATATGGACACCCCCACACCCTACCTAAATATTTTATTTTATTTTATTTTGTAGAGATAGGATCTTGCTATTTTGCCCAAGGCTGGTCTTGAACTCCTGGGCCCAAGCAGTCCTCCCACTTCAGCCTCCCAATGTGCTGGGATTATAGCCATGAGCCACTGCACCCAGCCCTATATTTAACTTTTTAAGTAGCTGCCACATTGTTTTCTAAAGCAGTGCATCATTTTACATTACCACCCTTTATGTATGCGTTTTAATGTTTTCATATCATCACCAACATTTGTTAATGTCTGTCTTTTTTATTGTAACCATCCTGTGGGTATGAAGTGATTTTTCATTGTAGTTTTGCTTTGCATTTTTGTAATGACTAGTGATGTTGACCATCTTCTCATGTGCTTATTAGCCATGTGTGTATATTCTTTGGAAAAAGGCCTAAGTGTAATTTTGAAATATGTTTTTACTTTAAGGATAATGAAGAGTTGAGAGTTAGTTGCCCAGTGCCTGCAGATGAGCAGACAGATTGCACTTCTGTCCCGCCACTCAATATGAATACCAGTTCTCCATGTACCGCGGAGCTTACTGCATTGAGGTACAAGTTTTAGTACAAAAAATCTTCAACCTAGGCCGGGCCGGGCGCGGTGGCTCACGCCTGTAATCCCAGCACTTTGGGAGGCTGAGGCAGGCGGATCACCTGAGGTCAGGAGTTCGAGAGCAGCCTGACCAATACGGTGAAACCCTGTCTTTTAAAAAAAAAAAAAAAAAAATTAAAAATTTAAAAAAAGAAAATCTTCAACCTTAAATTACTTTTTCTGGCCGGGCATGGTGGCTCATGCCTGTAATCCCAGCACTTTGGGAGGCCAAGGGAGGTGGATAACCTGAGGTCAGGAGTTCAAGACCAGTCTGGCCAACATGGTGAAACACCATCTCTACTAAAAATACAAAAATTAGCCGGACGTCGTAGTGGGCGCCTGTAATCCCAGCTACTGGGGAGGCTGAGGCAGGAGAATTGCTTGAACCCGGGAGGCAGACGTTGCAGTAAGCCAAGAGCACGCCACTGCACTCCAGCCTGGGTGACAGAGTGAGACTCCGTCTCCAAAAAAATTTTTTTAATTACTTTTTCTTCTGATTAGTTGCTCAACTGTTCCTTAATGCTATTCTGAGTCTAATTGCAAGCTCTTTTTTTCTTAGCACAACTCAGCAAGAAAGGGATCTAATAGAGGATTCCTCTGTTCAGAAGGATGATCTCAACCAGATGACTATACCGGTTTCTCCTCCAAGTACTACAAAGCCATTGAGGGCAAGTACTGCTTCACCATGTAGTAGTAATCTGAATGCAGCTACAGCTGTGGCTCTACAGGTAATTTGAAGGTTTTAGTTTATATTTTAAAAAATAAAATAGATTAGTTTTTTTCACTTTAACACTTTGTTAGAGCAGAGTCATTTGGAAGTAGCCCAAATTGGGGCTGACTGTATCAGAAGGATGCTTAAGGAGTTTAAGGTCACTGCAGAGAGGTGGAAAGTTTTAATCATCCTTTCATTTTTTTTTTTTTCTGTTCATATGGTTAAGTGAAGCTTCTTCCAAACCCACATCAGGATAATTTATCATTTTGGGGCCAACATAAAAAGGCCTTGTGCCTCTTGATATTCTTTTTGTTGTATATGTGAGTGATACTTAGCAAGTCTGTAAGTGGCCATTGAGAGGCCACTCCCACTTAAGTTCCAGAATTGTTTTATAATTGTATAATTGGGAAAATACAGAAAAGGAGAATAAAACACAAAATTTACCCATATAATCCCTAGCATTTTAGTACAGCACCTTTTCAAATAGGTCGAAAGGACTATCTTCTCATTTAATGATAGTAATAATACTAAAATAGCAGCTACCATTTGAATGCTTACTATATATTATTAGGACTAGTGCTGAAGACTTTACACGCTTTATATTCTGTTCTCACAACAGCTCTATTCCACCTTTTTCAGTTGAGGTAACTAAGACTTTTAATTAGTGTTCTGTTTATACCATTGGTTTCTAACTGCTTTGCTGGGATTCTTTTGGAATCTTCAGTTCTTTGTAGCAAGGAAACAGGAGCAGAACCATTTTATTTCATCATATGGCTATAGCATTATTAAACTAATCTGTCCTTTACTGTTAGGCATTTAGGTCGTTTCCAGTTCTATCATTGTTATAAACAATGCTGACATGAACATCCTTCAGTTAAATTCCTCAAGTGAAATTATTGTCTAATAAATAAATTGTTAAAGATCGTACCACAGTACTCTAAGCAATATATATGAGAGTACTTGTTGCCCTTTTCTGGAAGATAATCTGTGGTTTTCTTGTGGTTAACACAGTTATTTTTGTACTTTATTATTTAGAGAATGTGTACCATAAATTTTTTTTTTATCATCACTTCAAAGGAACCCCGAAAGTTAAGTTACGCTGAAGTGTGCCAGAAGCCCCCTAAAGAGCCATCTTCAGTTCTTGTGCAGCCACTACGAGAACTTCGCTCCAATGTAGTGTCTCCCACCAAAAACGAAGACAGTGGAGCTCCTGAGAAGTCCGTTGAGAAACCACATGAGAAGCCAGAAGCAAGGGCTAGTAAGGATTATTCTGGCTTCCGAGGCAATACCATTCCCAGGGGAGCAGCTGGAAAAATCAGGGAACAGAGACGCCAGTTTAGCCATAGGGCTGTACCTCAGGGAGTGACTCGACGTAATGGCAAAGAGCAGTATGTGCCACCCAGATCACCAAAGTAAAAATCAACACAACTATTCAAAAACTTCTCTCTCTTCCAGTTAAACTTGAGCTGTGGCTATATTGAACTGTTTTGGAGGGGAAGGGGTAGCCAGGAAGGAAACAAGAGAAAGTACGTCCTTAAATCATTATGGATTTTGGAGTTATGAGTGATAGGATCCCAAAATTCATCTCTAATGTGATTTTTAAATGCTGGAGGATTCCAATCAATATAAATATATATATATACACACACACATATATAAAAAGTATAATTTTTCTATTTTTGGTTTTGGTTTTAATTTGCAGAGATTTGCTGCCAGGAATCAATTTTGAGGGTTCAGATTTAGCTTGGAGGCAAAAAAAAAAAAAAAAAAAAAAAAGACATTATACATCCTTCAGTATAGGAGATGAGGGAGTGAGAGAAAATATTTTTTGAAGAAGCATTTCTGTAAAATTATAAATTACTTTTTTAAATCTATTTAAAGTTTGGCTTGAAGAATGCCATCTCTGACTATATGGCCTTGTATTGCAAAGCAGATCAGTGGCTGGGGTGCCTGTTGTGGGTGTGAGTGTGTACAAGAGTGATTGAAGCCAAATCTGTTTTCATGTTAGTAAATGATTTGAAAACTGAATGTAATACTTGAGTAGATTTTTTTCTAGTTTGAAATTTAGTCTTTTTGACCTTACTAATATTTCATTCAACAAGTTCTGAAACTCTGATTGTACTCTGAGATGTGACTACCAATCAGTTTGATACTCAAGGAGAGAATGGGGGTTATTCAAAAAACTGAAAATTTAATCTTGGATCTCAGTGCATAGGTCAAATGGATTTCAGAGGTTTAAGCTTCCCTGTGATTCCCTCTTCCCCCAAAATGGGAAACAGAATTTTTTTTCTTACTCCATTTGTTACTTTCTGTTCTTGGACTGCTCACCCCCAAAAGCAAAATAACCAACTACCTGCTGAATTGTGTGTTTGTAATTGCTTTGACCAGTTTAGTCAAATCATATAAATTGTTCTAAATTTCAGAATTGAACATTGAAGTATTTACTTTTCTGTTCACACATTTAGAATTTTAGATCCCAAGATGGTAGGGCAGACTGACCCTACAGTAATTTATTTATTGTTAGTGTTAAAGATGAAACATTGTAATTGACTTAAGTATAGTGTAGAAGTCATTTTGTTTTTTGTTTTTTGTTTTTTGTTTTTTTACAAAAGCTTAATTTTAGGGGGGACTTACTTCTGTTTACAATGTATTTATCACCTTTCTTCCCTCCTCTTCTCCCCCACACCCAAAAAACATAGTTTGGAATTCACTGAAATAGAACCAGCAAGTTGTGAGATTAAAGATAAGAAAGATGGTTGAAGAAAATGAATGCATAATTTCTCAGTGAATAAAATTGTAGCTCTCATATACTAAATAGATGAGTTTACATGCTGTTGTTTAGAAAATGGCTGAAATATTAAAACCGTGTTGTGTCTATTTTAAGTCATGCCATATTCAGAGCTCTACGTAAGGTGGGTTTTATTTTTCTTTTAAGGGATAGTTTGTAATAGTAAGAACTGTCCCATATGTTAGTGAATTACATATGTACAAATTGAAACTGTAAATTGTGAACACTGGAAAGCACCATTGTGTCATAGAGTAAACATCTTAGTAATATATTCAAGTGAATGTAAATGGTGGTTAAAATTACATTGCTGTGAAATTCATCTTCCAACTCTAAGTTAAGCTTTGGAGATACGTAGTAGTGGTTAACTGTTAAGAGCTTTGAAAAACTGCACATATCTGTACAAGCCAGAATGAATTACTATTTCTTTGACTTATTATTAGCTTGGCAGTTGCTTTTGATTTGATTGTTTTATGACATGGTATACTATATTTACTCAGTTTGAAAACTATTCATTTCTACACACTATTTTTTAAAATCACCTACTAGGTGAAAAATACAATAAAACTACCTGTGCTGAAATTTGGGGGGAAGTTTAGGTCCTTTAAAAAAAAAAAAAGTATTAATCATTGACTACATCTGTGATTTAAAAAAAGTGCTTATTTTGGTTTCCTAAGATAATGCAGTTGGTGGAAATGATAAACATTTTAAGTGTTAACATCCTTTGAATGCATTGGATTTCAGAGAATAAAAATTTTGTAAAAATTGCTTGGTAAGGATTATAAACTTAATTACTGCACTTAAAATGAAACATTACTTTTTCTAGACAATGTGTCACAAATGTAGGCCTGTATTACTTGTATGCTTGTGTGACTTACTGTTAGTCCACCAACTTCTAAAAATTTAAATGTCCTAATAAAACACAAGAAAAGAGTCTTCTTTTAGAAGAAAGCAAGTATATTTTTTTGCCTTTTTTCCAAATGTTATTGAAAGTAGAAATTTAATTTGAAGATACAACCTTTTAAAAATTTTTCTTGACATAATATTAATTTAATTTGCCTCATTACATCTAATAATTCCCATTTGATGGGATATATAGGGAAGAGTGAGAGTGTGTGTATGTGTGTGTAATATTTATATATATTCACAGTATGTATTTAGCATTTATTTTATTACAGCAGATTTAAAGTTTGTATCTAAATAATGCCTGTGAATTGTGTGAAGCTGTTGGCTTTTTTCCAACATTACTCTGTAACTAATGAGGTTGGATATTCATTGTAGTTTATTTATTTGGTTCTTTAGATGGAGGAATTTAAATATCAAATTTTTCTCTTCACCTTTATGACTTGACATTTTCTTGGTCTGTTGGGGGCTAAAAGTAGGTATAAATGATATTGAATGTTTGATATAGTGATACTCTGCCATAGTTCTTACTGCATGAAGAGAACAAGAGTCACACAAGTTCATCATTTTGTAATTCAAAGAGAAGGTACATAAAACCTGTCTCCATTTGCCATCCTGATAATTAAGGTTTTCATAATATCTAGGGCTTGTCTCTGAGTAATTTTAATTTTGCGAAATACACTGATATTTCGTTAAAATAGCAATCCATCTAAGTTTTTTTCAACTGGATTTTGAGGAAGATAAGACCTTTCAATGATAAGGTTTTGTTGTGGTAATTATATTATGTGCTGAATTTGCAGATGATCAGATGCCATGCAGAGATCTGATTTGATTTTGTTTCCTAAAATTAAGGTAGCTTAAATACTGTTTCACATTCCTTTTTCTTTTTTAAATAACCAGGTTTGCTTTGGAGAGGCTTAATGATGGAATCTTAGCATCTTCACTAGGGTAAAGAAGAACAAAAAGAATGTTGCTGGAACATAAAAATAGTATGTAAAAGTTAATGAACAGTTCTCTAGTTTTATTGGTTATGGCCTTAATAATTAGTCTCTTGGCTTAAATGTCCACTGGTTTTACTTTGACACAGTTGAACAAGTCTCTGATATTTATGCTGGCAATATATATTAACCATATTTTAAAAGTACCAATTTTGTTTTGTTTTTACAGAAAAGAAAACTCAAAAGAACAGTGTATTCCTTTTGAGGGGATTTTATAAATTCTTAACAAACAAATGATGGGTTTTTTTCCTAATTTTTTATATTTCCTTAAAATTTTGGTGGCCATTAATTTAACTTTAGGCTTTTGGGCATATGCTAGTCTGAGCTTCCAAAAAGATGCATATGTGTTTCTCTTTTCATGAGCTGAATGAGGATATTTTAAGAAGTTGAAAGATAATTTATTTTCAAGTTGTGAGTAAATTCTCTTTTAAAATTCACCTGATCATTAAATAATTTAAAATTTATTTTTAAAAGCTGACAACTTTTTATGAATCGTTGAGTAGACAGTTCCTAAAAGTGTAACTCAGATATTAGTGGCTGTGTATTAAATGGTTTTATTTTCAGTTTTGCAGCACAGAACACTGTTGAAATATCCATATCAACTTGATTTTTTTAACCTAATTCAGGTGTCCTTTGACATCTCTTAAATGTTGGAGGTGGGGGGTCAGAGCCGGTTATTGGGCTTCTATTTTGTTGATTGCTTAGATTTGTTCCTGTTGTCAAAATTGTTGCCCCCAAAATTGGTGTGGCACATACTCATGCATAAAATGTTAAAATGAGTACATCTTTGTATTTGTATTTGTTTCAACATCGCTAAGGTGCTATGGGAAATTAAAGTAACAAAATTAGAAAAAAAATAAAATTATTAAAAAGCAGAACTGGTTTCCTTTTCTGTAGGTGTGGTGTATGTCTAATGACTACTTCTGTTTACCTCTCAGTTTTATATGTTGCCATCACTAATTCTATTATTCTGATCTAAGCTGTTTTTTGGATGGTGAAGGGAGTGGCAAGTAATATGTTTCACATAAAACAAGGGCAGAGAGACAAGATTCAGCTTTATGATCTTGGGATTTTCTTGTAATCATTTTAGTGTCAGAAGCAGTTATTAAAGGTGGGGAAAAGGCTGGGGATGGTGGCTCACACCTGTAATCCCTGCACTTTGGGAGGCCAAGGCGGGCTGATCACCTGAGGTCAGGAGTTAAAGACCAACATGGTGAGATCCCGTCTCTACTAAAAATACAAAAATTAGGTGGGTGTGGTGGTGGGTGCCTGTGATCCCAGCTACTTAGGAGGCTGAGGCAGGAGAATCATTTGAACCTGGAGGGTGGAGGTTGCAGTGAGCCGAGATCACACCATTGCACTCCAGCCTGGGTGACAAGTGAAACACAGTCTCAAAATAAATAAAGGAGAAAAAAGACAAGGTGCAGTGGCTCACACCTGGAATCCCAGCAGTTTTTGAGATGGAGGTGCAAGAATCACTTGAGGCTGTGAGTTCAAGACCAGCTTGGGCGATATGTCAACCCCATCTCTACAAGTGGTAAACACCTGTAATCTTAGCTAATAACCTGGAGGGTGGAGCAGGAGGATTGCTTGACCCCAGAACTTCAAGGCTGCAGTGAGCTATGATGGTGTCAGTGCACTGAAGCCTGGGCAAAAGAGCAAGACCCCGTCTCAAGAAAACAAAATAGTAATTGGGGAACAGGAATCATGGTAATGTGTAGCTTAAAGATTGTACCTTTGCCAGGTGTGTCTCACACCTGTATTCCCAGCACTTTGGGAGGCCGAGGTGGGCAGATCACCTGAGGTTGGGAATTCCAGACCAGCCTGACCAAGTGGAGAAACTCTGTCTCTACTAAAAATATAAAATTAGCCAGGCATGGTGACCCATGCTTGTAATCCCAGCTACTTGGGAGGCTGAGGCAGAAGTGCTTGAACCTGGGAGGCCAGGAGGCAGAGGTTGCAGTGAATTGAGATCATGCCATGGCACTCCAGCCTGGGCAACAAAAAGGAAACTCCCTCAAAAAAAAAAAAATATGCATATACCTTCATGGAACAGATTGTGGCCTCATTTGAGTATGTCAGTATCAAGCCTAGCTAGAGGGTATTTGAGGATTCTCAGAGGGAAAATTGACTAGGGAATTTAAATTAGTTTTAATTTTTTTTTAATGCTTTATTTTAAAGCAAAAATGGAAAAGCTAAGTCAGTCTCTGGCTTTTTAACAGGTATCTGTAAATTACTGTGACACCTTTTACTGAATTATATATTGCTAAAAAATAATGTGGCGGGGTGCCATGGCTTGTGCCTATAATCCCAGCACTCTTGGAGGCAAAGACAGGTGGATCAGCTGAGGTCAGGAGTTGGAAACCAGCCTGACCAACATGGTGAAATCCCATCTCTACTCAAAATATAAAAATTAGCCAGGCATGGTGGCTTATGCTACTCTGGAGTCTGAGGCACGAGAATCACCGGGAGGCAGAGGTTGCAGTAAGCGGAGATCCCGCCACTGCACTCTAGTCTGGGTAATAGGGCAAGTCTCTGTCTCCAAAAAAAAAAAAGAGTGGTGTTTTATGGTTATTATGCCACAGTTTATTCTGAAGTTGTCTTAAATGAATTTTTATTTATTTACTTTAGAGATTGAGTCTTGCTCTGTCTCCAGGCTGGACTGCAGTGGTGCAAACTTGGCTCCCTGCAACTGCCGCCTCCTGGGTTCAAGTGATTCTCCTGCCTCAGCCTCCCAAGAAGCTGGGACTACAGGCTCGTGCCAACACTCCTGGCTAATTTTTTTTTTTTTTTTGAGATGGAGTTTTGCTCTTGTTACCCAGGCTGGAGTGCAATGGCGGATCTCGGCTCACCGCGATCTCCGCCTCCTGGGTTCAGGCAATTCTCCTATCTCAGCCTCCTGAGTAGCTGGGATTACAGGCACGCACCACCATGCCCAGCTAACTGTATTTTTAGTAGAGACGGGGTTTCACCTTGCTGACCAGGATGGTCTCCATCTCTTGACCTCATGATCCACCCGCCTCGGCCTCCCAAAGTGCTGGGATTACAGGCTTGAGCCACCGCGCCCGGCCTATTTATTTATTTATTTATTTTTGAGACAGTTTCACTCTTGTTACCCAGGCTGGAGTGCAATGGCGCGATCTCGGCTCACCGCAACCTCTGCCTCCTGGGTTCAGGCAATTCTCCTGCCTCAGCCTCCTGAGTAGCTGGGATTACAGGCATGTGCCACCATGCCCAGCTAATTTTTTTTGTATTTTTAGTGGAGACGGGGGTTTCACCATGTTGACCAGGATGGTCTCGATTTCTTGACCTCATGATCCACCCGCCTCGGCCTCCCAAAGTGCTGGGATTACAGGCTTGAGCCACCGTGCCCGGCCTATTTTAATTTTTTTTTTAAATTTTAGTGGAGGCAGTTTCACCATGTTGGCCAGGATGGTCTCAATTTCCTGACCTCATGATCTGCCTGCCTCGGCCTCCCAAAGTGCTGGGATTACAGGTATGAGCCACCACGCCCAGCTTGAAGTGAATTTTTTAATGGTAGAACTCTTCGTTTTGGGTTTTTTTTTTTTTTTTTTTTTTTTTTGAGACGGAGTTTCGCTCGTTACCCAGGCTGGAGTGCAATGGCGCGATCTCGGCTCACCGCAACCTCCGCCTCCTGGGTTCAAGCAATTCTCCTTAGCCTTAGCCTCCCAAGTAGCTGGGACTACAGGTGTGCGCCACCATGCCCAGCTAATTTTTGTATTTTTAGTAGTGACGGGGTTTCACCATGTTGACCAGAATGGTCTCAATCTCTTGACCTTGTGATCCACCCGCCTCGGCCTCCCAAAGTGCTGGGATTACAGGCACGAGCCACCGCGCCCGGCCTGTGGTTTTTTTTTGAGAGTCACTCTGTCACCCAGTCTGGAGTGCAGTGGAGCAATCTCAGCTCACTGCAACCTCTGCCTCCCAGGTTCCAAGAATCATTCCCAAGCGATTCTCCTTGCCTCAGCAACCGGAGTAGCTGGGAATACAGGCACATGTCACTGTGACTGGCTAATTTTTGTATTTTTACTAGAGATGGGATTTCATCATGTTGGCCAGGCTGGTCTCCAACTCCTGACCTCAAGTGTTCCACCCACTTTGGCCTCCCAAAGTGCAGGATTACAGGCGTGACCCACCACGCCCAGGCAGTGGTATAACTCTTAAGTCTATAAATGTGGCCTAATTTCAAATTATATTCTCAGAACTATTTACTATTTTACCGGTTATGTAATATGGATATGTGTGTAGATACGCCTTAAGGTAACAGGCTTAATATGAGCATTCACTTTAATAATTACTTAGCTTTTTAAGTAGCATTGCCTTTAGCTAAACCTTTAATTTGCAAATGAACAATTACTTATCTTAAGGAAGATGGCTACTGTCAGTGAGCAAAGTGGTGCTGGTAATGGCAGGTTTCTGGGGGTTAAGTGCTAACAAAGCCTTAGGGGACTTATGTCAGTGTTATAGTCTGTCTATTTGGCCAAGAAATGAGGGGTGCATAATTTAAGTTTTATATAAAGAGCACGGTATTCTTTTCAGTGGACCCAAAACCAAATTGGTAAACTCAAGTAGACTCTCGTGTTATATTTAAAATGAGTGATTTTGCAGTTTCATTACATACACCTTATATTTAACTACACTTGTTAGAAAATATTAACCTAAATATTATATCTTCAACTTTTAATTACATACCCGGAGGTTTTTTATTTCCTTTTTTGTTGTTGCTCATTCACCATCATGCTCTGATATTCCTGGAGGTTTTTAAATGAAAAGTTCTAACAGTTACTGGTAAAGAATTGTGAATTTTCTTAAAACCATAAAGAGTGTCTTCAGAAAGGTGAGAGAAGTGTTTTTACAAACAAAAAAGTGTCTTTAGTTTGTAGGAGAATTTTAAGGAATTGGAATGTTTTCACTTTTTAAATACTGTTCCCAAATCAGCACCCCCAGTTTCTTACCTTTTTGTTTACGATAGGCTCTCACTCTGTCACCCAGGCTGGAGTGCAGTGGCACAGTTGTGGCTCACAGTAACCTCGAACTCTTGGGTTCTGGCAATCCTCCCACCTCAACCTCTGCAGTAGCTGGGACTACAGGCACAGGCCACCATGTCTTGCTAGTTTTAGTTTTGTTTTTTATTTATTTTGAGACAGTCTTGCTCTGTTGCACAGGCTGGAGTACAATGACACAGTCATGGCTCACCAAGATTCAAATAATTATTGAATTGCCCTCCTTGATTCAAGTAATTCTTCCACCTCAGCCTCCCAAGTAGCTGAGACTACAGGTATGCTTCACCACACCAGCTGATTTTTCTTTTTCTTTCTTTTCTTTTCTTTTTTTTTTTTTTGAGACGGAGTTTCGCTCTTGTTGCCCAGGCTGGAGTGCAATGGCGCGATCTCGGCTCACCGCAACCTCCGCCTCCTGGGTTCAGGCAATTCTCCTGCCTCAGCCTCCTGAGTAGCTGGGATTACAGGCACACGCAACCATGCCCAGCTAATTTTTAGTATTTTTAGTAGAGACGGGGTTTCACCATGTTGACCAGGATGGTCTCGATCTCTTGACCTCGTGATCCACCCGCCTCGGCCTCCCAAAGTGCTGGGATTACAGGCTTGAGCCACCGCGCCCGGCTCTTTTCTTTCTTTTTTTTAATTTTTTTATTTTTTTGGTTGGTGTTTGTAGAAATTGTCTCACTGTATTGCCCAGGCTGGTGTCAAACTCCTGGGCTCAAGCAATCTTACTGCCTTGGCCTCCAGAACTGCTGGTATTACAGGTTGAGCCACTGCATCTGGCCCTAGTTTACCTTTTAAAATACAGTTTTTAGACAGCCATTCATCAAAACTGAGGGTATTGACGGCATTGGAGCTAATCATGATGGAGTGTTTATTTTATTTTATTTTATTTTTTTGAGACGGAGTTTCACTCTTGTTACCCAGGCTGGAGTGCAATGGCGCGATCTTGGCTCACTGCAACCTCCGCCTCCTGGGTTCAAGCAATTCTCCTGCCTCAGCCTCCTGAGTAGCTGGGATTACAGGCACGCACCACCATGCCCAGCTAATTTTTTGTATTTTTTAGTACAGACGGGGTTTCACCATGTTGACCAGGATGGTCTCGATCTCTTGACCTTGTGATCCACCCGCCTCGGCCTCCCAAAGTGCTGGGATTACAGGCTTGAGCCACTGCGCCCAGCTGATGGAGTGTTTATTTAATCAGTATTTATTATATGCTATGTTCCAGACTCTGCTAGGCAGCAAAAATAGATAGGATTCCTGTCCTTATGGTGCTTAGCATGAAAAAGTCATAAATAATTGCAAAATTTAGAACAATAGGAAATATGACAGGTGGATTCTGTCTGACAGTCTATGAGATTGGAGTAGAGGATGGTACAAGAAGGAATGCTCGGAGCAACTGAGAGGACATACATCTGAAAGGGGAGGAGTCAATTATATGAGCAGGTGGAGGGTGCCCTTAGATGTGAGGGAACAACCGATACCACTTTATGGAAGAATTGTAAGCTCCTGCAGTTACAGCATGGGGAATATTATTTCATCTTCTAAGATAAGGCTGGAGATGTAGGTAAGAGCCAAACTCCTGGGATCTGAAGTGTGCGTTGTAGTACTGAGACAGGGTGTCACTCTGTCACCCAGGCTGGAATACAGTGGTGCCACCACGGCACCTGAGTGGCTGGGACCACAAGTGCACACTGCCACTGTTTTTGTCGAGACACGCTCTTGTTTTGTTGCCCAAGCTAGTCTAGAAAGAACTCCTGGGCTCAAACAATACTGTCACCTCAGCCTCCCAAAGTGTTTGGATTCCAGGCATGAGCCACTGTGCCCAGCCTATGAGTAGTTTTTAGATGATTATGATTATATTACAGCTTTTGGAAGATATTTTGTAATCCTAACCATGGGAAAAGGGGGACTTGGCTGGATGGCGTGGCTGATGCCTGTAATTCCAGCACTTTTGGAGGCCGGGTACGGCAGATCACCTGAGGTCAGGAGTTTGAGATCAGCCTGGCCAACATAATGACCCCCCATCCCTACTAAAAATATAATTAACCGGGCATGTTGGCTCACCCCTGTAATCCCAGCTATTCAGGAGGCTGAGGCAGGAGAATTCCTTGAACCTGGGAGGTGGAGGTTGTAGTGAGCTGAGATTGCACCACTGCACTCCAGCCTGGGCTACAGAATGAGACTCTGCCTCAAGAAAAAGTTTCCTTTCCAAAAAGGGGGGACAAAAATAATACTGAACCAAAACCAATCCTCTTTTTTTGTTGGGACATGGTCCCATTGCCCAGGCTGGAGCATAGTGGCATGATGACAGCTCACTGCAGCCTCAGCCTCCTGGGCTCAGGTGATCCTCCCACCTCAGCCTCCTGAGTAGCTGGGACCACAAGAGCATACTGCCACCAGGCCTGGCGATTTTTTAATTTTTTTGTGGAGACACATTCTTGGTTTGTTGCCCAGGCTGGTATTGAACTCTAGGGCTCAAGTGATCCACCCACCTCGGCCTCCCAAAGTGCTGGAATTACAGCCATGCACCACCCTTCCCATTCTTTAAAACCAATCTTTTCTTCATAACGAATAAATCTTTCGCCTTTTACTAAAAAAAAAAACAAAAAACAAAACAAAAAAAAAACAATCTTTTTAAATCCAGTAGTTAATCTGTAGTATATGGTGGTTTTAATTAAATTATGCTTTCAGCGAGTTTTGAGCATGATGGTTAGGCACAGGGCTAAAAATCATATCTGCCCCTTTTTTTTCTTATCTTGATTCTTGTGTCCTTAATCCAATTCATCATTCTCTTTCCCACCTGGACAATTGCCAAGTCACCACTATTGTGCTAAGCATCTGATTTCATTCAAGACTTTCTGTTTCCAGTCCTCACCAATAAGGTTTCCTGCTTACTGTAGAGGAATAAAAGCATTATGCTTGTCTTGACTGTTTATTACCTCTTAAAATGTTTCTTCTTCATTATCAATTTGCCATTTTTCTGTGAATCCAAAAAGACTGATAATTCATTTCTTCTTAAGCAAACCAGTTGTGTCCAGAAGTAATAACAAGCCCATAAATATGTCCTTTTTCTTTTCTTTTTTTTTTTTTTTTTTTGTTTTTTGATAGGGCGTCTTGGTCTGTCTCCCAGACTGGAGTGCAGAGGTGTGATCTCGGCTCACTGCAACCTCTGCCTCCTGGGTTCAAGCAATTCTGCCTTAGACTTCTGAGTAGCTGAGATTATAGGTACCCACTACTACGCCCAGCTAATTTTTGTATTTTCAGTAGAGATGGTTCACCATGTTAGTCAGGCTGGTCTTGAACTCCTGACCTCCAGGAGAGGTCAGGCTCCATCTCACCTAGGCCTCCCAAAGTGTTGGGATTACAGGCGTGAGTCACCTCGCCTGGCCATAAATATGTCTTGAAGGTTGTAGAATTTGAATGTCTGTCAAAACTTTTCCCACCCCTGGCCAGTCATGGTGGCTCATGCCTGCAATCCCAACATTTTGGGATGCCAAGGTAGGTGGATCACTTGAGGTCAGGACCAGCCTGGCCAACATGGTGAAACCCTATCTCTACTAAAAATGCAAAAATTAGCCAGATGTGGTGGTGGGCACCTGTAATCCCAGGTACTCAGTAGGCCAAGGTAAGAGAATTGCTTAAACCCGGGAGGTGGAGGTTACAGTAAACTGAGAACATGCTGTTGCACTCCAGCTTGGGCAACAGAGAGAGACTCCATCTCAAAACACACAAACGAAAAAATGTTGAAAGGGTGAGTTAGTTTGTCATGTTAAGATTGATACTTTTATTCATAATTTTAAAATTGCATATTTTTTTTTTTTTTTTTTTTTTTTTGAGACGGAGTTTTGCTCTGGTTACCCAGGCTGGAGTGCAATGGCGCGATCTCGGCTCACCACAACCTCTGCCTCCTGGGCTCAGGCAATTCTCCTGCCTCAGCCTCCTAAGTAGCTGGGATTACAGGCACGCGCCACCACGCCCAGCTAGTTTTTTTGTATTTTTAGTAGAGACGGGGTTTCACTATGTTGACCAGGATGGTCTCAATCTCTCAACCTCGTGATCCACCCGCCTCGGCCTCCCAAAGTGCTGGGATTACAGGCTTGAGCCACCGCGCCCGGCCTAAAATTGCATATTTTTATGAATTACATATATCTGATAAAATATTAAAATGTACTAATGTGTTTGGGAATGAGACCAACTTCAAGATATTAGATACTTTTTAATTTTAGGGGAAGGAGGGAGGGAAGTGAGTAAATAGGGGTACATACATAGGGCCTTCTATATAATGGCTTTAAAGTTTTCAGACAGGAATAGTGAAAACTTACTTTTTTTGTTGTTTTTTTTTAAGTCCGGGTCTCACTCTTTTGCCCAGGCTGGAGTGCAGTGCCGTGATTTCGGCTCACTGCAAACTTCACCTCCCAGGTTCAAGTGATTCTTGTGCCTCAGCCTCCTGAGTAGCTGGGACTACAGGCAAAAGCCACCATGCCTGGCTGATTTTTTTTTTTTTTTTTTTGAGACAGTTTCACTGTGTCACCCAGGCTGGAGTGCCGTGGCACAATCTCAGCTCACTGCAACCTTCACATCGTGGGTTTAAGCGATTCTCCTGCCTCAGCCTCCCAAGTAGCTGGGATTACAGGCATGGGCCACAATGCCTGGCTAATTTTATATTTTTAGTAGAGACGGGGTTTCTCCATGTTGGTCAGTCTGGTCTCGAACTCCCCACCTCAGGTGATCTGTTCACCTCGGCCTCCCAAAGTGCTGGAATTACAGGCATGAGCCACCACACCTGGCCTCTAGTTCTTAAATCTAGATTATGGGATGTGTACACAGGTTAAATTATCTATGTTTGGAAATATTTTCAAATAGAATTTTTAAAAGTTTAAAGGGGACTTCTGGTCCCCTTTCAGTCTGGAACGTAAGAATCTCGGATGTTGGCACTTTATCCTAACAAGTCAAAACCTGAACAGACTGGTGAGGAACAGTGGCTCTGTCTGTAATCCAAGCATTTTGGGAGGCCAAGGCAGGAGGATCACTTGAGCCCAGAAGTTTGAGACCAGCCTGGGTGAAATGGTGAAATCCCATCTCTACCAAAAATTAAAAAGTTAGCTGGGTATGGTGGTGTGCGCTTATAGTCTCAACTACTCTGGGGCTGAGGTGGGAGGATCACTTGAGCCTGGTGGGTGGAGATTGCAGTGAGCCAAGATCACAACTCTGCACTCCAGCCGGGGGGATACAGTGAGACCGCCTCAAAACAACAAAAAAATCTGCTCTGCAAAAGAAACTGTTGAGAGAAGAAAATACAAGCCACAGACTGGGGGAAAAATTGCCAAAGATGTATCTGGTAAGTGACTGTCATCTAATATGCACAAAGAACTTAAAAAAAATTTTTTTTTAATTTTTTGAGATGGAGTTTCGCTCTTGTTACCCAGGCTGGAGTGCAATGGCATGATCTCGGCTCACCGCAACCTTCGCCTCCTGGGTTCAAGCAATTCTCCTGCCTCAGCCTCCTGAGTAGCTGGGATTACAGGCACGTGCCACCATGCCCAGCTAATTTTTTGTATTTTTAGTGGAGACGGTGTTTCACCATGTTGACCAGGATGATCTCGATCTCTTGACCTCGTGATCCACCCACCTCGGCCTCCCAAAGTACTGGGATTACAGGCTTGAGCCACCGCGCCCGGCCCAAAAAAAATTTTTTTAATAAGCTGGTAGTGGTAGTGTATACCTATAGTCCCAGGTACTTGGGAAAGTGCGGTGGGAGGATCGCTTGAGCCTGGGAGTTTGAGGCTATAGTTCACTACAGCCTGGGTGATAAAGCTAGATCCTGTCTCAAAAAAAAAGAAAAAGTTAAAGACCTTAACAAACACCTTGCCAAAAAATACATATATATGGAAAATAAGTATTTGAAAAAAGGTGCTCCATATTATATGTCATCAGGAAAATGTGAATTGAAACAACATACCTCTACACCTAATGAGAATAGCCAAAGTTCAGAACCCTGACACCATCAAATGCTAGCAGAATGTGGAGCAACATGACTTCCCATTTATTGCTGGTGGGAATGCAAAATGGTACAGCCACTTTGGAAGACCATTTGATAGTTTTCCATAAAACTAAACATATCACCATGCAGTCTAGCAATCATGTTTCTTAGTATTTACCCAAAGGAGTTAAAAATGTGTTCATACAAAACCCTGTACATGGGGCTGGGGGTAGTGGTTCATGCCTGTAATCCCAGCGTTTTGGGAGGCCAAGGTGGGCAGATCATGAGATCAGATCAAGACCATCCTGGCCAATACGGTGAAACCCCATCTCTACTAAAAATACAAAAATTATCTGGGCATGGCAGTGCATGCCTGTAGTCCCAGCTACTTGGGAGACTGAGGCAGGAGAACTGCTTAAACTCGGGAGGCAGAGGTTGCAGTGAACAGAGATTGGGCCACTGCACTCCAGCCTGAGCAACAGAGCAAGACTCTGTCTTAAAAAACAAACAAACAGGCCGGGCTCGGCCACCGCGCCCGGCCCCTATTTTTCATGTTTTTGACATTCTTTGAACATTTCATCTTCTGTTTGAAGTTTAGAATCAGCTTGTCAAGTTAGAATTTGTAAAAATTACAATGAGGCTGGACACAGTAGCTAAAGCTTCTAATCCCAGCACTTTGGGAGGCCCAGGTGGGTAAATCACTGGAGGTCAGAAGTTTGAGACCAGCCTGGCCAACATGGTGAAACCCTGTCTTTCTAAAAATACAAAAATTGGCCAGGCACGGTGAGTCATGCCTGTAATCCCAGCCCTTCTGGAGGCCAAGGCAGGTGGATCACCTGAGGTCAGGAGTTCAAGACCAACCTGGCCAATAATGAAACCCCACTTTACTAAAAATACAAAAATTAGCCAGGAGTGGTGGCATACACCTGTAGTACCAACTACTTGGGAGGCTGAGGCAGGAGAATCGCTTGAACCCAGGAGTTGGAGGTTGCAGTGAGCAAGCTCACATCACTGCACTCCAGCCTGGGTCATAGAGCAAGACTCTGTCACACACACACACACAAATTAGCTGGGCATGGTGGTGGGTGCCTGTGGTCCCCCAGCTACTAGGGAGGCTGAGGCAGGAGAATTGCTTGAACCTGGGAGGCAGAGGTTGCAGTGAGCCAAGACTGCACCACTACACTCCAGACTGGGCAGCAGAGTGAGACCCTGTCTCAAAAAAAAAAAAAAAATTACCATGAGATTCTGGTAAATATTGCATAGATTTTTTACTGATTAAGTTTTAGAGTATTGATACCTTCATGATATTGAGTCTTCTCTTCTAGAAATGGGTAATTATTTAGGTATTCTTTTGTTTGTTTTTCTGCTAGGTCTTCTTTTGGATCAGTTGGTTGCAGGTTTTTTTCCTTTCGTGTAGGTTTGTACATTTCTTGCTGGGGATATTCCTATTTATGTTATGTTTTGGTATAATTATGAATGGATTTCACCTTTTTAAAAAATATTTATTTATTTATTTATTTTAAAGATGGGTTTTCACCATGTTGGTCAGGCTGGTCTTGAACTCCCGACCTCAGGTGATCCGCCCACCTTGGCCTCCAAGGTGCTTGGATTACAGGCATGAGCCACCACGCCCAGCCTAAGATTTTGCCTTTCAATGGAATTTCTATAAGACAAGAAAGTTAGTTGTTTTTATATGTTGACCTAATTTTAAGCTACTTTATATAACTCTTAATAATATTCTGTCAGAACTAGAATTTAAATTCTATATAAATATGGACCTTATTCAAACTCTATCCCTAGCACCTAGACAATCCCTAACATGTTACATTAACTTAATATATTTTTTATTTTTATTTATTTATTTATTTTTAGCGGGAATCTTGCTATGCCACCCAGGCTGGAGTGCGGTGGCACAGTCTCTGCTCACAGCAACTTCCGCCTCCTGGGTTCAAGCAATTCTTTGTCTCAGCCTCCCGAATAACTGGGGTTATAGGCACTCACTACCACACCCAGCTAATTTTTGTATCTTTATTGGAGGCTGGGGTTTAACCATCTTGGGATTACAGGTGTGAGCCACCACGCCCAGTTGTTTATATGTATTTTAATGAACAAATGATGGTATTTTAGTTGATTCTGTTGCATTTTCTGGGTAGACAATATTTCCAATTTTTCAGCTATTGTAATCATGAGACTTGGTAGATTGCTCAGAAATTCATGTTTTGAAGTACCCTTTCTTCTATGTATACATCAGTATTAGATAAAATAGAAAAGGTAATTAGCTGGGCATGGTGGCACGTGCCTGTAATCCCAGCTACTCAGGAGGCTGAGGCAGGAGAATTGCCTGAGCCCAGGAGGCGGAGGTTGCGGTGAGCCGAGATCGTGCCATTGCACTCCAGCCTGGGTAACAAGGGCGAAACTCCGTCTCAAAAAAAAAAAAAAAAAAAAAAATAGAAAAGGTAAAGTTACAAAGCTATGACATGCAGAAACAAGAACTATTTCTTTGTACTTGTAACAGTGTTTAGATGCTGGGCAGAATGGTTCATATTTGAAATCCCAGCACTTTGAGAGGCCCAGATGGGAGGATTGCCAAGCATTTGAGAACATCCTGGGCCACATAGGGAGACCCTTGTCTCCACCAATAGTAAAATAATTAGCCAGGCTTGAGTCCAGGAGGTTGAGGATGCAGTGAACTATGATCATGCCACTGCACTGCAGCCTGGCTGATAGTGAGACTCTGTCTCTAAAGAAGAAAAAAAAGACAATATAATTTTTAATTTTAATTTTATTTATTGGTGCACCCTATCACCAGACTGGAGTGTAGTGGCAAGTTCTCAGCTCACTGCAACCTCCAACTCCCTGGTTGAAGTGATTCTCCTGCCTCAGCCTCCAGAGTAGCTGGGATTACAGGCATGGGCCACCATACCCAGCTAATTTTTGTATTTTTAGTAGAGATGGGGTTTCACCATGTTGGCCAGGATGGTCTTGATCTCCTGATGTCATGATACACCTGCCTTGGCCTCCCAAAGTGCTGGGATTACAGGCATGAGCCACCTTGCCCAGCCAAAACTGATTATTTTTAGAAACAATACCTGAAAACTTCTCAAATTTGATAAGGAATATTAATGTGCATATTCAAGGTCAATTAACTCCAAGAAGAATGAGCTCACAGAGATCCACACCTAGGCACAGTATAGTCAAACTGCCAAAAGACAAAAACAGAGAGAGAATATTGAATGCAGGGAAAAAAAAAAAAAAGAAACAACTCTTCTTGTATAAGGGATCCTCAACAAAATTAACGGCTGACTTCTCTTCAGAAATCATGGGGCCCAGGAGGCAGTGGAACAACATTCAAAGTGCTAAAAAATATTGTTAACCAACAATTCCATATCCACAAAACTATATCTCAAAAATGAAGGAGAGGCCAGGTGTGGTGGCTCATGCCTGTAATCTCAGAACTTTGAGCGGCTAAGGAGAGGATCACTTGGGTCCAAGAGTTTGAGACCAGCCTGGGCAACATAGTGGGATCTCATTTCTACAAAAAAGTAAAACATCAGCCAAGTGTAAGGGCATGCATTTACAATACCAGCTACTTGGGAGTCTGAGGTGGGAGGATTACTTAGCCCAATAAGTTGAAGTTGTAGCAAGTCAACATTGTGCCACCGCACTCCAGCCTGAATGACAGAGGAAGACCCTGTTTCAAAACAAAACAAAACAAAAAAGATGGAGAAATGCGACATTCTCAGATAAACAATAACTGGATTTGTCACTTGCCCCACAATTTGAGCCATTCAGGCTGAAATGAAAGATTATTAGACAATAACCTGAGTTCATGTGAAGAAAGAAACTACATTGGTAAAGATGCTGGGCACCGTGGTTCACACCTGTAATCCCAGCACTTTGGGAGACCGAGGCCGGGAATCACTTGAGGTCAGGAGTTTGAGACCAGCCTGGCCAACATAGTGAAACCACATCTCTACTAAAAATACAAAAATTAGCCAGTTGCAGTGGTAGGTGCCTGTAACCACAGCTACTTGGGAGGCTGAGGCAGGAAAATTGTTTGAACCCAGGAGGTAGAGGTTGTAGTGAGTTGAGATCGCACCACTGCACTCCAGCCTGGGTGACAGACGGAGACTCTGTCTCAAAAAAAGAAAAAAGTTGGCCAGGCGCGGTGGCTCACACCTGTAATCCTAGCACTTTGGGAGGCCAAGGTGGGTGGATCACCTGAAGTCAGGAGTTCAAGACCAGCCTGGCCATCATGCTGAAACCCCATCTTTAAAAAAATAAATTAAAAAATTTAAAAAAAAATAAATAATAAAAAATAAAAGAAAAAAGTAACACGGTATAAACAGTATATTTTTCTTTGGCAAGTTTTTTTTTTTTTTTCGAGTCGGAGTTTCGCTCTTGTTACCCAGGCTGGAGTACAATGGCGCAATCTCGGCTCACCGCAACCTCCGCCTCCTAGGTTCAAGCAATTCTGCCTCAGCCTCCCGAGTAGCTGGGACTGCAGGCGCACGCCACCATGCCCAGTGAATTTTTGTATTTTTAGTATTATAGGCGTAAGCCACCGCGCCCGGCCCTTTGTCAAGTTTAAAAAATTTTTCTTCCAAAGCATGAGCCACCACACCTGGCCTAGGAGAAAAATTTAATGTTAGACTTTTAAAATAGCCAAAGAAAGAATAGCAGTACAATTTGTACCTTCCAAACCAGAAGAATAAAGTAAAGAAGTACTATCTAACACTTCACTAATTTGACAGTAGAGAAAGAAAGGGAAAAGAGAAAAGACAGAGAATGATAACCAGAAAACATTTAATAAAGATGAAGAAATAAGTCCTAATATATCAATAATCATATTAAACGAACATAAATGGTTTTAGTTAATTTGTTACAGAGTTACAGCCAAAGTTGGAAATAAAAATTAAAAAAAGCAAATAGTAATTAAAGAGGCTGGTACAACAATAATAATATCGAGATAAAAAGAATTTAAGGTGAAGAATGAATCATTAGAAATAAAGACAGCCGGGCGCAGTGGCTCACGCCTGTAATCCCAGGACTTTGGGAGGCCGAGGCGGGTGGATCACGAGGTCAAGAGATCGAGACCATCCTGGTCAACATGGTGAAACCCCGTCTCTACTAAAAATACAAAAAATTAGCTGGGCATTGTGGTGCATGCCTGTAATCCCAGCTACTCAGGAGGCTGAGGCAGGAGAATTGCCTGAACCCAGGAGGCAGAGGTTGCAGTGAGCCGAGATCGTGCCATTGCACTCCAGCCTGGGTAACAAGAGCGAAACTCCATCTCAAAAAAAAAAAAAAAAAAGATAATTTAGAGAGGATCCAAGGCTGGATGTGGTGGCTCACGCCTGTAATCCCAGCACTTTGGGAGGTTGAGGTGGGAGGATCTCTTAAGTTTGTTCTAAGCTTCTTTAATTTTAAATAAACATTTTACTTTAGAATGGTTTAAAACTTACTGAAAAGCTACAAAGACAGTACAGAGAATTCCTGTGTATGCTTCATCCAGTTTTCACTTTTTTTTTTTTTTAGACAGTTTCAACTCTTTTTTGAAACCTTGGACCCTCTTTATATTAAATTAAAATTAATGTTTTGGAACACCTATCAGGCCATATACGGAGGAGGATGAGATAAAGTAAGTTCCCTCCTTGTAAGTTGTTAGAAGTCTGGATAGGAAGAAATGGAGTCCCTTTCCATTGCCTTTTACTTTATTTTTCTTTTTTTTTTGAGACGGAGTTTTTGCTCTGTTTACCCAGGCTGGAGTGCAATGGCATGATCTCAGGTCACTGCAACCTCTCTCTGTCTCCTGGGTTCAAGTGATTCTTCTGCCTCAGCCTCCTGAGTAGCTGGAATTACAGGTGCCCGCCACCAAGCTAGGCTAATTTTTGTAGTTTTAGCAGAGACGGAATCTCACTATGTAGGCCAGGCTGGCCTTAAACTCTTGACCTCAGGTTATCCATCCTCCTCTGCCTCCCAAAGTGCTAGGACTACAAGTGTGAGACACCGCGCCCGGCCTGCCTTTGTCTTTTTAAAAGCTAAAACTGAAACAGAAACAGAGAGCTCCTGGCAGTTGGGACCAAGAGCCACCGTGAAGGAGGTGGCCTGTGATTACGTTTTTATAAATGGGCAGGTATTAATTGATCAGGGGAAATGGAGTAAAGGACACGACAAAGACATACATTGCTAAGTCTAGAATTGGAAAAAGTAAGGCCCGGGGCCCCTGAACACTTGCTCGAGAGTGAAGGGTAAATGCTACACACTACTGTGGTAAAGCCGACAGTCCACACCGTGAGCCCATTTCGCGCAGGGAAATTCGGGTGGTGGGCTTGGGCCCGTGGTTCTGGCAGCTCTCCGGTAGAGGGCGCCATAAGCACGTGCGTCCTCAGCCTGACTGGGCTGCGGAGGCGGTGCGTCCTCCGGCCTAGGGGCGGGGCCGCCGCGGTCACGTGACCTTTGCTCATGGCGGCGGCGGCGGCGGCGGCGGCTGCGGCGGCTGTGCTGGTGGCGTTCGGCGGCCGGAGCCGGATCCTGTAGCCGGGTGTGGGCCAGCGTCGGTCCGTCCGTCCTTCGGCCCCCTCTCTTGTCTTCCGGAGTGTGGCTGACGGAGCCGGGATGGCGGAACGAGGCCTGGAGCCGTCGCCGGCCGCGGTGGCGGCGCTGCCGCCTGAAGTGCGGGCGCAGCTGGCAGAGCTGGAGCTGGAGCTCTCGGAGGGTAGGAGCCGGGCGGGGGAGCGGGCGCCCGGGGCCCTGCGGATCGCGGCGACTCGAGAGACAGGTCCCGCCGCGCGCCCTGGTGGCCTGGCGGCGAGGGGAACGAGGGTGCATAGAACCTGGCCTGGCACTCCACGACCGTCTTCCCTCGTCTCCCACCCCGCTAAGTGGTTTTCCGTGGCTTTCATTGTTTTCCCTTGGAGGGGGCTAAGTAAGGGGTTGTGGGAGAGGTCTTCCCGGGCCCACACTGCTTCTGCGCTTCCTGCCCCCCAAACCCGAGACAAAGCTGCGCCCTCCCGCTTCTGCCCGGGCGTCTGGGCAAGGTGGGGTGAGGGGGAGGGCTGCGAGGAGGGCTGCTGACAGCTTTTCCCTCTCCTGTCCCCTCTTCGTGGAGGGCTCCACGCCTTGTTCTAGCCCCGCTTCTCCCTTTTAAAAAGAGAAAGACACATGGGAAATCCGCAGCGGCATTTCTTCTCTCTCTTTTAACAATGCGAGATGCCTCCCCAGTGACAGGAGTGAGACAGAAGCGGGTGAGCCATTGAGGGTCCTAGGGGAGATGAGAAGCAGTGGCAGTAACCCAGAGAGATACACGGTGCTGCTTTTAGACCACCTTTGTCCTAAGAGGTTTTTTTTATCCTGGTGCCTTGTTATTCGGGCTACATTTTCCGCATCTGGTCACCTTTTGGAGTCTTCGAAGAGGGAAGGAGAGGAGGCTACCGGTTACTTGCAAAGCCTGGCTGGCATCCTTTCTTTTGACAGTAGATTGGGACAGGGAGGGTTCGATTTATTTTGAGAATTTTAAAAAATGGAATAAATCAAGCCACTGTTATTAGAGAACTCCTAGTACAACAATGAGAAAAACACAGTGCTCTGTTGTGGGCATGTGATCAGGCTTGTTGGGCAGTTGTGATCAGTTCTCTGTAAAGTTCCTGTTTTTATCACTGGCTGCCCCTGAGACAAAAGCAGCATTTTTTCCAAGTCTAATACCAGTACTTTGATTGTGTCTCCAGAGTTGCATATTCTTACTGAGTTCCTTGTAGAAGGCCCTCTTCACTAGCATTTTTCAAGTGGTTCCAAAAACTCTTGATTGGAAAAGAAGACTGTGACCAGCTCCCCGGAGCTTATTAAACATTACATATTGTTTACTTATTAAGGCATTATGGTTCCCTCCCCTCTGAGACTCCTTTACAATGAAAAACCAAAAGTAGACTTGAATGTTATAAATCCTGTTGGGCATTGAAGGAAATAATTACTTTTCATAACCCTTTTTGGTTTTCCCAATGTGTAAGGAAGTGCTGTTTTTACCCGCACTTAACTACCAACGTATCATTTTTCAGTTAATCAGTTGGGAAGTTCTTTGGCCAGCCCGGGCAATCACTGGTATTAGATTAGTTTGTTTCTGTGAAGTGCTTAAGAAGATAGGAATCCTTTGGGCTTGTCTGCCCAGTTATACCTTTGGTTGAAATATTCACCAGGTGAACCCGTTTGCTATAGACTTGAATAGCTGGGCCTTAATTTGTTTAAATGTAAATTTCTTTAAGTCCCCGCCCCCCTTCGAAAATCGACTGTTTTTTTTGTATTACCATCAATTCTATCTCTCAAGATACCTCCTTTTTCTCCTGGACCAAAGCATTGACATTAAGTCTGTGTTGATTTGCATTAAAATCTGACTTTTAAAACTGCTATTTGAGAGTAACGTATCAGCCAGCTTTGATTAGCCAGAAGAGAGAGGTTTGCCGGGATGCTTGCGTCAGAGGTAGATTAAAAATAGGAGTTGATTGCTTTCATACGGAGAGGGAAATCCTGGACGCTCCTTATTCTGGGTATATCTGCTTCCAGCTGATTGTTGTTTACATCTCTGAGTGTTTCTAGACATCTCTAGATGTCTAGAAACATTCTGAGGAACTATTTCTAGGACCCACAACTGATTAGCTCACCTCTTTCTCCTTCACAAAGGTGTGAAACTTCTACAAATCGTGAACGCCAAGGCATAAACGTTTTAAGGACAAGTGCTTTCCAATGCAGGATTATTTTGGTTGGCACATGACTTAGTTTGAATTTGTTTCTTACGGATTTATACTACGCTATCCCGTATTTTATCTCTTTTAGCAGTGGATGACTCTGGAAAAAATGCAATTGAAAACTTGGGACTGCAGGTGTCAGCATATTGGTCATGTTTCTTGCTGAAAATACAGGGGAGGGTTGACCGAAGATGTAGATGGACATTAGGAATTCAAGTGAAGTTAAAATAATTCAATAGTCCCCATATCTATGTAATATGGTGTTACTTGTGATTGTCTGTAGCATATTTGGAACTAAGTGTTATTTGTTTTGCATTTTCTTTCCAGTTACTGCTCTAGCAAAAGTACTTCGCTTTTTTTTTTTTTTAAATGCTTTTCTTTTGTTCGTTTGTTTTTTGAGACAGAGTCTCAAACTGTTGCCCTTTTCATGGCAACCTCCGCCTCCCAGGCTCAAGCAGTCCTTCTGTCTCAGCCTCGAGAGCAGCTGGGATTACAGGCAGAGCACCACTGCTGCCCAGCTAATTTTTTTGTATTTCTAGTAGAGATGGGGTTTCACCATGTTGGCCAGGCTGGTCTTAAACTCTTGACCTCAAGTGATCCACTTGCTTCAGCCTCCCAAAGTGCTGGGATTACAGGGAAGAGTCACCGCTAAAGATGCTTTTAACTATGTATTTAGCATGCCTTGCTGACACTGGTGCACTCATTTCTCTGTTTTAATTCTTTTTTTTTTGAGACGGAGTTTCGCTCTTGTTGCCCAGGCTGGAGTGCAATGGCGCGATCTCGGCTCACCGCAACCTCCGCCTCCTGGGTTCAGGCAATTCTCCTGCCTCAGCCTCCTGAGTAGCTGGGATTACAGGCACACGCCACCATGCCCAGCTAATTTTTTGTATTTTTAGTAGAGACGGGGTTTCACCATGTTGACCAGGATGGTCTCGATCTCTTGACCTCGTGATCCACCCGCCTCGGCCTCCCAAAGTGCTGGGATTACAGGCTTGAGCCACTGCGCCCGGCCTATTTTAATTCTTTTTAAGGTTCAGACTGTCATTGGTCTTAATCATAGCAATAATCTGAGCTGTATACTGTTAAAGAATTTTCTTTGTGCTTGCATTTGTTTTCAGCTGCAGGCTTTGGTCATAGATCAGCCAACTCTGTGCTGAGATGCAGGTTTGTGCCTGCTGTGGGCTGTTTGCCGCAGAGCGTGTTGCAGAGCTGTGTGATGTGTCTGGTGCTTCAGGCAGGTCACCAGGCATCTTCGTGGTTAAAACCTGCTTCTGTCACAAAAAGAACAGCCTGAAACTGTCTGGAAATCATTTAGAAATTGAATTTACAAATAAGGATGACCTTTTCTATAGATGAGCTGAATAGGTAGAAGGTTTCTGCAAGTATTTATGTGATTGAAATGTTTAATGATCCACATATATGCTTGACAGTAAGCTCTGTTGTTTGAATTTATTATATGGTCTAGTCAAATGTATGCACGTCAAATAGCACAAATGGTGAGAATTAATTTGCTTCAGTCTGTCCAATACTACGTTATATTTGTGTAATGGTCTTTCTTTGTATTATCATTTGAGCTTCACTCACCCCCGACCCTTTCCTTTTTTTTTTTTTTTGGCTTAACAGAAGGGAAACTTGTACTCAGAAATACTGTTTTGTCTAAAGTTGCATACCTAATAAGTGTCATTATCCTAAGCTGCTATGTGATGATGACATTGGAATGATTTAAATATCTGTACTGTCGTTGCACAAGCTGTTAACTAATTTTTACTCTAAGGAAATGCTACAAACAGTTCTATACTACAGTGTTGATTCTCCCTTTGAAATCTCTTTCAAATCCATCATTTATGCATTCAGTTCAGCAGACATTTATTTTGTGCCTACTGTGTGCAAGTGAGCAGGATACCACGGTAGCTTTCAAGAAGCTCTGAGTCTGGCAGGGAAATTTGAAAAATGTCAACAAAAGAGTGCATGACCATGGTGGAGTTATGTATAGGGGCCACCTTCTAAGAAAAGAGGAAGCTCTCTGCTTTATCGTTGTTGTGAGAAACAGAAGAGAATTATAAATATGAGATCAGATTGTGTGGCCAGTAGAGAGGGCTGTGATTTAGCCTGTGCAGTTCAGTCATAAGTGCAATGCAAAGAAGAATGTTCCCGTACTTCTGTGGCACGCAGGAAGGAGCTCAAGTCTTTCAGTGTGTGAGAACAGTCCAAAGATGACAACTGGAAAGGTATTTAAGATAAAATAACACTCACAGGAAGGGACCCTCCCTTTTCTTCTTTGAATACTTCTCTGAGCACAAACAACATAGTCCCATCCTACCTTTCTCCTGCCTGTTTGGTCACGTAGCTCTGTGGTCCTGAAAGCATGGCAGAGGGTCTCCCATGAAGGTGAAAGGATAAGAGGAGGCTGCTTCCTAGGAATTGCAGTGACTTTAGGAGTGGGGCAGAGGTAGGAGAGTTGAAGATGAAAAGGAAGAGATGCTGGATAAAGATTTTACAGTCTCAGAAAGAGGCAGATAGACTTAAGCCACCATAAAACTGGTCCGTTCCTCCTGCTTTACCTGTCATGGGAAATGGGGCCGCTTTTCCCAAAATACCTAGCTTAGTCATAGATTCATAGGATAATAGGATACACCTTTAGCAGAAAGTTCTGTCTAAGCAGCTGTAGCACTTGATGCTAGGAGTATTAAGGAAAACCGGAATGTAGATTTTAAATAACCAAGAATGTGCATTATCTAAGCGATCTGCCTCCGGAACTTGCGTATGTGTTTTTGGTGGGCAGCAGCTCATCATCAGGATTACTGTCAGAGCCTGTGACACATTCCTTTGAAAACCCTCATGGTGACAGATTTCAATTCTTTGAGGGTAGAGTTTCATTTATAGGTCACTCGGAATCAAGTAGAGAAAAGCTGGTTGAAATTCTTTTGGAGCCCAAACTTTTTGTGACTGAAGAAACTAGAGTGATTATAAACTGATTTTAGTTGTGATTGTCAAAAAATCAGAATGATTGTAAACTGGTTTTGAGGGAAGTTCCAGAAGAGAAGTTACACATTCACTGGAAGAATGATTCACCTTATTGAAAAGAGTGGCCTGTTTGGATACCCTTGTTCTGGTTTAGGCAAATGGCTGTGTATTTTGAAAAATTTATCTTGTTGTTTGACAGCCCCATGGCATTGAGCTGGATTTTTGAATAAGATAAATCATTAACCTGTCACACTTAGCTCAGCCCTTGGTTCTGACGTTCCGTCCTAGCCTCTGTAAGACTTAGCACCTCAGGGTTGAAAGTTCAGATGACTGACTAAAAATAGGGCCTTCATACTATATTTGTGTTATAATTACTAGAGTTCTCCATGCTTCTCTCATGTGACTAATTCAGGGATACTCTTTGAAAATGCTCCTTCTTGCTTGTCTGCACAGTTTCTCATAATTCTTTTTCTTTTTTTAGACAAGTCTCTCTCTGTTGCCCAGGCTGGAGTGCAGTGGCATAATCTAGGCTCACAACCTCTGCCTCCTGGGTTCAAGCGATTCTCCTGCCTCCGCCTCCCTAGTAGCTGGGATTATAGGTGCCTGCCACCAAGCCCAGCTATTATTTATATTTTTAGTAGAGATGGGGTTTCACCGTGTTGTCCAGGCTGTTCTCAAACTTCTGAACTCAGGTGATCCACCTGCTTTGGCCTCCCAAAGTGCTGGGATTACAGGCGTGAGCCACTGCGCCCGGCCTCAGAGTAAGCTCTTATAGAGGTCCTTCGTATCTGAAAGTTATTTTAAATAACTCCCAACCATTTATTTCTCTTTTTTTTTTTTTATTTTTAGCATCTTTATTTGAGAAGTCAATTCTGTAGATGGGTAACAATTCCAAGTGTTGATATATTCCAACCTCTATATACAGAAAATAACAAACTCAACCAGCCAGCCTCCCCACATACTCTTCCATCCACATCTGAACTGTCCATCACCATCAGTCCCTTGTACTTTCAAACCAGAGCTCAAGTGTAAACTGTTTTCCTTAGGGATCATTCCCCCCAACCCATGTTTTCTTCAGAGTTCGTTTTCCAGGACAGAAATATAGCCCCAGTTGAAGACGAGGTGGATGTAAGACAAGTACCATCCTAACCCTGGCTCACAGCCAAAGTCCATCATCCATTTTCAGCACCAAAGAGCAAGATATTCACCAAGTCTTGTTTTTGTAGCCCCCATCCAGAGACAGCACCACTGAAGGTTGCAAGACAGCTGGGTTCAGTGAAGTAGTTGAAAACAAAAGAAATATAGCACCATTGGAAAACAAAGGCCTACAGCCACACTTAATCAACTCCACGTTAGACAGACAGGAATTAGGGATCAGGACTTGCAACACAGATCAGTACAGAAGGCCAAAACAAAACCTTTAGCTACTATACAAAACGAGGAGTGCTCCAAGGCAGATTCAGTCAATTAAGAAAAAAAACATCACAACATCTCATGTTGTTTTAGGAATATGATAAATTTTTGGTCACTTCAATTTGAATTGAAAAATAAAGTCTCTGTCTTGGGGACTTGATTTTGGCATGAGACGGTTTTGTGTGATCATTTGAGAAGCAATATTTTGACATGATGGGCATGGGTTGAAGTTCTGGCTGTATCATTTATTAGCTCTGTGACTTTGGACAAACTAACCTCCTAAGTATGAGTTTCTTCAACACTTAAGAAAGGGATGACACGCTTCTTAGAGTTGTAAGGAGGTTTAAAGTAAGATAACAGAAAAGCCGAGTGTAGTATGGCAGCCGTGAGCAGTCAGCATGTGTAATCTTTACTGCTGCCGATAGTGAATGGATGCACAGAGACTAGAGACTTGGCAGTTTTTTTTTTTTTTTTTTGAGATGGAGTTTCGCTCTTGTTACCCAGCCTGGACTGCAATGGCGCAATCTTGGCTCATTGTAACCTCCGCCTCCTGGGTTCAGGCAATTCTTCTGTCTCAGCCTCCTGAGTAGCTGGGATTACAGGCACGCGCCACCATGCCCAGCTAATTTTTTGTATTTTTAGTAGAGACGGTGTTTCACCATGTTGACCAGGATGGTCTCGATCTCTTGACCTCGTGATCCACCCGCCTCAGCCTCCCAAAGTGCTGGGATTATAGGCGTGAGCCACTGCGCCCGGCCGAGACTTGGCAGTTTTTAATATCTTATGTTACTTAGTAGAATAAGGTTATATAGGAAGTGATGAATGGAATGAATTTGTGATATCTTTTTTAAAAGTAAGGCTTCCCTCCATCATCAGTTGTTCCTGTCGGCACCTATACCCTTAGTCCAGCACATGCTGGGTCACTGCCAGTAGTTGACTAGAGCAGAAGACTGGCTGGTCTGTTTCATACAGACATCTCACATATAGACATTTCTGAGCCTGTAGGTTTAGGCAAATGGCTGTGACATGAAAGTTTCTGAGACTTAGCATATACAGGCTATGAAAAGGCACATATGGATGTTTAGAACTTTCAGAAACTATGGTTTTTACTCTTTTCTTACCCCCCACTTGTCCTCAGTGAATACATCCTTTTAGTTTCTCTCTTTTTTTTTTTTTTTGAGACGGAGTTTCGCTCTTGTTGCCCAGGCTGGAGTGCAATGGCGCGATCTCGGCTCACTGCAACCTCCGCCTCCTGGGTTCAGGCAATTCTCCTGCCTCAGCCTCCTGAGTAGCTGGGATTACAGGCACGAGCCACCATGCCCAGCTAATTTTTTGTATTTTTAGTAGAGACGGGGTTTCACCATGTCGACCGGGATGGTCTCGAACTCTCGACCTTGTGATCCACCCGCCTCGGCCTCCCAAAGTGCTGGGATTACAGGCTTGAGCCACCGCGCCCGGCCTAGTTTCTCTTTCAAAAGTTTTCTGGCTGGGTGCGGTGGCTCACACGTGTGATCCCAGCACTTTGGGAGGCTAAGGATAATGGATCACCTCAGGTCAGGAGTTTGAGACCAGCCTGGCCAACATGGCAAAGTACTACTGGGTATTTTGACTTCCAATTTCAGACTACAGAGAGCCTGCTGGATTTGGAATATCTCTCTGCAGATGGAATATCTGGAATATTTGGAATATCTCTCTGTACACTGTGGACCATTCTTTTTTTTTTTTTTTTTTTGAGGCTGAGTCTTGCTCTGTTGCCCAGGCTGGAGCGCACTGGCATGATCTTGGCTTACCACAACCTCCACCTCCCAGGTTCAAGTGATTCTCCTGCCTCGGCCTCCCAGGTAGCTGGGACTACAGGTGCGTGCTACCATGCCCAGCAAATTTTTGTATTTTTAGTAGAGACAGGGTTTCACTATGTTGGCCAGGCTGGTCTTGAACTCCTGACCTTATGATCCACCCGCCTCCGCCTTCCAAACTGCTGGGATTATAGGCGTGGGCCACTGTGCCTTGCCTGGACCATTGTCTTTATGAAACTCTCCCCCTCCTAACCTTTGTTACATAGTTTCCTTCTGGCTTCTTTTTTTTTTTTTCTGAGACGGAGATTCGCTCTTATTACCCAGGCTGGAGTGCAGTGGCGCGATCTCAGCTCACCGCAACCTCTGCCTCCTGGGTTCAGGCAATTCTCCTGCCTCAGCCTCCTGAGTAGCTGGGATTACAGGCACGTGCCACCATGCCCAGCTAATTTTTTGTATTTTTTAGTAGAGATGGGGTTTCACCATGTTGACCAGGATGGTCTCGATCTCTTGACCTCGTGATCCACCCGCCTCGGCCTCCCAAAGTGCTGGGATCACAGGCTTGAGCCACTGCGCCCAACCCTTCTGGCTTCTTAACTCTTCTTGTCCTCTCTGGGGTTTCTTCTTTTTCTCCTGATGAGGGTATTTCTTGGATTTGTGTCTGTTCTTTACCTCACTTTATATACACTTGCTGAGTAATCTCATCTGTGCCCAGGACTTCAGCTGTCATGGCTGAGCAGATGGTATCTGCAGTCTGTATCTGTAGCCATGACTTTCCTCTACTCTAGACATTCCATTGGTTCCCCCATACTAACTGAATAAGTCTAAAACAACTCTGTTTCAACTTCCTCTCCCACCCCTGCCCCTACCTCCCTGCTTCACAGATACTTCTATTTCAAATGTCCGCTTACTGTCTCATCCATTTCTGTTGCTATGAAAAAATACCTTAGACTTGGTAAATTATATGTGATAGAAATTTACTGCTCACAGTTTGGAAGCTAGGAAGTCAAAGATCAAGAAGTCAGATTTATTGTCTGTTGAGAGCCTGTTCTCTGCTTCAAAAATGGCACCTTCTTGCTGCATCCTGGCATGGTGGCAGGGGCATACAGATTCCCTCAAACTGGTTTTTTTTTTTTTTTTGGAGACAGAGTTTCACTCTTGTTACCCAGGCTGGAGTGCAATGGCGCGATCTCGGCTCACCGCAACCTCCGCCTCCTGGGTTCAAGCAATTCTCCTGCCTCAGCCTCCTGAGTAGCTGGGATTACAGGCACGCGCCACCATGCCCAGCTAATTTTTTGTATTTTTAGTAGAGACGGGGTTTCACCATGTTGACCAGGATGGTCTCGATCTCTTGACCTCGTGATCCACCCGCCTCGGCCTCCCAAAGTGCTGGGATTACAGGCGTGAGCCAACGCGCCCGACCGTCAAACTTATTATTTTTTTTTTTTTTTGGGACGGAGTTTCGCTCTTGTTACCCAGGCTGGAGTGCAATGGCGCGATCTCAGCTCACCGCAACCTCCGCCTCCTGGGTTCAAGCAATTCTCCTGCCTCAGCCTCCTGAGTAGCTGGGATTACAGGGACGTGCCACCATGCCCAGCTAATTTTTTGTATTTTTAGTAGAGACGGGGTTTCACCATGTTGACCAGGATGGTCTCGATCTCTCGACCTCGTGATCCCCCCGCCTCGGCCTCCCAAAGTGCTGGGATTACAGGCTTGAGCCACCCCGCCCGGCTTCAAACTTCTTTTATAAGGGCACTAAACCTGTTCACGAGCATTTCTCTTTCATGACCTAGTTACCTCCTAAAGGCCCCATCTCTTTTATATGTGTGTTTGTGTGTGTATGTATATGTATACGTGTATGTGTTTGTGTATATATATAGAGAGAGAGATCGAGGGAGAGGGGAGGAGGAGAGAGAGAGTGAGTGTCTTGCTTCTCAGCAAGGCTGGAGTGCAGTGGCAAGATCATAACTCACAGTAGCCTTGAATTCCTGGGTTTAAGTGATCCTCCCAAGCAGCTGGGATTACAGGCGTGTGCCACCACACCTAGCTAATTTTTTTTTGTTGTTTTTTTGAGTCTCACACTGCCACCAGGCTGTAGTGCAGTGGTGCAATCTTGGCTCACTGAAATCTCTGCCTCCTGGGTTCAAGCAATTCTCCTGCCCCAGCCTCCCAAGTAGTTGGGACTACAGGCATGCACCACCACGGGTAACTAATTTTTTTGTATTTTTCGCCTTGTTGGCCAGGATGGTCTCGATTTCCTGACCTCGTGATCCACCCACCTTGGCCTCCCAAAGTGCTGGGATTACAGGTGTGAGCCACTGGACCCGGCCTAATTTTTTATTTTTTTGTGGAGACAGGTCTCATTATGTTTCCCATGCTGGTCTCAAACCCCTGGCCATGAACGATAGTCCTGCCTTGGCCTCCCAAAGTGCAGGAGTTATGAGTGTGAACCACTGTGCCTGGACCCCATCTGTTAATACTATCACATTGGGGATTAAGTTCCAATATAGGAATTTTAGAGGGACACTGACAGACCGTAGTAACTTACTGAAGTCAAAAAATTGAGAGTCATTCTTACATTCTGAAAAAAAAAAATTTAAAGAGGTTTTTTTTTTTTTTTTTTTTTTTAAATCCAGATGAGGTTTTGCAGTGTTTCCCAGACTGGTCTCACTCTTGGGCCAAAGTGATCCACCTGCCTTGACCTCCCAAAGTGCTGAGATTACAGGTGTAAGCCACCTCTCCCAGTGAGCCATCTTCTAATGGATCACTGAGTCTTGTTTCTACTTCTGCTTCTCCCTACCATTCCATTGTTAGTTCAGGCACTTATTTCTTGCCTTGACTAATGAGGTAGTCTCCTAACTCATCTGCCTGTCTCAGTCTCTTCTCCTTTCGGCATGTCCTTCTCTACCCTGTCATTGATTAATCATTCTGAAACACAAACCTAATTGTGTTCTTTTCCCTGTTTAAAACTTTTCCTTGGCTTCTCCCATTCACAGGATAAACTCGAAGCATCTTTCTTCGTATACCAAGACCTGCCTGCCTTTTTAACCTCGTTTCCTGCTCTGTCTATATTTTTTCTCTGCTCTCTAGCCATGCCAGATGACTTGCACTTCCCTGAATGCACTGTGCTTTTTTTCACTTCTACGCTTTTGTATACATTGCCATTCTCTAAAATGTCCACTCTGGCATGTTCTTCCCCTTTTTTTGCCTGGTTAACTTCTGTTCCATTCAGTTTCCTGTGAGAAGCCAGCTTTTTCTAAGCTCCCTTAAGAAGTTAAGTCTCTGTATAAGTAGTCATCAGTTATTGAGAGCTTATGACGTAATAGATCCTGTGCTTAGCACTTCATATACCTTGCCTGGCCAGTAAGTAGGTGCTGAATACATAGCTCCTATATCATAACAATGACGAGGGAACTGAGGTAGCAAAAAGCACCTGAACATTGCATACAGTGTGTCTTCCCACCTGTGGTTACACATTTTCCCGTAAGGTAGCATTCCAGATGAATGGCACTGGGAAGGAGCACTGAATTTGGGCGTCATGCTGAATTGTGTTCACACCCTGAATGGTCCTGGGCAAGTCTTTTTGTTTTGAGTTGGAGTCTCTTTCTTGTTGCCCAGGCTGGAGTGCAGTGGCACGATCTCAGCTCACTGCAACCTCTGCCTCCTGGGTTCAAGCGATTCTCCTGTCTCAGCCTCCCAAATAGCTGGTGCTGCAGGGGCCTGCTACCATGCCTGGCTAATTTTTGTATTTTAGTAGAGACGAGGTTTCAGCATGTTGCCCAGGCTAGTCTCAACCTCCTGACCTGAGATGATCTGCCCACCTTGGCCTCCCAGAGTTCTGGGATTATAGGCATGAGCCATCGCACCTGGCCCTTGGGCAAGTCTTTGAAATGTGTTTCTAATCTTAACTCCTAGAGATAGGTGTGCAGTTTCTGTACAGTGTGCTGGTATTGGAAACCAAGTCTGTTTGGTTCTAAACCCTGTGGTGTTTCCACACTGCCGTTTGACCACCATCTCCCTGAATCTTGTTTCAAGTAGTTTTGGCAGAATTATCTTCCATCTTAACTGGTATATCTCATTTTCTTTAGGATACAACTTCTGGTTTTTTGTTTGTTTGTTTTTTGAGACACGGCGTTGCTCTGTCCCCCAAGCTGGAGTGCAGTGGCATGATCTTAGCTCACTGCAACCTCAAACTCCTTTGCACAAGCGATCCTCCAAGTAGCTGGGATAACAGGTCCATGTCACTATGCTTGGCTGATTTTTTATTTTTTGTAGAGATGGGTCTTGCTTTGTTGCCCAGGCTGGTCTTGAACTCTTGGGCTCAAGCAGTCCTCCTGCCTTGGCTGCCCAAAGTGCTGGGATTATAGGCATGAACCACTGCACCCGGCCGTAGCTTCTGTCTTTGTTTTTTTGGGGGTAGGGCTGCCTGGAGGGAGGAGAATTGGAATGTTCTATCTTATTCTCAGAGAAATAGGTAAAGGGGTGTAATTTATTTCTCACCATGCTTTGCAGGAATCGGAGGGGTTAACACTCTGTAGATTCTATTTGGAGGGTTTCCATCATACCAGCATAACTGCTGGCAAGATGTGACTTTCATTTCTTCTTATTATTTCTTAAAATTTTTGTAGAGATGGGGTCTCATTGTATTGCCCAGGCTGGTCTTGAACTCCAGGACTCAAGTGATCCTCCCACCTTGGCCTCCCAAAGTGTTGTGATTACAGGCATGAGCCACCATGCTGGGCCTCTTTTATTTCTTAAAAAAAAAAAAAAGAGGGAAGCCGGGGCCTTAGTTCTCTTTCCCATCTTGCAAGATGGCGGGTGAAAAAGTTGAGAAGCCGGATACTAAAGAGAAGAAACCTGAAGCCAAGAAGGCTGATGCTGGTAGCAAAGTGAAAAAGGGTCACCTCAAGGCTAAAAAGCCCAAGAAGGGGAAGCCCCATTGCAGCCGCAATCCTGTCCTTGTCAGAGGAATCGGCAGGTATTCCCGATCTGCCATGTACTCCAGAAAGGCCATGTACAAGAGGAAGTACTCAGCCGCTAAATCCAAGGTTGAAAAAAAAAAGAAGGAGAAGGTTCTTGCAACTGTTACAAAACCAGTTGGTGGTGACAAAAACGGCGGTACCCGGGTGGTTAAACTTCGCAAAATGCCTAGGTATTATCCTACTGAAGATGTGCCTCGAAAGCTGTTGAGCCACGGCAAAAAACCCTTTAGTCAGCACGTGAGAAAACTTCGAGCCAGCATTACCCCCGGGACCATTCTGATCATCCTCACTGGACGCCACAGGGGCAAGAGGGTGGTTTTCCTGAAGCAGCTGGCTAGTGGCTTATTACTTGTGACTGGACCTCTGGTCCTCAATCGAGTTCCTCTGCGAAGAACACACCAGAAATTTGTCATTGCCACCTCAACCAAAATTGATATCAGCAATGTAAAAATTCCAAAACATCTTACTGATGCTTACTTCAAGAAGAAGAAGCTGCGAAAGCCCAGACACCAGGAAGGTGAGATCTTCGACACAGAAAAAGAGAAATACGAGATTACAGAGCAGCGCAAGATTGATCAGAAAGCTGTGGACTCGCAAATTTTACCAAAAATCAAAGCTATTCCTCAGCTCCAGGGCTACCTGCGATCTGTGTTTGCCCTAACAAATGGAATTTATCCTCACAAATTGGTATTTTAAATGTCCTAATAATCTAATTAAATAGCCAATTACCTTTAAAAAAAAAAAAAAAAGAAAAAAGAAAAATACTAAGATCATCTGTGAAGTGAGAGGTAATTTTATGTACTTGTCTTTTGCTGTGAAGTTACTTTTTCCTTCCTTGAATTGAGATGGAGATGATGAGAAGCTGAAAGGGGAAACTCGGGATGATAATATTTTGGATGCTAAACAGGACAGCCCTAAATGAAAATCCACAGGTCTAGCATCTTTGAAAGGTCTGTGTTGTGAACAGGCCTTGAGTTTCTGGGCTACTGATGCAGGGTTATACTTGCACTGTGGTGCAGAAAGAGTTTTTAGTCTTTTTTCCCCCTAGAATATTTCATGTTTAATGTAAAAATCAGTGTATAAATGAATGTAGATGTTTCCTTGAATGACATGTACTTTAATTGGTTTTTCTTGGAGTTACAATTTTTTTTTTTTTTTTGGTAAAGGAATAGTGCTCTAATACTCTTTATATTTAGAGGACTGTGCTTTTAGGGATACATTAAAGGATCTGCAGGGTTTTTTTTTTTTTTCTTTCTAAGGGTATAGGATCATATTCTCATAAGTCAATCATAGGCCGGAACTTGTGGCTTTTGATTTAGTTCAGGCATGAATAAATTTTATAGTGCTGACCAGTCTTGTCATCGAATCTCCTTTTAAAGAAATGAGCCTGGCCGGGTGCGGTAGCTCACACCTGTAATCCCAGCACTTTGGGAGGCCAAGGCAGGCATATCACCGAGGTAGTCGGGAGTTTGAGACCAGCCTGACCAACATGGAGAAACCCCGTCTCTACTAAAAATACAAAATTAGCTGGGCATGGTGGCGCATGTCTGTAATTCCAACTACTCGGCAGGCTGAGGCAGGAGAATCACTTGAACCCAGGAGGCAGAGGTTGCAGTGAGCCGAGATCGTCCCATTGCACTCCAGCCTTGGCAACGGGAATGAAACTCCATCTCAAAAAAAAAAAAAAAAAAAAAAAAAACTCCGCAAGAATTGTTAGGTAGAAGCTTCTGAGCTTCTGATAGTTCCTTGTTTAGCAAATCTGTGACAAACGCCTAAAGTCACTGTCTTAAAATTTTAAAGAGTCATTCTTGATTTATTGGACTTCCTCTCTGGTTTGGAGAAACTTTCATTTTTAAGTTGAAGATGTAGAAAAAGCAGTGGTATGAGTTTTCCTCCCATAGTTCTTTGCTTGTTTTTCTTCAAGGAGACCAAGAGAAGTACCAGAAAATGAACTTCCTGTTAAAAAAACAACTTCTCCATTTGTCGGTTCTCTGAGCTCTGATTTCTAATGTTACTCCTATATCATAGCTATTTTTAAAATTATCTTAAAGTTAGGAAATTATCATTTGTATAAATATTCTCATCTCCCCTAAGTAAGCTGCTTGAGGACAGCACACAGTGTCCTTTTGTGTAAATGCTTTTCAGTTCAACTAGTGAACAAATCTAGATTATACCATCAATCTCCCTATATATATATTTTTTAACCAGTATCTGACACTTTTCTATTACAATCATATGGGTTTCCTCACCCTTTCTTGACAAGCTCACTCCTGTCTCTGCATTTGTAGTGAGTATCTTCCCTGTCAGGACTGCTTTTTCTATCAAAATCCAACCCTTGTTTCAAGGCCTGGCTGATGTTCCTCTCATCATGAAACCTGCTGACTGCTTTAGTCCATATTAATCTCTTCTGTTTTTAGACTATTGTTATATTCAGCAGCAGTTTTAACACTTAATTTACCACTATTTGTTTCATTTATGTTATTTTTACCTTCTCAGACTTTAGGCCCCCCCCTTTTTTTTTTTTTTCTTGAGACAGAGTCTCGCTCTGTTGCCCAGGGTGGAGTGCAGTGGCATAATCTCGGCTCACTGCAGCCTCCACCTCCTGGGTTCAAGCGATTGTCCTGCCTCAGCCTCCTGAGTAGCTGGGATTACAGGTGCCTTTTACCACCATGCCCAGCTAATTTTTGCATTTTTAGTAGAGATGAGGTTTTTCCATGTTAGCAAGTCTAGTCTTGAACTCCTGACTTTAAGTGATCTGCCCCCTTGGCCTCTCAAAGTGTTGGGATTACAGGTGTGAGCCACTGTGCCTGGTTTAATTTTTGTCTTTTTTTGTAGAGATGGGGTTTTGCCATCTTGCCCAGGCTTCTTGCACTGCTGGGCTCAAGAGATTCGCTTGCCTTGGCCTCCCAGAGTGTTGAGATTATAGCGTGAGTCACCACGTCCAGCTTCCAAACATTTTTTTTTCTTTTTTTGAGATGAAGTTTCACTCTGTCACCCAATCTGGAGTGCAGTGGTGTGATGTCTGCTCACTGCAACCTCTGCCTCCCAGGTTCAAGCGATTGTTCTGCCTCAGCCTCCTGTGTAGCTGGGATTACAGGTGCCTGCCACCATGCTCGGCTAATTTTTTATATATATACTTTTTAGTAGAGATGGGGTTTCACTATGTTGACCATGCTGGTCTTGAACTCTTGACCTAGTGATCCACTCGCCTTGGCCTCCTGAAGTGTTGGGATTATAGGCGTGAGCCACCGTGCCTGGCCACATTTTTTATTTTATTATTTTTTTAAGATGGAATCTTGCTCTGTCACCCAGGCTGGAGTGCAGTGGCACAATCTTGGCTCACTGCAACCTCCACCTCCTGTGTCAGCCTCCTGGGCAGCTGGGATTACAGGCATGTGCCATCACACCTGGCTAATTTTGTATTTTTAGTAGAGACGGGGTTTTAACCATATTGGTCAGGCTGGTCTCGAACTCCTGACCCCATTTAGTAGATACCAGGTTTTACCATTTTGGTCAGGCTGGTCTCGAACTCCTGAGGTCTACTTGCTTCAGCCTCCCAAAGTGCTGCGATTACAGGCATGAGCCACTATGCCCAGCCACATTTTTTTAAAAAGTAAAGATTAATCTAAACAAATAAGATAATAATTTATCTGGTTATTCCAGGAGAGGGTCTTGGAAGGTGGGAATCTATCCAAGCAGCTTGGGGTACAAGGCAGGAACAAGCCCTGGAAAGGACTTCCACTGCAGGGTGCACACGTACATACCCACGCTCACTTAGACTGGGACAATGAAATGTGCCAGTTCACATAACGGACACATCTTTGGGACATAGGGGAAACTAGAGTACCTGGAGAAAACTCACACAGACATGGGGAGAACATGCAAACTCCACGCAGACAATGGCCCTGGATGCGAATTGATTTTTTTTTTCTTTCTCAACCTCTTTATAATGTAACATTGAGTAAAATAATGTTGTTTGCAGTCCTACTTGTATATATACATAGTATATATTGAGAATGACAAGGATCATGTAGTATAAATGCTAAGTAAGGATCCTTAAACTAGAAGAAACATATTGCAAAAGAAAACCTAGTCATTGATTGAAGGATTCCCAATGATTTCACAGAACTCAGATGTTGGACAGGGTAATGTGGGGGGTAGATGGGAAGTAAAAGCATTCTTTGTTGTCACTGGGATATTGGCAGTGGAAGAATGGAAATTAACTGTATTGGTGAGGACAAAAATATTTTATTTATAAAAGTGTTAAAAATTATAAAATACTTCCTAGAATATATTTGGGAAAAAGAGAAAAATTATAAAATACTTAAATATTGCAAGAAAGACATATGATCTGTATGAAGAAAATTGTAAAACTTTAAGGATATAAAAGCAGCATCTGAAAAAATGGAAATATATGCAGTTACTCCTCTGTCCATGGGGGATTGGACTCTCCTCGGTTACCAAAACCCAAGGGTGCTCAAGTCTCTGCTAAAAAGTAGCATAGTACTTGTATGTAACTTAAGCACATCCTCCAGTCTACTTTAAATCATCTCTAGATTACTTGTAGTACCTAGTACAATGAAAATGCTATGTCAATAGTTGTTATGATGTATTGTTTAGAGAGTGATGACAGGAAAAAAATTCTATACATGTTAAGTACAGATGCTTTTTTCCCAACAAATATTTTCAGTCCGAGGTTGGTTGAATCCATGGATGTGGAACCCAAGGATATGGAAGGGCCAACTGTACCATATGAGAAGACTGATATATAAAAATTGAGTGGAAATCCAATTAGAGTTCCAATGGAAGATTCTTCAGGGAATAGAGAATTAGATAAAGTGATCTTAGTGTTCACATGGAAGAAAGAATAGCCAAGAAAATTTAGAAACAGAATAGTGAGGTGATACTTACTTGCCTTACCATATATTAAAACAGATTCTAAAGTCACTGTGTTCAAAGCAGTATGGTATTAGCTTTCAAATAGGACAAATGAACAGAATACTGTTCCCAAATTCTTGTGTGTATATATATATATATATATATATATATATATATATGAAAACAATTATGTGTGAAAATATACACATTGTACTAGCTTAGTTCAGTTGTCTTCCCAATTTCCTCAAATTAGAAAAGATTTTAAAATAAGTTGACTAGGACTCCATAGGACATCAGAATACTGAACTTGTTGATACTCTGTTTATCCTGCCAAGAAGAGTACACTGGAGCCAGAAAGAAAAGCCCCTTTCTGCAATGTCTTTCCAGTGCCCTCTGCAGACAGGCAAAGCTTAATATCATGGCAGCTGGCAAAGGAAAAATACTTAAAGGGCCCATCTCAGTTTTCACAAAGCAATGAGGGTATATTTGGAGCTGAAAGGCCGTAAAGTGATAATTAACACATTCTTGATTCCTCTCTTTCCTTTAGTCCACCTTTCCATATCAAGTCCATCAGTGAGTCTTTCGGTACTACCTTCAGAATGTATTATAAATCTATTTCTCTCCTTCCCAAGTCAGTGCTAATCATGCTCAAGTCATCACATCTCTTGCTTCTTTAGCTCCTTACCTGGTGGTGTCCCACCTTTCTTCTCTCTAATCCATTTTCCACATAGCAGGTAGGGAGCTTTTTAAACTGCAAATTAGGTCATAATACTTCCCTGCTTTACATCTCTCCCGTGAATTCAGTTTGTCTTTCAAATATAATTCAAATATCTTTCCATAGCCTATAAGACCTACACGGTACTGACTCCTCATCTATTGTGTACTGACTCACCTATTGTGCTTCAGCTACATTGGCTGACTCTTCTCTTTTCCTTCCTCCCTTCTCTCCTTCCCTGTTCTCTCTCTTCTCCTTCTGTCTCCCTGCGTCCCTCCATCCTCCCTTTTCTCCCTTCCCTCTTCCTTTTTTTTATTTAGCTGGTGTTATATTGAGTGCCCACTATGTGCCACATAGATGCAGGTGATATACAGCAGTGATTAACATGACAAAACCCCTCCCCTTGCAGGCTTACTCTGTAGGTGTAGACAGAGAATAACAAGTACTATGTATTGCTTGTCAGATGGTAAAAATTTACTATTATTTTTTGAGACAGGGACTTGCTCATTCTGTCACCCAAGTTGGAGTGTAGTGGTGTGATCATGGCTCACTGCAGCTTCCTCCTCCTGGGCTCAAGTGATCCTCGCCCTCAGCCTCCTGAGTAGCTAGGTCTCCAGGCATGTGCCACCATGCCCACCTAATTTTTATTTTTTGCAGAGATAAGGTCTTGCCATGTTTCCCAGACTGGTTTCAAACTCTTGGGCTTGAGCAGTCCTCCTGCCTTGGTGCCCTGCAAAGTGTTGGGATTACAGGTGTGAGCCCCTGTGCCTGGCCATATGGTAAAAATTTCCATGGAGAAAAAGCAGCAAGAGGGACAGAGAATACTGGTAGGAAGTTAGTGGGCACAAGTTAAAAGAGAGAAGTCATCATGAGATGATACTTTGAACAAAATAGTGAGGCATTCCTTTTCTTGAACTCCCCATGCTTGTTGCTGCCTCTAGGTCCCTTTGTTTTTTTTTCTAGGTCCCTTCTATTTGAGACGGGGTCTCACTCTCTTGCCCAGGCTGGAGTACAGTGGCGTGCATGGAGCTCACTGCAGCCTTGACCTCCCAGGCTTGAGCAATCCTCCCACCTCACCCTCCCTAGTAGCTGGGACTACAGGTTTGCAGTATCACACCTTGCTAATTTTTTTATATTTTGTAGCTACGGGGTCTCACTCTGTTGCCAGGCTTGTCTTGAACTCCTTGGCTCAAGCCATCCTCCCACATTGGCTTCTCAAAGTGCCGGGGTTATAGGCATGAACCACCATGTCTGTCCACCTCTATGTCTTGTTCTTTGCTTTCTTCAACCTGGAATGTTCTGCTCCAACTTTGTCTCAGTTCAGAGTTAATCTCCTTAGAGATACTTTCCCTGGTGCCGGGCACAGTGGCTTATGCCTGTAATCCCAGCACTTTGGGAGGCCGAGGCAGGCGGATCACCAGGTCAGGGGATCAAGACCATCCTGGCCAACATGGTGAAACCCCGTCTGTACTAAAATACAAAAAATTAGCTGGGCGTGGTTGTACACGCCTGTAGTCCCAGCTACCTGGGAGCTGAGTCAGGAGAATCGCTTGAACTGGGAGGCGAAGATTGCAGTGAGATGAGATCACCCCACTGCACTCCAGCCTGGGCAACAGAGTGAGACTCTGTCTCAAAAAAAAAAAGAGATACCTTCCCTGTCCTCTGAGGTTAAATTAGCAACCCTTCCCATCGTTTCTCATCTCAGCACTCTCCTTTACTTTCTTTTTTTCCTGTTTAAAATTTTCTAACTAATACCAACATTTGACATGATCTTGTTCATACATTTATTAATACTATTGGATTCTTCCCCAGTAAAATGCTTGTTTTTTGAGTGCAGAGACTTTACTGTCTTGTTCCCTGCTCTCTCTCTAGTGCCTAGAATAGAAGACTCTCAATAGACACTTGTTCAGTGAACAAATGGACTTTGCAGGGAGAAGATTCCGATGGGATTCTTTAGATGGTGGCAGCTTTAAAGAGTAAAGAAGTGTAGGCTCTGTCCCCAGGGTCTCTGCCAGGAAGGAAAGGGGATCCCTGTGGAAGCTGGTGAGAGCTGCAGCTGAGGGGCCTATGTGTTTCCTGGCATTTGGTTAGTTTTTAATGTTTGCTTGTTTGTTTTCCCCTTATTTTCCTCACTATGTGCCCTCTGATTTTTACACGTGACTTTTACACTTAGATGATAGGTGACAACTTTCCATTTCTTCTGTCTACCTGACTACTTGGCTTATCCAATTCATTTGGTATTTATTATGCAAATACTTTCAGAATACACAGCTCCATGCATGGACAGTGCTTGCATGAGAGCTGGAGCTGTGTGCCTGTGCTCCCTGAACAGGAGGCAGACACTTCTCATTTTTTTCGTGCACTTTGCACATGCATTGGTTCCCTTTTTCCTCTGTCTTAACCAAATATATTATCGTAGGGTCTGCTCTGAAGCATAAGTTGATTAGGTGGGTTTTTCTGTAGACCAGATATTATAAGAAACCAAAACCAGTTTTGTTTTGGTTTAACTGGTCCTGGTTGGAAAAAACTGAATATTTCACATGCCTAGTTTTTCAACATCTTTTCTTGGCTATATTACATCTTTGGCAAAATGTTGGAAAGCCATGGAAGTGGAATAATTAGCCATATGGCAAATATTGGTTTTCTTGAACCAAGTCAGACCTTTGGTCAGTTTATTCTAGTTTATGCAAACAGTGTGGCCAACTGCTAAGGACATTCATGGGCTGTGCATAACATGTCCAACTGTACACACAGAATATTTATCTCTTAGGTCCTATCCATGTTCTTTCTGGTCGCTTTGACTACCTATGTCTAAGATACTGTTCAAACACTAAATTAATTGTAATTTTGCACATAGGAAAATAACAAAACTCTTATTTACTTATTATAATATTGTGAACTTCAAATTTATGGCTGAGAGAGAGAACTTGTAAAACATCTTAATAACTAAGATCCTTGGCCGACAGCACTTTAGGAGGCTAAGGCAAGAGGATTGCTTGAGGCCAGAAGTTCAAGATCAACCTGGGCACTATAGTGAGACCCTGTCTCTAGCCTGGTATTGTGGTGTGCACCTGTAGTCCCATCTATTTTGGAGTTGAGGCTGCAGTGAGCCATGGTTGTGCCACTACATACCAGACTGCGCAATAGAGGAAAACCACATCTTAAAAAAAAAAAGATTATCTTGTTTCAGTAAAGATTAGAAGAAACATGATTAAAATGATTATTAAATATTAAAACATGATTAAAATCATTAAAATGTTAATTAACAGAAATCACCATTATTAGAAGCATATTTGCTCAGAATCCTGAATTTATCTTCTTTTTCTTACAATTGCATTTGTGGACAAAAGTGCTTTTTTTTTTTGAGATGGAGTTTCGCTTTTGTTACCCAGGCTGGAGTGCAATGGCACGATCTCGGCTCACTGCAACCTCCACCTCCTGGGTTCAGGCAATTCTCCTGCCTCAGCCTCCTGAGTAGCTGGGATTACAGGCACACGCCACCACGCCCAGCTAATTTTTTTGTATTTTTAGTAGAGACGGGGTTTCACCATGTTGACCAGGATGGTCTCTATCTCTTGACCTCGTGATCCACCCTCCTCGGCCTCCCAAAGTGCTGGGATTACAGGCTGAGCCACCGCGCCCGGCCCTCAAAAGTGCTTTTTGTTAGAGATGGAAATGCCTTCTTTTTTTTAGACAGTCTTGCTTTGTCGCCCAGGCTGGTATGCAGTGGTGTAATCACGGCTCACTGCAGCCTTGACCTCCCAGGCTCAGGTGATCCATTCACCTCAGCCTCCCAGGTAGCTGAGACTAAAAGCATGCGCCACCATGCCCAGCTAATTTTTAAATTTTTTGTAGAGATGGGCTTTCACCATGTTGTCCAGGCTGGTCTTGAACTCTTGGACTCAAGCAAACTGCCCACCTCAGCCTCCAAAGGTGTTGGGATTATAGGCATGAGCCACCATGCCGGACCCTTATTATTTATTGGGGTAGTCAGATTTAGTATTTCAGTGTCCTCATCCATAAAATGAGGATGATAATAGTATCTACATCGTAGGATTGATAGAAACACTGGACCAGTTATTATATAAAAGTATACTTTGGGAGGATGAGTTGGCCGGATTTCTTGGGGCCAGGTGTTCAAGACAAGCCTGGCAGCATAATGAGACCTGCTTTCTTTCTTTCTTTATTTCTTTTTTTTTTTTTTTTTTTTGAGATGGAGTCTCATGCTGCCACCCAGGCTGCAGTGCAGTGGCACGATCTTGGCTCACTGCAACTTCTGCCTCCCGGGTTCAAGCAATTCTCTGCCTCAGCCTCCTAAGTAGCTGGGATTACAGGCCCTTGCTACCACGCCCGGCTAATTTTTTTTGGTATTTTTAGTAGACACGGGGTTTCACCATCTTGGCCAGGCTAGTCTTGAACTGCTGACTTCGTGATTCACCCATCTTGGCCTCCCAAAGTGATGGGATTACAGGTGTGAGCCACAATGCCTGGTTAAGACCTGCTTGCAAAAAAAAAAAAAAGCAGAAGTATAGTGGTTAGTATATTGCTTGGCATATGGGAAGCACTATAAGTCTATTATGCTGCTGTGTTATTTTATATTTCCAAACATTCATCCATGCGGAAGTTGTGATTAGTGAAAAGAGTATAACTGGGCGTATGGATTTGTTTTCCAGCTTTATCTAAAGCAGGATGATAGTTAAAGCCATTAGAATAGATGAGTTCACCCAGAAAAGAGGGCTTAGAGTGAACAGAGAAGAGTATTTCAAATAGAATCCTAAGAAATACTAACATGGACAGAGGAAAAGAAAGCTTGCAGAGACGGCTGCAAAGACATAGCTGTAGGTTTAGCAAGAAACCTAGAGAAGCAAAGTCAGGAGAGTTGGGGGCTGGGAAGACAAGAGAGAGAATGACCAAATATTGCTGCAAACAAAAGAATGGTTAAGCCTTAAGGTGGATTTGTTAGATTTACCCACAAAATGGTTTATGATTATGAACTTGGTGAGAGTGTTTTTAAGGCTATGGTGTGACAGTGCCAGCTCTGGGAAAGTGCCCACTGTTCAGCAAGCTAGGGAAGGAGACGTCCAAGATGGCCAAGACATCTTTCTCCTCACTCAGGGGAGTGAGGAGAAAACTCCGCTCCTCCGAGCTCTTGTGGTGGCCTGGCGGCTGTCAGGTAAGCGCGCAGACATCCCCGGGGCTTAATTGCCTCTCTGCAGTGCTGTGCTTCAGTCGTCACGTTCCATGTCTACTCTCATGTTCTGCTTCTGCACCTGGTTCCTTTTTCTTAGAAGAGATAATCAGTAAAAATAATATAAATCTTAATGTCTTTGTTTTTTTCTTGACAAGTATGGAAAAGTACGCATTATGCCCCTTACTTCTGCTATAAAGCCCTGGGCGCCACCTATATGACGTGTGATGTACTTGACGTTATCACTGACCACCAGCGCCACGCCCTACCTACCCTGCCCCCAGCTTTGTACTCAATATAAGTCAGAGCGTCCAGGCACTCAGGGCCACTGCCGGACTCCACATTTGGTTGGCAGTGGACCCCTGGGCCCAAACTCTCTTTTCTCTATCTCTGTTTCTTGTGTCTTTTATTTCTACAATTTCTCATCTCCATATCAGCAGAGAAGGGCTCACAGGACCGTGTAGGGCTGGACCCTACCATAAAGGAGACATGTTCAAGTACTTGAAGGTGCTTAGGTGGAGGGCATTAGAGTACATGTAGTATTCTGGGAAGGACTGTCATATGCTCTCATTTGGGCTCAGATTTAACAGTGGAATAGGAGTTTGGTGAGTTGACAGACGAGGGGAAGAGGGTACTTTAGATTTGGAGAAAGGCATGGATTTGTGAATCATTGAAACATGTTTGAGGAACTATGATGATTTAGTCACTGCTAGAACACAGAGCGTAAGCTCAGCAAGTCCAGTGAGTCAGGACAGCGGTTAGGGCTGAGAGCATGGCAAGGGGTGGAGTTTGCCTTGTGGCTGCACCCATAGAATCTTACATTTTATCCTGTAGGTCTTTGCTTCCCAATGGGGATTTGTATTGGTATGCCAGGGATACTCAAAGCTGCAATACAAAAATTAGCCAGTTTTGGTGGCATGCACCTGTAATACCAGCTACTCAGGAGGCCAAGGCAGGAGAATTGCTTAAACCCAGGAGGTGGAGGTGGCAGTGAGCCGAGATCACACCACTGCACTCCAGCTTGGGCAACAGAGTAAGACTGGTCTCAAAAAAAAAAAAAAAAAAAAAAAAAAGCTACAGGATAAACATTAGCATATCTTCTTGGAATATCAATTAAATTGAATTTCATGGGAAATTATTGCTATAGTAAAGCATGAATTGAAAATTAAGGTCAAACATAATCTTAAATTTTAACATTAAAATATAATTCAGGCCGGGCATGGTGGCTCAAGCCTGTAATCCCAGCACTTTGGGAGGCCGAGGCGGGTGGATCACGAGGTCAAGAGATCGAGACCATCCTGGTCAACATGGTGAAACCCCGTCTCTACTAAAAATACAAAAATTAGCTGGGCATGGTGGCGTGTGCCTGTAATCCCAGCTACTCAGGAGGCTGAGGCAGGAGAATTGCCTGAACCCAGGAGGCGGAGGTTGCGGTGAGCCGAGATCGCGCCATTGCACTCCAGCCTGGGTAACAAGAGCGAAACTCCGTCTCAAAAAAAAAAAAAAAAAAAAAAAAATACATATATATATATAAAATTCAATGTTCTCTAGTGGCTGCTGCTTCAGGCTGTGCCTCTTCTAGGCCCTCCATTCCTCCATCACTTTCTTCAGGAGAAAGAGCATCCATATAGCATCCATGGGAAGAGCATCCATGGGAAACCAATGAAGAATTGTAAGCAGGAGTGGTTGCCATCTGTTTTGGTGGAGATCATCCTAGAAGAGGATAGTTTCAGGTTCCTGTGTCACACGAGCAAGGGACACATTCACAAAATGCAAAATAGCCTTAAATAGATAAGAGCAGGGCAAGACGGGACAGGAAGACTTACAGGGAGGCTACTGAAACGAGCTGTTTCTGTAGTAGGATAAGGGAAGAGGGAATGAAAAGAAGTATTGAAAGAGGCAGAAATGACAAGACTAGTATGAAGGAGGAGGCGTGCACGTGTATGTGTAGGTGTGGCGGGAGAACCTAGGCGGACTCCTAAGTTTCTTCCTCAGGCACCTTGAGAGAAAGATGGCACCATTCCTAAAACAGGGAATAGAGGCAGAACAGTTTAGGGTGTAGGGGGAGAAAAAATTCCACTTTACTGAGTTTGAGAGGTTTTGGGGATGTGCAAATGGAGATGTGTAGCAGCAGTTGGGGATTTGGAGTTCTGTAGAAAGGCCTATCCTGAAGATATACATTGAGTATTCCTCAGCATGTATCACTGATAGTAGAAGCAATGGGCATGATTGAGGTTGTCCAAGCAGAGCATATTGAGTGAGCAGAGGCTAAACAGAGAGAGCTGGAAAGCACCACCATTTAAGGGGAAGCTGAAAGAAGAACAGAGGTCAAAAAGGTATGAGTGGCCAAAGAGGGAGAAGAGCAAAACAAGGAATATTAAGAAGTCTCTGTTGTTGCACAGAGTTTGAGACTAGGACTGAGAAAATGCAATTGAGATTACAAGCAGGGGTCATTGGTGGTGACCTTTGCCTAAGCTGTTTTAGTAGGGTTTAGGGACAGGGTTGGCAGGGAGGGGGCACTGCAGCCTTTTGAAAGTGGGTAAGGAATGCAGAGCAGAGAGGAAGCAGAAGTAGAGGCAGGCAGTATACCTTGTTGTTTCAAGCCTGGCGGTGTGAGGTGGAGAGAAAGGAAGTAGGTAGGATGTTTATACATTTATCTGTTCTTTATCTCTCTCCTCACTAGAAAATAAGTTGCCTGAAGGCATGAAGTTAGTTTTATTCACTGCTTATCTCCAGGGTCAAGAAGAGCTCCTGGCCCATAGTAGGCACTCAACAAATATTTGATGGTCAAACAAATGAATAGTGTTAAGACCGTAGAGACTTGAGTGTGTTCATTTGTTGGGTGGAGGGGTAATAGGTCTTAAGGAGGAGGAATTGAAGGTCTAGAGTAGAAAGATGTGATGGAATGAGGTCTCCCTGAGTCAGCAAAGTTTGAGATTGTAAGCGCTGCTGGAGTGATCATTCAGGATGCCAGGAATGACTCCTTTTCTGCTGAAACAGAAGGGAAGAAGGAAAGGATGGGAGCAGAGGCAGATATTCATAGGTGGTAGATGAGGAAGTTGAGGGACTTCTTGCCTAATGGCCTTATGAGTATTCTCTCAGTTAAAAATAAGAGTGTTGGCTAGATGCGGTGGCTCACTCCTGTAATCCCAGCACTTTGGGAGGCCGAGGTGGGTGGATCCTTTGAGGTCAGGAGTTTGAGACCAGCCAGGCTAACATAGTGAAACTCCGTCTCTACTAAAAATACAAAAATTAGTTGGGTGTTGTCGTGTGCTCCTGTAATCCCAACTACTTGGGAGGCTGAGGCAGGAGAATTGCTTGAACCTGGGAGATAGAGGTTGCAGTGAGCTGAGATCGCACCACTGCACTTCAGCTTGAGCGACAGAGCCAGACTCCGTCTCAAAAATAAAAAATAAAATAAGAATGTCATGTATGGGTCCTTGGAAAACGCTTTGTGAAGGCATACAAAAAAACCCACCAACATTTAAGCTATGCTTCTGTGGAAAGTCACTGTGGTCAGTGACATGAAAGGTAGGTGAGGTGAGGATGTGCCAGAGAAGATGAGTAAGAGTAAGAGACAAGAGGTCTCTAGTCTCAGCTGGGAATGTAGGGCGTGGCTTTGACCTGAGAGAAGGGTGTATGGGTACCTGTGTGGACCCCCTTTCCTTCAGCTCCAGAAGGAACAGGACGCTGTCCATGGGCTTTCAGGGAAGTGAGAGAAGAAAGGCAGTGCGTAAGTCTTATTCTTTCCTGTGTGAGAAAAAACGAAGAGAAACTGGAGCCTTGAGTGAAGTAGAGTAACTCTTTGTCAGCGACTCTGCCGGCCCTCACCGGTCTGGTTTTTCAGTGATCTATTTCTGATTCATTTGACAGGAAACTGCTTTCCCAACTTTTACAAGCTGTTATCTAAAATAGTTTGTGTGCTTAGCAGCAAAGGTAGTAGTGAGAAGAGGATGTGACAGAGTCAGTGAGTCATAAAGAGCAAGACATGATCTTATTTGTTTACCTCATCAGGTTTTACATAGAATTAATTTAAAGAATATTAAAGTGTCCATTTTGTTTTATTAGCAGTTGTTTAGTAATAAGTTCTCATGCTTTGGAATTCTCTATTTTCAGTCTCATCAAATTCAAGACTACATATTTCTCATGACCTTTCTGAAAGGGAAGGGAGAGTAGTAAGGATGAATCTTGTAGACTTCTAGTCTTCAGTTGAAATTAAATAACCCAACCAAGATGGTTTTTTTCTTTTGCTGTCAGCCTTATCAGCCATTATTGCAGGACAATACCTGACAAGCTTTGCAGGGCGAGGGTAGCACTGAACTAGAGTTCTGGCTCTTGCCGTTTCATATATATTTTTTTTTTTCTTGAGACGGGGTTTCGCTCTTGTTACCCAGGCTGGAGTGCAATGGCACGATCTCGGCTCACCGCAACCTCCGCTCCCTGGGTTCAAGCAATTCTCCTGCCTCAGCCTCCTGAGTAGCTGGGACTACAGGCGTGCGCCACCATGCCCAGCTAATTTTTGTATTTTTAGTAGAGACGGGGTTTCACCATGTTGACCAGGATGGTCTCGATCTCTTGACCTCGTGATCCACCCGCCTCGGCCTCCCAAAGTGCTGGGATTACAGGCTTGAGCCACCGCGCCCGGCCGCCGTTTCATATTTTGTGTGTGTTAGAATGTATTCTCTGTGAAGTGAACAGAGGATCCTTCAGAAAGGCAGCAGATTCCAAGGGTAGGAAGGGATTTCACTTATAGAAAGTTGCAGATTCTAGCCATTTGTTTAACTACCCTATCAAGGAAGACGATTTTTTCCCTTTTTTTTTTTTTTTTTTTTTTTTTGAGATGGAGTCTTGCTCTGTCGCTCAAGCTGCAGTACAATGGCGTGATCTTGGCTCATTGCAACTTCTGCCTCTTGAGCTCAAGTGATTGTCCTGTCTGAGCAGCTGGGATTACAGGCACCTGCCACCGTGCCTGGCTAATTTTTGTATTTTTAGTAGAGATGGGGTGTCATCATATTGGCCAGCCTGGTCTCAAAAACTCCTAACTTCATGATCTACCTTGGCCTCCCAACGTGCTGGGACTACAGGCATGAACCATTGTGCCTGGCCTCCCCTTTTTTTTGACAGGATCTTGCTCTGTTGCCCAGGCTGGAGTGTAGTGGTGGGATCACAGCCCACTGCAGCCTCTACCTTTTGGGCTCAAGCAGCCCTCATACCTCAGCCTCCCAAGTGGCCACCATGCTGGCTAATTTAAAAAATATTTTAGACACAGATTCTTACTACCTTGCCCAGGCTGGTCTTGAACTCCTGGGCTCAAGCGGTCTGCCTGCCTTATAGCCTCCCAAAGTGCTGGGATTATAGGAGTGAGCCATCGAGCCAGACCCAGCCTTCTATTATAAAAAATACCTGGCCAGGTGAAGTGGCTCACACCTGTAATTCCAAGAACTTTGGGAGGCTGAGGCAGGCGGATCACAAGGTGAGGAGTTTGAGACCAGCCTGGCCAATATGGTGAAACCCCATCTTTACTGAAAATACAAAAATTAGCCAGGCATGGTGGCGTATGCCTGTAGTCCCAGCCACTTGGGAGGCTGAGGCAGGAGAACTGCTTGAACCTAGGTTGCAGTGAGCCAAGATCTTGCCACTGCACTCCAGCCTGGGTGACAGAGTGAGACTCTGTCTCAAAAAAAAAAAAAAAATTAATTAATTAAAAGTACCTGTTACTTTTTGGAGATAGGAATAACTTTTTTTTTCCCTTGACAGAATGTGGAATCAGAGATTGAGGTATGATAGTTGGAACTTGGTATCATCATAATTAGAATTCACCAATATTTAGAATTTGCTCTTTTCTAAGCCATCTCCTTGCCCTAATTCCCCATGATTCTAAGTTTTTTTACCCATTAGTTAACTAGTTAAAACTCTAATTAGGCATGTTTTCTGGGGAAGAAAATATGACTTTATCAGCATTTTGGGGACAACTCAGGGACAAGAGAGTCATCTGGACAACTTGGCATCAACAAGCTGAGGACTCATCTCTCATTTTCACAGAGAACCAGGTTATAGCCAGATCCTTATTTTCCTGGAATTTATATTATGTGTGTGTGTTTAAAAAACCACTTTCAAGACTTGAAACCCAATGTCTGGACTCTTTTTACACATTCTCATTTCTGTTGGTTTTTAGAGGAATCAGCTGGACAGCATTCTGAGATTAGGAGCATGTCCGAGACAGTGAGGTAACATGGAAAAGATTGTGGGTTCGGGTTCCACTTCTGTTTACAAGCTTTGTGACGTTGGGCAAGTCATTTAACCTTTCCTATCCTTTGGGATATGAAGTGACTGGATGAGAGAATCTAGTTCTTCTTAGCTCTTAGTTCCTGAGATGCCCTACGTTTATGAAAATATATGAAAAGGAGATCCTATTTTATTTTTTAGTTTTTTCAAAGACGGGGTTTCACCATGTTGGTCAGGCTGGTCTTGAACTCCCGACCTCAGGTGGTCTGCGTGCCTTGGCCTCCAAAGTGCTTGGACTACAGGTGTGAGCCACCACGCCTGGCCAAGGAGATCCTATTTTAAATTCACTGGAACATGGCCTGGCGTGGTAGCTTACACCTAAAATCTTAGCACTCTGGGAGGTCGAGGTGGGTGGCTCAGTTGAACCCAGGAGTTTGAAACCAGCTTGGACAAGACAGTTAAGCCTCATCTCTACAAATAGTATTTAAAAAGTTAGCCGGGTGTGATGGTACATACCTGTAGTCCCAGCTACCCAAGAGGCTGAGGTGGGAGGCCCACCTGAGCCCAGGAGATCAAGGCTACAATGAACAGTGATTATGCCACTGCACTTCAGCCTGTGAGACAGAGTGTGAGCCTGTCTCAAAAAGAAAAAAAAAATAGGCCGGGCGCGGTGGCTCAAGCCTGTAATCCCAGTACTTTGGGAGGCCGAGGCGGGTGGATCACGAGGTCAAGAGATCAAGACCATCCTGGTCAACATGGTGAAACCCCGTCTCTACTAAAAATAAAAAAAATTAGCTAGGCATGGTGGCACGTGCCTGTAATCCCAGCTACTCAGGATGCTGAGGCAGGAGAATTGCCTGAACCCAGGAGGTGGAGGTTGCGGTGAGCCGAGATCGCGCCATTGCACTCCAGCCTGGGTAACAAGAGCGAAACTCCGTCTCAAAAAAAAAAAAAGAAAAAATAAATAAATAAATTAACTAGGTAGTTGTTATTTAATAAGAAAATCCAGGCTAGGCCTGGTAGCTTACAGCTGTAATCCTAGAACTTTGGGAGGCCAAGGCAGGACGATCGCCTGAGCCCGGCAATCAGGAATTTTTTTTTTTTTTTGAGACGGTGTCTCACTGTGGCCCAGGCTGGAGTGCAGTGGCATGATCTAGGCTCACTGTAACCTCTGCCTCCCAGTTTCAAGTGATTCTCCTGCCTCGGCCTCCTGAGTGGCTGGGATTACAGGCGCCCACCAACATGCCCGGCTAATTTTTGTATTTTGTTTTAGTAGAGATGGGGTTTCACTATATGGGCCAGGCTGGTCTTGAACTCCTGACTTCAAGTGATTCTCCTGCTTTAGCCTCCCAAAGTGCTGGGAATATAGACGAGAGCCATCGTGCCCGACTGAGCCTAGGAATTTGAGCATCCCAGGCGGCAAAATGAGACCTTCTTTCTACTAAATACATACATACATACATAAGCCAGGCATGGTGGCGTGAGCCTGCAGTCGCAGCTACTCGGGAGGGTTGCTTGAGTTTAGGAGGAAGGCTACAGTGATCATAGTAGTGAGCTATGATCATGCCACAGCCTGGGCAACAGAGTGAGATTCTGTCCCTTTAAGAAAGAAGAAAAAAATCAATCCATGTATAGTGAGAACCGTCATTCCCTAATTTATACTCAGTCACTCAAAAGTTACATGTTGAATTTTCTTCTTAAAATTTTATTGACAAATAATAATTTTTTTTTTTTTGAGGCGGGGTCTTATGCTGTCACCCAGGCTGGAATGCAGTGGTGTGATCTTGGCTCACTGCAACCTCCGCCTCCCGGGTTCAGGTGATTCTTCCACCTCAGCCTCTTGAGTAGCTGGAACAAAGCTGTGTACCACCATGCCCAGCTAATTTTTGTTGGCCAGGCTGGTCTTGAACTTCTGACCTCAAGTGATCCACCTGCCTTGGCCTCCCAAAGTGCTGGGATTACAGGCGTGAGCCACAATAATTGTGTTTTTTTAAATGTTTTTTTTTTTTTTTTTTTGAGACGGAGTTTCGCTCTTGTTACCAGGCTGGAGTGCAATGGCACGATCTCGGCTCACCGCAACCTCCGCCTCCTGGGCTCAGGCAATTCTCCTGCCTCAGCCTCCTAAGTAGCTGGGATTACAGGCACGCACCACCATGCCCAGCTAACTTTTTCTATTTTTAGTAGAGACGGGGTTTCACCTTGTTGACCAGGATGGTCTCGATCTCTCGACCTCGTGATCCACCCGCCTTGGCCTCCCAAAGTGCTGGGATTACAGGCTTGAGCCAACGTGCCCGGCCTTTTTTAAATGTTGAATTGTCTTAATGCAAGGCATATACTTAGTTATTCAGAGTGTGTGCTGTTGTTTTGCCCTATTGAGGGTTAGGGGACAGGATTTTAGTTCTGACATTTTGCAGCCTGTTGAATCCTTCTAATCTTTCTCCTTTGTCCCCTACCCCCAACCTCATTATCCTGTGCATTTTTTCTTTTGTAACACTTACCAGATTGCTTACTTATTATTCTTTTAAAAATATATTTTTTTCTATCTTTTTGTAGAGACAGGGTCTCACTTTGTTTCCCAGGCTGATCTTGAATTCCTGAGCTCAAGCGCTCCACCTGCCTTGGCTTCTCAAAGTGCTGGGATTATAGGCTAGAGCCACTGTGCTGACCAGATTGCTTTCTAATTGTTTGTTTACACTTCTCTTAATTCTTTCCAAAGGCTAGAAACCATGTCTTACTAATTTTTACTTTCCCTATTGTAAAACATTGAGGGAAGGAAAGAGAGTAAGATGTGAGGGAATAGGTAGGAATTGAGTTAGAGATGGCCCAGATTTTGAGTTTGAGTGACCAGGAGAGTGATAGTGTATTCTATACAAACACCTGAGATTCTGGTTTGGGGTGAACAGTTTAATTTTGGACATGTTGGAGTCTATGGCAGTATCATCCCAGGCAACAAATGGCATTGGCAGGACATTTGAGTGGCTGTTCAGTAGGCAGTTAGAAGTGGTGAATTAGCTGGGCGCGGTGGCTCAAGCCTGTAATCCCAGCACTTTGGGAGGCCGAGGCAGGTGGATCACGAGGTTGAGAGATCGAGACCATCCTGGTCAACATGGTGAAACCCCGTCTCTACTAAAATACAAAAAATTAGCTGGGCGTGGTGGCGCGTGCCTGTAATCCCAGCTACTCAGGAGGCTGAGGCAGGAGAATTGCCTGAGCCCAGGAGGCGGAGGTTGCGGTGAGCTGAGATCGCACCATTGCACTCCAGCTTGGGTAACAAGAGCGAAACTCCGTCTCAAAAAAAAAAAAAAAAAAAAGTGGTGAATTATATCCTGGAGCTGTTGAAGGATTTGGGCATTATCTTCATGTGATTCATCACATGAATCAGATCTTTGAAAAGGAAAGTAAAAAAATGAAGCTAATGAGGAATGCCTCTGTTTAGGAAGCTAGAGAAGAAAGAAGAGTCATCCAAAATGCCAGGGGGTGATCAGTCACGGAAGTAGGAGGTGGACCAGGGTGGGTAGTATGGTGCTTTTGTGGAGTCAGATACTCAATGTTAAACCTCTAGAGAGGTTAGAAGAATTCAGTGAGAGAATACAAAGGATTGGATTTGTCAGTTTCGGTCCTGTGGCTGAATCAGAGGCTAGATTGAAAATGGGAATGAGGACTTCGAAATGATGAGTGTAGGCTTCTCATGTTGAATTTGGGGAAAAGAGAATGAAAGAAGAAGGGTGGATTCAAAAGAGTACTTATTTATTTTACTTTACTATTGCTTAATATTAGAGGATACTGAGGAATCTTCATAGGCCTAGGGGAAAGAAACAGAGGAAAGAAAAGCTTGTGTTGGTTGGGGAGAGCTGGGCATAGGTTAGATCTCTGGATATTTGGAAGAGGTAAGCTGCTAGAGAGCAGGAAGGCGGGGCTGCTGTTCTCTCCTTTTCTTTTTTTTTCTTTCTTTTTAAAGACGGGGTTTCACCATGTTGGTCAGTCTGGTCTTGAACTTCTGACCTCAGGTGATCTGCCCGCCTTGGCCTCCAAAGTGCTTGGATTACAGGCGTGAGCCACCACGTCCGGCCTTGTTCCCTCCTCCTTTTCTAAGAGGAAGAAGAGGTTGAGTGAAAAATTCCACTTCAGAGGGAGGTTGGTGTGGGGATAAAGGGAAAAGTTTCTTCATAAATGTGGAAGCATAAGGGTTTGAGATATGTGAAGAGAATGAGAGCATTGGCCATTGGGGAGTATGAGAAGAAGTAATGAAACAATAAAAGTAGCCGGGCGCGGTGGCTCAAGCCTGTAATCCCAGCACTTTGGGAGGCCGAGGCGGGTGGATCACGAGGTCAAGAGATCGAGACCATCCTGGTCAACATGGTGAAACCCCGTCTCTACTAAAGTGCAAAAAATTAGCTGGGCATGGTGGTGCGTGCCTGTAATCCCAGCTACTCCGGAGTCTGAGACAGGAGAATTGCCTGAACCCAGGAGGCGGAGGTTGCGGTGAGCCGAGATCGCGCCATTGCACTCCAGCCTGGGTAACAAGAGCGAAACTCCGTCTCAAAAAACAAAAAAACAAAAAAACAAAAAAACAAAAAAAAACAATAAAAGCAGTGCCGGCAGTTAGCATGAATTTGGAGTGGACACAGAAATATGAAATGGAAAATAGCCCTACCCCACCTCTGTGTCCAGTCCCACTTCCCAAAATGTAACCACTTTTAAAGTCTGTTTTGGGCTGGGCACAGTGGCTCATATGTGTAATCCCAGCACTTTGGGAGGCTGAGGCAGGTGGATTGCCTGAGCTCAGGAGTTTGCGACCAGCCTGGGCAACACAGTGAAACCTCTTCTCTACTAAAATCCAAAAAAATTAGTTGGGTGCGGTGGTGTGCACCTGCAGTCCCAGCTACTTGGGAGGCTGAGGCAGGAGAATTACTTGAACCTGGGAGGTGGAGGTTGCAGTAAGCCAAGATTATTGCACTCCAGCCTGGGTAACAGAACGAGATGACTTTCACCAAAAAAAAAAAAAAAAAAAAAAAAAGTTCATTTTCTAGTTCTGGTAGTTAATAGTGTAACTTTCAGTAGTAATATGTTGCGGTCAGTAGTGTCTCTTGATTCCCTTCTGTGAACCATGAGAAATGTACCCATTTCTTTTACTCTTTTTTTCCTTTTTTGGTAGTAATATTACTGTTTTTCTATTATGAAAGTAAGTAATGTGGCCGGGCGCGGTGGCTCAAGCCTGTAATCCCAGTACTTTGGGAGGCCGAGGCGGGTGGATCACGAGGTCAAGAGATCGAGACCATCCCGGTCAACATGGTGAAACCCCGTCTCTACTAAAAATACAAAAAATTAGCTGGGCATGGTGGCACGTGCCTGTAATCTCAGCTACTCAGGAGGCTGAGGCAGGAGAATTGCCTGAGCCCAGGAGGCGGAGGTTGTGGTGAGCCGAGATCATGCCATTGCGCTCCAGCCTGGGTAACAGGAGCGAAACTCCGTCTCAAAAAAAAAAAAAAAAAGAAAGTAAGTAATGTTTATATTCTCTTTTGTATAACCAAAATTAGTCTTCATGCTATATGTACAAATTAAGCCTTAATATATTCCACAAATACAATTTTTGCAATATTATTAAGTAACTATTACTTACTTTGGAATCTAGCAGTGCTATTGAATACTGGGAAAAGGAAACAGTATTTTATCACCAAACTGCCTCTTTAGAGAGAATTGATGTTGTAAGTCAAATGCTTGTTCCTTGGTACTGCAAGGAAAAATTAATATTCAGACAAAAAGTTCTCTCAGCAAGGCAGTTTTACTTTCTGTAGAAAGAGTACAACTCACCAGCAGTCTTGCCACGAGAATACAATAAACAAAAGCAAAGGCAGGCATATTTATTCCTTATGCATTGAGTTCTTACTGCTGTGTCCGATCTCCATTGGTTGGAGCTGGACCTCATAATCTAAAACTGAACCCAACTGGCTAGTAACTTAAAACTTTTCTAAATAGGTAAAGCCAATGGAGAACAAAGAAGAAGAAGTAGTCCAAATAAGGAAGGAGCATAGGCTGCAAGCTGGGACATGCCTGTGAGCACGTCCAGCACAAATATGTTGGTTAAAGTACAAGGACATAGAATGTGCTACATGCCTGTGAGCATGTCTAACAGCTACATAGGATAGGACTTAACAAAGAGTTATTAGCAAAAAGCAAGAAGGTTTTGAAGAAAGTTAGTCTTTAAAACAAACCATTATTTCTAACATTTATTATTATTATTCTTTAACAAGAAGGGAAATTTTGAAGAGGAACTTTTTACTTTCTACAATGGCCCAAACATCAGAAAATCTAGTGAATCCTCTTAATTTCTTTCCGGCTTTCTACACTCCTTCTAGGTCTTACTCAACTGCTATTGTTTTTCATACTTTCAAATTGTCATTTTCCTTGTATTTTTTAAAAACTTGGAATAGTTACTATTTTTAACATGGGATGCATAAATGTTGAGCTTTTAAGTTCTTGCCTTTCAACAATGTCTTTGTAGCCGGGCACGGTGGCTCACACCTGTAATTCCAGCACTTTGGGAGGCCGAGGCGGGTGGATCACGAGGTCAGGATATTAAGACCATCCTGGTCAACATGGTGAAACTCCGTCTCTACTAAAAATACAAAAATTAGCTGGGCATGGTGGCGGCACACCCCTGTATTCCCAGATACTCAGGAGGCTGAGGCAGGAGAATTGCTTGAACCCAGGAGGCAGAGGTTGTGGTGAGTCGAGATCGAGCCACTGCACTCCAGCCTGGGTAACAAGAGTGAAACTCCGTCTCAAATTTTTTATTAAAAATTTTTAAAAGAAAAAAAAAAGTCTTTGTCTCTCATTTGATTGTCATTTCAATGTAGCCCATTTTAATACTCTGGAAGCTTTTAAGGTTGCTTTTTGTCTTTAGAGTTCTGAAATTAATTAGGATGTGTTTAGGCATGTGTTTTTTCTCTTTCATCCTGTTTGGTTCTAGGTAGACTCAATCTGTCTTTGTTGACAATTCAGGAGATTTTTATTGTTTCTTCCCTTCCCCGTGCCATGTTTTAATCTGTTTTGTGTTTGTGTATGCTATTTTTAAACTACACTTTATTATGTATTTTTTTGAGACAGGATCTTGCTCTGTTGCCCAGGGTGGGAGTACAGTGGCACGATCACAGCTCACTGCAGCCTTATCCCTACCTTTCAAGCACAAGTGATCTTCACGAGTAGCTGGGACTGCAGGCTCATGCTAAATTTTTTTTTTTTTTTTTTTTTTTTTTTTTGAGACGGAGTTTCGCTCTTGTTACCCAGGCTGGAGTGCAATGGCACGATCTCGGCTCACCGCAACCTCTGCCTCCTGGGTTCAGGCAATTCTCCTGCCTTAGCCTCCCGAGTAGCTGGGATTACAGGCACGCCCCACCATGCCCAGCTAATTTTTTGTATTTTTAATAGAGACGGGGTTTCACCATGTTGACCGGGATGGTCTTGATCTCTTGGCCTCGTGATCCGCCCGCCTTGGCCTCTCAAAGTCCTGGGATTACAGGCTTGAGCCACCACACCCGGCCTTAAATTTTGTATTTTTAGTAGAGAGAGTGTTTCGCCATATTGTTCAGACTGGTCCCGAACTCCTGGGCTCAAGCACTTCGACTGCCGTGGCCTCTCAAAGTACTGGGATTACAGGTATGAGCCACCATGCCCGGTCCACACTTTATTCTTGATTTTGATCAACAAGATATCCTCTTGAATCTGAGTATGCCAAGTAGGTTTTTTAAAAAAATCCTCTCTGGGCCGGGCGCGGTGGCTCAAGCCTGTAATCCCAGCACTTTGGGAGGCCGAGGCGGGTGGATCACGAGGTCAAGAGATCGAGGCCATCCTGGTCAACATGGTGAAACCCCGTCTCTACTAAAAATACAAAAAATTAGCTGGGCATGGTGGCACGTGCCTGTAATCCCAGCTACTCAGGAGGCTGAGGCAGGAGAATTGCCTGAACCCAGGAGGCGGAGGTTAGGGTGAGCCGAGATCACGCCATTGCACTCCAACCTGGGTAACAAGAGTGAAACTCCGTCTCAAAAAAAAAAAAAAAAAATTCTCTTCTAATTCCTGAACTATCTCATATTTCCTTAAGGAAAAATTCTAGCAATCTATCTTGGCCTGTTTTTTCTGTTATATTGGGTTTCCCAATGTCGTATAATTTGTGGTTATTTACAGTTAATGTGAATGACTAGGCTATTGAGTAATTGGTGTGGTATTCTGCTGTTGTTCTATGGGTCTTAATAGGTATTTAAATTTTTTGGTATATATAAAGTGTATGCACAGGCTGGGTACAGTGTAATCCCAGCACTTTGGGAAACCGGGGCAGGTGGATCACCTGAGATCAGGAGTTTGAGACCAGCCTGGCTAACATGGTGAAACCGTGTCTCTACTAAAAACACAAAAATTAGCTGGGCGTGTAATCCTTGCTATTCAGGAGACTGAGGCAGGAGAATTGCCTGAATCCAGGAGGTGGAGGTTGAAGTGAGCTGAGACCATGCCATTGCACTCCTGCCTGGGCAATGGGAAAAAAAAAAAAAAATGTTTGCACAGTTTAAAGAAGAGTAATAGATTGAACACTGGTAGGTCCACAATCTAGTTTAACTAAAAGTTTAAAACCCCTCTGAAGGCCCTGTTGGCCTCTCCTATTACTCTTTCCTCACCCTTAGATATAATTATCATGCTGAATTTTGTTAATTCTCTAGTTTTGCTTTGTGCTTTGTATAATCCCAAATAATACATTATTTAGTTTTACAAGTTTTTATAAATCTAAATAATATGAATTTAGATTTTATTCAGGACCATGAAGAGCTAGAAATTCACCTATTTTCAGAGACTTGTTTGTAGACTGCAGTAACTTATTTGTCCTTCCTGTATTCAACATTTGTACACTCCGCCCCTACAACCACCTCTGAATCCACTGTGAAATCTTTGAATGGTGGTGAAGGTACCACCTCTGCCACCACCACGCCCTCTGCCACCACAGAAACTAAGACCTCCTCTTCCCCTGTATCCCCCGTGGCCACAGTTTGGACAAAGTGGGATTCCAAATGTTTCAGAATTCAGTCTTCTCCAGCCCAAGTTGATCTCCATTCTCTATTGTCCTCACAAGAAATATTATCAAAGAAAGATTTAGTTTTGTCATAATAGCAATTAGGTCCAAGAGGATTTTCTTCATCAGCATTTCCTTCACTGTTTTGGGTATCAACTCCTGAGTCTCCTTTATCTTCACCATTTATAGGTTTCTCCTGTTTCTTAAGTTTATCTTCTTTTAATTTAAGTTTATTATGAAACTCGTTGGTCTCTTCCTTGTTGAATTGTGCATTTACACATTTACACTTTCAAAGTCTTTCTCAAATTTTATTGGCCTGTCTTGCTGAATACCAAATCTTCTCCTGCCACCCCATGACCCCCTGTCCTCTATTTGGAGCTGAAGGAGCACCTGGAACTTCTTGTCTCTTGCTATCATTTCTGAGTTGCTCATTTTCTGGCCTTGAAACTTTGTGTACTTCAGCTCACCTGTGCTCTTGATTCTCTATTCTTTTTTGGCTAGTAGATGGCAAAGGCCCAAAAGAACCCACGGATTGGGATGAAGAAGTTGATGAGCCTAGTGAGGACTGAACTATAGCTGGGACTTAAGGCAAAAAACACTGGTTTTGGTGGCTCACAAACGGTGAGGTCTTTAATGTCACTCCCACAGAATATAATGTATACAAAAACTTCATCTTGAGGTGGTATTGGACATCTGTCCGTCTGTCTTCTGTACCAAAGGATCGAACTTTGGCAAGGGCTGCGGTGTTCTCAGTGTCCTCAGTGTCGATGGTAGAGAGGATGCCCTCATAGTTGGAGATGAGGCCGATGTAAGGGGTGCCCGGCTCATGGCGCTGCTGCGCTGCTCTGGTCACAGAGAGGCAGTTCCTGCTGCTGTTGCCTGTTCAGCATGCCCACTTGCTTCGTGAGCAGCCGCCTCAGACTCAACATGGCGGTGACTCCAGGAGTGGTGTGGAGCATGCTGGGAGAGCAAGGCCGCGCTCTCGCGAGACTTCAAGTTGGTGGGAATTTTCTGATGATTACCATCAGATCACCATTTTATGTGGCAATTAAATTTGGATAAAGGAACTTGCTTAAACATGAGAAACCATAAGCAGTTTTCCTCAGTTGGGTTTATGCAAGAGGCTACACCTTGGGTTTTGGAGGGATCCCAGATGTCCTTGTCACTTGTCACTTTTATACTGCAACACGTACTATACAAACGTGAAAAAAATTGTGGACATGATGCCAGTTCTAGTTCAGGAAAGTCAAGTTTCAGGGTTGGGGGTGGATGAAGGAAGTTTCATGTTAGTAGGTCAGACTTATGAATGGCCCAGGAGATTAGAAAGTAAAAATTGAGGTTGATGCAACAGCCCTCTTAGTGTCCACATTAACTCCTAAAAGATGAGCACTTCATTTCCTATATCATCTCCTTTTCATATTTCACCAAACAAAATACTCATGATTCTTCTGTATACTATTGGAAAGCCTTTAAGACTTAGGGTATATTTCGGTCCTGGCTGATTTAAAAATATTTGTAAGTATATCGTAGAGGAATATTAGTTTTTCTCATGCAGAATATAATGCTCTTTTTATTGATTAGCCCCTTTCCTCCCAAAATTTAGAGAGTCTGGAGAAAAAAAAAATGGAGAAAAATATTATATTCAGTATTTTTGTTACTATTCTTTTTTTTTTTTTTTTTTTTTTTTTGAGACAGAGTTTCGCTCTTGTTACCCAGGCTGGAGTGCAATGGCGCGATCTCGGCTCACTGCAACCTCCGCCTCCTGGGTTCAGGCAATTCTTCTGCCTCAGCCTCCTTAGTAGATTGGATTACAGGCACGTGCCACCATGCCCAGCTAATTTTTTGTATTTTAGTAGAGACGGGGTTTCACCATGTTGACCTGGATGGTCTCGATCTCTTGACCTCGTGATCCACCCGCCTCAGCGTCCCAAAGTGCTGGGATTACAGGCTTGAGCCACCGCGCCCGGCTTTTTGTTACTATTCTTAAGACAAGTTAGTAGGCGAAAGGCATCCATGTATACTTGGTTTGAATAAGAGGCAAAACCCCTAAAAGAAGCTGGGTGTGGTGGTACCCTCTGGTAATCCTAGCTACTGGGGAGGCTAAGGCAATTGGATCACTTGAGCCCACGTGTTTGAGTCCAGGCTGGGCCACCTAGCAAGACTCCGTCTCCCAAAACAAAACACAACCCTAAAAGTACTTAGAATGTTAGCAGTGGTTGTAATTTGGGTTTGAAATTTGCATCAATGCAGTAAGAGCAGAACTGATGTTCTTGCGATTGGAAGGAGTGTTTAAAAAAAAAAAAAATTCATGGTCACAACTTCTTTTGGGAGAAGAGAGAAAGAATAAGAGAAAGATAGACTAAGAGATAGAAAATGTTTAATCCTGCATTGTGGCTTACTGTAGCGTTTCATATTCCCTTGAATTTTAGACTAGAATTCTCCAAAATTCTGTAAACTTAGGGATATGTATGATTGCCAGGTGTCTGACACCATTGTAAGTTTGGAACTTTTTGGAATCTAATTTCTTCTGCTAACCTGTAGTAAATGAAAGAAAGTAACACACATGCTATTTTTTTTTTTTTTTAAGATGGAGTTTCACTCTTATTGCCCAGGCTGGAGTGCAATGGTGCAGTCCCAGCTCACCACAACCTCCCGGGGTCAAGCGATTCTCCTGCCTCAGCCTCCCGAGTAGCTGGGATTACAGGTGTATGCCACCATGCCCAGCTAATTTTGTATTTTTAGTGGAGACGGGGTTTCTCCATGTTGGTCAGGCTGGTCTCAAACTCCAAACCTCAGGTGATCTGCCTGCCTTGGCCTCCCAAAGTGCTGGGATTACAGGCATGCGCCACCACTCCCTGCCAAAGTAACACACATGCTATTAATGCCAACTAGAAAATATAAAGAGGTCGGTTGCAGTGGCTCACACCTGTAATCCCAACATTTTGGAAGGCCGAGGTGGGGGTGGATCACTTGAGGCCAGGAATTGGAGACCAGTCTGGCCAACATGGGAAAACCCAGTCTATATAAAAATACAAAAATTAGCCGAGTGTGAGGCGCATGCCTGTAATCCCAGCTATTTGGGAGGCTGAGGCACGAGAATTGCTTCAACTTGGGAGGCAGAGGTTGCAGTGAGCTGAGATTGTGCCACTGCACTTCAGCGTTGGCGACAGAGAGAGTCTGTCTCGAAAAAAGAAAATTTCAAAATCTCATAAAGACAATGGGAAAGACTGCAGTTGTCTTAGAATTCATAAATGTATTCAAAAATTTTTTTGTCTTTGTTGATGTATATTTCTGTAGTAGTTTTTCCTCTCTTCATTTTCTCTTATAGAGGGAGAAGATTTGATATTCTTGAGTCATCTCTCTCCTGAAATCTACTCAGTTTTACTCAGACCTGTGCTATATAGAGTATTATATTCATGCCCATGTCTGATGTGGAGGGAGAAACACAGACAGGAGAGTGGGTGACTGACTCAGATATAAATGTTCTTATTATACTTGAGCTACAACCACACCTAGAAACCTTGACAACAACAGGGCCTGTGTTTGATATACCTCACTTGTTAAATCCTGTTTGGATTTTAGTATGTCATATGTGTGTTCATCAGCAAAATTGAACAGGTGCTAGAACAATTGTAAAGCTTTAATCGGACTTATGATTACACTGTTTCTCGTTTTGGCCATACAAAAAATATGACACAATAACGAAAACAAATTTCTAGTTGTTTCTGGTTCAGAGGATTTTTTTTGTTTTTTTTTGTTTGTTTGTTTGTTTTTTGAGATGGAGTCTCACTCTGTCGCCCAGGCTGAAGTGGGTGGCACGATCTCAGCTCACCGCAACCTCCACCTTCTGGGTTCAAGTGATTCTACTGCCTCAGCCTCCCAAGTAGCTGGGACTACAGGCACGCACCACCACGCCCAGCTAATTTTTTTTTTGTATTTTTAGTAGATGGGGTTTTACCATTTTTGGCCAGGATGGTTTTGATCCACCCACCTCAGCCTTCCAAATTGCTGGGATTATAGGCATGAGCCACCACGCTCTGCCAGAGGTTTCTTTTCCTTCCTTCCTTCCTTCCTTCCTTCTTTCTTTCCTTCCTTCCCTCCATCCCTCTCTCCCTCCCTCCCTCTCTCCCTTCCTTCCTCCCTTCCTTCCTCCCTTCCTTCCTCCCTTCCTCCCTCCCTTCCTCCCTTCCTTCCCTCCCTCCCTCCCTTCCTTCCTTCCTTCCTCCCTCCCTCCCTTCCTTCCTTCCTTTCTTTCTTTCTCTGAGTCTCCCACTGTCGCCAAGGCTGGAGTGCAGTGGCGCAATCTCCACTCACTGCAACCTCCGACTCCGTGGTTCAAGAGATTCTCCTGCCTCAGACTCCTGAGCATACCCAGCTAATTTTTGTGTTTTTAGTAGAGACAGGGTTTCAGCATGTTGGCCAGGGTGGTCTCGATTGCTTGACTTTATGATCCACCCACTTCGGCTTCCAAAAGTGCTGGGATTACAGGTATAAACCAATGTGCCCAGCCTTCTTTTTTTTCTTTCTTAGGCAGGATCTCTGTTGCCCAGGCTGGAGTGCAGTGGCATGGTCTTGGCTCACTGCAACCTCTGCCTCCCAACCTCAAGCCATCCTCCCACCTCAGCCTCCTAAGTAGCTGGGACTACAGGTGTGCACCACCATGCCTGGCTAATTGTTTTTGGACTTAAAAAAAATTTTTTTTTAATTTGTAAAGATGGAGTTTAACCATGTTGCCCAGGCTGGTCTTTAACTCCTGGGCTCAAGCGATTCACCTGCCTCAGCTTCCCAAAGTGATGAGATTATAGGTGTGAGCCACCATGTCTGGCCCAGAGGTGTCAATGCTACATACATGTCCTCCACCAAGATTGAGTCATGGGTAAATTAATTAAAGTTAAGAGACAATTTCAGTGTCTTATGGCAAGCTGCTAATGTTTTAAAAATAGCTTTTCCCTCATTATACAGATAGCACATGTGGGGCCAGGCATGGTGGCTCGTGCCTGTAATCCAGCACTTTTGGAGGCCAAGATGCGAGGATCACTTGAGGCCAGAAGTTTGAGACCAGCCTGGCCAAAATGATGAAACCCTGCCTCTACTAAAAATACACAAATTCTCCAGGTATGGTAGCACACACATGTAATCCCAGCTACTCAGGAGGCTGAGGCAGGAGACTTCCTTGAGCCAGAGAGGCAGAGGTTATGGTGAGCTGAGATTGCACCAATGAGCTCCAGCTTGGGCGACAGAGTGAGACTCAGCCTCAAAAAAAAAAAAAAAAAAAGGAAACTAAAGAAGAAAATGAACATTTCCTTAATCCTAATAGTATTTAAGTAAATTTCCTTGCAGTCACTTTTCTATTCAGATAACTTTCTTAAAAGCTGGAGTATAACTCAAATTATTTTTGAGATGGAAAAAAAAAAATAACAAAAAAGCTGGGTAGTCCCAGGTGTGGTGTCTTAGGACTGTAATACTAGCACTTTGGGAGGCCAAGATGGGAGAATCACTTGAACCAGGAGTTTGAGACCAGCCTGGTCAACATAGTGAGACCCCATCTCTATTTAAAAAACATATATCTCTCTATATATATATTTTAAAAAGCTGGAGTTGGCTGGGTGCAGTGGCTCACGCCTATAATCCCAGCACTTTGGGAGGCCAAGGTGAGTGGATCACCTGAGGTCAGGAGTTCGAGACCAGCCTAACCAACATGGCGAAACCTCATCTCTACCAAAAATACAAAAATTAGCCTGTAATCCCAGCTACTTGGGAGGCTGAGGCAGGAGAAACACTTGAACCTGGGAGGTGGAGGTTGCAGTGAGCCAAGATTGTACCATTGCACTCTAGCCTGGGTAACACAGTGAAAATCTGTCTCAAAAAGGGAAAAAAAAAAAAAGCTGGAGTAGGCTAGGCATGGTAGTTCATGCTTATAATCCCAGCACTTTGGGAGGATTGCTTGGACCCAGGAATTCAAGACCAGCCTGGGCAACATGGCAAGATGCTGCCTCTACCAAAAAAAAAAAAAAAAAAAAAATCAACCAGGTGTTTTGGCATCTGCCTGTAGTTCCACCCACCTGGGAGGCTGAAGTAGGAGGATTGCTTGAGCCTAGGAGGTTGAGGGTGGAGTAAGCTGTGATCTCACCACAGCACTCCAGCCTTGGTGACAGAGTGAGACTTTGTCTCAAAAAGAAAAAAAAAAAAAACCTGATTATTACTAAATTCATGTCTATCAAGAAAAAAAAATCAGTAAATTCATTTCTATCAACTTAAAAAATCTGTTTTGAACATTTTCTGTTTCATTATTTAAAAACATGACTAAGTAAGTTTTTTTTTTTTGAGACGGAGTTTCGCTCTTGTTACCCAGGCTGGAGTGCAATGGCACGATCTTGGCTCACTGCAACCTCCGCCTCCTGGGTTCAGGCAATTCTCCTGCCTCAGCCTCCTGAGTAGATCGGATTACAGGCATGTGCCACCATGCCCAGCTACTTTTTTGTATTTTTAGTAGAGACGAGGTTTCACCATGTTGACCAGGATGGTCTCGATCTCTTGACCTCGTGATCCACCCGCCTCAGCCTCCCAAAGTGCTGGGATTACAGGCTTGAGCCACCGCGCCTGGCCTAAAACATGACTAAGTAATGTTCTGTTGCATATTCATAATATTTGAATGTTCACCTACGGTTGGACACATAGATACTTTCAATTTGTCTATAATAAACATTTTAATTAAAGTATAACTTACAAAAATCTAAACAGTAAATTTGTAGCTTAGTGAATTTATAGTGAACTTTTACAAAGTGAACATACCTGTGAAACTACCATCTGGATCAAGAAAGAGAACATTGCCAACATCCAGAAGTCACGCTCATTCCTAATTATTACCTCCCTCAAAGTAAACTTGTCTTTGTCTTACTTGTCATTGATTGGTTTTGCCTGTTTTTGAATTTCATGTAAATGGAGTCATAGTTATGTTCTCTTTCTTGTCTGGTGTCTATTGTTGGTTCAGCGTTTTAGCTGTGAGTTTCATCTGTGCTGTTACTTAAAGCAATAGCTAATTATTTTTCATTTTGCATGGTATTTAATTGTATGACTATACCACATTTATTCTATTGTTGGTGACCTTTTGGTTTGTTTCCAGTTTCGGCTTTTGTGAATGTTTTGTATGTGTTTTTTGGTGCCCATATTTTAGATATAACTGCGAATAGCAGAATTATTTGGTCTTAGGGTATGCATATGTTCGGCTTCAGTAGTATTACCAAACAGTTTTCCAAAGTGTTTATACCAATTTACAGCCCGTTTGGCAATGCATGAGAGGTCCATTTCTTCCTATACTTAGCAATACTTGGTGCTGTCAGATTTCTCCCCTCCCCTCCCCCATCTTCCTCTGTCATCCAGCCTAGAGTGCAGTGGTGCCATCATAGCTCACTACAGCCTTGACCTCTTGGGCTCAAGTGATGAGCTCACCCCTGCCTCCTGAGTAGCTGGGGCTACAGGCATGTGCCACCACGCCTGGCTAATTAAAAAAAAAATTTTTTTATAGACAGTGTGTTGCCATGTTGCCCAGGCTGGTCTTGAACCCCTGTGCTCAAGATAACACTTTAGGCCAAGCACTGTGACTCATACTTGTGATCCCAGCACTTTGGAAGCCCAGGGTGGGCTGATTACGAGGTCAGGAGATTGAGACCAGCCTGGCTAACACGGTGAAACCCCATCTCTACTAAAAATACAACAAATAAGCCAGGCGTGGTAGCACGCACCTGTAGTCCCAACTGCTCGGGAGGCTGAAGACAGGAGAATCACTTGAACCCAGGAGGTGAAGGTTGCAGTGAGCAGAGATCAAGCCACTGCACTCCAGAGAGTGAGACTCTGCCTCATAAACAAACAAAAAACAACATTTTGAGTTCCTGCCTCGGCCTCTCAAAGTGCTGGCATTACAGGCATGAGCCACTGTGCCCAACCAGTTTTCTTACATTTAACCATTCTGGTAATTACATAGTATTTTCTAGTGGTTTTAATTTGCATTCCCTTGATGCCTGATGATATTGAGCACCTTTCCATGTGTTTACTGGCTTTGGGATATCCTTTTTTGTGAAGTACTTGTTCTAATGTTTTGGCAATTTTAATATTGTGATGTTTGTCTCTTATTGATTCGTAGATGTTCTTTATACTAGGTATGAGTTATTTGGTTGTACGCATTGCAGATGTCTTCTTTCTGTGTTTTGAATTTTTACTCTCTTTTTTTGTTTTAAACGCACAGAACAGGGTAATTTTTTCTTTTTCTTTTTTACTGATTTTTTACTCTCAGTGGGGTCTCTTGATCACACAGTAAATGTTTAGAAGTTGACAATGTTATTTTGGTAAAAATGTGCGCACATCATGTCTCCATGGGGATTGCTTACTTGGAGGCCAGATAGTAAGATCAGAGTTCTATTGTAGTTAGTTTTGCCTCCCTAGCAATGCCAGCTGTCTTACAAATAAATATGGGCCCTGAATGCATGGGGAACCAGCTGAGTGTGTGGGTGGATCAACATAACTTCATCTCTAACCCGGGAGACTACTAAAAGCACAATCCCTGAAGATACTGACTTACTAGAGTCATGTTTGTATACACAGTATAGAACATACGAGTTAATGCTTAAATTGTGCAGTGGTCTAGGATCTCAGTGTGTTTTAATTTATCCATTTTAAAAGTAGGAATTCTTTAAACAAATTAAATTGACTTCCGTTTTCTGCGGAGTTAGAATACAATTTAAGAGATCTGTAAGCCAAAAGTAAAAAATACAGATACCAAGGACAAAAGATAGAAAAGTAGTATCAGTTAGTGGTTAAGAGCTTGGAATCTGGAGTAAGTTGAAATTCTAGTTCTTTCATTTACTAGTTTAGCAATTTGGGTATATTATTTAGCCTTTTTAAGCTTAAATTTCCTCATCTTTGAAATTTGGATAATAGTGAATCTGACTTACAAGGTTTTTATGTGAATTAAATGAGATAATTCATGGTGGCTGACCCATAATTAGAGCTCACTGAATGTTTACTATCATTAGGATAGTAAATGATAAAAAAGTTAGATGAAAAACAATTATTTTTTTGAGACAGGGCCTCTCACCCAGGCTCAGTACAGTGGCATGATCACAACTCACTGCAGCCTTGACCTTCTAGGCTCAAGTGATCCTGCTGCCTGAGCCTCCCAAGGAGCTGGGACTATAGGCACGCACCACTATGCCCAGCTAATTTTATCAAAAACATTTATTTATTTGTAAGGACAAGCAGAATGTACACATGCTTTTGAGAAAGTAGATTTTTAATTTTTTTGGAACAGAGTCTTGCTTTGTTGCCCAGGCTGGAGTGTAGTGGTGCAATCTTGGCTCACTGGAACCCTCACCTTCTGGGTTCAAGCAGTTCTCCCTGTATCAGCCTCCCAAGTAGCTGGGATTACAGGCGCCCTGTACCATACCTGGCTAATTTTTGTATTTTTAGTAGAGACGGGGTTTCACCATGTTGTTCAGGCTGGTCTCGAACTCTTGACCTCATGATCTGCCTGCCTTGATCTCCCAAAGTGCTGGGATTACAGGCATGAGCCACTGCACCTGGCCCAGAGTTATTTTCATTGGTGACAGGATACCACTTCTATGTTACCTAGGCTGATCTTGAGCTCCTGGGCTCAAGTGATCTTGCCTGAGTGCCCCAAGTATGTGGGACTACAGGAGTGCACCAACCGGCTTGTCAGAAAATAATGTTTATCCTAGAGACCTGGGATAGAGATATTAGTCAGTCATCTCAAAAGACGAAAAATTGACTTATTCCAAAATTGTTTTGTCTTTCTTTTCTTCCTTTTGGGTTCAAAGTCACATCTGAGTTTGAAGTTGCCTTTCCTGTTATCTCAGCTTTTGTCCTGTGCCGCTAGCTCTTCCAGTTAGCACTTGGCAGTGGATAGATACAAGGAATTCAGTTTATTCAGTACAACCAACCACTTAAACTTAAAAATAAATAATTTTCAAAGAAAACATAATATTAGCACTATTTTTTAAAGTAGGGATTTGCTAAGAAATTAGTCTCCCTCTGGCCAGGCATGTGGCTCATGCCTGTAATCCCAGCACTTTGGGAGGCTGAAGTGGGTGGATCACCTGAGGTCAGGTGTTTGAGACCAGCCTGGACAACATGGTGGTCTACTAAAAATACAAAATGAGTTAAGTGTGGTGGCACAAATCTGTAGTCCCAGCTACTTGGGAGTCTGAGACAGGAGAATCGCTAGAACCCAGGAGGCAGAGACTGCAGTGAGCCAAGATTGCCCCAGTGTACTCCAGCCTCGGTGAGACAGAGCGAGATTCTGTCTAAAAAAAGATATTAGTCTCCCTCCAAGAATGTAGACACAGTTTTCTGTATTAAACCATCCTTTGATTCCTCTGGAGGACAATGTGGAGAGTCCTAGGATTAATTTAAGGGTAGGGAAGTGACACATAGGCATTATCTCTTGGAGTTATTTATTTATTTATTTGAGACAGGGTCTTGCTCTGTTGCCCAGGCTGGACTGCAGTGGTACAATCATAGCTCACTGCAGCCCTGAATTCCTGAGCTTAAGTGATCCTCCTGTCTCCGCCTCCTGGGTAGCTGGGACTACAGGTGTGTGCCACTATGTCCAGCTAATTTTAAAACTTTTTTGTAGAGTCTTGTTATAATGCCCAGTCTGGTCTCAAACTCCAGGGCTCAAGCGATCCTCCTGCCTCAGCCTCCGAAAGTGTTGAGATTATAGGCATGAGCCACCATGTCTGGTTTGTCTCTTGTGTTAAGAATTCATTCTATCCTTTCTGTAACTTGATGTTCCGAAGAGGAAACAAGATGTCTCTGAAATATCTTATAAAATCAATGAGAACTGTTGTGTGTAAGATTTGCGACAGTCAAACAAACAGATACAACAAAAAGGAAGGGAACTGGTGATTGGTTAAATTTTAAAATGTTTCTTCTGCCATAGGTTTCTAAATGAACAAAAAGGGAGGAAGAAGGAGAGGAGAATCAGGAGAGCAATAATGCAAACAGGACTTAAAATAAAACACCCTGAAATATATCCTGCCTGGCAGAGGGAGCATTTGGTGCCTGCGCCTTCCAAATTCTGTCTTGCTGCTGCCCACAGGGTAGATGGGATTCCTGTGCCATTTGACTACCTGGGTTGCCCTCCTCCTTTGTGGAATGTAAGCCGGCTATTTGATTTGAATCTTTCCTCCCTCTCCCCCTTCTTCCCCCCCCCTTCTCTCCCTCTCTTCTCTCTCTCCTTTCTCTCTTTCTCTCTCTTTTTTTGAGGTTAAAGTTTTCTTAAGACCATACTTGTTCATGCCTTTTAAGCCAGTGCTCTTTCCATTAATCACCCCTCCTAAAGGACTGTTGTGAAATCCCAGGAAACTGCTTGTGCCTCCCGAGTTAGTATTAAAGAAGAATAAACAAGACCAATCAGAGGTTAATTATCAGGAGACTATATGAAAACAGTTTCCATAAAAGAGCAAGGGATATAGGAAGTGTACCAGGAAGTAAATTGGGAGGGTCAAAGCAGGAAAAACTGCTTAGTTAGACATCAGACTGGAAGGACTGGAGCAGATAGGAGGCAGGAGAGGCAAAGAAAGAGACCAGAGAGGGGACAAGGTACAGCATGTCACAGACTGGTTTGAGTCAGACCTCACAGAGTTCCTCTGGCAGCAGTTTCCCTTGAAGCACAGTTTGATGTGTCTTGCTAGGTTGGGGGTGGTTCCTCAGGTGAAACACCAGACTGAACAGAGCAGAAGCGCCCAGAACCAAGAATGCCTACTTAATATTCTCAGGTCCATGCACAGTGCTTGACACATAGTAAATACTCAAAAAAAAAAAAATTTTTTTTTTGAGACAGAGCCTTACTCTATTGTCCAGGTGGGAGAGCAGTGGTGCCATCTCGGCTCACTGCAACCTCCGCCTCCTGAGTTCATGCGATTCTCCTGTCTCAGCTTCCTGTGTAGCTGGGATTACAGGTGCACCCCACCATGTCTGACTAATATTTTTGGTATTTTTAGTAGAGACAGGGTTTCACCACATTGGCCAGGCTGGTCTGGAACTCGCGACCTCACGTGATCCACCTGCCCTCGCCTCCCAAAGTGCTGGGGTTATAGGCGAGAGCCACTGAGCCCGGCCAAAATAATGCTTTTCTGAGTCGTTAATGAATTTATTTCTTATCTTTTGGAGTTGTTGACATGGAAGAGATGCTGAGATCACTAACTTTGACAGGTACATTTTATGACGGAGAATGGTTGCTTTAAAAATTGTTACATTTTAAATTATTATAGAAATGCCTACATTATATTTTTGATTTTGTCTTTAGGCTAGTAAACCCTAAAATATTTAATATCTGGCCCTTAAAAGAAAGTTTGTTGATTCCTGTACTTACCATACAAGTGTATGTAATCTGTTACATGTCTCTCAGGGCTTTTTATTTATTTGTCTTTAATATTATTATTATATTTTTAGAGACAGGGTCTTGCTCTGTTCCCCAGGCAGGAGTTCAGTGTTGCTGTCATAGCTCATTGTAGCCTTGTACACCTGGGATCAAGCAATCCTCCCGTGTAGCTGGGACTACAGGCACATGCCTTCTTGCCTGGCTAAATTTTTTATATTTGTAGAAATGGGGATCTTGCACTTCTGGATTCAAGTAATGGGATTATAGGCATGAACCACCGTGCCTCACTCTAGACTGAGCTTTTTATGGACAAGGACTGAATCTTGCTTATCTGACTATTCCTATTGTCTAGGCTAATACTGAGTATTAGCTATGTAGTAGTAATTTAGTGGATGGGTTTTGCATGAGTGATGTGACTCAGTGGTATTTTTAAATTATAATTAAATTACTTTTATAATACTTTATGCATTTTTTGCTTTATATGATGAGTTCCATTGTATTTATAAATAAGAATTATGTAGAAGGCATAAAACTCCTGACCTCACGTGATCCACGTGCCTTGGCCTCCAAAGTGCTGGGATTATAGGCGAGAGCCACTGAGCCTGACCAAAATAATGCTTTTTTTGAGTCACTGATGAATTTATGTCTAATCTTTTGGAGTTGTTGATGTGGAAGAGATTATGAGAACACTAACTTTGTAACAGAATGTATTTATGGAATACTTTATAAACAGAAAAATCAAGAGTGCAGATAAAATTAAGTATTAGGTTTTTTTTTTTTTTTTTTGGAGGCGGATTTTTTTTTTTGTGGGGATGTGTTATTTGGGCTCAATGCAACCTGTGCCTCCCAGGTTCAAGTGATTCTCCTGCCTCAGCCTCCCGAATAGCTGGGATTATAGGCATGTGCTACCATTTCCAGCTAGTTTTTTGTATTTTTAGTAGAGATGGGTTTCACCATGTTGGCCAGGCTGGTCTCAAACTCCTGAACTCAAGTGATCCGCCCGCCTTGGCCTCCCAAAGTGCTGGGATTATAGGTGCGAGCCATTGCGCCCGGCCTAAAATCAGATTTATTGAGAACTTGTGTATAGCGTGGTAGAAATAAAAGCAGAATTCCTTATCTTGATTTTGCAGTTCTTTCTGTGGAAATGAGTACAACTGCTTATAGCAGGTGGCAGTGCCTGTCAACTTTGTTTCCATTTTGAACTGATTCTGTTATCTTATTGTAATCCTTGCCAACCAGATGCACTTCCTTCTTCACATAAGATGGAGACAGCTTAATATATAGCACACATGTGCAAATACCTGTAAGTATAGCAAAAGTTGGTCCTGCTTTTCAGAAATATCATTAACTAGTATCAAATGAGAGGCAGCCTGGTTTACTTCAGGTACAGCATATAGTTTTAGATGCTTATTCCTCCCTGTTGGTTTGGATTCAATTCTTTTTTTAAAAAATTTCATCTTTTGCTGTGTGTGGTGGCTCATGCATGCAGTCCCAACACTTTGGGAGGCTGAGGTGGGTAGATCACGAGGTCAGGAGTTCAAGACCAGCCTGGCCAACATGGTGAAACCCTGTCTCTACTAAAAATACAAAAATTAGCTGGGTGTGGTGGTGTGCGCCTGTAATCCCAGCTACTCAGGAGGCTGAGGCAGAAGAATCACTTGAGCCCAGGAGGTGGAGGTTGCAGTGAGCCGAGATTGTGCCACTGCACCCCAGCCTGGCGACAGACCGAGACTGTCTCAAAAAAAAACAACCACCACCAAAAAAATTACTTACAATGAACCTATCAAAGCCCCATGTCTCACTTTTCAGGACCAATGTAGGAGGTAATAGGGAAAGAAAAATAAATGAGACATCTTTTACGAAGTTATAACTGGTTTTATGTATAAGTAATTTAGAAACACATTACTTGTAATACAAAGCAATTGAAAAATATACCACTCTCTATTTGGCTGTATTTATAACTTTTCTGAAACTGATTACTCAGAGGTTTGGTTCACCTAGGTTTATTTTTACTCCCTTCTTTTTGGACCTTCTAGGTACTATTAACCACCAACCTTGGTGGAATCCTTTCTTTCTTTGGCTTTAGTGAAAACATCCCTTTCTAAACAATGAATTTCTTTTTCTGCTGGGCAGAGGCCCTTTCTATAGAGGCAACAAACTTTTATGTTTAACTTTGATGATTGATTATTGACTCAGTTGGTAATAGAAATTAAAGTTTGGCTTAAAATGGTGAAATATTTCTGGGAAGTAATTGATGACTGTACAACATTACAGTTATATAAAAGTACTTAGGGGAAATATTCATTGATACCATCTTTTTTTAAGAAGCTAATTTAACTACCTCAAAGCAAGATTAATTTTGTGTAACCTGGCACCCAACAGTTGTATGTTTAGGAGTCTGTCCCTCAAAACAATAGCATGAGTGGTAAAAACATTTGTAGGGAGATATTAATTGAAGCATTATTTGTAAGAACAAAAAATGGAAACAGCTTAAACACTTGTCAATAGAAAAATAGTGAAATTGACTGGGCATGGTGACTCACGCCTATAATCCTAACACTTTGGGAGGCCGAGATGGGCAGATCATCAGGTCAGGAGATCGAGGTCATCCTAGCCAACATGGTGTAACTCCATCTCTACTAAAAATACAAAAATTAGCCAGGCATGATGGTGCATATCTGTAATCCCAGCTACTCAGGAGGCTGAGTTAAGAGAATCACTTGAACCAGAAGTTGGAGGTTGCAGTGAGCTGAGATTGCACCACTGCACTCCAGCCTGGCGACAGAGTGAGGCTCCCTCTAGGAAAAAAAAAGTGAAATAGTGAGAGTATAATTTATTCTTACTATTAATCCATTAAAAAAGTGAGCTAGACTGTGTGGGGGCACAGGGTATAAGAGAAATCTCTATACCTTCTGTTCAATTTTGCTGTGAACCTAAAACTGCTAAAAAAAAAAAAAAAAGTCTTCTAAAAGAACTAGAGCTATAAATGTACTGAGCTAAAAAATATCTGTATAGTAGAAATAGGCTGTGGCACTATGTAGAACATGATTTTATTTCTTTTTTAAAAAAGGATGTGAGCTGGGTGTAGTCACTCATGCCTATAATCTCAGCACTTTGGGAGGCCAAGGCAGGAGGATTGCTTGAGGACAGGAGTTTGAGACCAGACTGGGCAATGTAGTAAGACCCCATCTTTACAAAAAATACAAAAATTAGCCAGGCATGGTTGCACATGCCTGTGGTCCTAGCTACTTGGGAGGCTGCAGTGGGAAGTTTGCTTGAGCCCAGTAGCCCAGGGCTGCTGTGGGCTAGTACACTACTCCTGCACTCCAGCCTGGGCAACAGAGCAAGACCTTGTCTTTGAAAGAATAAATAAATAAAATGTGTATATATTTTGATGAATAGGAAAAACACATAAATTTTAGTGGCAGTTTAATCTAGAATTGGGTTTAGAGGGGTAGAATAAGGAACTTTTACTTCTTACTAAGTATACTTCCAAAAAAAGTGGTAATTAAGAGTGATATATTTTTTGGTGTATGCTTTTCTGAGATTCTTCAAATAAAATGATCTTTTAAAAAACCTGAAAATAAATGGAAAGCAGGAAAAAGGAGATAAGGATCCAGCTAGCTACTTTAACTTTTAATTTAATAAGGATGTCCTTTAAAAATGTTTGTATACATACTCACGTATGTTGTGTGTATGCATGTATAAATACACACACACAAACATAAAATACAGAATAACTGCAGTCTGACATTGGATTAAGCTACAGAATATGTGGTATTGGCATGCATTTTTGTTTGTTTATATTTATTTTTGAGACTGAGTCTCGCTCTGTTGCTCAGGCTGGAGTGCAGTCACGTGATCGCGGCTCACTGCAACCCGCATCTCCTAGGTTTAAGCGATTCTCCTGCCTCAGCCTCCCAAGTAGCTGGGACTACAGTCGCCCGCCATTATGACCGGCTAATTTTTGTGTTTTTAGTAGAGACGGGGTTTCACCATCTTGGCCAGGCTGGTCTTGAACTCCTGATCTCAGGTGATCCGCCCACCTCCGCCTCCCAAAGTGCTGGGATTACAGGTGTGAGCCACTGCGCCTAGCCTTGGCATGCATTTTTAAAGTGTAAGACACTAAGAAGTGTTTTTCTGCACATCACAATGTACAGTTCTTAAGTTGTTTAAGAAGTGACAGGATTTGTTCAGAAAATGTGCAGTTCTCTAGTGTTGCAATAATGTGTATTCACGTTTCTTTAACACAGGTTATAGCTTATTCATAACTCTGAGTTAAAGTTTAAATTTTATGTAATTAACCACCTGTGTGACCTTTGAAACTAAATGAAGATAGTATTCCAGAGCAGTGAAACTCTGAGTACAGCTGCTTCGGTTTTGGACTATAAATTGGAATTTTCTTCCACTGAGCAAGAGTCAGGGATGAAAGTGGGGGTTGGTTAAACAAAAAAGCCATGTGATTGTTCATGATTTCTGAATTTTATGCTTAATACAACATGGTGGCCTGTTTAGCTTCGTTTTATCATGGCCACTTACAGATAGCTTAAATCTGTGTGCACAAAATTATGTTTCATTTTGTTAAATTTTATGACTTTTTTTTAGATGTAGAGATTTAAGTTCCTTATATAACTAAGGAAAAGTTCTATTCCAAATTTTAGTAATCAAGGCACCTAGTTGTATGAGATTTGGAAATTTTCTTAACCCTCTCTTCTGTGTCATTGGCACTTTTCAGTTTTCTAGGAACTCTGGGGTTTGCAAGTTATCTGAGCCTTGAGCGTTCCTTCTTTAGCCAGTGGATGGCAGCCATTTTGCCCTGCATTAGTGCCTTGTCTAGTGAAGGAAAATGAAGCACTTAGAAAGTGTGAATTTTGCATTTTGGACCTGATTAGTTTTGTATGTAATGGATAATGTTAAGTTTTTAAAACTTCCATGTGATTTCTTGGGTTTTCAATTCAGGGCTCACTAGCAGTATACTCATGGGGCCGCTGGAGTTTTGAAAATTGAAGCTTCCTGCAGTTTTGTTGGACAGTTTCTTCACTGATTTTTTTTTGTTTTAATTCATCTTTTTCTGAGGCCAGGGCAATCACAAGTGAATTGAGAAATTCAATTACTCAGAATCTGGCTATGAATGTTTGTTGAGAGATACCCAATCTAAAAGGACGATTAGACTGTAAGATATTCCTAACCATTAGTTTATTAATAGCTCTATAAAAGTTTTCCATGTTCTAGGGTCCTGAGGGGAATGGTCTGGATAACCTAACCGCCTTTTCCATCCCTCATGATTCATTTTACCCTATTGAAAATTATCTTAAACAGAAGGAAATGAATAGGTCTGGTAGAACCAGATTCTAAACAGTGTTGCTTCAGAGGGAAGGGAGTGGTTTGTCAGTCAGTGCTTGTGGAGTCTGTTACTCCAGAGGCAGCCAGCTTCTCTGCAGTTAGTAAACACTACCATAGGCCGGTGGCAGATCTTGCTGACATACACAGCTCAAAGCTAGTAACATGTTGCTTTCCTAGGAATTTCATTCAGCTACAAATTTAAGGTTTATCAGTTTAATTTCCAGAAAGATGATTTGGCACAGTGGCTCATGCCTATAATCCCAGCACTTTGGGAGGCCAAGGCAGATGAATTGCTTGAGTCCAGGAGTTTGAGACCAGCCTGGCCAAGATGGCAAAACCCTGTCTTTGCTTGTAGTACCCCTAGCTACTCGAGAGGCTGAGGTAGAAGAATCACTTTGAGCCCAGGGAGGTCAGGGCTACAGTGTGCGGAAATTGCGCCACCCCACTCCAGCCTGGGCAATCAGAGTGAGAACCTGTCTCAAAAAAAAAAAAAAAAAAGAAAAAGAAAGAAAAAAAGAACATAAAGTATTTTAAAGACCAGATTCTAGGCCGGTGCAATGGCTCACGCCTGTAATCCTAACACTTTGGGAGACCAAGGCGGGTGATCACGTGAAGTCAGGAGTTTGAGATCAACCTGGTCAACATGATGAAACCCCATCTCTACTAAAAATACAAAAATTAGCTGGACATTGTGGCATGCACCTGTAATTTCAGCTGCTCAGGAGGCTGAGTCAGGAGAATCACTTGAACCCGGGAGGTGGAGGTTGTAGTTAGTCAATAATATGCCACTGTATTCTAGCCTGGGTACAGAGCGAGACTGTGTCTCAAAAAATAAATATGGCTGGGTGCAGTGGCTCACTCCTGTAATTCCAGCACTTTGAGAGACCAAGGCAGCCAGCTCACTTGAGGCCAGGAGTTCAAGACCAGCATGGCCAACATGGTGGAACCCCGTCTCTACTAAAAAAATTTAAAAACTTAGCCAGGTGTGGTAGTGCATGCCTGTAATCCCATCTACTTGGGAGGCTGAGGCAGGAAAATTGCTTGAACCCAGGAGGTGGAGGTTACAGTGAGCCGAGATCATGCAATTATGTAACTAGACTTTAGCCTGGACAAAAGAGTAAGACTCTATCTCAAAAAAAAAAACAAAAAAACCAAAAAAACCAAAAAAGTCAAACAAAAAGCAACAACAAAAAAACAATCCTGGGGTTCATTATTTTGAGTGTTTATTGTCTTACACTGTATTACTATGGTGTTTTGGGGTATTCGAAGTGTGTAAGACTATTCACATCTATACTGAATGGCCTCAGATTGCTGTGCTTTAAGAGTCTGAGATAATTTCCTTCAGATTTGAGTATGATTAAACATTTTTCCCATACACATTGAGCAAGACATATTCATTGTTAAAAAAAAAAAAAAGAAAGAAAGAAAGAAAGAAAGAAAGGGTTGGGGATGGGCGTGGTGGCTCACACCTGTAATCCCAGCACTTTGGGAGGCCAAGGCAGGTGGATTAACTGAGGTCAGCAGTTTGAGACCAGCCTGGCCAACATGTTGAAACCCTGTCTCTACTAAAAATACAAAAAAATTAGCCGGGCGTGGTGGCATGCACCTGTAGTCCTAGCAACTTGGGAGGCTGAGACAGGAGAATTGCTTGAACCTGGGAGGTGGAGGTTGCAGTGAACTGTGATCACACCACTGTATTCCATCCTGGGCAACAGAGCGCGACTCTGTTAGGAAAAAAAAGGTAAAACATCAGAGAAAAGCAAAAACAAGATGAAAAATTAGCCATATGACACAGAGATAACCATTGTTAATATTTTGGTATATTATTTCTTTTTTTTTTTTTTTTTTTTTTTTTTTTGAGACAGAGTTTCACTCTTGTTACCCAGGCTGGAGTGCAATGGCGCGATCTCGGCTCATCGCAACCTCCGCCTCCTGGGTTCAGGCAATTCTCCTGCCTCAGCCTCCTGAGTAGCTGGGATTACAGGCACGCGCCACCATGCCCAGCTAATTTTTTGTATTTTTAGTAGAGACGGGGTTTCACCAAGTTGACCAGGATGGTCTCGATCTCTTGACCTCGTGATCCACCCGCCTCGGCCTCCCAAAGTGCTGGGATTACAGGCTTGAGCCACCGCGCCCGGCCGGTATATGATTTCTATAGTAGTTTTTCTGTGTCTGTGTCTGTCCCTCTCTCTCTTCCTCCCCTCTCTCCACTTCCCCTCCAGGGGTCTTATACCTGTATGTAAGAACTTAATATAATTCTGTATATATTTTTAAATTTTTTCCCAAAATGTCATATTCTTTTGTAATCTGTTCTTTACATTTCAACATACATATTTCCTATATCTATATCTATATCTACGTATATTTCCACATTTAAAAAACAGCTGTGCAAGGGGTTCACACCTGGAACCCTAGCACTTTCGGAGGCTGAGGTGGGAGGAATGGTTGAGGCCATGAGCCCGAGACCAACCTGGGCAACATGTGAGACCCCCATCTCTATAAAAAATGAAAAATACTCCCTAGATGTGGTGGCGTACACCTGTAGTTGTAGCTGCTCAGAGGCAGGGGCAATTGTTTGAGCCCACTAGTTTGAATCTGTAGTGAGCCATGATTGTACCACTGCACTCTAGCCTGGGTGACTGAGTGAGACTCTGTCTCAAGAAACAAAAAATTGAAGTTACATCAAAGATTTTTTGAAACCTGAAAAGAGAATACAAACAGCAGATTCATACATAGGCAGTCAGAACTGCTAAAATGAATTTGCCAATAGACGCAAAACTGGTCTTTGTTTGGTGGGAAGGGGGAGGTGGTATCAATTGCGTTTCCTCTGGACGAAATTTATTTGCATTATTATCAGTTTTCTACAATTTACAGAGTTGTAAAATAGCTCAGTCAGTGACAGTGCAATGCTCAGACTCTTGTCGAATCCCATAGCCCTTAAAGATGTGTGTCTGTATCATATTGAAAGGGTACTCAGTAATCTTTTATTTATTTAGTTAATTATTTACTTTTTTTTTTTTTAGAGGTGAGGTTTCACCATGTTGGCCAGGATGGTCTCGGTCTCTTGACCTGGTGATCCACCTGCCTTGGCCTCCCAAAATGTTGGGATTACAGGTGTGAGCCACCATGCCTGGCCTATTTTTATTTTTTTGAGGCAAGGTCTGGCTCTGCTGCCCAGGCTGGAGTAAGTGGCGCGATCACGGCTTGCTGCAGCCTTGACCTCCTGGGTTCAAGTGATCCTATCACCTCAGTTTTTGAGTAGCTGGGACTACAGGCACACAGCCATCACACTGGCTAACTTTTATTGTTTATGGGGTCTTGCCGTGTTGCCCAGGCTGGTCTTAAACTCTTAGGCTCAAGCAGTCCTTCCACTACAGGCATGAGCCACTGTGCCTGACCTCTCACAGTTTTGCATTTGTTACTTGTCTGCTTCTTCCTAAGAGTAAGAGTTATAGACTAGGAGCTCAATGTGGCCAACAGTGGCATCTTCTTCTCTCTAGCATTGAAACACATGATACATGTTTTCATAATTTTATACAGGTGTTTAATTTTATCCTCACTCTGAAAATAAAAGTCTGCCTTCTCTATTCTTGGTATTATAGTTTCAGTGCCAATCATATCTTCATAGGTTGTTACTTCTTAGGGCATGGCTGTATCCCATTCGTCTCTATAACCCCCAGAGAACCTGGGGCAGTGCCTTGCGTGCAACTATAAATGTTTACATTGGGTTGATTCATTTGGCCCAGAGGGCCTCAGTTACTCTTTAGGCCTCTCTTGCCACTCAGCTGTTTCATAGGCTTTGTGTGCTTGCCTCTTGTCTAAGCTGGTTTTTTTTTTTTTTTTTTTTTTTTTTTTTTTTTTTTTTTTTTTTTTTTGAGACGGAGTTTCGCTCTTGCTGCCCAGGCTGGAGTGCAATGGCACGATCTCGGCTCACCGCAACCTCCGCCTCCTGGGTTCAGGCAGTTCTCCTGCCTCAGCCTCCTGAGTAGCTGGGATTACAGGCACGCACCACCATGCCCAGCTAATTTTTTGTATTTTTAGTAGAGACGGGGTTTCACCATGTTGACCAGGATGGTCTCGATCTCTTGACCTCGTGATCCACCCGCCTTGGCCTCCCAAAGTGCTGGGATTACAGGCTTGAGCCACTGTGCCCGGCTTTTTTTTTTATTTTAATAAATCTTTTTTTATTATTATAGTAAAAAATATGTAACTTAAGATTTACTCATCTTAACTTTTTTTTTTTTTTTGAGACAGAGTCTTGTTCTGTTGCCTAGGCTGGAGTGCAGTGGTATGATCTCAGCTCACTGCAACCTCCACCTGCCGGGTTGAAGTGATTCTTGTGCCTCAGTCTCTGAGTAGCTGGGACGACAGGCATCTGCCACCACACCCAGCTAATTTTGGTGGTTTTTGTAGAACCTGAGTTTCACCATGTTGGCCAGGCTGGTCTGAGATTACTGACCTCAAGTGATCTGCCACCTCTGCCTCCCAAGATTGCTGGGATTACAGGCATGAGCCACCGTGCCCTATCCATCTTAACCATTTTCAAGTATATAGTACAGTAGACTTGAGTATATTTGGTGAAACAGATCTTTAGAACTTTTTCATCGTACAAATCTAAAATGCTATACAAAGTATTAAACAACTTCCCTTCCCGCCTCGCTCAGCGACTGATGACTCTACTTTCTGTCTCTCTGAATTTGACTGCTATAGATAACTGCATGTAAGTGGAATCATACTGTATTTGTTTTTTATGTGACTGGCTTTTCTCACTTATCGTAATTCTTCGAGGTTCACCCATGTTGTAGCATGTGACAGGATTTCCTTCCTTTTAAAAAAACAAGTTTTACTCCTGCCTATAATCCTACACTTTGGGAGGCTGAGGCAGGTGGATCACCTGAGGTCAGGAGTTCAAGACCAACCTGGCCAACATGGCAAAACCCCGTCTCTGCTATAAATAGAAAAATTAGCCAGGCATGGTGGCACACGCGTGTAATCCCAGCTCCTGGGGATGCTGAGGCAGGAGGATCGCTTGAACCTGGGAGGGGGAGATTGCCCTGGTTTTTTGAGATAGTGTCTAACTTTGTTGCCCAGGCTGATGTGCAGTGGCATGATCTTGGCGTACTGCAACCTGTGCCATCTGTAGATGAATGGACAAACTCATGACATTTGAGTTGCTTCAGCCTCTTGGTGATTGCAAATAGTACTGCTGTAAACATGGGTGTGCAGATACTTCCTCAAGACCCTTTTAGTTCTTTTGGATGTATACCCAGAAGGGGCATTGTTGGGTGATACAGTATCTCTATTTTTGATTTTTTGAGGAAGTTCCCTACTGTTTTTTATAGTGGCCGCACCATTTTACAATCCCACCAGCGTGCACAAGGGCTCTCCACATTCTCACTGACACTTGGTATTTTTTTTTTTAATAGATATCCTAATGGTATGAGGCGATGTCTCATTGTGGTTTTGATTTGCATTTCTCCACTGATGAATGATGTTGAGCATCTTTTCACATGCTCACTTTTTGGCCATCTTAGGAGAAAGGTTTGTTCAGAAAGGCCTGTTTTTTAATTGGGTTATTTGTTTTTGTTGTTGTTGTTGTTATTGAGTTATAGGAGTTCTTTTTATATTCTAGATATAAACCCTTTATCAAATACATTATTTGCGAATATTTTTCCTCATTCTCTAAGTTGACTTTTCTCTGTTGATTGTGCCTTTGCATGCACAAACGTTCTTAAGTTTTATATAGTCCCATTTGTCTTAACTTGTTTTTATTTTCTTTCCTTTTGGTGTCATATCCTACAAATACTTGCAAAATCTAATATTAAGCTTTCTCCCATGTTTTCTTCTGGAAGTTTATAGTTAAATGTTATTATGTTTAGGTCTTTAATCTATTTTGAGTTAGTTTTTTTTTTTCTCCCTGGGGTCTCGCTCTGTTGCCCAGGCTGGAGCGCAGTGGTGAAGTCTCGGCTCATGGCTCACTGGAACTTCTGCCTCCCAGGTTCAAGCAATTCTCCTACCTTAGCCTCCCAAGTAGCTGGAACTACAGGTGTGCACCACTACCCCTGGCTAATTTTTGTATTTTTAGTAGAGACAGGGTTTCGCCATGTTAGCTATGCTGGTCTTGAACTCCTGACCTCAGGTGATCTGCCCACCTTGGCCTCCCACAGTGTTGGGATTGCAGGCGTGAGCTTCTGTGCTCGGGCTGTTTTCCTTAAATTTTTACTGAAAATTTATTTAATAGAACTTGATTAAAGTTTTACACACATATACTTGAAAGAGTCGAGTAATTTTATAAGTTGTCACCACAGAGAGCCGCCCTCTGCTTACCTCTTCTACCCAATTTCCTCTTTCCCTCTTTCACTTCCTTAACTGATTTTTTTCGGGTTTTCCTTTATACCTTTAAGCAACATGCATACATTTCTTCTGGATTTTTCAGTACTTTTGCATCATATACTGGCTTCTACCTTAGTTACCCACCCATACTTCGATACCACTTTCCACTCCATATAGTTAGAGCATAATTTTGATTAAGTATTAGATTGATATTTGATATTTATGTTATGACTATGTAAATGCTGTTGATAGGTAAATTATGTGGTATACTTTTTTTTTTTCTTTCCTGCTTAAATTTAGTTTTCTCTGGAATTGCAAGACTTTTTATTTGCTTATTTCCTATGTGTTTGTCATTGATATATCTCCATCCTCTTAGTTGCATGAATCTTCCTCTATATGACTGCTCACATCAGGTATTCTGTTAGTTTCACCTTGAATGGGTCCTTCCTGGAATCTTCTGAAGTACCTTGATTTAGATGGATTGGTCACTGGGTGAGTGGCATGTTGGTAGAATGGACTAGCTCTCTCTAGCTCCTTAGAGATTACCTTTGCTTTGTGTATTGCATCCTATGTATTCGGGTCTCATGTCTTCACCTTTTTGAGCTAACTTCCTCACTTTGGTTGAGTGTATCTCTGAATGACATCCCCCTCCCCTGCTTTTTTTTTTTTTTTTTGGAGACGGAACCTTGCTGTGTTGCCCGGCTTGAGTGCAGTGGTGTGATCTCGGCTCACTGCAGCCTCTGCCTTCCGAGTTCAAGTGATTCTCCTGCCTCAGCCTTCTGAGTACCTGAGAGTACAGGTGTGTGCCACCCTGCCTACCTAGTTTTTTTGTATTTTAGTAGAGATGGGGTTTTACCATGTTGGCCACGGTGGTCTCTATCTCCCAACCTCATGATCCAAGCACCTCAGCCTCCCAAAGTGCTGGGATTATAGGCGTGAGCCACTGTGCCTGGCTGACATCTCCCATTTTTTATCTTATTTTTTGAATATAATATTCTTGCCCTCAACTCTGCCTGGTGTCCCCCATTCTAGAGATCCTCTGTTTTGCCCTTCTAGAAGATAACTCTGCAGTCTTTGTATGGTGAGGAAATGACATTTTCTTGGCTACCAGGAAGAGGAGAAAGGATCTTTTCAGTTAATCTTCCTGTTTATAACGTTTTACCCCCATTTCCAGAGAGAAATGGCTCTTCCCTTCCTATGTATTTTCACGTGTAAGTCTCCTCCCCACCTTCCCACCCCCACCCTGTGTTTGGCACTTAGGATTCAGCTTTCTTGGCTCTGCTGAGACATTTATTGCTTATCTACCTGCTTTCCAAATTTTAAAATTTTGTTGCTGCTGTCTCTGGTTCTTTTTTGTCCTTATGGTTAATGCATATGTTTTCCTCCCTACTCATTCAGTGAGGTGTGAGAAGGAACAGAGGCTGTGCACTCATTCTGCTATCTCTGACTGGAAGTTGCCTGAGCTGCCCTTTATCTCTTCTCTTCTCCCATGCTGTCTTCTAGTCACTTTTTTTTTTTTTTTTTTTTTGAGCCGGAGTTTCGCTCTTGTTACCCAGGCTGGAGTGCAATGGCGCAATCTCGGCTCACCGCAACCTCCGCCTCCTGGGTTCAGGCAATTCTCCTGCCTCAGCCTCCTGAGTAGCTGGGATTACAGGCACGCGCCACCACGCCCAGCTAATTTTTTGTATTTTTAGTAGAGACGGGGTTTCACCATCTTGACCGGGATGGTCTCGATCTTTTGACCTCGTGATCCACCCGCCTCGGCCTCCCAAAGTGCTGGGATTACAAGCTTGAGCCACCGCGCCCGGCCTTCTAGTCACTTTTTATCTGCCTTTTATCTGTTTGTCGCCTCTGACTTCTGACTTTTACCCTCATCTTGTTCCAAGCCCAGTCATCTTTAAGACTTACTTTTTCCATCTTATTGGGCCTCTCACCTCTTGTTTCGTTTCACCCCACACTCATTTTCCATCTTATGTCCTCCTCTTCTAGGGGTCTTCCTAAGCAGAGCAGCCCTTCTTTTCCTTTGCTTCTTGTCAGTTTCCCTTCTCTCCTATGCCTCTCTGCTCAGTGGATATATGAAACACATATCAAAGGATAGCCTGGCCATCTTTGTGTAGCAGCTCAAGAAACTATTCTGAACAGCAGCAAAAACCACATACCACTTCGGAAATTAAATTGTTGTTGATTTAGCAGGTCCTGACTTTGCTTCTCTTCTTCTTGCTACCCCATTATCCTGTGCCACATCTCTGACTCCTCATCTTATTTTTCTCCATGAGACGGAGTCTTCTCTGTCACCCAGGGTGGAGTGAAGTGACGCAATCTCGGCTCACTGCAACCTCTGCCTCCCAGGTTCAAGCAATTCTGCCTCAGCCTCCTGAGTAGCTGGGATTACAGGCGCCTGCCAGGACACTCATGAAGTTTTGATTTTTTTTTTTTTTTTTTTTTTTGGAAACAGAGTTTCGTTCTGTTGCCAGGCTGGAGTACAGTGGCGTGATCTTGGCTCACTGCAACGTCCACCTCCCGAGTTCAAGCGATTCTCCTGCTTCAGCCTCCTGAGTAGCTGGAATCACAGGTGCCTGCCATCATACCTGGCTAATTTTTGTATTTTTAGTAGAGTCGGGGATTTCACCATGTTGGCCAGGTTGGTCTCGAACTCCTGACCTTGTGATCTGCCTCCCTCAGCCTCCCAAAGTGCTGGGATTACAGGCATGAGCCACTGTGCCCGGCTGACTGCTCATCTTTTTACTTTTCATTTATTGATACATTATATTCCTTGTAGTGTTTTGCTACTGTGAAGACAGGTATTTACTTTTTAGGTAAACTAAACATTACTAATAGTAAAACAGCTATTTTACTGGGAGTTAGAAGGACTGAGTTTATTAGCTTAAATGATATTATGTATTGTGAGACTTGTTTTTTTTTTTTTTTTTGAAATGGAGTCTTGTTCAGTCTCCCAGGCTAGAGTGCAGTGGCTCACTGCAACCTCTGCCTCCTGGTTCAAGCGATTCTCCTGCCTCAGCCTCTCCAATAGCTGGGACTACAGGCACACCACCATGCCTGGCTAATTTTTTGTATATATGTATTTTGAGATGGAGTTTCACTCTTGTTGCCCAGGCTGGAGTGCAACGGTGTGATCTTGGCTCCCCGTAACCTCCGCCTCCTGGGTTCAAGCAGTTCTCCTGCTTCAGCCTCCCAAGTAGCTAGGATTACATGAATGCCCAACTCATTTTTGTATTTTTAGTAGAGACAGGGTTTCTCTGTGTTGGTCAGGCTGGTCTTGAACTCCCGACTTCAGGTGATCTGCCTGCCTCGGCCTCCCAAAGTGCTGGGATTATAGGTGTGAGCCACTGCGCCTGGCCCAATTTTTTGTATTTTTAGTAGAGATGGATTTCACCATGTTGGCAAGGCTGGTCTTGAACTCCTGACCTCAAGTGATCTGCCTGCCTCTGATTCCCAAAGTGCTAGGATTACAGGCTCGAGCCACCAGGTCTGTATTGTGAGACTTTCTGAATCACCGAGCCTTGATTCTTTATCTATGAAATGGAGATAATAAGCTCTTCCTACTTTATAGAACTTGAAGAAGCAAATGGGAGAGGGCGAATGAAAGTGGGGAACTCTGAAATGATTTGTAATTTGTGTCCCCTGCCCACCTGGCTGGGGTCTGGGAGCTGCTTTCCTGTGTGGTACATGGACACCAGCAGGAGTGAGTAGATGCTGGGAGGTTCTACTGTGACTTGGATGATCTTTCTACTTTGGGGTGGGCATCATCTCCTCCCTGTCTTCTTAGCTTGGCAGATATAAAACATCGGCTGTACATTCTTAGTTTACACACTAATGTTCTCACAACATTGGCAGGGCCTTCCTAGGCAGAGGACGTCTGCAAGGAGTGGGTGATGGTGGCTGCCACCTGCTGGACTGTGACTAATGGGCTGCTGGGTGGGGGGATATTTTCTGAGGCATCCGCTGGAGCCCATGGCAGGTAAAAGCCAGCGAAAATATATTACTGTTATTTTGACTACATTTGTATGCTTGAACCACTTAGACCTAGAGGAATTTTGGTTCCGTAAGTTTATTGGTAGCTTAGTAAATGGATTCTACAGTTCTTGTTCTTTTGTCAGGTTGACCTTGCCTTTCTGCCACATGATTGACGCTACTGATTGTTTAATCATTTCTCCCAGAACAAGGAAAAATGTCAGGCTTGGTGGCTATTGCCTGTAATCTCAGCACTTTGAGAGGCTGAGGTGAGAGGATTACTCCTGAGCCCAGGAGTTTGAGATCAGCTTAGGTAACAGAGAGACCCCATCTCTATAAGAAACAAAAACAAATGACAGAACAAGGAAAATAGATACATAAATGTTAGCAATAGAGATAGGAAAAAGTGAATGTCAACACAATGCAGTATAAATTTTCACAAATTTCTGCTGAGTGCAGTGGCTTAAGCCTGTAGTCCCAGCATTTGGAGAAACCAAGGTAGGAGGCTCACTTGAGCCCAGGAATTTGAGACCAGCCTGGACAACATAGTGAGACCCCAGTTCTACAAAAAAAGAAAAAAATTCACAAATTTTAAGAATATGGAGTTTTATTATATGAATCAGTCTAATTCAGAAACTTTTTAGATATTACATTGTTTTGATCAGTTTCCCTTACCCTTAGGGATAGCACAAGTAATAGGAAAAACAAAATAGGTCTAGATGCAGCAGTGCTGGTTGAAGATGTCTGGGTGATTTAAGTTTCTTTGCTCCTGCCAGGGGTAATAATTGAGCATCATATATTCCCAGAACTGAAGGGAACCTTAGGAACCTCTGTTCTAACACTTTTTATAGATGAGGAAATGGAGGTGCTGAGAAGTGACTTAGTTTGCTTGAAGTCACACCTGTGGCAGCACTGTATTTCTGAACTTGTATTCCACCAACATCTCAAGGAGCAAAGAGTGGAAATGAAGAACAATTGAGGGAGCTGTCATTCAGAGACAGTGAAATGAATATCTCTCATAGCCTCTGTTTTTTCTCATACCTCATTAAATAACAGACAAAGAAAAGCATTAATTCAGAAGAACAAAACAGAGTTGCTGAATAGAGGACAGCAACACAATTTTGGAAACTAGAAAGCAGGTAGATGAATGATCACTGACTTAGTGGCAGTGGGGGTGGGGGGGCAAGGCAGTTTACACTTTGAAAACCCAAAAGGCTCAGGAGTGGGTGCATCAGTTCCCTCTGGAAATGGGGGCAAAAGTAGGTTGCAAAGAGAGAGATTCATTGAAAGTTTAAGAAAAGACTCCAGATTCTCCCTCTTTCTGTGAAGCCAAGAGAATGTCCTTTCCTTAGAAGAAGACTGGAGATTTATTTTCTGGAAGGGCAAAATAGTCTCTAGAATGGTGAACACCAGGTACAGTTGAGGGCAAGGAGGCATACCATCAAGCTCTTCCAATTTGTATATAATTATTTCCATACCCAGTAGCATGTATCAAGGCAGATTTAGTTCTAAACTCACAACATGGGTGATGAGGTGATCACCCCCATACTTTGCCAAGGGACAGACTTCTTTTTTTTTTTTTTGAGACGGAGTTTCGCTTTTGTTACCCAGGCTGGAGTGCAATGGCCCGATCTCAGCTCACCGCAACCTCTGCCTCCTGGGTTCAGGCAATTCTCCTGCCTCAGCCTCCTGAGTAGCTGGGATTACAGGCATGCGCCACCATGCCCAGCTAATTTTTTGTATTTTTAGTAGAGATGGGGTTTCACCATGTTGACCAGGATGGTCTCAATCTCTTGACCTCGTGATCCACCCACCTCGGCCTCCCAAAGTGCTGGGATTACAGGCTTGAGCCACCGCGCCCGGCCTGGACAGACTTCTTAAGTCTTCTCCACTGAGGACATCATTAAGGCCTTTGGGTAACATTTTGTTTTTCCTTTTCTTTCTTCTTCTGTAATTTAGTAGTTAATTTTCACAGAGCAGGGGAATATGGTGTAATGATTTTTGTCTTTTTTTTGTTAATCAGGCTGGCATAACAAAATAATGATGTTTAAAAGATTTGAGGGTAGATATTTTCTTAGGTGTTATACCAGTGTTATCTCAACAGTTTGACTAACCAACAATTAGTTCTTTTTTTTTTTTTTTTTTTTGAGACGGAGTTTTGTTCTTGTTGCCCAGGCTGGAGTGCAATGGCACGATCTCGGCTCACCGCAACCTCCGCCTCCTGGGTTCAGGCAATTCTCCTGCCTCAGCCTCCTGAGTAGCTGGGATTACAGGCACATGCCACCATGCCCAGCTAATTTTTAGTATTTTTAGTAGAGACGGGGTTTCACCATGTTGACCAGGATGGTCTCGATCTCTTGACCTCGTGATCCACCCGCCTCGGCCTGCCAAAGTGCTGGGATTACAGGCTTCAGCCACCGCGCCCGGCCAACAATTAGTTCTTAAAAAATACACACACACAGACACACACACACACACACACACACACACACACACACATTTATATATTATTATTATTAGGCTGGGCATAGTGTCTTATGCCTGTAATCCCAACAGTTTGGGAGGCTAAGGTGGGAAGATTGCTTGAGCCTAGGAGTTTAAGACCAGCTGGGGCAACATAGCAAGATCGCTTCTTTACAAAAAATTAGCTGGGTGTGGTGGTGCATCCCTGTAGTGTGGTGGTATAGTCCTAGCTACTTGGGAAGCCGAGGTGGGAGGATCACTTGAGCCCAGGAAGTTGAGGCTGTAGTAAGCTATGATTGCTCCACTGCACTCTAGCATCAGTGACAGAATGAGACCCTGTCTCAAAAACAAAACAACAAAAAATATCACACACACACACACACACACACACACGCACGCACACTTAGCTTTCTAGTATCATAGGTCTTTAGCACTTACAAAGTATCTTTGTTGTTTTGGCCTTGGGAATGGGGATGGTATACAAAGATATTTAAAATGTAGTCTTTGCCCTTGTAGAAGGGGTGAAATGTAGCACACCACATTTAATACAACCATTGTTCTTTGTATGCCTGTGTACAAGTATAAGCTGTATAAAGATTTTTTAACATATATTGTTTCCTACCCTCATAGAGTTTATAATTGAGAATGATCTCAGCCAGGTGTGGTGGCTCATGCCTGTCATCACAGCACTTTGGGAGACTGAAGTGGGTTTATCACTTGAAGCCAGGAGTTCGAGACCAGCCTGGCTGACATGGTGAAACCCTGTGTCTACTAAAAATACCAATGTGGCCAGGTGTGGTGGCATGTGCCTGTAATCGCAGCTACTCGGGAGGCGGAAGCAGTAGAATCCCTTGAACCCAGGACACGGAGGTTGCAGTGAGCCAAGGTCACTCTAGCCTGGGTGACAAGGGTGAAACTCCGTCTAAAAATAAAATAAAAAAAAAATAAATAAATGTAAAAAAATACAAAAATTAGCCAGGCGTGGTGGCACATGCCTATAATCCCAGCTACTTGGGAGGCTGAGGCATGTGAATTGCTTGAACCTGGAAGGTGGAGGTTGCAGTAAGCTGAGTTTCCACCACTGCACTCCAGCCTGGGCAACAGAGTGAGACCCTGTCTCCAAAAAAAAAAAAAAAAAGATCTTTCTCCAGTTATATTCTGATGATCACAGAGAATGATCTTTCTTGAATTATATTCTGATGATCACTAATCTCTGAGATATTTCATTTATGAAATTTAATGGTTTAATTTCTTTTCTTTGATAGTCATCTTAAAAAGTAGCATGTTAAAGGCTTAGGCAAGTGTCTGGCAAGTAAACTGTTTTAACGTTTTTATGACTTAATATTTCTTAAATTTATTCCATAGAACAAAACTTTAATACAGCCTATATAAGAGTACATTCCTCTAACCCCCATGCACATTAGATTGGCAGTAAATTATATTTGAATCATAAACCTTTTCCCCTCTGTTTACTCAACATTGATTGTTTAAGGAAAGCTAGGTACTCCCCTATTCTTTCCCTTCCTCCACTCAGCCAAGGATGAATATTTGAGGTTTTATTTCTGTGGATCATCCTTCATTAACTGTGCTAGAGGCCATCATTTAGAACGGGAGACATTTCCAGGTTCTTCATGCTGAGTCTATTTATATACTATATATTCCATAGTTGCCATAACATTTCCAGAGTTATTAAAAGGTACAAGAATCTTTTGTAAATGTTTTCTAATGCTTCTGAATGCAGACCTTTATTCTTAGGTGTTTGCTTTCACATAGTTAATTTTTTTTTTTTTTGAGACGGAGTTTCGCTCTTGTTACCCAGGCTGGAGTGCAATGGCGCGATCTCGGCTCACCACAACCTCCGCCTCCTGGGTTCAGGCAATTCTCCTGCCTCAGCCTCCTGAGTAGCTGGGATTACAGGCACGTGCCACCATGCCCAGCTAATTTTTTGTATTTTTTTAGTAGAGACGGGGTTTCACCATGTTGACCAGGATGATCTCGATTTTTTTTTTTTTAAGTGAGAACTACAAGTCTGTCTTAGGGCTTCTGTGAAACTATTCAGAGTACTACTGTAAGTTAAAGTAGCACATCTATAAACATTGCATCTCAGATAAGAGAATACCTTAATTTATGGAAATGATACTCTTGAAGAGGCTGAAATTATTTTTTACTTATATAAATTTGTTTCCTCATTGATTGATTGATTCATTGATTGAGATAGAGTTGTTCTGTTGCCTAGGCTGGAGTGCAGTGGTGTGATCTCTGTTCACTGGAACCTCTGCCTTCTGGGTTCAGGTGATTCTTGTTCCTCAGCCTCCTGAGTAGCTGGGATTACAGGCATGTGCAACCATGTTTGGCTAATTTTTGTGTTTTTAGTAGAGATGGGGTTTCACTATGTTGGGATTACAAAGTGCTGGGATTACAGGGGTGAGCCACCATGCTCTACCTGTTCTACCATTTAAATGGAGAAATTAATTGGCTCTAACATAATACTTTTCTATCTCTTTTGTAAATATTGATTTGCCTCTCTTTGAAGGGTTCTTACTGTTTTTTTTTTTTTTTTTTTTTAAATTGAGATGGAGTCTCACTCTGTGAGACTGGAGTGCAGTGGTGCGATCATGGGTCCCTGCAACCTCTGCCTCCCAGGTTCAAGTGATTCTTCTGCCTCAGCCTCCTGAGTAGCTGGGACTACAGGCGCACACCACCACTCATGGCTAATCTTTTTATTTTTAGTAGAGATGGGGTTTCACCATGTTGGCCAGGCTGGTCTCAAACTCCTGACCTCATGATTCGCCCATCTTGTCCTCTTAAAGTGCTGGGATTACAGGCATGAGCCACCGTGCCCAACCTGAAGGATTCTTATTCTAGTAGTAGGAGATCATGTTTTTTTATCTCTGTATTGCCAGGCTTATAAGTGCCTGTCGATTGGATTTAAAGAGAATAAATAAGGTACCATAATTCAGATATTTGAAATGAGTTTCTACAGTGACATGTGAATTGTTTTAGTTATCTTCCTGACCTTGACTGCCAGGAGCAGGCTTTAGAATACAAAGAGGTATAGAGGAGGGGTAGTAGAGAAAGGGTCACAAGCTGTGCTTCCAGATTTCCTAGAGTCTTAGATGATGGTATTACCTGATTCTAGAATATAGAAGGTTATAAATCATAGTAAGGGAGTGTGTATGGTAATAAGAATAAGAAGGTAAGTTACTTAGATCTCTTCTGTATATAGAGTTGGAGCAAATGCTTAAAAGCATAGAACAGGGCTTTCCTCTTATTTCACCAAGGCCGTTTATATATTTGAAAGTTACAGAGGTAATTTTCTTAAAAAAAAAATATTCTGGCTGGGCATGGTGGCTCATGCCTGCAATCCTAGCACTTTGGGAGGTGGGGCCAGTGGATTGCTTAAGCCCAGGAGTTCAAGACCAGCCTGGGCAACATGCAAAACCTCTCTCTACAAAAAAATTAAAAATTAGCAAGGCATGGTGGTATGTTCCTGTGGTCTTAGCTATTTGAGAGGCTGAGATGGGAGGATCATCTGAGCTTGGGGAGATTGTTGAGGCTGCAGTAAGCCAAGATTGTGCCACTGCACTCCAGACTGGATGACAGAGTGAGACCTTGACTCAGGGGAAAAAACAAAACAAAACAAAACACAATTCTCAGGCTTTTTTAAATGGTCAGACTAAATTGTCATCTAAATACAGTACATTATGACTTTGTGGCTCTGGGGTGTGTGTATGTGTGTGTGTGTGTGTGTGTGTGTGTTTGTGTGTGTATGTGTGTGACTGATTGATTGTAATGTATACTATAATGTAAGCCAAGTAATTTAACTGTGTCAGTGTCGTAGGAATAATTTTAACTCTTACAGATCCCTAAATATATTTTAGCTGCCTTGTAAAACGAGTATCTCAGTTCGCTTAGCTGCTACAAAAAACCTATAATACTCTAATAAAATTAGCTGTAGAATAATTGCTAAGTTTCAAGATTATGAACCACAGCTTGACTTACTCTTGGAACCAACAGAAAACCTGTTCATCAATTTTCATTTATTTGAGTCATTTGGGAGCTGCTGGTTATCTATTCCCAATGGATGCTTACGTTTTATTGAGATGTATTTTCTTCCACTTTGTTTATTTTCTTTCTTTTCTTCTTCTGAGACAGGGTCTTTCTCTGTTGCCCAGGCTGAAGTGCATGTTGCCCAGCTGTTCTTGAACTCATGTACTGAAGCAATCCACCCGCCTTGGCCTCCCAAAGTGCAGGAATTACAGGTGTGAGCCACCGTGCCTGGCTTTTTTGTTTTGTTTTAAGATAGTGTCTTACTCTGTTGCCCAGGCTGAGTGAAGCAGTGTGATTATAGCTCGCTCCAGCCTCCAGCTCCTGGGCTCAAGTGATCCTCTCCTTATGCCTCAGCCTCCCAAGTAGCTGGGACTACAGGTGTGAGCCACCATACCTGGCTAATTTTTAAACTTTTTGTGGCGATGGAGGTTTCACTATGATGTCCAGGCTGGTCTCAAACTCCCAGGCTCAAGCAGTCCTCCCACCTTGCCCTTCCAAAGTGTTGGATTTACAGGCATGAGCCACCTTGCCCAGCCTCATTTTTTTTTTTTAAAAAGCTCATTCTGTGCACTTTAACTTCTTTGATCCTTCCTTCTTGAAATTTTAATAAGATATGTGCTAAATTTATTTTTTAGTCCTCAGGTGGTGGGGATTGAGTGAATGACATCACATTTCACAACATAGCATCAGCATTGGTCTGTGTAAGTCCTCTCTTAGCTCTTAAGGTTAATTAATTTCTTTTTTACCTCCACTTTCCAATTCTGTTCCCTTTCTCCATAGTTAAACTGTTCTAATGTATTTGGTAAGTATCCTTATATTTGTATGTAGTTTTGTAAATATGTAGTGCTCTGTGTGCGTCTGTGTGTGTGTGTGTGTGTGTGTGTGTGTGTGTGTGTGTGTGTTGTTAAACTTTCCTAAATGGTACTGGTACTGAACTCCATTGGTACTATTTAAGGACTGCGTTGCTATGTTTACCCAGTTTTTTGTTTCTGACCACTCTGTGCCTTTCCTTAAATGATTTGCTGTTTCGGTGATGGACACCAGATTATTTTCAACATCCCACTGCTACAGACAATGGGATGAACATCCTTGTGCTTGTTTTCGTATGGTGGGAGAATTTCTTTTGATGTTTGCATAAGAGTAGATTGCTGTACTTAATTTGATTAAGTACTGACAAATTTGGACTCCTTTTCAGATTGTGCAATGTTTCCTATTTCTTCAGGAATATGAAACAGAAAGCTGTTTATCCACCTTTCTAATTGTTGTCTATCTGATAGGGTAAAGTGGTATCTTAATGTTGTTTTAACTTGAATTCTCCTATTACTGAGTGGCAGTATCTCTTTATATACCCTTAAGACCATATAGAATGCCCCTGCTGTGGATTACCTGTTCATATCCCTGGCCCATTTCTTTAATTAGAGTTTCTGTCTTTTCCTGTTTGATTTACAGAAGTGTTTTATAGAGTTGAGAATATTAGCCTGGTATTTGCCTTTTCTTCATCTGTCATAGTATATTAATTTTGTCACTGGTACCTTTTGCTGAGTAGGACCTGACTTTGATATAGTAAGTCCATTATCTTTTACTTTATGGTCTTCTAGATATATAATGAAGATATTTTAGAGATAGAGTCTCTCTCTGTTGCCCAGGGTGGAGTGCAATGGCGAGGTCTCGGCTCACTGCAACCTCCACCTCCCAGGTTCAAGTGATTCTCCTGCCTTGGCTGCCTGAGTAGCTGGGATTACAGGCATGCACCACCATGCCCGGCTAATTTTGTATTTTTTTTTAGTAGAGATGGGGTTTTTCCATGTTTGTCAGGCTGGCCTCAAACTTCCGACCTCAGGGGATCCGCCTACCTCAGCCTCCCAGAGTGCTGGGATTACAGGTGTGAGCCACCATGCCTGGCCTCTGTCTTTAAGCCACGTGAGTCCATTATTATATATGACATAGAATAGTAATCCAGTTTTATTTTTCTCCATGTATTAATGCTATTTTCCTAACCACATGAACGAGTTTGTGGTGGTGCCACTATTTTTTTTGGAGACAGAGCTTATTCTTTTGCCTAGGCTGAAATGCAGTGGTACAGTCACAGTCACAGCTCACTATACCCTTGACCTCCTGGATTCAAGCGATCCTCCCACCTCAGCCTCCTGAGTAGCTGGGACTAAAAGCATGTACCACCACACCTGGCTAAATTTTTTATTTTTATTTTTTGTGGAGATGAGATCTCCTCGTGTTGATCAGGCTTGTCTTGAACTCCTGGGCTCAAGCGATCTGCCTGCCTCAGCCTCCCAAAGTGCTGGGATTACAGGCATGCGCCACTGTGCCCAGCTGGTGCTACTACTCTTATATATCATGATCCCATACTTCCATGTCAGTCTCTGTAAGAGCTCTGGTCTGTTTTATTGGATATAAATAACTGTAGTTATTGTTTCTTACATCAGTGCCAACTGTTCTTATTACTCTGCCTTGTGCTGTGTGTCTTCACATCTAGTAGGGTACATTGATTGAAAAGGTGTCATTTCACCCTCAAATTAGTCTAAAAAGTCAATGTAGCCGGGCGCGGTGGCTCAAGCCTGTAATCCCAGCACTTTGGGAGGCCGAGACGGGTGGATCACAAGGTCAAGAGATCGAGACCATCCTGGTCAACATGGTGAAACCCCGTCTCTACTAAAAATACAAAAAATTAGCTGGGCATGGTGGCGCATGCCTGTAATCCCAGCTACTCAGGAGGCTGAGGCAGGAGAATTGCCTGAACCCAGGAGGCGGAGGTTGCGGTGAGCCGAGATCGCGCCATTGCACTCCAGTCTGGGTAACGAGAGTGAAACTCAGTCTCAAAAAAAAAAAAAAAAAAAAAAAAAAAAAAGTCAATGTAGTCTCAGTTAAATTTCATCTTTTTTCTCAAGGAATTTGGCAAACATTCTAAAATTTGAATGGAAAAATCAAAGTCATTTTCAAAAGTGATTTACTCCCTTGTGGTCCTGTTACTGCCTAATCTAAGTTCACAGTTTTTGTATATGTACCTATTTGGGCATTTTATATGTTTCAAGAAATTTATCCTTTTCATCTCTCTTTTTAAACAATGAAATTTTTATTTGAGAAAAATTTTAGATTTACAGAAAAATCTTCACTCAATTTAGAATTCTGGATTGACAATACTTTCTCTTTTCTTTTTTCTGAGACAGGGTCTCAATCTGTCACCCAGACTGGAGTGCAGTGGGATGATTATGGCTCATTGCAGCTTCAGCCTCCTGGACTCAAGTATCCTCCCACCTCAGCTTCCCAAGTAGCTGAGACTGCAGGTGCATGCCACCATGCCCAGCTAATTTTTTATTTTTATTTTTATTTTTTGGTAGAGTTGGGATTTTGCCATGTTGCTCAGGCTGGTCTCGAACTCCCGAGTTCAAGCAATCCACCTGCCTTGGCCTCCCAAACTGCTGAGATTACAGGCTAGAGCCACCATGCCCAGCCGACAGTACTTTTCTCTTGGCATTTAAAAAATATTGTTGCACTGCCTTTTGGCTTCTGTGATTTCTGAGAAGAAAGCCCATTTATTTTAATTTTTGTTTCATTACATGTAATGTATCTTTTTTTGTGGCTGCTTTTAAGATCTTTTTCACATAATTTTTAGTTTTCAGCAGATTGATTATGATTTGTCAGGGTGGTAGTTTTCTTTAGGTTTATCTTATTTGAGATCCTTCTTCAATCTGTGAATTTATGTTTTCCAATACATTTGGGAAGTTTGCAGCCATTGCTTTTTCAGTTACTCTTTCTACACCAATACTTTCCTTTCTTTCCTTCTGTGGTTCCAGTGACGTGAATGTTAGGCCTTTTCATAGTATTTCACAGGTCTGTTAAGTTTTTTTGATTTCTTTTTCTGTTCTTGAAATTGAATCATATTGATCTTACGTTCACTGACCTTTTTTCTTTTTTTTGCCATTATCACAATTATTCCATTTAGCTCATATTATGATCTTTTTGACATATTTTTCTGTTGTAGAATTTCCATTTGGTTCTTTTAAAAACAGTTTTTATTTTGAAATAATTACAAATGTATAGGAAGTTGCGAAGATATGTACAGAAAGATCCCATGAACCCTTTTCCCAGCCTCTCCCAACGTTAACGTTTTGCATAACTATAATACATTATTAATACAAAGAAATTGACATTGGTGAATTCCACAGATTTTGAGATTTTTAAATTTATACCTGCACGTGTGTGTTTGTAGTTTTCTATTTTAGCACATGTGTAGCTTCATGTAACTACTACCACAAACTACAGAACTGTGCCATCATTCGTTTATGCCTTTTTCACAGTTTCTATTTCTCTGCTGAAAACATCTGTCTTTCAGAGCATTTATATTTACTTCATGGAGCATGGTTATAATAACCAATTTTTTTTTTTTTTTTTTAAACAGAGTCTTGCTCTGTCCCCCAGGCTGGAGTGTGGTGGCACCATCTCAGCTCACTGCAACCTTCACCTCCTGGGTTCAGGCAATTCTCCTGCCTCAGCTTCCTGAGGGGCTGGGATTATAGGCATCTGCCACCATGCTTGGCTAATTTTTATAGTTTTAGCAGAGACAGGGTTTCTCCATGTTGGTCAGGCTGGTTTCAAACTCCTGACCTCAGGTAATCTACTGCCTTGGCCTCCCAAAGTTCTGGGACTACAGGTGTGAGCTACCATGCCAAATTCTTTGATAATTCTATTATCTGTTTAATTTCAGTTTTAGTATCTGTTGATCTTTTGTTTATCTTTCTCCCAAGAATTGCTCATATTTTCTTGGTTCTTTGTGTGTTGAGTAATTTTGTATTATGTCTGGTTCATATTGAATATTATGTTATGGGACTTTGGGTCATGTTACAATCCTCTGGAGAATGTTGAGGTTTTTTTTGTTTGTTTGTTTTTTGAGACATGCTATGTCGCCCAGCCTGGAGTGCAGTGGTGCATTCTCACCTCACTGCAACCTCCGCCTCCTAGGTTCAAGCAACTTCTCCTCCCTCAGCCTCCCCAGTAGCTTGGACTACAGGCGTGCGCCACCATGCCCGGCTAATTTTTGTATTTTTGGTAGAGACGGGTTTCCCCATGTTGGCCAGGATGGTCTCAATCTCTTGACTTTGTCATCTGTTCACTTCAGCCTCCAAAAGTGCTGGGATTACACCTGGCCTGAGTTGTTTTTGTTTTTTTTTTTTTTTTTTTTTTTTTTTGAGACGGAGTTTCACTCTTGTTACCCAGGCTGGAGTGCAATGGCGCGATCTCGGCTCACCGCAACCTCCGCCTCCTGGGTTCAGGCAATTCTCCTGCCTCAGCCTCCTGAGTAGCTGGGATTACAGGCACACGCCACCATGCCCAGCTAATTTTTTTTTGTATTTTTAGTAGAGACGGGGTTTCACCATGTTGACCAGGTTGGTCTCGATCTCTCGACCTTGTGATCCACCCGCCTCGGCCTCCCAAAGTGCTGGGATTACAGGCTTGAGCCACTGCGCCCTGCAGCTTCTGTAGATTTCAGTGTCAGTTCAGTTCTGTGTTTGCGGTGCTGTTCAACTTACCCTGCCTAAGCACTAATCAGGTCTGGGACTTGGGAAGTGTGTCTTATAGCTCAGGTCTCAAAGCTTTTGCTGTCCGTCTTTGGAACGGTTGTATGTATGCAAGCTTGGAGGTCAGCCTGAGATGCGTGTTTGTTCATTATGTAGAATTGGGGATCCCCTTTTCCAGCTTTCTCGTGTTTGGTATATTTCCTCATTCTTGGGCTTCTAGGGGCTTCTTTTCCCAGCATAGTCCTGTGACTAGTCGAGACCTCAAGATGGAGCCAGCAGAGGAAGACAAAGGTAAAAAAAAGAAGGAAAAAAGAGTATTTAACCTGTACCTTTTGGCTTGCCTGGCTCTTTCAGTCCTCTGAGCAGGATATGGGAGGAGTTTCTCTCAGCATTTTTAGTGTGTGTATGTGTTCCCTGTGCTGTTTTGTAAATTGGACCACCAGGACCAGGCCATCGTTGAGTCAAAACCAAGAGGTGAAGGAGTTAGAAAAAAAAAAAAGGAAACTCGCTGGAAATGTAAGCTTTCAGTTTTGACTTCCCTCTTCTATTTGCCTGTTATTTATTTAGTCTTCTTAATCTTCAGTAAGTGACTTACTTAGTTGAAAGTATTTAGTTGTAATCTGGGAAGGAGAGAGGCTTACTCCTTGGCTCACACTAGAAGTCTTTGTATCGTTTTTTAAAACCATAAAATTGTGGTAAATTATTCCACAAAAGTTGCAGGAATCAAGTTTTATGTAAATGATGTCAGAGGACATTTCCTGCTTCTTTCAAATTAGAATAAAGTACTGATAAGCTTTGCTCTGAAGTGCTTTATTGGTCAGTTTTTTTTAGTTTTTTTTTTTTTTTTTTTTTTTTTTGTCGGTACTAATTCTCTTCCCGAGTCTTGCTTTCCTCCCCTTTCAACTAGTTTGAAATGGTTCCTGATTTGCCTGGTGAATTCTTTTTTCCTAATCACAGTCTCTACTTTTCCAGTGGAATTTGTTTTGTCTTTTTTTTTCCCCCTACCACAGCTCTTTTTAATGTATCAGGAATTTGTTTTGATAGAGTAAAATTTGTTAATTTCAGGGCAGATAAAGTATCAAATATTAGAGAAACTAATTAATGACCTGGATTGGTGGAAGAAGAGAACTATCTGGTCCTCAGTATGTGTTTTCCATGGAATTGCCTTTCAGTTTGGGGAGAGCACTGAGCCGTTACCCATCAATGTGTTCAATCTTGTGGGGAGATTTGGGAGCATGCACCTTTCTTTAGACCAGGCGTCCCCAAACTGAGGCCATTTATCCGCCCCCCCCCCGCCCGCAGCACTTCAGGAAGGGGCACCTCTTTCATTGATGGTCAGTGAGAGGAGCACAGTATGTGGTGACCCTCCAACAGTCTGAGGGACAGTGAACTGGCCCCCTGTGTAAAAAGTTTGGGGACACCTGCTCTAGACCAAACATATTAGGTTGTTTCACTGTGACATATTCAATGACTTTTTGTTACTGAAAACCCAAGGGCATGTTATGTGGCTGGTAATATTCTTTTTAGCCTACCAAACATTTGCAGGTGGAAGGGAATGTACTTGTTAATTCAACTACCCTGAATTGTTTGTTGGGCTCCTTCCTTTGGCCGGCTACCTTGTCACGTTTATTTCCAGTGAGTTGGTGGGGAGGCTGTAAGGAATGGCTGGCACCCTTAACTCCTTCCTAGGTGCAGTTAGAGATTGTTTAGCCTTACTGATGGCCACCAGACTGTTTTATTTTGACTTCTCAGTTTTACCTTTTATCACTTGTGACTTGAGATTCAGCTGTGTTTTACTAAACTATACTCCACCTTTAAATAAACTATAATGGTTATCTTAAGAGTTATTATATAAATATCAGGTAAATATTGAGCTCTTTAAAGATTTTGCTTTTGTACTTTTATAATTACTATTTTAAGAGATACATAGAGATCAGATACATATTGGTCTTTTAAAATATTTTAGTTTTACACATTTTTATATTTATTGTAAAAGTAGTAAGTTTAAAAGCCATCTAACTTCTTTTTTTGTTTGTTTTTTGTTTTTGTTTTTTTGAGACGGAGTTTCGCTCTTGTTACCCAGGCTGGAGTGCAATGGCGCGATCTCGGCTCACCGCAACCTCGGCCTCCTGGGTTCAGGCAATTCTCCTGCCTCAGCCTCCTGAGTAGCTGGGATTACAGGCACGCGCCACCATGCCCAGCTAATTTTTTGTATTTTTAGTAGAGACGGGGTTTCACCATGTTGACCAGGATGGTCTCGATCTCTTGACCTCGTGATCCACCCGCCTCGGCCTCCCAAAGTGCTGGGATTACAGGCTTGAGCCACCGTGCCTGGCCAAAAGCCATCTAACTTCTAAGAAGTAACAACTGAACTTCTGTGTTGACATCTGTTTCAAGTTGTTAAACTCAGAAATCTTCTGTGGTTTGGTTGTAGAAACTTGTCTCTTCAGTGAATGAAGTTCTCTGATTTGTTTATGAGACATTCACTTGTTTGACTGGGTTTTGCTGCATCATGATTCTTTTATTGCTTCTGAAAATCAGCTCTAGAACATTTTTCCATGCCCTGATTTAAAATGAAGAAGTTCTGTGATTTTTCCTTTAGATGTAATTTAAAATCTTGTTATCTAGATCTCTAGGGGATTTTTCTTTTACTTTCTGTAGTGTGTAGTATATATATTCTATATATGTATGTGTGTCTATATGTATATTTGAGTAACTAGAGTGTTCTATCGATATTAATTGGATCAGTAAATACCTGAGGACCTATTAAATTCGAACGTTATTGCACTTGAGCTACTCTGATGTATAAAGATATAGGCAGTAAATGGGCCACCAGGTGCAGTGGCTCACGCCTTTAGTCTTAGCACTTTGGGAGGCCGAGGTAGGTGGATTACTTGAGGTCAGGAGTTCAAGATTAGTTTGAATACTTGAGGTCAGGAGTTCAAGACCAGCCTGACTAACATGGTGAAACCCATGTCTCCGCTAAAAATACAAAATTAGCCAGACCTGGTGGCGCATGCCTGTAATCCCAGCTACTTGAAAGGCTGAGGCGGGAGAATCACTTGAACTGGGAGGCAAAAGTTGCAGTGAGCCGAGATCACGCCACTGCATTCTAGCCTGGGCAACAAGAGCAAAACCCTGTCTCAAAAAAATAAAATAAAACAAGATATAGGCATGTATGATGTACGTAGGGATGTATGATAATAAATAATTTTTTACAGTACTTCAGGTTACTTGAAGCCTTCTTTTGAGTGAGTAGATTTAAGTTTGTGAAACAAGGTTCTCAAAGTTTTAGTTTAATTTTCTTTTTTTCCTTTTAGTTGCATTTCAGGCTGAATTTATTCCCGTGCCATAAGTTTTTGTTTCTTCTTCTTCTGGGCAACCTCCTCTTCTGGTTTAGGAACAATTTGTTCCTTTTCAGTAAGGATCATTTCAACATGGCAGGGAGAGCTCCTGTATGGGTTAATCTGACCATGAGCTCTGTAGGTCCGACAGCGCACCTTGGGTGCTTTGTTCACTTGGATATGCTCAATGACCAGAGAATCTACATCTAAACCCTTAAGTTCAGCATTACTCTCTGCATTTTTAAGCTTGTGCAGCAAAAATTCAGCACTCTTTTTGGGCCACCTACCTTGTGTCCAGCCCTACTGCTTGGCCTGGGCACACCTGCCAACTCTACCATTGTAACATCAGAATGGTACACACTGTTTCTGTAAAGTGACATCTTTCAGATACTTAGTGGTTTTTCGTATATGCACACCCTTGATGGCCTGGGCAGTTTCACGTGTGTTCTTAAAGTGAACACGAAGATTGGAACCTCTTGATTTGCATGACTTTGTGGGCTTCTCCAGATCAAGTGACTAGCGAACCGTTTTCACAGATTACCTCAGACTCCTTAGGGAAAGAGGAAGAGCCTAGTTTCATTTTCTTAGAAATTTTGGCTTCATTTTCTCAACAAAACTTTTATTGACTTTACTTAGCAGATACTAGATGTAGCAAAATGACTGTGACCCAGTTCCTGTCCACAGGAGCTTATAGTCTAATCAAGAATCAATTTGTAATAACAATGAAATTAAAATGTGATTGTATGTTGAGGCAAGTGATATTGGAGGTATGAAAAGAATATGCCATGGTAGTAGGGGAGCTGTTGGGGAAGAATGGGGTGGCAGGGAAGGTCTCAAAGAGAATACATAATTATTGGCAGCCTCATTTTTTTTTTTTTTTTTTTTTTTTGAGATGGAGTCTTACTCTGTTGCCCAGGCTGGAGTGCTGTGGCATGATCTCGGCTCACTGCAACCTCTACCTGCTGGGTTCAAAAGATTCTCCTGCCTCAGCCTCCTGAGTAGCTAAGACTACAGGCGCACACCACCACACTCAGCTAACTTTTGTATTTTTAGTAGAGAGGGAGTTTTCACTATGTTAGCTAGGCTGGTCTCAAACTCCTGACCTCAGGTGATCCACCTGCTTCGGCCTCCCAGAGTGCTGGGATTACAGGTGTGAGCCACCACACCCAGCCTGTTGGCAGCCTCGTGAATGGCTTTGGGTATAGGTAGATGGGAGTCTAATTATCTATGACCCTTGAAAGCTAGGCATTTTAATTATTTGTGTAACTTTAAGATACATGCAGGCCTGGAAGTTTATTTAAACAATGCATCTGTCTTTCCAGATCAACTTTTAGTTTAACTATTCCTTTAGGAAAAGACATTTACAGATGCAGCTGTGTGACAGCATTGCAGAAGCCTTTTCTTTAGAGTTTATTACAACGCAACTCCAGTTATATTGCTTTGCTTAGGTAATTCTTTCCTTTTTAACATAAAATTTTTATATTTGTCTTCATTTTGTAAAAATAAAGCACCACTTTTAAAAAATTACAAACTCGGGGGTTTTACTTTATCCTCATGTGTGTTCCATTTCTCTTCAAAGCTAAAATGTCTTATTATGTGTTGATATAAAAATATTATCCCCAGACTAAGACCCATACATCAACCTTTGTTGAGTATATTCCCTCCCTCCTTTTAAAATTACATCTTGTAAGGCCGGGCGCGGTGGCTCACGCCTGTAATCCCAGTACTTTGGGAGGCCGAGGCGGGTGGATCATGAGGTCAAGAGATCGAGACCATCCTGGTCAACATGGTGAAACCCCGTCTCTACTAAAAATATAAAAAATTAGCTGGGTATGGTGGCGCGTGCCTGTAATCCCAGCTACTCAGGAGGCTGAGGCAGGAGAATTGCCTGAACCCAGGAGGCGGAGGTTGCAGTGACCGGAGATCGCACCATTGCACTCCAGCCTGGGTAACAAGAGTGAAACTCCATCTCAAAAAAAAAAAAAAAAAAAATTACATCTTGTAGGAGATTCTGGTATTTCTCATTTATATATTGTGAAGTTAGAATATATTTCCTAGAAGAAAAATAATTTCACAATCAGGGGAACTGAAAGCCTTTGCTAAGGAGAGAGTTAAGGGTTGCTAAACCTGTGGCTTGCTGGATTGGTGGTGTGCTGAGAAGGCTTTTGCAGCAACTTGATTCAGCAAACATTTACTGAATGCCTTTGGCAAAAGGCTCCTGTTAGATGCTCTGACGGATAAGAAAATGAACAAAACACAGGCTTTTGTTGAAGGGCCTTCCAGTTTATTGCACTGTTTCTGAATCTCCTCTCTTCCATTCTCCACCTTTGCCATATTCCAAATAGTGAAAATTAGAGCTCTAATTTATCAATTCTGTAAGCTGAAAAGTCTATAAAATTAGTTTCCTTAAAATGTTGGTTACAGGTCCTCCTTTGTGCTGACAGAATTTAGAATAACAGAAAACATTTTGGTGCCTCAGTGCCTCCTTCCATAAATTAACATTTAAGTAGATGCTTTTCATGGAGCATTATGATCCAGCCTCTCTCAAGCTGTGACTCGCCATGGACAGTATTAAATCAGATCTGAGCAGCTCTAGGAGACAGTTGAAAGTAGGAGAATATGCCCAGTGTCAGCGTCTTGGCTAGGGTGTGCTGTTAAAACAAAGAACACTCTTGGCACTCAAAAACTGATTAGGCATGTGCCATTCTGCATGTGAGCTCTAATAAGTAAAGCTGTAGAGGGTGTTTTGTGCTTCCATTCCAGCTGAACTAAATGGTTAAGTATCCCTTTTAGGCTTCCCCCTAAATCTACCACAGACTATCAGGACATAATCCAGAAGAGGTAAATACTATAAAATCCTCAAATACAGCCATGTATTCAGAGGCCAGAATTCTGGCTTCATCAGCCATAACACTAGGTTCCATTAAACAACTGCTTGAACACCTACTGTGTAAAGCTCTGTGCTGGTGCTCTAGGGTGTAAAGAGACAAGTTGCTTACGGTTTAGTAGAGCACCGATCTAATTGCTTACAGTTTAGTAGAGCACCCTGCTCTCCTTGTTCCACCTGCCTTTCCATTCTAAATTCTGTTTCTTTCTGGCCTACCATGGTCTGTAGCCACCTACAACTCTGTGTAGATACAGACCCATTCAGTGTGTTTATTACAACCCAGTCCTATAACCTTATCTTTAATGTACAATAGATGTTGGAAACAGTAGAGGAGATGTGCCTTGAGCCCTAAACAGTGTCTGCAATGATTGGTAGAAAAGCCCATTGTAGCACTAATCACTTAAGGTACTGTTTCAGGGCAATTTTATTTTTCTAATGGAATCCCATGATTGGCATAGTTTAAACAGACAGAACCCAGACAGGAGGCAGTCTTTAAAAATGGTTAGTCCAATTTTGTTTACATTTCTTCTCATTGCAGAATGTGTATTTTTTCTTCCTTGGACTAAAAATGGCACAGTATAATGTATGGTACCAGGGAGATATTTTGCATGAATCACTAAATTCATTTATTCAAATAATTTGTCTTAGGCTTTTAAAAAGTGACTTGAGATAAATGTTTATGAATAATTTTTAAGTATTTGGAAGGCATTTCAAGATACGTTATACTTAAGATAATTTCCTTGACTGTTTGATGATATTGAGTTCTTAGAAATCTTTTCCAAAATCTTGCACTCTGAAAGTGAATGGAACATTCAAAGTTAACTCTAGTCATAATTGTGTCTTTATTGTTGGTTATCTTGCTTGTTTCATCTTTATAAACAAATGTGAAGGCCAGTACTTTCTCCATCAAAACACATAAGAAACTTTCACATAAAAGTTAAGACAGGAAAACTAATGTAACCTTTAAAAAAATCTTGTCTGGGTGCAGTGGTTCATGTCTGTAATCCTAGCACTTTGGGAGGCTGAGGTGGGTGGGTCACGAGGTGAAGAGATCGAGACCATCCTGGTCAACATGGTGAAACCTCGTCTCTGCTAAAAATACAAGAATTAGCTGGGTGTGGTGGCGCGTGCCTGTAATTCTAGCTAGTGGGGAGGCTGAGGCAGCAGAATTGCTTGAACCTGGGGAACAGAGGTTGCAGTGAGCCGAGATCACACCACTGCACTCCAGCCTGGTGACAGAGCTCCATCTCAAAAACAAAACAAAATAAAAACTTGAATTATCTCTTTAAGATTACAATAGATTAATTAGATTAATCTAAAATTAGATTATTTAGTTAACCCTGATTTTAGGATTTAGAAAGGCCAATAAATAGCATCTCTCTTCTCCACAAGGGTTCTGGATAAATGACAAAAAACCCAAAGTATTAGCAGATGAAGGCCATAATATTGCTTTTATTACTGATAAAAATGATGGTAAAGGAAGCAGCTTAAGGTTACAGCCAAATTGGCTTGCTGAGTGAATTCCGTCGTTACTCAGACCTACCCCATGGGCACAGTGGTGCTGGATTGGAGAGGGCATTTGCAGTATGTAGACCCTCCACCCAACCCCGTTTCAGCAGGTAGCTTATGCATGTGAGGAAGAAGAGCATGACCAGACCAGTTTTCCCAAATTTACCAGTCAGTTGCTTCCCTCTCCAGGATAGAATCATCTAAGTGGCAAAGAAATGCTAAAGATGTTACAGCTGGTAGACCTCGATTCATGCAAGGAGCCCTCAGAAGTGAGGAATGAATGTTCCCATCTGGCACTTGGTTCCTTCTTCCATGCATGGCTTTTATGAAGATGAGTTGGTGCCAGGGTAGGAAACGTAGCCTGACGAGGCCAATGAGCAAACCTTTATTTTAGGGAAGAGACCTTGTAACAATTGGCCTCTTGGGTATTGCAGCCAAGGTTTATTTTACTGGAATGGTGGGAATTTGTCCTTAGGCAGTTCTCTCTGCCTTTCTGAAACATCTGTGATGTAGTATTATTTCTGGGCAATAAGTCAAGGTCCACAACTTAGTTTTCTGCTGTCCTTTAAAGTTTTAAAATATGCTTACATCTCTGTCTCATTTTTAGTTTTCTTCACAGACTCCTTTTGTTTACCTCCGTCTCTGGTGTTTTGCATGATTATAGCTAAGTTTCATTTCTTTTGACAGTCTCTCCTTGGACACAGTTTTAACGGTTCCATATCTTGATGGTCACCAGATCTCTATCTCCAGCCCAGACCTCTGTTCTGAGCTTCATATTTATATCCAGCTGTCTATTTAGCAGTTCCACCTGGGCCGTCTAAAACTAAACTTTCTTCTAGCCACCTCCACAACAACTCAGAAACCATTACCTTTTATTTTGACTTCACAATCTGAGTGATACCACAGGCTGTTCATTAGTTTAAGCTGGAAACCTGGGGAGTCACCACAGGCTTTTTTTTTTTTTTTTGAGACAGGGTCTGGCTCTGTCACCCAGGCTGCAGTACAGTGGTGCTATCGTGGCTCACTGAAGCCTCAACTTCCCAAGCTCAAGCCATCCTCCCACCTCACCTCCCAAATTCCCATCTCCAGCAGGCCTGGGTAATTTTTTTATAGAGATGGGGTTTTGCTGTTTTGCTCAGGCTGGTCTTGAACTCCTGGGCTCAAGTGCCACCTGTCCAGCTGCCTCAGCCTCCCAAAATGCTGGGATTACATACAGGTGCCAAACCAGGTCCTCCTTTATTGTTTATCTCCTAGGTCAAGGGTCAGCAAACTGTGTCTACTGGATCAGTTCCAGCCAAGTACCTGGAAACCAAGATTTTTTTTTAACCTTTTTTTTATGAGACAGAGTTTCACTCTTGTTACCGAGGCTGGAGTACAGTGACGCAATCTTGGCTCACTGCAGCCTCTGTCTTGCGGGTTCAAGCGATTCTCCTTCTTCAGCCTCCCGAGTAGCTGGGACTACGGGCATGTGCCACCATGCCTGGCCAATTTTGTATTTTTAGTAGAAATGGGGTTTCTCCATGTGGGTCAGGGTGGTCTCGAACTCCAGATCTCAGGTGATCTGCCCGCAATGACCTCCCAGAGTGCTGGGATTACAGGCAAGGGCCACTGTGACCGACTTTTTTTTTTTTTTTTTTTACATTTTTAAATGCTTCTTTAAAACAAACAACTATATATATTTGCGAAAGAGACTACATGTGGTCTGCGAAGCATAAGGACATATTTACTGCCTGACTCTTTATAGAAAAAGGCTGCATCTTTTCTAGGTCAAGTCCTGTTAATTCTCCCTGGAAACATCACTTTTTTTTTGAGTTGAAGACTTGCTTTGTTGCCCAGGCCGGAGTGCAGTTGCACAATCTTGGCTCACCACAACTTCTGCCTCTGGGTTCAAGTGATTCTCCTGCCTCAGCGTGTCCCGAGTAGCTGGGACTACAGATGTGCGCCACCATGCCTGGCTAATTTTTGTATTTTTAGTAGAGGCAGGGTTTCACTCTGTTGGCCATGCTGGTCTCAAACTCCTGACTGTGATCTGCCCACTTTAGTCTCCCAAAGTGCTGAGATTACAGGTGTGAGCCACTGTGCCTGGCCACTTTTGTTTGTTTGTTTGATAAGGAGTTTTGATCTTGTTGCCCAGGCTGGAGTGCAGTGGCACGATCTCAGTTCACTGCAACCTCCACCTCCCAGGTTCAAGTGATTCTCCTGCTCAGCCTCCTGGGATTATAGGCACCTGCCATCATGCCTGGCTAATTTTTGTTTTTTTAGTGGAGAGGGGGTTTCACCATGCTGGCCAGGCTGGTCTTGAACTGCTGAATTCAGGTGATCCACCCACCTCAGCCTCCCAAAGTGCTGGAATTACAGTCATGAGCCACCATGCCTGGCCCCTGCAAACATCACAATTTTTTTTTTTTTTCAAGGTCACTGCAGACTGTATGTGTGTGTGTATATATATATATATATAATTTTTTAAAATTGTACTTCAGGTTCTGAGGTACATGTGCGGATCATGCAGGATTGTTGCATAGGTATGTACATTGCAATGTGGTTTGCTGCCTCCATTCCGCCCGTCACCTATATCTGGCATTTCTCCCCATGTTATCCCTCTCCAACCTCCCCACCCCCCACTGTCCCACCCTAGCACCCCCTAGCACACTCCAGTGTGTAATGCTCCCCTCCCTGTGTCCAAAACATCACTTTTAATTGTTTCCTTCTCTCTGTCTCCACTGCCCCCATCTTACCTGCTCTGTTTTTTCCTTGGACTAACATGGTAGTCTCCTAACTTGCCTCTTCCTCCGCAGTGTTGTCAGATTTTCCTTCCTTCCTTCCTTCCTTCCTTCCATCCTCTCTCCCTCCCTCCCTGTCTCTTTTTCTTTCTTTCTTGTGGCGGAGGAGGGGCAAGGAGGGGAAAGTCTATCAGATTTCTTTATAAAACACAAATAGAATTATAGATTCCCGTGTTTAAAACACTGTGGTGTACTTCATCCTTGTTTTGATTTTCTGCCTTAAGCCACCTCTTCTCTCTTCTACCTTTAGGACTCTGCTCAGTTATCACCTTTTCCATTAAGCTCACTTGTTTCTTCTGGAGTCATGCCCCTACTCACCTTTTGTGTACTTCCACCATTGCATATGCCACACTGCATTCTAAGAACTCATTTGCCATTCAGTCTTCCCCTCTACACTGTGTACACCTTGAGGGGAGGTTTATTTTTATACCCCCTTTACCTAGCATGGTGCCTGGCATGATGTAACAATCTAGTGAATTAATATTTATAATGGGTGCTTTGAGGAACCGTTTTTATTTCTGAGGACCAAAAATATTAGAAGTCTAAAGACATTAATCAGTTTGAGTTGATAGGCAGGATTTATAGTTTAGATTTTTGATACAGTCATGCTTTATTGTCTTGATTTCTGTTTTATAACTTTTAAAAAATAAACCTTTTTATTTTGAGATGATAGATTCACTTGGACTTAAAAGAAATGAGGGAAATCCTAGTTTTCTTTTACCCAGTTCTCCCACTGGCAACATATTGTAAAACTGTAGTACAGTAGCACAACCAAGATACTGACATTGAGATAGTCAGTATACAGAACATGTCCATCACCACAAGGATCCCTCCTGTTGCCCTTTATAGCCATACCACCTCCACTCCCTCCCTAGTGCCTGGCAACCACTAATCTGTTCTCCATCACTAACCTGTTCTTCATTTCTGTGATTTTGTCACTTTGAGAATATTATGTAAATAGAATCAAAGTATGTAACCTAATGGGGCAGGATTTTTATACTCAGCAGAGTTCTCTGAAGATTTATACAAGTTATTCTGTGTATCAATAGTTCTTTTTGTTGTTGAATTTTCTCTTTTTTTTTTTTCATCTACAAGATGGAGTCTTACTCTATTCCCAGGCTGCATTGTACTAGCACGATCTTGGCTCAGTGCAGCCTCTGCCTTCTGGGTTCAAGTGATTTTCCTGCCTCAGCTTCCCGAGTGTATGGGATTACAGATGTATGCCACAACACCCAGCTAATTTTTGTATTTTTAGTAGAGGAGGGGTTTCGCCATGTTGGCCAGACTGGTCTCAAACTCCTGGCCTCAAGTGATCTGGCCTCTTAAAGTGCTGGGATTGCAGGCATAAGCCAGCATGCCCAGCCACTGTTATTGAATTTTCATGGCTTTTAAAAGATGAAGCAGTCCCTTGTTTATATATCACTGCAGTTTCTTTAAAGACTTTAAATTTTTTTTTTTTTTTTTTTTTTTTGGAGTCGGAGTTGTTTTACTCTTGTTGTCCAGGCTGGAGTGCAGTGGTGCGATCTCAGCTCACTGCAACCTCTGCCTCCCAGATTTGAGTGATTTTCCTGCCTCAGCCTCCTGAGTAGCTGGGGTTACAGGTGTCCACCACCATGCCCAATTAGCTTTGCATTTTTAGTAGGCATGGGGTTTTGCCGTGTTGGCCAGGCTGGTCTTGAACTTCCTGACCTCAGGTGATCCACCTGTCTCGGCTCCCAAAGCGCTGGAATTACAGGCATGAGCTACCATGCCTGGTCAAGACTTAAAATTTTTAACTTCTTGTTCTTTATCTGAATAGCGGTTTTCCAGCTTTACACTCGTAAATTATTGAGGCTTAAGGAGCTTTTGTTTAGGTCAGTTATATTTATCCCTGTTTACTGCGTGTTAGAAAGTAAAGCTGAAATCTTAAAATATTTAATTCATCCTAAATAACAGTAATAAATTTGTTATATTTATATCTAATATACTTTTATATGAGAAATAACTATATTTTCCAAAACAAAAAATAATAGGTAGAAAAGCAGTTTTACCTTTCTGTGAGTCTCTTAACGTCTGAATTCTTTTTTTTTTTTTTTTTTTTTTTTTTTTTTGAGACGGAGTTTCACTCTTGTTACCTAGGCTGGAGTGCAATGGCGCGATCTCGGCTCACCGCAACCTCCGCCTCCTGGGTTGAAGCAATTCTCCTGCCTCCGCCTCCTGAGTAGGTGGGATTACAAGCACGTGCCACCATGCCCAGCTAATGTTTTGTATTTTTAGTAGAGAAGGGGTTTCAGCATGTTGACCAGGATGGTCTCGATCTCTTGACCTCGTGATCCACCTGCCTCGGCCTCCCAAAGTGCTGGGATTACAGGCTTGAGCCACTGCGCCTGGCCTTAATGTCTGAATTCTTATAAATGTCTTTTCATTAATCTGTTATGATAAAGAAAATCTGGCCTCACATGTATCCCAGAATTTAAAGTAAAATAAATAAATAAATAAATAAATAAGAAAATCTGGCCTCTTGCAGCTGTGTAGTTGGAACTCGAGTCAGGAGTATAGCATTTTAATAGTCTTATCAGATGACTGTGGATATTCTTCTGTGACACTGCATGGAAAGTTCACAAATAATAACCTCTTAAAGGTTAGTTACAATGTAGATTATGAAACTGTATCAGTTAACTTTTCATACTGTGTTACATTTAGGTTCATTGATCTGTCTTATTCTATTTGTTTGTTTGTTTGTTTTTTCTTTTGAGACAGTCTGGCTGTGCCAGGCTGGAGTGGCATGATCTTGGCTCATTGTAACCTCCACCTTCCAGGTTTAAGACATCCTCATGCCTCAGCCTCCCAAGTAGCTGGGATCACAGGCACACACTACCATGGCTGGCTAATTTTTGTATTTTTAGTAGAGATGGGGTTTTACTATGTTGGCCAAGCTGGTCTCAAACTCCTGACCTCAAGGGATCACCAGCCTTGGCCTCCCAAAGTGTTGGGATTATAGGTGTGAACCACTGCGACCCACCCTGTTTTATACTTGGAATGGATATGTTACCCATTTTTTAAAAAAGATTATATGTTGGTTATTTGGAAAATAGTTATGCATATTTTCCAAATTTTGATGCATTTTATTATATAGAATCAAAAAACCACACCTGGCCCTGAAAATTTTTTCAGTAATGATATTAAGATATTATTTGCAGGCCGGGTGCAGTGGCTCAAGCCTGTAATCCCAGCACTTTGGGAGGCCGAGGCGGGTGGATCACGAGGTCAAGAGATCAAGACCATCCTGGTCAACATGATGAAACCCCGTCTCTACTAAAAATACTAAAAATTAGCTGGGCATGGTGGCGCGTGCCTGTAATCCCAGCTACTCAGGAGGCTGAGGCAGGAGAATTGCCTGAACCCAGGAGGCGGAGGTTGCGGTGAGCCGAGATCGCGCCATTGTACTTCAGCCTGGGTAACAAGAGTGAAACTCTGTCTCCAAAAAAAAAAAAAAAAAGATGTTATTTGCTCTTTTACACTGTGTTAAAGGCTATTTGAAAATTTTACTTTGACCATGTGCAGAAAATTTTATTTCTTGTTCTTTATCTGCACCAATGGATCTCAAACTTTACACTCTTAAATTATTTATACTAATGGTACAAAAGCAATGGTGAGTAAAATTGCTGGAAACAGCACAAATCAAGGCAGTGGCAACCTAGTCCATGCACTCACAGTAAAAGATACTGATTTTATTACAGCCTGATGCCTGAGTCCACATTTTTGTAAAATTCTGCATTGTTTCAAGGAAATACATTTATACAATTGTTTGGGAGTTGTGAACTGCCTTTTTTTTTTTTTTTTTTTTTTTTTTTTTAACATCATTTCTACTTGAAAGAATATATGAGAGAGAAACTATGGTTATATACTTAGACTTGGATATCAGCCTGCTATTTTCTCAAAAATGAATGAACTGAACTTGTTGCTGGCAGCATTTGTTGACAATAATAAGTTTCGGTGAACTAATAGTGATTTTAAGCAAAAGCAAACATTTTAGAAAACCTGAATCTAGGCCGGGCAAAATGGCTCATAGCTGTAATCCTAACACTTGGGGAGGCCAAGGAGGGCAGATCGCTTAAACCCAGGAGGTTGACACCAGCCTGGGCAGCATGGTGAAACCCTGTCTCTACAAAAATTACAAAAATTAGCCAAGTATGGTGGCAGGTTCCTATAACCCCGCTAGTGAGGAGGCTGAGGCAGGAGAGTCACCTGAACCTGGGAGGTGGACTTTGCAGTGAGCTGAGATCACACCATTGCACTCTAGCCTGGGTGATAGAGTGAGACTCCATCTCAAGAAAAAAAAAATAATTTTTGCTTCACAGACCCCTATAATTTTGGGGAGACTCCCAGAAACTGTGGACCACAGTTTGGAGAGCTGCAGATTAACAGTAAAGTCATTTTTGACTCCACTGTATTTCTTTGTCACTCCTCTCATTTCTTCTCTTTGCCTTTACTTTTGCTGAGATTGGCCTGGTAGGTGTGCTGACTGGGTTGAATACCATTCCTGGTCAGATCTCCACTTCTGACTGGCAGTCTTGGCACAGGCACTGGACAAATGCTGGGAATAACTGTGGGCGCAAAGGAGAAGACCAGTTCATAGCTTCACCTAGACCTTGCAGGCAAAAACAACAGGGAAGGGCCAACCTTGCCAACCTTGTTGGATTGCTTGTGTGTACATTCAGAAATTGGTCACATCACATGGGCCTGAGTCCACAGTGAGACACTAACTGTGAGTCAGGTACTTTGCTTCTGAAAAAGTCTTATGGGCTCCAGGATGGGAGAGACTCTTAGAGCCCTCCAGAGGTCTCAGCACTACACACTGTTGCCCCAAACCTTCTGAGTCATATCATAGTCATTTCATTCTACTTCATGCCAGTTGTCTCCAGGAAAAGGCCTCCAGTTTCCTGGCATTAATAAGCCTTTGGAGTTAAGAGATTTTTCCTTATGAATACTCTAGATGTCCTCTTTTATAGATTAAGCCCATTTTCTTTAATTTTATTTATATTTATTTATTTTATTTATTTATTTATTTTTTGAGACAGAGTTTCGCTCTTGTTATCCAGGCTGGAGTGCAATGGCACGGTCTTGGCTCACCGCAACCTCCGCCTCCTGGGTTCAGGCAATTCTCCTGCCTCAGCCTCCTGAGTAGCTGGGATTACAGGCACGCACCACCATGCCCAGCTAATTTTTTGTATTTTAGTAGAGACGGGGTTTCACCATGTTGGCCAGGATGGTCTCGATCTCTTGACCTCGTGATCCACCCGCCTCGGCCTCCCAAAGTGCTGGGATTACAGGCTTGAGCCACCGCGCCTGGCTTATATTTATTTTTGAGACAGAGTCTTGCTCTGTCACCCAGGCTGGAGTGCAGTGGCACGATCTTGGCTCACTGCAGCCTCCACCTCCCAGATTCAAGCAATTCTCCGGCTTCAGCCTCCCAAGTAGCTGGGGAATACAGGAGCACACCGCCATGCCTGGCTAATTTTTTGTATTTTTTAATTGAGACAGGGGTTTTACTGTGTTGCCAGGGCTGGTCTCAAACTCCTGAGCTCAGGCAATCTGCCCGCCTCAGCCTCCCAAAGTGCTGAGATTATGGGATTACAGGTGTGAGCCACTGCACCCAGCCTAATTTCATTTTTTAAAATAAAAATAGCCACAATGGTGCTCCTTATGCATTTTCTTTATATTTTGCAGAATTTTTATTTTCTGTGTCTTTACTGCAGTCTACTTTATCTCCTCTCTCTGTCTCTCTTTGTTTGTTTGTTTCTTTCTTTTTTTATTTTTTTTGAAACAGAGTCTCACTCTTTTGCCCAGGCTAGAGTGCAGTGGCATAATCTTGGCTCACTGCAACTTTCTTCTATTTTTAACCCAGTTCCTTCGGTTCAGTTGTTCTGAACTGGGGCGGTTTTGCACTCCTCACCTGCCAGGGTGCATTTGGCAAGGTCTAGAGACATTTTTGGTTGTCAGAGTTCTGGGTTAGGGGATGGAATTGCTACTGGTATCTAATGGGTAGAGGTCAGCAAAGTTACTAATTACGTTGTTACAGTAATGCTTTCACACACATTATGCTCAGATGATGGAAATACCCTACAGTGTACAAGGCAGCTTCCATCGACAAATAATTATCTAGCCCAAAATGTCAGTAATGCTAGCCTTGAAGGAGCCTGCTTTAGTCCTTTCTTGTAATTTGTTAGCTCTTTCTTTTTTTTTTTTTTTTTTGAGACGGAGTTTCGCTCTTGTTACCCAGGCTGAGTGCAATGGCGCAGTCTCGGCTCACCGCAACCTCCGCCTCCTGGGTTCAGGCAATTCTCCTGCCTCAGCCTCCTGAGTAGCTGGGATTACAGGCACGCGCCACCATGCCCAGCTAATTTTTTGTATTTTTAGTAGAGACGGGGTTTCACCATGTTGACCAGGATGGTCTCGATCTCTTGACCTCGTGATCCACCCGCCTCGGCCTCCCAAAGTGCTGGGATTACAAGCTTGAGCCACCGCACCCAGCCCTGGTCTCGATCTCTTGACCTTGTGATCCACCCGCCTCAGCCTCCCAAAGTGCTGGGATTACAGGCGTGAGCCACTGCGCCTAGCCTTGTTAGCTCTTTCTTAATGGTTTTTGCTGCGTTATGAATTCAGTTTTACTTTGTATATTAACTAGAATTGTGGTTTTGTTTTTTTGTTCAGAATAACTAAATTTTAGAGGTCACTTACTCTTTGAAATTATGACTACATTTGTGCCATAGATCATGCCACATCATTATTTTCTTTTTTTTTCTTTTCTTTTTTTTTTTTTTTTGAGACGGAGTTTCACTTTTGTTACCCAGGCTGAAGTGCAATGGCACGATCTTGGCTCACCACAACTTCCGCCTCTTGGGTTCAAGCAATTCTCCTGCCTCAGCCTCCCGAGTAGCGGGTACTACAGGTGCGCACCACCATGCCCAGCTAATTTTTGTATTTTTAGTAGAGACGGGGTTTCACCATGTTGACCAGGATGGTCTCAATCTCTTGACCTCGTGATCCATGCGCCTTGGCCTCCCAAAGTGCTGGGATTATAGGCGTGAGCCACTGTGCCCGGCCCTTTTTTTTTTTTTTTTTTTTTAAGATGGGGTTTCACCATCTTAAAACCATCTTGAACTCCTGACCTCCAGTGATCCACCCGCCTTGGCCTCCAAAGTGCTTGGATTACAGGCGTGAGCCACCATGCCTGGCCTCACATCATTATTTTCTAAACCTGAAGGAGCACAACTACTCAATGACTTTCAAAAACACAGATTTCTGGGCCTAATTGAGACCTTAAAGTAACTCTTCTGGAAATGCCTATAATTAGCCAGATTTGGGAATCATTGAAACAGGAATTTATTCATAAGCTAAAAAATGGGCAGGCTTTTAAGACTGCTACTGAGTAAAGAAAAGGTCCTTTGTGGTCTCAGAAATGATATCCACCCTCCTGGGCAACCAGTTGTTTCAGTAAAACCAGTCAGGTAACCTGTGATTCGTAAGGCTGGGGGCGCCCAGTAGGAGTTTGATTTTTTCCAGCTGTATGCTGTACAGTTCACCATGTTTGCCACAAATTAGGTTTTCAAAGAGGAGAGTGAAAAGAAAAGTGGGAGGGGATATAGGAGATTGCTAGTAGAATTAAATACTATTTACCATATATCCTAGGAGGGGAATTACTCAGTGCTGATTTCTCCTCTATAGTCCCTGTTTGCTACGCACATTCACCACAGCGGCAGGTGGCCTTAAACATTACTTGTGGTGTACGTTATTCTGCTCAAGACAGTGGTATCACCAGGCAGCCCAAGGGAAATCCAGTCGCTTCCTGCTGACTCAGGCATACTTTACTTGCCCCTCCATGCTTTACTTACTGTTGGCCAAAGGGAAAGTTAATAAAGAGAGCTCATTTGTTGCAGCAGTTTCGTGAGCTATACAGTTAGAAATTTGTTGAGGAAAGGAAAAAAATATCTTTTCTTTTCCTTTTTTTTTTTTTTTTTTGTGGCCAGAATGTAGCCTTTAATACTGATTGAGGCAGAGCTCAGTGTGAGAGCTGTGCGATCCTGCACTGAATCCTTGAGTTAGGCCCCCTTGTCTCAGGCAGCTGTGGAGCTGGGCAGCCCTCCCACAGAGTAGGACACAGGGCATGGGGGAGCATGCTTGATCTCTAAAAAAGAAGGGCAGTGACTTTTTAGATGAAGTGAATTTTGTTTGGGAGGATAATAGCTGCTTTTTTTTCTTTTTTGAGGAGTGGAAGTCCGCTCTTTTTGCCCAGGTTGGCGTGCAATGGCGTGATCACGGCTCACTGCAACCTCTGCCTCCTGGGTTCAAGTGAGTCTCCTGCCTCAGCCTCCCAAATAGCTGGGATTACAGGCACACACTGCCACACCTGGCTAATTTTGTATTTTAGTAGGGACAGAGTTTTACCACATTGGCCAGGCTGGTCTCAAACTCCTGACCTGAGGTGATCCGCCTGCCTCAGCCTCCCAAAGTGCTGGAATTACAGGTGTGAGCTACCACACCTGGCCTAATAGCTTCTTTTTCTGATTAGTTATTAAGGAAGCATACTAGAATTCTATGAGACATTGTACTATTAGTTTATATTAGCATAAAATAAATATTGGTTCCATCTTAGCCCTCTGGATTTCTTTTATTACTGTCTTGCCCTTTTTCATGGAGATTTTCAAACATATACCAGAATAAAGAGAACTGTATAGCGAATCTCCATGTACCCAACACCCAACATCAACAGTGAAAACACATGACCCATCTGCTTTCATCTATGTCCCATTCGCTTTTCTTCTCCTGCACCTCTCCCACCTCCAGTTATTTTAAAACATATTTCAAGCATTAACGTATAATTTCACTTACAAGTACATAAGTTAGTCAGTGGTCTCATTTCCACTGATAGGATGCACATTTTTTTTTTTAGTTTGTTTTCTGGTTTTTTTTTTTAAAGATGGCTGATAGCTGGGCACGGTGGCTCACGCCTATAATCCCAGCACTTTGAGAAGCTGACATGGGCGGATCACCTGAGGTCGGGAGTTTGGGACCAGCCTGACCAACACTGAGAAAATCCATCTCTACTAAAAATAGAAAATTAACCAGGCGTGGTGGTACATGCTTGTGAGCAAATCATGAGGTCAAGAGATTGAGACCATCCTGGCCAACATGGTGAAACCCCGTCTCTACTAAAAATACAAAAATTAGCTAGGCGTGGTGGCATGCGCCTCTGGTCCCAGCTACTCAGGAGGCTGAGGCAGGAGAACTGCTTGAGCCCGGGAGGTGGAGATTGCAGTGAGCCGAGATTGTACCATTGCACTCCAGCCTAGGCAACAAGTGAAACTCCATCTCAAAAAAATAGATTAATTAATTAAAGATGGCTGATAATCAGATGATTGGATCAAATTCTGCGAATGTATAGAGTCCATAACATTCTATTTTTGTGTCGGTGAGGGTGGAAACGTTTACCTAGATTAGATTAGAATTACCAAGATGATGTTAGGAATCTAATTCTTGGTATAAATTTTGATGATAAAATTGATTGAAGGAAATGTTTACCATATACACAAAGTGTTAGTGGAATTCCGTGTAGACCTAACCACAAGCCACAGATGGGCTTTATCACTGCCTGGAAGCCCTACTGATAAATTTGTTTTATCATGTTCTGAGAGGACTATTACATATGTTTTCCTCAAACTCGCACACATGTCCTTTATTCTCTTATCCAATGGCTTTGTTTCATGCTTCTCTGATGAAATAGAAATCTTTCCAGAGGGACACCCTCATCTTCCCTCCACCACATCTACCTTTTTTTTTTTTTTGGCAGCCAGACCCCTCTTCTCTTGTGTCCCTCCAGTTGTTATAGTGGTGGTGAGTACTTGTTTCATCTGAACCTGACCCATGCTTCAGTCCCTCCATTGGTGCTGGGCACCTGCCACCTTCACAAGGCCCTTGCTGCTTCTGTGGTCCACTTTCCTCCCCCATCTGCAGGTGCTGCTTGTCTGCCAGAGCATCCCTGCTGATCATACACAGATGTCCCAATGTAGGATTTTTGACTTTATGAAGGTGCAAAAGTGATGCAAATTCAGTACAGTCCTTTACTTACAATAGGATAGCGTACTGATAAACCCATCCTAAGTTGAAAATATTGTAAATTGAAAACACACTTAGAGTTCATGATATTTTTTATTTACGATGAGTTTATCCACGTGTACCCCATTGTAAATCAAGGAGCATCGTGCAGATAACACTCTGGTGTACCCTCATCTTGAGAAACCTTTATTAAATCAGCCTCTCCCTGTAGTCAGTGACTCACTCTTTTTTCCCCATCACAGCAAAACTCTTCGAAGAGTTGTCTACTCTTTCTTCTACTGTTTCTTGTCTTGCAGTTCTTTAGACCACTCAGTCCTGGCTGCCATTCTCACTGCTTCACTGACACCATCCTTGTTGGAAGCACCAAAGTCTCCAGTGTGGGTATCCTGTCATTTTCTGTCTGCCTCACAGACCTATACTAATTCTCTTTACTTCCATTGCCTGACATCTGAATGCTGGAATGCCCTGGAGCTCAGTCTTAGACTTCGCTTCTCTTTATTTACACTCTTTCTTTTGTGATTTTACTCATTCTCATGGCTTTAAATGCCGTTTTTTTGTGGATGACTTATAAATCTAAATCCACAGCCAAGGCTCATCCTCTGACTTCCACCTTGATATTAGTAACCTGTGTCCCAGACCTCACAGCTGGAGAGGAAAATTTTGACTTTTTCCCCCAGTCCTTTTTTCATTTTAGCAAGTGGACCGTTAATACACTCAGTTGCTCATGTCTGAAACATGGGAGCCATCTTAAATCCTTCCCTGCCCCTGTGCAGCCCTTCAGCAGTTTTATCAGTTTCACCTTAGTATATATCTTAAATGCATTCATTTCTCTCTGTCTGCACTTCTACCACTAGTCACCATCATTTTTCAACTAGAAAACTGCTTGAGTTTCCTAATTAGTTTCTGTGCGTCCATTTTTTTTCTCCTGTATACTGTTTTCTTCACAGCAGGCAGAGAGTTCTAATAAAATTATTTATTTATTTTTATTTTTTGGAGACAGAGTCTTACTCTGTGGCTCAGGTTAGAGTGCAGTGGCGCAATCTCGCCTCACTACAACCTCCACCTCCCAGGTTCAAGTGATTCTCCTGCCTCAGCCTCCTGAGTAGCTGGGATTACGGATGTGTGCCACCACACCCATCTGATTTTTTTTTTCTTTTAATTTTTTTTTTTTTTTTTTTTGAGACAGAGTTTCGCTCCTGTTACCCAGGCTGGAGTGCAATGGCGCCATCTCAGCTCATTGCAACCTCCGCCTCCTGGGTTCAGGCGATTCTCTTGCCTCAGCCTCCTGAGTAGCTGGGATTACAGGCACGCGCCACCATGCCCAGCTAATTTTTTGTATTTTTAGTAGAGACGGGGTTTTTACCATGTTCATCAGGATGGTCTCGATCTCTTGACCTCATGATCCACCCGCCTCGGCCTCCCAAAGTGCTGGGATTACAGGCATGAGCCACCACGCCCGGCCTTCTTTTAATTTTTATTGAGGCCCTGGGTAAACCATTCGATTTTTGTATTTTTAATAGAGACAGTGTTTCACTATGTTGGTCAGGCTAGTCTCAAACTCCCAACCTCAAGAAATCTGCCCACCTCAACCTCCCATAGTGCTGGGATTACAGGCGTGAGCCACTGTGACTGGTCAAAAATGTTTAACCATATCATCTAACACTTTGCCTAGTCCTTAATGGCTGCATTACATGTAGAGTCAATTATGACTCGTTCAGGATCCTGCCTGCTTCTCTTGCCTCATCTCTACCACTTTTTCTGTCCCTCGTTGTGCTGTAACTATACTTGTCCTCTTTCACAGAAGAATCTTTTATGCCCCAGGGCCTCGACACTTGCTGTTCCTTCTATATGGACTCTTCTTTCTGGCTCTCGTCCTTATTCTTCAAGATGCAGCTTAAATGTTGCTTCTTCTGAGAGCCCATTTCTGATCACCCTTCCCAAAACAGTCACTTACCCACCACAATCTGTACTTTGTCACATTTTCTATTTTTTCCAGCAAATATTGATTGCCTATTCAACAGTGCCTAGCACGGTTCCAGGCATTGAAGATATAGCAATGGGCAAGGTAGACACACCCAGGAAGCTTTATGTATAATGGGGAGACAAATCACAGATAAATTGTGTGCTGACTCTGACCTGTGCCATGTAGACAGATGGAGCAGGCTAAGGGGTTGGAGGGAATTGAGGGATAGCTGCTCTTCTGGGCAGAGTGGTCAGAGGTGGAGACATTTTGGCAAGGACGCCAATAAACAGAGAGCATCATGTGAATATTGGGAGGAAGAGTGTTCTGGCAAAGGGATCAGTAGGTGAGGCCCCAAGGAGGAACAAGCTAGGTGCCTTGGAAGACTAGTTCAGCAAGTATGTGGCCAGAGTGGCGTGAGGAAGAACAGAGGGAACTGGAGAAGTAGACAGGAGTCAGTTCACTTAAGGCTTCACATGCCATGGTAAGGAATTTAGTTTTTATTCAGAGTGTGGGAAGTTTTGAGCAAGGTATAGATACCATCTAATTTACATTGAAAAGGATTACCCTGTTATGTGCTATTAATGCAAAGGTCAAGAAAAGACACAGAGAGACTCCCCAGAAAGTGACTGAAGTTACCTAAGAGAATAAGAATTTTGTAATTATCTTGGGTATTTACTTCTTTTCTAAAAATATATCTATCAGCATAAACTCTATAAAATCGAGGATCTTATCTGTCTGTTCACTAAAGTTCTTGATACCCAGCACAGTACCACTTTCAGTGAATACATTCAATTGAATGAATGACCTGGAGGTTCCTACATAAGCATGGCTTTCTGAGAAGCATCCTAGGTGTGGCCCATTTACTTTGTTTCAGAGGGAGTTAGTCTTTTCATGTGTTCTATTAATACGAGGAGATTGGACTCAGGAGGGGATTTCTGAAGGCTCTGCCAGCCTCACTGTGGACAACAATATAGCTATTCCTGGTTTTACCAAAATGGTAAAAAGAAAATTATAGAGGAGGTAAGCATTCAAATAAAAATAAGATTTGCATTTAAAAAGTTATTTCAGCTGCAGTCCTTTGGAGAATGACTTGGAGGAGACCAGAGGCTGGGTTATTTGTAGGGTGTGGAGAGGACAAGTCCAGGCAGATGACATATGGCCTGGACTCAAGTGACAGTCAAGAAGATAAAGGAGAATGCCAAAGAAGTGATGGGACTTCCCCAAACTTGTACACAGTTGAGGCTAAAACCTGTACTCCCAGTTCCTAGTTCAGCACTTTTACTCTGATACTTTTTAAAAAAGTCTTGGAGATGTGAGTTTCCTAGAAAAGTTGTTGTAATGTATGCATATGCATAATGAGAGTGATTTTATGTAAAACAAAGAAAAAAAAATTTTTTGAGACGGAATCTTGTTCCATTGTCTGGGCTGGAGTATGGTAGCTCAATCTTGGCTCACTGCAACCTCTGCCTCCCGGGTTCAAGAGATTCTCCTGCCTCAGCCTCCCAAGTAGCTTGGACTACAGGTGTATGCTACTACACCTGGCTAATTTTTGTATTTTTAGTAGAGATGGGGTTTCATCATGTTGGCCAGGCTGGTCTTGAACTCCGGACTTCAGGTGATCCACCTGCCTTTGCCTTCCAATGTGCTGGGATTACAGGTGTGAGCCACTGTACCTGACAAAAATTTTTTTAAATAAAAAGCTATTATAAACATTTTGATCAAAATTTGCCCATGTTGGCTGGGCGCGGTGGCTCAAGCCTGTAATCCCAGCACTTTGGGAGGCCGAGGCGGGTGGATCACGAGGTCAAGAGATCGAGACCGTCCTGGTCAACATGGTGAAACCCCGTCTCTACTAAAAATCCAAAAAATTAGCTGGACATGGTGGCGCGTGCCTGTAATCCCAGCTACTCTGGAGGCTGAGGCAGGAGAATTGCCTGAACCCAGGAGGCGGAGGTTTCGGTGAGCCAAGATTGCGCCATTGCACTCCAGCCTGGGTAACAAGAGCGAAACTCCATCTCAAAAAAAAAAAAAAAAAAAAATTTGCCCATGTTGAAAACATATTTTTGCTTGTATATGCTTCTTTGGGTGGGTTCTCAGGACAGCACTTAACTGTTAAACAGAAGAGGTAGTGATATTTTCACTGTATGTTTCTCTTTTGCACCTTTGGATTTTGAACCATGGGTGAGTGTGTTATAAAAATAAGTACTCTGTAGCAATTAAAACTTAAGTTGGTCTGCTCTTAGGTTCCTCTCACTTCCAAATACAGTCACTTTGTTGTTACACCTCTACATTTTAGGTAGAGGAGCAGGATCTTTCTTCACTGCAGTTTGAATTGTATAGGAAGCTTCTAGATGAAATCAGAGCTTGCCAGAAAGTCCAGGTCCCCTTGTCTCTTCTGTGAACCTTTCCCTGGTCCTTTGAGATTCTGTAGCTAGTCTGTTACTGACTCCGCCCAGCCTTTAGACCACCCTCTTATTTTGCCCTTCACTTGCTATATTAAGATATTTACTTGATGACTAATTAATGGAAAGCTACCTTTTTGCCATTCCTTGATTTTGGACACCTGCCCTTACTAGAGGTTACGTGAGGGGAGGGATCATTTTTCATGAGGCAGCTTGTTAAATTCCGTCCAAAATAAAACTAACTTGATATTTTAATTCATAGAGATATATAGAAATGCCTAAGGCCATCCAGGCGCGGTGGCCCATACCTGTAATCCCAGCAGTTTGGGAGGCTGAGGCAGGTGGATCACTTGAGGTCAGGAGTTTGAGACCAGCCTGGCCAACATGGTAAAACCCGTCTCCACTAAAAAAAAGAAATACAAAAAATTAGCTGGGTGTGCTAGCACGTGCTTGTAATCCCAGCTACTCGGGAGGCAGAGGTTGCAGTAAGCTGAGATCGCTCCATTGCGCTCCAGCTGGGCAAAGAAGCAAGACTTTGTCTCAAAAAAAAAAAAAAAAAAAAAAAAAAAAGAAAAAAAAAAAAAGAAACACCTAAGGCTAGATTGTGATAGTCCAGGAATTTGTCAATACTCTCACTATTTCAGTCTTACTTTCTCCATTTTCAATTTTTTCTTACTCCCTTTAGCGTCTCCTATGACAACCCTAAAAATATTTTAACCTTTTGCAATTTGTTTCTGAAAGCTGAAGATGAACCTGCATGTTGTTGGCCACTCATGCTTCTCTCTTCCACTCTTCCCACTGATTCTTTTGAGTTTATCACTTTTCAGTTATTTATTGCAGGGGTTCTGTATACATTTCTGTTTTGGGGTCTGTCCCAGAGAATAAAAGGACAAAATTTGTTTAAACTCTGAGCTAGTTGTGTTTGAAAACTAAGTATAGCAAAGAAATTTCAAAGAAAATTATCTTGAGGTCAGCTTTTATAAAAGTACATAGGTTTAGGATTTGTTTTGTTATCTGTAGAATACCAACCAAAGGTAGACTTAAATGCTGTTACTTCTTTCCCTGAAATCCGACCTTGAAATAACACTTTGGTGAAACAATGTTAGAAATTTATTTGTTGGTACTTTATTTTTTTTCCTTTTCCTTTTTCAGACAGTCTCACTCTGTTGCCCAGGCTGGAGTAATTTCTGTTGCCTTGCCATGGAGTAATCTCTCATGGCGCAATCTCGGCTCACTGCAACTTCACCTCCCAGGTTCAAGTGATTCTTGGGCCTCAGCCTCCTGAGTAGCTGAGATTACAGGCGTGTGCCACCAGGCCCAGCTAGTTCTTTGTAATTTTAGTAGAGATGGAGTTTCACTGTGTTGGCCAGGCTAGTCTTGAACTCCTGACCACCAGTGATCAGGCCGCCTCAGCCTCTCAAAGTGTTGGGATTATAGTATGAGCCACCACGCCAGGCCTGATTCATCAATACTCTACCATACTCTACTGAACATGAGACTGGGGTTCCCCAGTACATTTAAAAAATTGATATGTAGTAGTTATTTCCTTAATAGTCACTTCACTCAAGATCAGGAGGACCTTTTTTAGGAAATGCTATCTGAATGAATTATCTTTCTCTCCCCTTGGTTTGGGTCACTCTGCTGGGTGGAGAACAGATACCCATAATAAGACCATGTTAGCTTGAATCCCGTCTTAACCCAGCTGCTGGATTCTATATTTACAGCCCCTGCTGTCTAGCTGGATTTGTGCCTGTTTCTGTAGAACATTATAAATTTGGAGGATAGAGTTGGGGTTTGATGAAGTGACATGTAAGAGAAAAATCTCTTAATTTCCAGAATTTATATTTGCTCACCTTTAAAATCAGTTGATTGAATAAGATGATTGCTGTCTCATTAAATTAAAATTTGTTTGCCTGTGTTTGTTTTTTGAGATGGAGTCTCACTGTTGCCCAAGCTGGCATGCAGTGGCATGATTCTCCTGCCTCAGCCTCTCAAGTAACTGGGATTACAGATGCGTGCCACCACACCCAGCTAATTTTTTCTATTTTTGGTAGAGACGGGGTTTCACCATGTTGGCCAGGCTGGTCTCAAACTCCTAACCTGAAGTGATCCACCTACCTCAGCCTCCCAAAGTGATGGGATTACAGGTGTGAGACACCATGCCCAGCCATTAATTTAAAATTTGTGGTTGTTGTAAATGGGTGTATAATGTCAGGAAAAATGCACACCGAGACAGTGGATCACTCAACAAGGCTAGTTTACTTCCTGCAGAAAGGGTACAACTTGCTGGCAGTCTTGCCACGAGGACACACCTGAACAAAGGAGACAGGGACATTTATAACTTTCATAATGTGACGCAATCACCCTACTGCTGTGTCCAGTTTCCATTGGCCAGACAGGACCTCACATTCATGCTTGACCCAACTGGCTAAAAACTTGGAAATTTCCTGAATAGATAAGGGGAAAGAAGACAAGGAAAAAGAGGAAGCTAGTCAGGAGAAGGTCAGGAGGGTTTCCAAATAAGGAATGGCATGCACCAAGGTTTGGAGCTTGCCCAGTCCTATTCAGACATGCTGGAGTGAATCAAGGTAGCTGATTTAAGATGTGGCTGATTTAGAGAATACATGGAAGGTATATGTTTATGCTAATAACGGGTAATGGCCATAGAGCAAGAGATTGTAACTGCTTATAATGTAGTCTAAGATAGAAACTTTGAAGAAGAACTTTCCCATCTCTCACAATTCCCTCCTCTTTTCATTTCGTAATTCTTCTTCAAACTTGCTTCATTGTTTGGCTTGGTTGTCCAACAGAAGTAATTTCTCTGGATAGGGAGGAGGAGGAGTTGGAGATAGGTTAGCTAGGGTAGTATTTCTGAACCTTTGCACAAGTCCTTAAACACAGGGTATAATACAACATCCTGCAAGAAGACGTATACCTAATACTGCTACCAGGGAAGTGAGGACTGATGCCAAAGTGTCCTTTCATTTGCCAAACCAGTTCTCTAGCCAGTTCGAAATGGGGTTATTTACTCCCACATTTTTGGCTAGTTCATTAGATAGGGCCATAAGTCGCCGTAAGGCTGTCATGATACTTCCGTCTGGAGCTGTGTTATTTGGAATGAAAGTGTACAGCATTGAGTCTTAATCATTACACAAACACCGCCCTTTTCAACTAACATGTCAAGAGCAATCCTGTTTTCCTATGCCATTTGGCTGGTAGACCTTAACTGTTCTGTGATTCCTTTAACAGCATCCTCGGTACAGTTAACAAATCATTGCTGATTATAATAAATATAATTTATCCAGTCTACATTTTTATTTATTGTCAGCCACCAGAATAGTGTTGATTCAAATTCAGCAGCTTTCTGGTCTCTGGCTTTAAATTTGTTTAGAACTCCTCTTAGGACCCCAATTGCATCTAAGTATATGAGAATCAAAGGACCCATATGGGGTTCCTCTTGTATGTCGTGGTGGGTTTCCTCTATCTTTGGTTGATGAAATGTCAGGGTGAAAGGGATAGCCAATTGGACTAGAGTGAAAGTATCACTCAAAAAAAGAGAAAAAAAAAGAAACATGGTTTTGCCATGTTGCCCAGGCTGGTCTCAAACTCCCAAACTAAAGCAGAGTGTCCAGTAAGGGTCCCTGACAATACCATCATACGTCCACTCAGGGATGGCTGATGGAAGACAGGTGGGTTAGCTCTCCAAAGTGCCTTACTTCACTCCATCCTGTGAAGTGTCTAAGGAATATTGAGTTCTTCTCCTGCCATGAGAGGCACGAGGCAAACCATCCCTCAGAAAATGGAGTTGAATGGCCCTCGAGGACTGACCCGCAGGGTGTTGGACCTCAGGATATAGCAAAGAGAGAGCTTGGCACAGTCCGTTGTTCCAGGCAGTAGAATGTTGAAAAAGGGCTCCCTCACAGTGTCTCTGTTTCCTAGGCTGGAGTGCAGTAGCATTATCTCAGCTCACTGTATCCTCCGCCTCCTGGGCTCAGGTGATCCTCCTACCTCAGCCTCCTAAGTAGCCAGGACTACAAGCACTTGCCAGCTAATTTTTCTTCGTTTTCTTTTCTTTCTTTTTTTTTTTTTTTGTGGAAACACGGTTTTCCAGTTGGGCACAGTGGCTCATGCCTGTAATCCCAGCACTTTGTGAGGCTGCGGTGGGCAGATCACGAGGTCAGGAGTTCGAGATCAGCTTGACCAACATGGTGAAACCCTGTCTCTATCAGAAATACAAAAGTTAGCCAGGCATGGTGGTGCATGCCTATAATCCCAGTTACTCAGGAGGCCGAGGCAGGAGAATTGCTTGAACCTGGAGGCAGATGTTGCAGTCAGCCGAGATTACACCACTGTACTCCAGCCTAGGTGACAGAGCAAGACTCCGTCTCAAAAAAAGAAAAAAAAAGAAACATGGTTTTGCCATTTTGCCCAGGCTGGTCTCGAACCCCCAAACTAAAGCAATTCTCATACCTGGGCCTCCCAAATTGCTGAAATTTCTGGCGTGAGCCACTATCCCCAGCCACATGATAAAATTCTTACACTACATTGTATAAATGAGAGTTTTTGCATTCTGGCTGCTATTTTACATATCAGGGGACTAAAATGATAATTATTTCTTAACTTTATTTTAATAAAAAAAAATTTTTTTTTAGACAGTCTCTTTATTTTGTCCAGGCTGGAGTGCAGTGGTGTGATCTAGGCTCACTGCAACCTCTGCCTCCTGGTTTCAAGTGATTATCCTGCCTCAGCCTCCTGAGTAGCTGGGATTACAGGGTCATGCCACCATGCCCAGCTAATTTTTCTGTTTTTGGTAGAGACAGGGTTACACCATGTTGGCCAGGGTAGTCCCGAACTCCTGACCTCAAGTGATCCACTTGCCTTGGCCTCCCAAAGTGCTGAAACTACAGGCATGGGCCACTATGCCCAGCCAATCTTTATCCTTTTGTAGAGACAGCCTGTTGTCCAGGCTGGAGTGTAGTGGTATGATCATAGGTCACTGCAGCCTCAAACTCCTGGGCTCATGCAATCCTCTTGCCTCAGCCTCCTGAGTAGCTGAAACTACAGCTGAGTGCCACCATGCCTGGCTAACTTTTTTTTTGTAGTGACGACATTTCACTTTGTTGTCTAGGTTTCTTGTGAACTTCTGGACTTAAGCAGTCCTCCTCCTGCCTTGGCCTCCTGAAGTGCTGGCATTACAGTTCTCAGCCCCTGCACCTGGCCTTAACTTTTAGATTATTTATTTTCATTAGTAGTTCATAGCTAATAGTATTGATGCTTTTACATAAGATAATGCACCTGGAAGCCTCTTGCCTGTCAATAATAGGTGCTTCTTAAATGTTGGTTTTCTTCCTTTCTTTGAACTCCAAAGCAGTTGGGCATTGTCATGTTCTCTATGCACTGATGTCTGACCTGTTCACTGGAGAATTTAAATATGACAAGTTGTCAGTGTTAATACTTGCCGTTAGAGCTATTCTCCATACTTTCTGAGTTTGCACACAAGGCAGCTAAATTTCAGTTTGAGCTAAACTTGACTTTTTACTTCTATAGACTTTCTCATTGTTTTATATACTACTGGAATTAAAATCCATACACTAAGTAGAACTTGTGTATAGCCCAAGACTTAATGTCCTGGTGTAGGATCAGAATGGAGTTCAGTTTTTTAAAAATGTAGAACTTGTTGACTTTATGGTAAACACAAAGCAGTTCATTAAGGATATGTCCCAACCTAACAAATTATTCCACCCATTTTGCAGATGAGAATGAGCCCATCAGAGATTACCAAATCACCTAAGGCCACAAGTGGAGATGAGGCGTGGGCATTATTGGGTAGTTAATCAGTAGTTCCTACTCGGATTATACCCTTTGTTTCTTTTTAAATGTGAGGTATCAAAGCCCAACCAACCCTTCTCTACTGCCTCAATAATTAGAGCACAGAAACATATCCTGAGTTTGAATATGAACCATGACATCTTTAGCTATTTTCTCTTTCATCTGAATTCCCATACCTATAAGAATAGTGTTTACCTCAGGGATTTTATGAGTATTAATTTAGGTTTGATTTTATTGATGAGGCCTTTACAAGAAAAGAAACTCTTCTCTTTTGTATTTGGCTGATGTTAGGTTCAGTTTAGAATTCAGCAGAATTTTCTTCAATTTTATAAAGTCAATACATACTATTGTTAAGCTTGGTACTTGTATTGCCTCATTATATAATGTAGTTTAGGACTTACATACTTAACAGTATACTGCATTTATGTAAGTGTGAAGCAGCTTAAATGATCAAGTTATTAATTGAGAGCTCAACATTGTCAAATAGGAAAAGGTCACTGAAAATATCCGAATAATATATTTAAAAAGTTTAACCCAACTCAAGTATAACATATTAAAAGATGTTTATGGTAGGCTGAGGCGGGTGGATCACCTGAGATCAGGAGTTTGAGACCAGCCTGGCCAACATGGTGAAACCCTGTCTCTACTAAAAATACAATAATTAGCTGGGCATGGTGGTGGGCGTCTGTAATCACAACAACCTGGAAGGCTGAGGCAGGAGAATCTCTTGAACTCAGGAGGCAGAGGTTGCAGTTAGCTGAAATCGCGCCATTGCACTCCAGCCTGGGCAACAAGAACAAGACTCCGTCAGATGACTGAATGAATGAAGTTTATGGTTTGGTGTATAGTAAAATGTGTATTGCTAGTCTGTCTTGGTATTAGTTTATATGTTTTGCTGTTTTTATTTCACATGACTAGTTTTTAGGTAACATTATCTGGCTTATTTTAACAATGTAAAATAACTGTCAGGTTTGAATGACAAGTCTTTTTTTTTTTTTTTTTTTTTTTGAGACAGAGTCTTGTTCTGTCACCCATGCTGGAGTGCAGTGGCACAGTCTCGGCTCACTGCAACCTCTGCCTCTTGAGTTCAAGCGATTCTCCTGCCTCAACCTCCTAAGTAGCTGGTACTATAGACACCCACCACCACACCTGGCTAATTTTTGTATTTTTAGTAGAGATGGGGTTTCACCATATTGGCCAGGCTAGTCTTGAACTCCTGACCTTGTGATCTGCCCACCTCAGCCTCCCAAAGGGCTGGGATTACAGGCGTGAGCCACTGCACCCAGCCGAATGACTAATTTTAATGGGCTTATCCTGTGGATTCCAAGATTCACCTTTTCACATTCAACTCTAATATAGTTCTTTCTATTGGCTTTGACGTTTTCTTTTTATTGGAAGGGAGGAGCTCTACTTTGAATAATGTGATACATTTTGAAAATGATTTTTATGCTACTTTCAAGTTAAATCAGCCATATGAATTAAGCTGAAGCTTGCTTTTTTTTTTTTTTTTTTTTTTTTTTGAGACAGTGTCTTACTCTGTCACCCAGGCTGAAATGCAATGGTGCAGTCTCGGCTCACTGCAACCTCCTGGGTTCAAGTGATTCTCCTGCCTCAGCCTCCCAAGTAGCTGGGATTAAAGGGACCCACCACCACGCCTGGCTGATTTTTGTATTTTTAGTAGAGATGGGCTTTCACCATGTTGTCCCGGCTGTCTCGAACTCCTGACCTCGTAATTTATCCGCCTTGGCCTCTCAAAGTGCTGGGATTACAGACATGAGCCACCGTGCCTGGCCAAGCTTTCATTTTAAAAGGAATAACACATTGGCAGCTGTTGGCTCTAATGAGAGTAAAACCATGCTGACTCTGGTGATGCATGTTTTTTTTTTTTTTTTTTTTTTTTTTTTTTTTTTTTTTTTTTTTTTTTTTTTTTTTTTTTTTTTGAGACGGAGTTTCGCTCTTGTTAACCCAGGCTGGAGTGCAATGGCACGATCTCGGCTCACCGCAACCTCCGCCTCCTGGGTTCAGGCAATTCTCCTGCCTCAGCCTCCTGAGTAGCTGGGATTACAGGCACACGCCACCATGCCCAGCTAATTTTTTGTATTTTTAGTAGAGACGGGGTTTCACCATGTTGACCAGGCTGGTCTCGATCTCTTGACCTCGTGATCCACCCGCCTCAGCCTCCCAAAGTGCTGGGATTACAGGCTTGAGCCACCGTGCCCGGCTTTTGGTGATGCATGTTTGCAAGCTAGTGGTGCACACAGTTGTAAGTTCTCTGACCGTTTGTATGGTGGTGAATCTGTTTAAGAACTGGAGAGTAAACTGGTAAGGTTCTTAATTTTTTAAATTATTTATTTATTTTGAGATAGGGTCTCACTCTGTCACCAGGGCTAGAGAACAGTAGCTCCTGATCACAGCTTGGCTCAACTGCAGTCTTGACCTCTTGGGCTCAGGTGATCCTCCCACTTCAGCCTCCCTAGGTAGACGGGACTACAAGCATGCACCATCACACCTAGCTAACTTTTTGTATTTTTTGTAGAGATGGGGGTTTTACTATGTTGCTCAGGCTGGTCTTGAACTCCTGGGCTCAAGCAGTCTGTCTGCCTTGGCCTCCCAAAATGCTAGGATTACAGGTGTGAGCCACTGAGCCCAGCCAGTTTTTCATGAACAGAAAGCATCAAATACATCCAGATTATTTTTAATGTGGCTGTTGAGGAGAATACTACATACATGTTGCTCTAGTACAGTTGTCTTACTTTTTCACTGTTGAACGTATTCAGCAACAAGTCTGTGTGTTGATTTACATTATAAAATAAGCTTCTATTCATAGAAGAAAAATCTGTGCACTCAAGTAAAAATGTGTAAGAAAATAATTAAATAGGCTCTGGCACACGACCTCCTGGGGTTATAGTGGTGCTCCTATCTTCTCATTCTCCACTTATGATCTTGCCTCATCACCCTTAAGGAGTAGGATTTCTTTGTGCCTTTGTGATCTCCAGAAGTTCCTGGAACATATCTTTCTGCTGTATTTAAGGAATTTATAATGTTCAGTAAAGCAGAATAATTTGATCACACTTTGCCAATAGGTGCTCCCATCTTCATGTAGTATTCTAGTCTGAGAAGTCCATGACTGTAAGACTTTGGTTCATAAAAGAAGAATTCAAGGTCATTTATGAGTGCTTTGCATTTGAAGTCCCATGTATCTGAATTTACTTGTAAGTCAACTTAGTGTATTAAAAGGAGTCTGGCGTAAATAGGATTGTTTTAGAAGTATAAAAGTAAGAATTATAAGTAAAAACAAAAAATAAAAAAAATTGGGACTGGGTCTTAGGACTTTTGACTGTATGAGTTTGGTCATATCTCTTTTGCATGGTGGTAAAAACAGATTAACAAAAGAATGGGTATGGTTGGTTGGAGGCAAGGAGGTTAATATCCGTAGGCAGTGTGGGTCTGTGGAATCTTAGAGCTTGTCTGCTCATCTCTTTCTAATGGCTGTATAAGTAAGTACCAGACCAACCTGGGCTTCACTTTTGACATGTCTCCAGGACTGGGAGCCTCTCAGAAAGTTGGCCTGGTTTGGATGATCCTAAAGGGGAGGTTTTTTTTTTTTTTTTTTTTTTTGAGACGGAGTCTCGCTGTGTCGCCAGGCTGCAGTGCAGTGGCGTGATCTCAGCTCACTGCAACTTCTGCCTTCCAGGTTCAAGCAATTCTCCTGCCTCAGCCTCCCGTTTAACCACCACGCCCAGCTAATTTTTGTATTTTTTTAGTAGAGACAGGGTTTCACCATGTTGGCCAGGATGGTCTCGATCTCTTGACCTCGTGATCCACCCACCTCGGCCTCCCAAACTGTTGGGATTACAGGCATGAGCCACCACGCCCGGCCGGAGAGTTTTCAGGTAGAATTAAAATAGACTGAGAATTCATGGCCAGGTGCCATCACTCACGCTTGTAATGGGAGGATGAGGCAGGGGACGCTTGAGCTGAGGAGTTTGAGACCAGCCTGGGCAACATGGTGAAACACCATCTCTACCAAAAATTTAAAAATTGGCCAGTCTCATAAGCTGGTCTCTGAATGAATCAATCAATCGATGAATGAATGAGTGAATTAAAAAATAGGTAATTCAGTAATTAAGGAGTTGGATAATCCAACATATTTGGATAAATCTGATTTACATGTTTTTTTTTTTTTTTTTTTTTTGAGACGGAGTTTCACTCTTGTTACCCAGGCTGGAGTGCAATGGCGCGATCTCGGTTCACTGCAACCTCCGCCTCCTGGGTTCAAGCAATTCTCCTGCCTCAGCCTCCTGAGAAGCTGGGACTATAGGCACGCGCCGCCATGCCCAGCTAATTTTTAGTATTTTTAGTAGAGACAGGGTTTCACCATGTTGGCCAGGATGGTCTCGATCTCTTGACCTCGTGATCCACCCACCTCGGCCTCCCAAAGTGCTGGTATTACAGGCTTGAGTCACCGTGCCCGGCCTTGATTTACATGTTTTTAAAAGTAGCTGTTATTGGTTAGTTATAGTCCCTTAAAACTTGGTTATTATTACTTTTTATGAAAGAATCATTAGTATTTGCTTTAAATAAGATCAGTAAATATTTCCATTAATTTCTTTTAGAAATTTAAGTTAATTTTTTTATTATGTAGGTAGGGAAATTTACCCATTTCCCCAGTCTTTTGTGAATTCTCATTGCCTTTTAGGCAAAACAAGAATATATACACAGAGACACACCATTTATACCAAGGTACTCCACTACATGCTTTTCTGCACCTTGTTTTTCACATAATGTATCTTACAGAACTTTCTATATCAACATATATAGATTTACTTAATTCTTTTTAAGGGCTCAATAGCGCATGTTGGAATGGGGAAACTATCAGTTATTTGAAAGCATAACTACTTAAATTATTTTAAGAAGAAGCATTTGAAAATCTGGCATCTTATGTTGAAATCTTTGGATCTTTGTCAGTTTCATAGTACTTCATCTAAATAATTTTCTTTTTTTTTTTTTTTTTGAGACGGAGTTTCGCTCTTGTTACCCAGGCTGGAGTGCAATGGCGCGATCTCGGCTCACCGCAACCTCCGCCTCCTGGGTTCAGGCAATTCTCCTGCCTCAGCCTCCTGAGTAGCTGGGATTACAGGCACGAGCCACCATGCCCAGCTAATTTTTTGTATTTTTAGTAGAGACGGGGTTTCACCATGTCGACCAGGATGGTCTCGAACTCTCGACCTCGTGATCCACCCGCCTCGGCCTTCCAAAGTGCTGGGATTACAGGCTTGAGCCACCGCGCCCGGCTAAATAATTTTCTTAGTTTATCCATTGTGCAAGTAACAGATATGCAGACAGCAGCTATCTCACTTTTTTTTATTATTTTAAACACGGAAAAAGTTAAAAATAGGAAAGTTACCTTAATATAGCACCATTAGGTGCTGCTGAGCCCCTCTATGCATGAAGGAGTGTTAATACAAATGAGCATCACATCTTTGAATCAGAGGGTGAGATACGTGTTGTCTGATGGATCTGTGGGAGTTTGAGAGGAGGGGTGAGAACGCAACACAGGGAGTCAGTGATGGTGGCTCATTGCACATTTCCTGTTCCGTCCTTGACTGAGTCACAGGTTGATACAGACTGGCAAGTGTGTGATGAATGCTGACTCCTAGATAGCTGAAACAAGAGTGCTTTAATACTGTTTTAGAGCTGCTTTTTTTGTAATTGTATTTTCAGTCTTTGCGAACATAAAGTATGCATTAAAGTGAATTCTCACAAGAAGAAGGTTGAAAGCTGAACAGTCAAATTCTTTTGATAGTTTTACTCATTGGCTGAGCTGCTTTCAGTCTTTCATATGTCCTTTTCCTTATCTAACTGACAAGTTTGTATAAAGTGAGCACTCTTACTGAATGGGTCACTCCTCTAGGTTGGGGCCAGAGCAGCCATGTGACTGACTGTGATGTAAGATTCAGAAATAAGTAATTTCTAAATATGAGTTTGATTTATTTTATTTAATGCTGTCAAGTCGTTTGCACCTACCTGTCACTTTTGTGTTACTGAGCGAAGGACTTTTTCCTTCAAAGGAAGTTGAGACTAGGAATCCTGATCATTTATGAAAACTGGGTAAGCCACCTAATTAAGGTAATAAGGATGATACTGTCTTGGGAACGTTGGATTCAACCCGTATCACAGGATGTAGTCTTCTTGAATGTAATTTTGTTAAGTAATTTTAATCCTAGACGTACACCCTTGGGGAGAATCTTAACCCAAGTCCTTTTGTTGGCCTGCCTTCTGTTCCTTACACTACCCTCTTTTTCCCTCCCTCAACTTGCCCGTCCCCCGCATCCCATCCTCTTCTTAGAGATGTCTGGAACATATTATTTTAGCTGGCTTTTCCACTACTTATCACATTGCTCTAAAACGTATCCTTTTGCAACATGAGATTCCTCATGACTGCCACTGCTTCATCTCTCTGGTCTTCTATAAACGAGTGCTTTTATAAAGCAGCCTGCTCTCCTTCCTCTAATGAGAATATAAAACATCTCCTTTCCCTTTTTTATTTTTTCTTTCAGATGCAGCTTTGATGATAATCCTTTACCAACATCTTCTAAGATGTCTTCAGATCCCTCCTTTCCACTCTTTTCTTTTTTTGACAGAATCTCGCTCTGTCGCCCAGGCTGGAGTGCAGTGGTGCAATCTTGGTTCATTACAACCTCTGCCTCATGGATTCTAGCGATTCTCCTGCCTCAGCCTCCTGAGTAACTGGGATTATAGGCGCATCACCACACCTAGCTAGTTTTTGTATTTTTAGTAGAGATGGGGTTTCACCATGCTGGCCAGGCTGGTTTCGAACTCTTGACCTCAAGTGATCCTCCTGCCTCAGCCTCCCAAAGTGCTGGGATTACCTACAGCCACTGCATCTGGCTCAGATTTATTACTTTCCTTTTGTTCTCACACAGTAGGAAACACTGAGGTAGCTGAGTGGATATTCATATTCCCATTCGACAGATTCACACAGCTAATTAGGATTGGAACCAGATCACCAACCAGTTCATTTATTCCAACACCAGTGATTTTTACACAGTACTATGTTGTCTATTAAAAAGGTCTCTTCCTAAACAGAGATAGTTATGTTTACTTAGGAATTCTTAGTTAATATCTTC